>NC_080672.1:300102910-301302910 GCF_030247195.1 Topomyia yanbarensis
ACGTGATGAATATAGTATTCATTGAGCAATTTCTGCGATGCAAATGGAAATATCTGCTCGTGATTTTGGAATTCCAAGATTGACATTGAATTCCATTTTCTTTTATTACCATTCAATAACATAACTTTTATTGATTAATCATTGGAAAACCTTTAAATTTGGGTACCAAATCAACCAAAAACATAGACAGTCGGGTTTACCCCACCACTTTTGAAAACAGCAAAAATGAACTTTTTCGTAAACCGCTCGTATCTCGTAATTTTCTCAAGGTATGTAGAAAATGCTATTTATAGAAGTTAAATGCGCCGAAGCCTAACCTTTAATTTGGTATATAAAACGATGTTAAATGAGAATTTTACAGCAAAATCCATTTACTACGTCGGATTTGCCCCACCTTACCCTATTTCTTATAATATTGAACAAGCGACAAACAATATGTATTACTCTTGAAAGCTTATATAAAATCCCATCTAAAATGCTATTGATACTTTGACTTCACTATTGAACCTGGATTCTACATGAAAATCATACGGAAGATCCGCAACATCGTTATAACCGAATCTAGTTCTAGAACTCAAAAGTTTTTTTTTGCGGATTTTCCGGAAAGTTTCTGCGAAACCAATAGGGCCTTTGTTCCGGCCACAAATACGATTTCTTTGCAACAATCATTCTGAAAAAAAAACTTTCAAGAGAACTACAGACCTCAAATCCAGTTCCGAATTTTCCAGAAGAGTCTACGTTACCAATAGGGTGTACATCTCAGTCACAAGTACGAATTTATGCGAATGACCCAAGTAACCAATAAGCATTATAACGTCGTCTAATATCTGCTTCAGATCCACATATAAAGCTGTCCTAAAAAGCCGTGAAGCCCTAAATACTTATATAATGCTGATACTATGCCAGAAAAGGCGAAATATAGTGCTATTATTGTGCAGAGATTGACAGCTCGTTTTTGCAGTACTAATGCTATTATATAGCAAATGTGTACAAATTTCAAATTTGAAAAGCTTATATTGACACTACTAATGCTATTAAAAAGCTTAAGTTGGTTGTCATTGTCCGCCATGGTTTTAAAACCATTTCTTATGTTTCCTTTCGGTATGATGAGCAAAAAGTAAAAATTTTAAAATAAATATTCTGTTTAAAACCGTAATTGACTCTGTTCTAATGCCTTGTAATGAATATACTTAATGGGTTTTCATTCTCACATGATATGAATGTTTACGAAAATTACCTTTAGTAAGTCTCGAACTGAGGTACCTTGCCTCGTCCTTCACGGTAAGTGCGCTGCGTTTGCTTCCTGGACTATATTGCATACGTTTGATTGAAATGAAATATGCGGAATATAATCTTCAAGAAGAGTTGAATAACAAATACACCCACAGCATCACAATAGCATTATATCAGCTTTTTATTTGCTCTATAATGGCATTAAATGCACTTGTAAAACTTACATGCTTTAATGATCCTTGAAGCATGTACGCGTTATATCAGCTTTATATACGCATATAGAACAAGCTATAATGCTATATGTCGGCTGTACAGTTATGCATAATTGATGCTAATATAGAGCTTTATTGCTTAGTTAACGCTGTAATGCTTTATTGCTTAGTTAACGCTGTAGTTTCAATGCAACATTAGTGCAAATGTATAGCCAATATAGTGCAATGGCTTAATGCTTATGGTTACTTGGGGATATTCCGAGAACTATTTTCGAAAAAATCGCAGAGTTCTATGACAAGGTTCATGAATTGGTCAGTTCCACAGCTGTTCCAGATCTTCTGGAAAGTCATTATGTAGCCAAACAAAAACATGTGTAGGTTATAAGTACGAACTCATTCAAATTAGAATTCAAGAAACACTAAAAACACCTGATAAGACCAACTTTATGAATTGATTAGTTCTGGATTTTCCGGATGGTCATTATGTGACCAATAGGACAAATTTTTCACTCGGAACTACACATTTATGCCAATTCAATGTGAGCAAATGTTTTCGAAAAATCTTCAGAATTCTAGAAATAGATTCATGAATTTGCCAGTACTACGGTTGTTCCGGATCTTCCGGACGGGCGATTTTCACATAGAAGGTCATATTCAAGCTCAGTATTTGGATTAGCGTATCGATATCATTTTGGATGGGATTTTATATAAGCTTTCAAGAATATTAAAAAAAAAACTTTGGGATCAGTTTCATTGGTTGACCACAGTGTCGCTTGTTTAGTATTATGAGAAATGCTATTGTACCGCTGGAATTGGCATCGGAATCGTAAAGCGGAACACACAAGATCGGTCGTATCATGTACAAAACATTCATCTGCAATCTCATTTTTGTTTCGTTTGTGTTTACTATTAGTATTCTGTCAATAAACCTGTGATTTATGATGGCGATTCTGAATATGTATGCCAAACATGACCCCAGTCGGCACCGATTCCCATTAGCCAACCAGGCTAGAAACGGGTAATATTTACCAGAAGCTGAAAATTCAAACAATTTGGGTACAACTTCATAAAGATTCGGCTGAAATTGTGTCTTAAAACTGAGTTCGAAATCGGGGTCAATATGATTCTTTTTTTGTACAGCCCTTCAGGAATGTCTGAAAATTCTGAACTCTATTGAAAATCGTTGCTCTCCATGTAAGAGAAAAAGATGGGTGGGTAATGTCTGCGACATAACCGGAGAGATGTAGAATACATAAAGAACACGTTCTTCAAATATGTTGATATTCATTGGAATTTTCGGACAAAAGGTGATTTGGGCGAGGAATATTTCAAATTATTCTTTACAAAAATGATGGTGGTCCTGACAAGGACCGTTTTTGTTGGCGTTGTTGGCCTTGGTGGGGAGATGCGCTGGCTTCGATTTTCGTTGGATGCTTCTGACTTCTTACTATTTCCGGGCTTAGCTGTTGTCCAGGAGGTGATTCTGACATGATTGGTGTAGGTGTAGGTCGTCAACCGGTTATAATTTTTCAAGCGTTGTTTACATTTGAAATTAAACCACTGGATCAATTAAAAAAAGTATTGGTCTGTGATATGAAAAGTACGAAATATATCTTCGGGTTTCTGCATTGACGTTTTTGACAAATACAAGATCAATGCATGTGCCTGCAAGTGTAGTTGCTTGTGATGGATCAGAGATCAAACGAAGCTTGAAACATTCATTCATAAAATAAACAAATTTCAAATTCTCTTGTTTTGAAACATCTATGTTGAAGTCGCCTGAAACGACCATTGGAACATTCTGATTTCTAGACTAAATATTCTACATTAAAAGATGGGTGGGTAATGTCTGCGACATAACTGGAGTGTCGTAACTACACTTGTGACGTTAATCCAAATCTAATGATATGCAACGAAATTACGTTTGCATGTGAAATTTTCAAATGATTCGTTATAATTATGGTTAAAAATTCTAATTGGGAATTCTTTTCCATCACCAACTATTTTTCTTTTTTTCGAATCTACAGCATTCTTTGAAAATATTGTTGAAATGTTATTGATGAAAAACTGAAAATGCGTTTGGCAACACTGCTCACTAAATGGATGGTGGGAAGACGCACATTCGTTTTGATTATGCTAGTATTAGTAGCAGGAAAGAATGAAAAGGAACATGGCCCGAAAACGAGCAAGCGAGAGAGCGATAGTAATTCGTATTCGCTCTACTAAACTAAAAAAAGATGGGTGGGTAATGTCTGTGACATAACCGGAGCATCGTGACTTCACTTCGAGACGTTAATTTAAATCTAATGATTTATGCAGTTAATCAAAGGAGGCTGCCAAAAAGTTCGAATAAAAGCACGCGACTAGTGTACTTTGCACGTTCTATATTTTATCAACACTAGAGAGAATCGAAAAAATAATTCAAAGTGTAATAGCAACATGCAATTGTGGCAACACTGGCCATGGGATGGTGGGGAACACGCACATTCGTTTAATTTATGATGTATTAGCAGCAGAAAGGAATGGAAAAGCAGTGCGCGAAAACGAGCGAGGATAATTTAAATTCTCTTTCTATCCACATATCGTATTTCTAACCTACTTGCTGAAAATTGTTAAACACCTCAAATGGATATTTCAGTTTAACTCTTATTAGAACACAATTAATTGGTCCTGAAAAGAACCGTTTATTGTTTTATTGCGGGAGCATAATTCAGACGCACTCCCCGCGACACGGTGAGCCAGTTTAATATATTTGGCCTGAAAGTTATGCGTTTGGTGCAGTATTTTGCATTCTCGAACAAACCAGGCGCACTATTTTGCATTCTCGAACCAGTAGGCATCGTTGGCTTCTCGGGGCATCATTACGACTGAGGTTTGTAAGCGTAGCTCGACTTTGCAGTCCTGTACAATCTCACGAACCAGACGCTGGAACGATAGCCTACAGATTAGTTGCCCTTTAGTTGGGGCGAAATTCTTGCAGGGCGACAGTTCCGATGAGTCACCAGTAGCTGGGGCACTGTTTCCGTCCATCGCCATTGCCAACTGCTTTCCTTCGGTGGACTGGCTGCTTGCTAGTGCTTGAACGAATACGAATGATGAGAAAAACCGACTGACCAATATTCATATATAAACACACGAGAAAGCACTACTATCGCTCTCTCGCTCGTTTTCGTTCCATTCCTGCGCCTTTCCTTTCCGTTCGGCTACCAATACTAGCATAACCAAAACGAATATTCTGTCTTTCCATCACCTTCAATGTAGTGGCCAGTGCTAGCAAACTTGCATGTTCAGTTTTTCAATAACAACATTCAAACAATATTTTCAAAGAATGTTACAGATTTGAAAAGAAGGAAGGAAAATATTTTCACAAATTTAAATTCTTTTGTGTTATTTGTTAGCGCTGATAAAGGCTATTTAGTTTGCTACTAGCAAGGAGCTGCACAAACAAATCGATTTATGCAGTTAATCAACGGAGGCTGCCAAAAAGTTCGAATA
Organism: Topomyia yanbarensis; assembly: GCF_030247195.1. Lineage (NCBI taxonomy): Eukaryota > Metazoa > Arthropoda > Insecta > Diptera > Culicidae > Topomyia > Topomyia yanbarensis. The sequence continues at coordinate 300,107,851 of NC_080672.1, forward strand.
AAAGCATGCGACTAGTGTACTTTGCACGTTCTATATTTTATCAATACTAGAGAGGATCGATAAAATAATTCAAAGTGTAATAGCAACATGCAATTGTGGCAACACTGGCCATGAGATGGTGGGGGAACATGCACATTCGTTTAAGTTATGATGGTATTAGCAGCAGAAAGGAATGGAAAAGCAGTGCACGAAAACGAGCGAGAGAGGATAATTTAAATTCTCTTTCTTTCGTTCCACACATCGTATTTCTTATATAGACGCTGGAACGATAGCCTACAGATTAGTTGCCCTTTAGTTGGGGCGAAATTCTTGCAGGGCGACAGTTCCGATGAGTCACCAGTAGCTGGGGCACTTTTTCGGACCGTCGTCATTGCCAACTGCTTTACTTCGGTGGACTGGCTGCTTGCTAATACTTGAACGAATACGAATGAGAAAAACCGACCGACAGATATTTATATAATCGCGCTAATATGCACTACTATCGCTTTCTCGCTCGTTCTCGTGCCGTGCGTGAGCCTTTCCTTTCCGTCCGGCTTCTAATGGCCTAACCAAAGGAGTATGCCGTCTTTCCCCCACTAACTGCTCTCGTCAAGCAACCAAATACGAATAATCATAAAACAAACATGTAGTGGACCTATATATAAACTTTTCATTATTTTATTGTTCGGTTGGTCCACCATTTTGACGGCTCTGTGCGGGATGGGCTGAAAATTTTCACTTTTCCGAGTCGTTTTCGAAAGATTTTTCAAAACACAATTTTTTGTTATTAGTGCATGTTATACATACTTAAAATTTTAATACAGCATAGAGGAACATATTTTCAACAAATTGGCCTAAAAATCAAATCATTCTGTTAAGTATGATAAAAGTTATTAACGTTCAAAATCTGACGCGGTGCCGCAGCCGATATTTTGAAACGGGACCCCTATATTGAAAGCTTAAATGTATTCTACATTAAAAAATCAAAACTTCTAGGTGCAAAATTTAAGAAGTTATCACAGTTTGAAAGTTCATTTTGGGTCATATTTACCCCAACACCTAAAGGAGGTTAAGCAAATTCATATTAGACCAACTGTGCGCTTAGTGGAACAGTTCCTAAAGGTGATAATAGGGATAATTCTCAACGGACTTGGCTGCATCGTGGGTGCAATGTGTTACTGCCGATGTTCACAGAAGTTTAACCAGAGTTGGAAGCGTCGTTGTGAAGAATTTCATGCTACAAAAAATCGAATAAAACGACGGTTGAGCCAAGAATCCCATGTATCTGGATGATGATGAAATCAAGGTATGTCGCACTTGGAATTCCTTAAAGGAATAATTTCGAAGTAAGGATAATTGAAATCAATTAGTTGAAGAAACTTTTCCCACGTATTTTCAACAGTTCATGTTGGGAGAATCCAGATGATGAAACATATTTCTTCTTACCTGTCTTTAGGTGCAAATCACCTCTAATCAAACAACGCTGATCACAAACTCAGGTCAGATCCCTACGTGCCATATTAAGATCGAGGTTAGGTACTAAGTCGGCGTTCGTTTCTTTTAAAGTTGGTTTTCCAAGAAATTAGATGAATGTAGGTGTGTGGGATTAGCATACCAAAGTCCATAATTCCTGGTTTCAAATTCCAATCCCACACATAGGGTTAGAAATTTTTCTAAGATTAAAAAAGAAGACACCTAAGGATAAAATCTCTACAATGCAAAACAAAGTATAATTGGATTATCACTGCATAGACTACAAATGGACATTCATTTCACACCGAAAAAATAGCTTTTTCTCGTACTGTGTCTGTCACTGCTACATCCTCCTGTTGTAAATTTAATCACAATATGGCCAATCGGCGGTCAGGTCACCGGACCAGGGTCAAGCGCATCACCTAAGCTTTTAACCGTCAGCGTGACAAAAGACCAAGGCTATCGGGCGGATTGCATTGGTACCGTTTGTCTCATAATCGTACAGCTTGAGGAAGTTGAGAAGAATTTATTACTACTTCCACGACCGTGGGTAAATGAGTTTTATTATACCGCAAGTATGATGTATGAGGTTCGTTAATAAATTACCGATGCTCATTTTTATATGCATGGTCACTTCGCGCACGCTGAAGTCAACGCGATAGAGTCTCAGAAGTTTCAACAATAAAATGTGACAACTTCATGATAATGACCCCGAATGACGATAGCTGTTGGAATGTTTCTTCCTGATTGGTAATTCATCGAAGCTTCAGAGGTGCATTTTGTTTGGTTTATTTTCCAAGAAGTTCTTTGCAGTGCAAAAAAAAAGATTGGGTTTCGTTAACCAGTGCGTTCATAAATGTTTGACCATTTTGAATCGAAAATTTAATTCCAGTTATATGGCGTAGCGCCAACGATATCTTTCGAATGAGAGAAGTAATGTGAGAATTTGTACAACATGGGTGCTCTTTTCTATGATTCTGAACAGCAAAAACAGCCTTTTCCATGATGTCAATGGTTATTCTTTAGGATAGATTTAATTTAATAATAGGATTTTAAATTACACTTTTTCCCATTAGCTCCTATCATATTAAATACATTTTTCATTTGTACATTTTTTATCGAATCTTAAATGATACTAACGGAAATGTTGTTCATGGTGAATTATTTAGTTGAACTTTGATGACGCGTAACTAATTTTGAAAATATAAACTAATTAGCAGTTGAGTGAGAATGTTGTTTAAACGAACGCTCTCAGAAAGACGAGATAATCTTCGAGTTGAAGAAGGATCCTTCCGTCAAGAACTTGACCTACCGCGAGCTCGCTGCTAAATCCTTGGGCAGCGAAGTGATAGCTCCTTCGCAGGAATCCGTCGTCAAGTTAAAGGTTCTAGACAAGATAACGACCGTATTAGAACTGAGGGGTGTACAGATCTAGCACTGAAACCTAGATGTACCGACGAAGATCCGAATTAGGAAATCGTATGGAAAACCCAATTGGCGGCGATTCACTCTCTGGCAGAGACTGATAAGATAAAAGTCGGGAGGTCGGTGTGGTCACTAAGAGTCGCTTCGCGAGTTACCAGGCACATGGAGCGATGCTTCAGAGGCTTGGACCGCGGATATCAGGTGAGGAAAGGGGAAGCAACCAAGGTGCATAATCTGCAAACCGAAGGACGGAAACGACGACATAAGGGTAGGCTTTTCATGCCCAAAGCAAAAAAGGCGAAGGATGATGATGGAGATAATCAAGTTTAATCTCAATTATTGCGATATTGTATAGCAACTGTTGTAGATGTCAACAGCAGAAACGAAGTGCGACGTTTCAATTATTGCAGAGCCGTTTCGTGTTCCTCTCGATAACGCCCAAGCAACACGGTATGTTGATAAGCTGTTTTTACAACACCAATGTCACACATTAATTTGTGAAAATATTACTGCAGCAAGCGTTATTCAACTGTTATGCAATTAAAAAAGCGCAAGAGGTGGAGCTTATAGGCAACATGTTCATTTGTTCCGAAGGATTTACCAAGAATCATAATAACAACAAAGATTGTTGCAATAATGCTAGCGATTGCTTTGAAAACAACTTTGTCGAAATGAAATGAAACTTAATGTGTTTCATGAAATTGTTATGCAAACAAAGTATAAATATTATGTTCACATTCAAATATTACAATATCATTGATGTGGGTGAAAATGTTAAACCAACAAAATTGAATCGAGTAATTTTTTAAGATACTTTGATATTTTTGAAGGGCCTTAAAACAACGTTGTTATAAACTCAATAATTTTCATACTTATTTTGTGTATTATTTATCGTACGCAAAGAACTGTGCTCAAATATGCTTTTTTCGAGAGTAATCAAAAATTTGAAGCATATTAATTATGAAAATTTTGGGTTCCGATCAAAGAATCTATGCATATTAACTGTTCGTCAGCAACTTTTATCGAGAAAGAATTCATTCTATCAATAAATATGGCGGTTTTTATATTTCTACTATGTTACAAACTGAAGTTGAGTAAAAGTTTTATAAGTGTATCCGGAATCAAATTTGCTGACAAGTTGAATAATAATGGCATCTCCAGTTTTCGCGATGATGCTTGCAATAAAATTGTTTTAGCTGTGCAGTAGAGTCACAAACACGTTGCAAAAAACATCAATAATATGTGTCAAAGTTGATAAAACATTAGCACCACAAATAAATAACTAAGATGTAACGTGCAGCAGCTGTGTTTCACACATGCAACAGTCATGTTTTTTGCAATTCTGTTGTCATTGTAATGCAACATATAACTTTTGTTGTTTTTCTAGAACATGTTGCAAGTGCTGCTTGGGCGCTAACTGGGTGGTGGATAGTTCAGGGATGGCGATAATCCAAGTGAGAGGCAGTTTCCCGGTCCAAGAGGGAGTGGAAAGCACACACGAAGGCTTCGTGATCGCCAGGATCAACGGTATATTCATATGTAGCTGTTAGGGTCCGCTAATGTGCTGGATGCACTAACCGACTCGTTAGTCGGACAAACACCGGTTGTTATAGGATGAGACTTTAACGCTTGGGCGTGGATTGGGGTAACAGGCTCACCAATGCAATAGGTTACAGCAAGCTTTGAAGCAGTCAGAGTCAGAGTGCCAGGGATGCTTTAAATGCGAGATAGTGCTAAGTAAGTCCACCTACTACAAGGAGCTGTGTAGAGAAATAGACACTAATCCCTGGGGCAATTCTTACGGTGTTGAGTAGGACAAGATTAAGTGTCCAACGACACCATCTGAAATGCTAATATGCTGCAAATTATCGTGGAGGGTCTTTTCCCGAAGCACGACTCAACCGCATGACCGGCTACACCGTATATCGATGCAAACGGTGAAAATGCTGATGACAATCGAGTCTCATACGACGGGAAAAAAGCTGAAAGCGAGGAAAGCTCCCGATCCGAACGGTATCTCCAACGTAGTACTGAAGACCGCGATCCTGGTATTTCTGGACATGTTCAGGATAGTCCTACAGAAATGCCTGGACGATGGCTACTTCCCGGATAGATGGAAGATCCAGAAGGTGGTGTTGCTGCAAAACCAGGGAAACCACCAGGAGATCTAGCATTATATTGACAATATGCCTGTAGGATACTCATAGTAAACTTCTGGAAAGGGTCATCCTCAACAGGCTAACGAACTATGCTGAGAACGGACTATCGCAAAGGCAGTTCGTGTTCCGAAAAGGAATCTCGACGGTTGACGCCATTTGCACAGTCATCGCGAGTTCTGAGAAAGCTTTGAAGCAAAATAAAAGATGTAATGGCTTTTTCGCCAGCAATCGCCGGAGCGCTGCACAGAATGCGAGTTCCGAACTATCTGTGCTAGGTTCTAGCAAGTTGCGGAATCCAATGATCTACGATACGAATATGGGACAGAGATCTGTCAGGGTCACGGCGACAGTACCTCAGGGCTCCATACTTAGTCCAACGCTCTGAAATATAATGAACAACGGAGGGTTAACAACGGATCTGTCCAGGGGATTTGAAATAGTCAGCTTTGTAAATGACGTTGTCCGGACAATACGGCGAGACCCTTGAAGATGTGGAGATGTTAACAGCAGAGACAATAGGTGCCGTGAAAACCTGGATGATAAATGTCAAGTCAATAACCGTAAAATAATCTAGCGATCACCGTAAAATAATCTAGTGATCAGCGTCGGGGGACGCTAAATCCCAACGATGCGTGCGCTGAAGTACCTGGGAGTGATGGTCGACGATCGGTTAATTTACAAATCTATGTCGTTTATGTATGTAAGAAGTCTGCGAGGACAACTAGCACAGTAGCAATGATTATGCCGAACATTGGAGGGCATCTCCTGGCACTGAGGTATCGCGTACCGGTCTAGGCTCCTGCGCTGAACTCAAAACGGAACCGGACGAAATTGACAAGCACGTTTCGCCTTATGGCTGTTCGTGTCGCGAGCGCATAAAGAACGATATCGTTGGAGGCGGTATGCCGGGGTGATCCGCACCTGCTTACTCTGGCTGAGAACGTGGAATGCTACCAACGGAGGAAGACACGAAATGCAAGGAGGCTGATCAGTGCTCACTCGTTGGCTAAGTGACAGCAAGAGTGGGACTACGCGGAGAAAGGTAGACCCAACGACTTATTCCAAATGTATCGGGTTGACAGTATAGGAAGCATGGACAGTAGAGTGACAAGAAAAAATGACCCCTAGAGTTGATTGCTACTTGCACCAGGAGTACTTGCTCTAAATTTGAAGCAAATCGGACAAGTCTAGCTATCGAACCAACGTGCTTGAAGTTGGTATGGGATTTTTCGACAAATTATATGGAGAAAACCCACTAGTTTGTATTTTGGCCGTTAGGTGATACTGTATGCATCGTGTTCCCGAGCAAACGAAAAGCCCATAATAGGGCTCTTGCTACACATACAGTCAAAGCATCTGTTGGGCACACATTGCATGTTGCCATTGGATGCAGCAAGATAAGAGTTTAAGTAAAATATTATTTTCTACAATAATAAAACCACCCATTTTCATGATAATAGTTTGTGAGTATATGCCAATAAGTGAAAATGATTATTTTAACACATTTTCACATATAAACCCGTGTTTAGAACTTGAATTTTATGGTTGCTACAGGGACGATCGTGATGGGGATGAATCTATCGACACCCAGGTTTGAGTTGTAATAACTTAACTATTTGATAAATTACATTTTACAAATATTGAAATAGAGTGTTTTTACCCGACTATTTATAAGAAATCCAAATTCAACATTTTTAAAACTTAGGATTAAGTTGTATAGGCATTAAACGTTTCAAGATCTTGAACCTTTTTTGTATGCACGAACTCTCTCAACATACAAGATATTTCACAACTTTGAAGTAAGGAATTGTTTTTGACAAGAATCTTTGGGAATATCTTTTGTTTACATGGGTATGATGCAGACTTTTGCAATATTTTACTTATTTTTCTCGCATATCTAGTTCAAAAATTAGAAACAACTATGTAATGCAATGAATGTATATGATGATTCTTATAACATATTACATATTTTCATATTCGCTCTAAATAATATGAATTTATTATTTATAAAAAAAATATTCTCGCCGCTCCATACACATTATATGCAGCTGTCATTTTTGCCTGCCCAACGGCTCACCAATACATATGCGCTCTGCAAGCGCCCTATACCTCCCTGCTCGTGGGGTTTGGCATGGGTGTTTGAAATGGTTTCAACCCACGAAAACACCATCACCATGGTCCGGTAGATCCCATATAAAATGCCATATGTTGGTGTATTTATGGGTTATTGATACCATTTTTTTGTCTTGATGGTTGTTAATTTTGGCACGGACCATGTTTAAGGTCTTTTCAAGGGGCTATGGGGTGTTTGAACCCATGAGGGTTATCACTGTAAGTGAAACAAAAAAAGACAATTTAATTGTCTACAACTTTGGCCAAAACTGCTAGTCAATCTGGCTCTGTTAAAAGAAGTTATTAAAATTTTAACGAAATAATGTCTGAGCCAGTTTTGCATGGGGCCTATCAAAGCAGGTTTGTGTATCAGTACTCGATTCCCACGAACTATACATTTTTGTGAAATAATGGTTAGGTTTAGCTCAATAGTATATTCAGAAGAATTGTAGTACATAACACGAGCTATAATTTTCTTAAAAAGAATTTAGTTCCACGTGTGACCGCATAGAGGGCGCCAACACTAACTTTTCGTAGAAGAGAGATAGCACATCAATATGTTCGGAAAAAATATTGCAAAATGGTTGTTCTACAACTTTGTAGAAGACACCTAATTTCTATCTCTCTCCGATGAAAAGTTAGTGTTGGCGCCCTCTATGTGGACATGACCCGTAGTATTTGCCGATTGAGTTTTCCAAAATTTATTATTTTTCTGGGCAGTCTAATGGACATGTAAACTTCCATTTCACGCAGTTTTTGTCCGGGCACGGATGCTTCCGGAAGTACTTGCATCGGTTTGGACATGCTGTGCCACCCTTTTGCCCGAAGTGTATGAACGTGCAAGAGACGCGGGGTCACGTTGTCTTCGAATGTCTTACGTTCGATGGGGTGAAAATATCGTCGAAGAGACGTGTCACGATGAGCTTATCCGGGATGCTGTCAACAGAGTAGTTACGAGTATACTCTCCGAGCTGCAGAGAAAGTGGCGAAGAGGCCGACAAAGTGGCGCCGACGGTTAGAAAGCCGCCGTCAAAACCACGAATCGGGTTTCGGGAGAAATTCTGCCGACGGGGAATTCTCCGCCGGTGCGGATAAGGTCCACCGCCGAGGACTAGTTGAGCAGTACGCGAGGTAGCACCGTAGTTCGGGTCGTCAGGTCGTCAGCGCATCATACGCTAAGCTCCATCAGAATCGCCGGACTGACCTTACCGGGCTGCTCGTCCGAAGACTAGATCCACCGCCGGGGTAGATCACGTCGAACAGTCAGCAGAAGGTCGTTGGGCCAGTGAACCCGCAATCGCTGGTCAGACCTCAGTACCTACTGGCTGGCCCGTTGAGTTCGCTAGGTCCACCGCTAGTGACTAGATCAAGTAGGTCGGGACAAAGAGGAGAGCTGAATGGCTCACGGAAACGGTAGGGTAGATTCACCAGCAGAAATGAAAACTAGGTGGCTCACGAAACAGATATCGATATCGAGATAAATTCCGCAGTTGGGGAACTCTCAGTCGGTGTATGATGAGTTCATCGCCGGGGACTATCTGATTAGATCGTGATAAGGCTGGGAGCTGACTGACTCACGGATACAGGAGCTAAATGGTTCATGGAATCAACAACTAAACGGTGCACTGAGACGAGAGCTAAATGGCGATAGATGGAGACGAAAAGCAAGAGAAGAGTCGAGTATTAAATGGTTCAACGGTCGAGCCATTTCATGGATCAAGTGGGGCTCCGAGATATCTGCTCATGAGCAAAAGCAGATGAAACGACGAAAGCACAACGAACCTTGCTACGAAGTAATACCATGATATAGTTCCGTGGAAAAGCAGGGCGAAAAAAGATACTATAAATGCTTTTGAAGCTTTTTAAACCTTTGTATAAAAAAGCCTTTCTTTATATAAGAAATTCAAAGGGTATTTCACGATGACGATAAGTCCTGCGTCAGAATGTTCCAGACGTTGTAACGCATACTGGTTGGGAACGTTATAACCTAATGTCAGCGCGTCGCAATATCCGAAGCTATGAATAATCCTGGACTTTATGACTAATTTCTCCACGGGATGTACTCCCATTTCGATTAATTATTACAGGGTTCCATGATTTGATTGTTGGGTGTCGTGTGCTACTCCAATAATATTAGGGAAGTATTCCGAGCGTTTTGGGCATACAATCGGAAGCCAGTTTTAATTCCTGAAACACAATTCCTTCTACTGACCCATTACACTGCAATGGGCAATATTCTAGCTCACTATTGCCATGCTTGAATAGCATCAATATGTGGAAACTAAGTGATAAACTGCCTAATGTTATCTTGAGGGGTATTTTTTCTATCTCGTTCTGAATTCCAACTCCATACATAGAGTTGGCTTACAATACTCAAATATGGAAACCCAAGAAACTCTCTAATTCATACATATATTTAAATTATCATCAAATCGTACTACTATCATGTAGGACTGAGCTCATGCACAAATGAATCAAGAATTGTGTACAAATTGCATACAAATAGTGAGTAAGTTGAGTAAAAAATGTATTCAATATAATACATGAAACAATTCACATTGTTGTAGAATAACGGAACAATAAATTATTCATAGGCAATTCCGATACAAAATCACTTTTTTTCATTTATTCATATTTGATTCAGTAGCAACTTCCAATTACGACGAATGCCACCGGTCTTAGTTAAACTTCCGCGCTAAAACAGAAGGCACGTCAGGTTTGTTGCTTTCGAAAAAGCAATCTTTTGTCTGTCACCTGTTGGCCTCAATACGATGCGGGCAGGGTAGAAAGCGGAAATGTGCAAAACAAAAACACTAATTCGATTGTGATTACTATCCGTTTTATTACACTTAATCATACTAATAACATATTCATTTCAAAGCACCTATGGGAAATTGAATTGTTTTTTTCGGTTATTGTTCCAACTTTAATTTAGCGAGAGTTGATGTCGGGCTTGCGTCAACTAGGTCGCTCAACATATGAAAAAAGTTAGATTTGAGGAAACATCACAGTTTTCCAACACTTTTCACAAGAGATGGAAGCGCTCAAATCTTCAAATATCAGTTGATACAACAGTTCAATTTTATGAAATTATCATAAATCGCATCTAGAAGTTGTTAAATTATTATATTTCGTTTGAAGGGCGTTAGCTGCGCAGCAAAACAATTATTCATCGGTACCGATTGCGCCGATGAAGTAATTACTGTCCAATCAGTGTAGAGTTGAGCAAACTCTCGACCGCGTGTTTTGCAATCTTGCTGAACGAGATTCCACTAGACACACGCAGTCAATAGTAGTGTTGATATTTGTTTACCCTGCTTGACCCAAAGAGCAAGCACACAGTCATTCTTCGCCATCGGAGTTAAATGCTAGTGTAACAGAGCATTCCCCACGCCTAGACACGGCTCTAGAGCTCAATCAACAGGTTCATTCAGTCAGTGGGTATACTATTTTTGCCCACCTAGATAAATTCGCTGGCAGCTCTGAAAGTGAAACAAATTCGATTTCATTACATCCCACTGCGAAAATGGAAATCGATCCTCCCACACCTGTGGCTGTGGTGGCCGTGTGGAATAACAGGTACTCAACCCCCAGATTTACTGATTTGCTTTGCATACACTTATATATAGTACCGCAAATCGAAGTGGAATTCGCGATACCGCAGCCAATATGATCAGGTATTCTAGTTAGCAAATGATTTCACATCACGCCTCTACATTCTCTTCGCCTGAGGAGAGTGGTGAAGTTCGTCTGACGTGAGCATTTCAAGCTGATTTCAATGCGCACAAACTTCAAAAGTATTCATGATCCTACAATGTTGAAGTGTGTTCTATGTGACGATGACGCCATCAAGGGAGGTGACGGCACTGCTTTGGATTAGGTCGTTCGTCTGCTTGGGATGCTCAAGTATTGTTCAGCTATAATGGAATTATTTAAAAAGTTGATAATCTGGCGAAGGATCACTACAGCACAAATAGGAGCTGTATTTCGAAAATGTACACCGAAGAATTGTCGTTTACTTTTTTACTTTTTTATTTCGACTATGTAGTCACATTTTCATTTAATTAAGCCCGTAAGATATTAAGCCTATTCTAATGACTCTGCCACTTCTAGTTTTCCGATCTGTATACTTCACATCCTTGCTCTCACTTAAGTACTATGGCTCCAAATTTTCATAACTTTCCCTACCCAGTAATATCTAACTAATTGAATGTCGTTAAAATTTGAAAAAAAAATGTCGTGTACTTTGGTCGCTTGTAGCACTCATTATTAATGTGGATGAGAAGGATACCGTGTGGTACTTTCAAGGTACAAAAGACCGGGGAAATCAAAGTAGGCTGGTCGGTGTGTCCGCTGGGTGCCTCTCAACAACAGGAGGTATATTTTAGGTAGCAAGAAATCGGCCTCGAAGCGCGAGGTAAAGAAATTGACTGCGACAATCGAATCTTGATAGTAACGCCGATTAGGGACCATTCTTAAATTACCTAACGCTTTTAAGGGGGGGGGGGGGTACAACAAGTTGTGACATGTTGTGACATAGGGGGGAGGGGGAGTTAGCTAGATCGGTACGTAACATGTTTTCACCGAAGAAAAAAAAAATTTCTAGGAATTTGTTACGTAACAGGGGAGGGGGATGAAGAAATTTGTGACAATTTGTTACATGGGGGAGGGGGGAGTCAATTTTGGGCAATTTTTGCGCTATGTAATTTATGAATGGTCCCTTATCCCTGCGCGAAGGCTGCTGGCAAGCGAATCTACATCAATACTCGGTGCGGTTGCCTGGCCTGGTTCCCAGCATTAAAGACAAGAAGAGATAAGGTTTTTAGGAACGTGTCCAATGAAAAATAGACAGAATGAAAAATAGATAGAATGATCGAACGGTCACAATACACCTTTTGTTGGACACACTGAGAAAAGCTATGTCCTCAAACATGAATCTAAAGGGCGAACACGAAATTATTGCGAAACATTCAACAGGGCATAACTTTTTTACCATTGAGTAAAAATCAACCAAATTTTGCACACTTTCTCATTGATGTGTATTGTTTATATGCTGTCAAACTCGAAGTCGTGTTTTCCGATTCAACGAAAATGGAGGTGAACCAACGCGAGTCGAGAGAACAAATTCTTTCCAAACATCTGGAATTTCCTGACCTGTCGCACCGGCAGTTGGGAAAAATGCTGAACATTCACCATTCAACCGTCTCCAGAGTGTTGAAGCGGTTCCAGGAGCGGTTGACCTTGGACCACGGCAAAGGAGCTGGAAGAAAACCGGGACCGGAGAACAAAAAGACGGAGGAAAAGGTGAAGCGGATGATTAAAGCAAATCCCAATGTCTCAAGCCGTGATTTGGCTAAAAAGATCGGCATATCGCAGAGCTACATCCAGAATGCAAAGAAGAGAGCTGGACTACATACATACAAGGTACAGAACTTCCCAAACCGCGATGAGCGGCAACAATCGACGGCTAAAACTCGGGCACGGAAGCGCTACGAGAAGATGCTGACAAAATATGGCTGCTGTGTGATGGACGACGAAACGTATATAAAAGCTGATTTTAAGCAAATTCCGGGGTTGGCGTTTTTCCCCCAGCAAGAGCAAGTTCTATGTGGACGACAAATTTAAGAAGAAGAAAATGTCGAAGTTCGCCTCCAAATATCTCATTTGGCAGGCCATCTGCTCCTGCGGACTGAGGAGTGAGCCTTTCGTGACAAAGAGCACAGTAAATGGCGAGATCTAGAAATATGAGTGCCTCGAGAAGCGCCTTTTGCCATTCTTGTTGCAGCACGACGAAGCTCCGCTATTTTGGCCAGATTTGGCATCATGCCACTATTCTAAAAGTGTCCTGGAGTGGTATGAGGCCAATTCTGTCTATTTTGTTCCCAAGGACATGAATCCGCCAAATTGTCCGGAGCTGCGCCCGGTGGAGCAGTACTGGGCAATGATGAAGCGGGAACTTCGGAAGAGCAAGAAGACAGTCAAAGACGAGAAGGACATGTTAAGAAAATGAAAAAAAAAACTGGTACCGGATGACACTGTAAAGACTTTGATGGAGGGCATCAAGCGAAAATGCGTTCAATTTTACACTCAAGGCTTCATCGATTACCTTTTCTTTTGATTTTTGAAGTAAATAAAATTATAAAACTAGCCTAAAATATTGGTTTGATTTTAAACATTATAAGAAAATTAGCATGACATTTTCGGTGTCGCAATAATTTCGTGTTCGCCCTTTAATCTAGTCTGTAGTTGGGTGCGTTAACGAGAAACTGTGATTATGTCATCACAGATTTCCAACAGTATCGTGAACACCGCCACAGTCCTAATACCTATCACACTGGCGACTCCAGGGAACGTGCCCCCCCCCCCCCTATTCGACCAGAAGCTGTTTTGATAAAATGATATTTGCATTTTCCTACTTCAACATGCTAATATTTTTGAAATGATCACCAAGAAGATCAGTTTGTTTTGTTCTTTGAAACACTTTTTTTAACCAAGTAAAACACAATTTGGGATGATCCATAAATGACGTAGCATTATATGGGGGAGGGGGGAGTTTTGTATTTTGTGATGATGTGTGACGACAGGGGGGTAGGGGGTCATGTCATGCTACGTAGCTGTATTAAAGGAGAATAACTAACATCATTTTTATTTTTTTTTTAATTTTACGGGGACAAGGGGGGGGGAGAATTACCGTCAAGCTACGTAATTACCAGAGGGTATCTAGAGGTTTGTGACGAAATGCTACGATGGGGAAGGGGGGTGTTAAAAATTACTCAAAAAATGCTACGTCATTTATGGATCGTCCCTTTATCAAATTTGACGGTGCCGGTGGTTGAGTGGTAAGCGTGATCGTCACTCATTCCAGTTGGCCTGGGTTCAATTCCAGCCGAGGTCGTTGAGGTGAAAAAATCTGTGGTCACGTCTTCCTTCGGAAGGGAAGTAAAGCCGTTGGTCCCCGGGACATGAAATTGGTGGATCGATATCTAGTCCAGGGTAGTGGAATCACCTCTCTGACGTCGGTAAAGAAGAAGTAGATCCAACTTCTATACTCTTACTAACAAAAATATCCTCCTCCCGTGATACTTGTGGAGTGCGCAGTAGTATATACGGTCTCTAGCAAAAGCAAGTATCGGACTAACCATTCCTTCCCTTCGCTTCCGAGATCTACGTTCGGGCCTGGCCGGCACCGTTAATGATCAGAAACACTTTAGGATTACCAGGAGTTGCACATTGAAAGATGTTTCGCTAATCCCGAGCATAATTATCTACTGATTTCCTGTGCAACTTCAGCTAGTCCCAATCGATAACGGAGTAGCAGGCAGGGGTGGTCGCACAAACTCAAACTCAACTCAAACTCACAGTAAAACACAATTTATCAAATTTGGTATCAAAAGTAATTTCGAATTTTTGTTAATAACAAGTAAACTATAGTTTCTACTAGGGTTATGCTACCGGTAATACCAGTAACGAAAATCCGGGAATCCCGACGGGCTCATTGTTGCCAATGTACGGGACGCCGTGACCTGTCTCGCGCGCTTCCCGTTTCTATAGAATATAACCTAGAGTTAAAACTTGACGAAAATGGCTCCAGAAATCTAATCGGTGATAACTGAAGCTAAATGACACACACATCAGTAGAATGACGCTGTATAAGTAAACACAAAGGTTACACTGGACGCCTTGAAATAGTATTGAAAACTGTTAAAACTTGTCAATTTAGACTATCTTTGGCTACGTTTTCCAGGCAATTGGACTGTTGTAAATATTCTAGGAGAAGTGCATTGAGCATTGGAAGGTAAAAATTGAGCAGCTTCTAGCACTGCTAGGAAAGCACCTATCTTCATGAAAAAAGGCTTTTCGTATTTCTTGAGCCCACCGTTTTCAAGGAAAAACAGTTTTGAAACCCTACTTGAACTAGAAAAAAGTTGGGCATGAAAGGGTTAACATGAACAATATTGCCCAAAGAATGTGCGTGGATGAACAAAAATTGGACGCGATGAACAGAAAAGTTCATCAGATCATGTCAGCGTTGCAACAAAGATGACGAGAGGAGCAACAACCAGCAACGTAGCAGTACACGGCTTCAAGTCGTCGAGGCACCGATAAACCGAAAGTTACACTCCAACCGGAATCGCCGAACCGACCTTGGCACTCGACTAGTCAGTCTTTTGAAGAAAGATAAAGTTGACCAACAGGTGGAATCGGAGTAGGCTAGACCTTTCATCCGCAATCGCAGAACTGACCTCCGCACCTAACCTACCAGCATCGTGATAACGGTTACGAGTGAACTTTCGACGTCGGGAAATTTCTACGTTGGAGTAGACTACACACGCCGGGCTACGACGGGGACTAGTTCGAGTAGACCGTGAAGTAGCATTGGCAAATAGCCGTCAGTGCGCCTGTGAACTGTAAATCAACCCTTCATCCGGAATCACAGGACCGACCTCGGCGTCTCCCCGGGTAGCATCGGTTTCAGAAGATCTTCCACTGCCGGGGAACTCTTCGTCGGAGTAGGAAAGATCCACCGTCGGGGATTATTCCGAGTAGTCCGTAGCGAATCGCCAGCTTAAATCGTCGGGGCACCAGTGAACCAGACGTAATCCCCCACCCGGAATCGCCGTCCTCGGCATTCCACCGAACTACATCGAAGCAAGAATAACGCGTGCGTCAACGGTAGCGGGAGACAGTCTTTCATCCAGGAACTCTTCACCGAGATAGGCTAGCTCCACTGCCGGGAACTATGCCGAGTAGCATCGATTGCGACAAACCATCAGTATAGGATCGTCGGGGCATCAGTGAACCAGAAGCCACCCTCCAGCCGGAATCGCTGGATTGGTCACGGCATCCAACTGGTCAACGCAGAGAGGAGCGCATGTAGAATGTCGTGCAGAACTGATATGGCGGTTATGCGACCAGCGTACTAGCACGACCAGTTAGACCTGGAATCAAGTGAAGTGCATGAGTACAGCCTCCTCCCAAAGTAGTCATTTCAAATGGAATCCAGGGAATCAGGCAAAATCAAACCTTGGTGGAGGTTAGAGAAGTAGGGTTTAGAGTTATCTTTTCTGTTCAGAGTCCCCCACTCTGGCACACGATGGGAGAAATCACTCGAAATGGAAGACTATGGTGTAACTATTTAACTTGTGCTGGGTCGGCGTAAAAGGTCTACCACCAAGTAAAAAAACACACACACAATTGAACCCCATTGACGACCATTGAAGCATGTCCTTGCTGTTATGACAGCTGGCTAGATTTTGTCATAACGTAATTGGACCATCATGGGACTGCTGATACTGATTTTCTTGCCACAGGAACAGTTCCCTTGCCAAACTATTTGTTTAGAAAACAATTGTTTTCTGCTAGAATTCGTGAGCTTTTTAAAGTTCGAGCCCCTGCATTAATTTGAAATTTGTTTTCGCATAAGTTCCATTGTCGACACATCCATCAAATTTCGTCAGCACCTGGCCGTACAGCTAACGGGCCCGGGTTCTGACCGGTTTATGTTGTTTGGGGCTACTGTTAGGTTGATTATTTTCTCGGTGACATTTGTAGCCTTCTCATAGACGGACTCACCACACAGTTCAATGTTCAGCTTTTTTCACCTTAATGGCATAGATTTTAAACGAATAAACCAAACATCAATTGTCCTAAGTGACTTCCTTGTGTGAAACCTACAGGCATTTCAACTAAGATTGAGCTACCAGCCCTTCAATCAATGTCATCGAGTGAGAAATAACACTTCTCAATAGACTACCCTTTATTGAATGTGGTTGAATCACCACTTGCACTTGACCTTATGCTAGTTGGTCTCTGGTTCGCCTGAATCAGTGCAATGCAAAGGATGCCAATTTAAAGGATGACTTCGGCCGAATAGGCATCAATTGACTGACAGGACTTTATTGGTTTGAAAAAATGGTAACTAGATCTTCGTGTTTCTTCTCTGTTGCTAAATCAGGAGTCGCACAAGACAGCAATATGGGTACTAGAGTGGGACATGGTTATATGAAAAAAATAAAATTTGGCTCCGAGTAACTTTTTGGGTCCCATTTAGCTCCCAGAACAACTCTGCAAATTTTTAGCTCGATATGTGAAACTATATTTTTGCGCCCACGGTTTAA
Organism: Topomyia yanbarensis; assembly: GCF_030247195.1. Lineage (NCBI taxonomy): Eukaryota > Metazoa > Arthropoda > Insecta > Diptera > Culicidae > Topomyia > Topomyia yanbarensis. The sequence continues at coordinate 300,125,117 of NC_080672.1, forward strand.
AGTTTACATGGGATTTCGTATGGGAAAATTGTCTTTTGTAAATTAATTCTTCCAAGAGTCGTCCGTTATCTCCTAAAAATAAACAGATGTCTGATTTTTATAGGAAATTTGTCAAGGAAACAAAGTCTAGAAGACTGCAAAACGATCTGATGCTGGTGGAAAAAGTTGTTAAGCAAAAACCGATTGATGCCCTGAAGATTGATGAAAATTTCACTTTTCATAGCATCACTGCTTCCGACGGTTTTATTATATGCAAAAATTTTAACTTTCCATTATTATGTACAAAAGAAGCCTAAATTTATCCTTCAAAACCTTGCGAAGTGGCCAAATAGTATAGATAAACGATTTAGATACGTTAAGAGAGGATTAAAACAAAATTGCGTATAATTGAACAACCAACAGCAGTGGTGCTAGAAAAAATGAATATTTTATCAATCGTCAGAGCATCAATCGGTTTCTGCTTATTAACTTTTTTCTCAATCATCAGATCGTTTCGTGGTTTTCGAGACTTTTTTTCTTTGTTAAATTTCCTATACAAGCCACATAACGATTTATTTTTAGGAAGTAATGGGCGACTCCTGGAGGAATTATTTTGTAAAAGTTAACTATCCCATACAAAATCCTATATAAACTTTAAACAATGGGCGCAAAAATATAGTTTCACCGATCGCGCTAAGAATTTGCACAGTTGTTCTAGGACCCAAATGGTACCTAAAAAGTTGCTCGGAGCTGGAATCTATTTTTTGTCCCACCCTAATGGGTACATTACTGTAGACCCTGTTATTCAAGGATGAATAATTTATATATAGTGTTGGGTCAGCAAAATTGCCCTATGACATTAAACAAAATTTCAATTTGTGTAATCAGTGAAGGTAAATTGAAAATTCGGTTGAGTAAAATTGGACATGACTAGCTGGAAAACAAAAACATTTACCACATGTAGTTTATGTTAGCAAAATCCATAGCGAAATAGACTATAGTAAAAAAAAGAATACTGATTGCATTCAAGGATGATGTAATTTGTCTAACTACTCGCCAATCTGTAGATAAAAATAAATTTCCAAAATTCGACACCAATTTGTGAGAAAGGATGCACGTCAAAACGAAGGAATATATGTAACAAGAAACAAATCGTGTTTGAACAGCTCGTTCAGGTAGTTGATCACGAAGATGGCTAGCACCTACAGGACCATATCGTTGGGAGCGATTTGCGTCATTTCGTATTGCTACTGGAGGAGGATCAGGAGTAGGGGAGAGGGGGTAACAATGAAACACATTTTATACGATTTAATTTTGATGACAATACATGTTACTTATGTAGCCAAAAGTGATACATAATTTCATTCTGTTGTTAACTAATACATATATTTTTTCCAGCTGGTAAAATTCACGGGAAATAACTTTTTGTGGTTAATAAACAGTCGGTGGTAAAATGTACCAGTGAGCCCCATGGGTAGGAACTATGAAACACGACGTCGTCTACACTGAAATATTCTACTTGCAAATTTTATTCTTTTGTTTTGACGAATAAAGATCCTAAAGCTTCCTATTAAAGTTATTTTGAGACGCAAATCGTTTGTTTACGCAAGATATTATTATATCATCGCGTAATATCGGACCACCATATATGCATATAAGATGCAATCCTGAAAGAAGCGATAATTTCTACAAAACTTGCCCAAATTGACAAACTTTCCATTTAATGAGTTGTATTTATTGTGGAAAATCGGAACCCATTCACATTTTAATATAGATCACAAAAACAAGAAATTTTCGCTGTTCCCCATATATCATTGTTTCACAGTTACCCAATGGGTCTATTTATGAAGATTGTCAAATTACACAGAACCATGACGCGTTACCAAAAAACTTTGTTCACGGCAAATGTTGAGCAAAAAATTTGCTACAAATAACAGTAGAATTTACATTTATCTGGTGAACGGTAACTCATAAAAATAGAATAATGATCTTTATTGCAAATTTACTTTGACTGTTATAAAACAAACAAATATCCATTAAAAGAGATAGAGTTATCAGAAAGCTTCCAAAATATAGTAACACGTGTAAAGAATTAGAAACCATGAAATATGAGGGAATGAGACGATTATGTTCATGCATTATGATTTTATTGCGATTGTTTCATAGTTCCTGATTGATCCTGAACGTGTCACCGGGGATGTACAGGAAGCGCGAAGAAGTCAACTTCAATTTGACACAAATTCTGTCAAGGCCGTTATAGAAAGTATTCGCATAAATTCGAGCAAGCGGGGTTATTGTCCTGAATACGGAGACGTTAAATGGACACAGGAGCTTGTGGTTTATGACTGCCCATAGGTTGACTCAATGCGAAAAATGGAACAGTGGGTAATCGCCCTGTGGAGTATACGAGAGAGAGCAGGTCGCGGAGGCGCCAGCGTACCAGACGCCATGCTCCACCAAGAATACTCGAACCAATCTCGGCGCCCTATCGGAAAACCCGTGAGTAGGCTAGATCCACCGCCGGGGACTAGATCGAGTAGGTCGCGTCGAAGCACCCGCGGAATCGCCGGACCGTCCTAGGCACCTAACGGTTGGGCCGTTGAGTGCGATAGGAGCACCGTCGGAGACTATCAGAGTAGTTCGCGACAAAGCTGGAAGCAAAATTGCTTACAGAAAGGGGTTTCGGTATCGGGAGAAATTCCGCAGCCGGGGAACTCCCAGTCCGATTAGGGTAGATTCACCGCCAGTGACTATTTCGGGGAGCTGAATGGCTCATGGGAACGAAATCTTAACAGCTCACGGAAACAAGAGCCAAATGACTCACCGACAGGGGAGCTGAAGGGCTCACGGAAATGTATATCGATATCGATATAAATTTCACCGCCGGAGAAATCTTAGTAGACGTAAGGTAGATTCCCTGTCGGGAACTATCAAATTCTTTAGAAACAATAAAATAGGAATACATAAGTTCACCGCCGAGGGCTATCTGATTGGATGTTTGGAGCTTAATAGGTCAGGTAGTATGGGATTTAAACTGTTTACATAATTCAGGGGAATCTGGACACAATCAATGTGTGAATTTAATAAATAATGATTGCAATACTTCTTAAAAAGTTATGTGTAACTTTCACCTCAAGGACGATGAAGTTTTTTCTAAGTTGCGAATCTTCCGATGTATAATGGTATACCACTGAAAAAATATAGTTCGAATTTGTGCTGTTTCCGTATAGACTGCCTTTCAAAATAATTTAACAAATTTTATGAATTCTGTCCATTTACCATTCTTTTATTTTTATTTTCTATTTTTTTTTGTTTTATTTTTTCATTCATTTAATTCATAATTTAGGCTAACTTGGGACCCGATGAGTAGCAATTTCTCCGAAATTTCATATATTTTATTGTTGTTAAATTTAAACCAAAATACGAACCCTCTTAAGACTCGCGGTGCAACGACAAAACTGATCATCTCTCGTTCAGAGCCACCCGACCAAGTGCGTAGGAAGTGGCGACGTATGTTTCTCATTTCAATCAGACGCAGGCTTACTTTTGATTCGTTCGACATTACCCCGCATTAGCCGCTGGACCCCCCATATTTGGCAAAGGTGTAGGTATGTCAATCGGTTGGTGATTTCAGCGAACCAAGGCGATTACGTGTAGCTGACGAGTTAGAGGTGACCAACTCGCGAACTGGCAGCTGTTAGTAAATCTTGCGACAGCAACACTAGCGGATGCAGCGAGCCAAAGAAAAAAAACAATCCACTTTCATTTTCATAGAGAATTATCGAAGGTGTAATATGAGTGGGGCAGAGCAATTTTTTACTCATCTGTTCGATTGCCGCTTCACACTTTGACCTAATTTCGAGGGCAAACTTGCATATTTGTGTGCTGGGGAGCACAACCACACAGGAATTTGTAAACTGCTACCTTCTAATTCCATCGAAAACACCTTCGAACACCCTCACTGCCGAAGAGTGAGAGAATTGAGTGACCGGCAAGGGACGAACCCGAAACACGTGGAGTGGCGTGTTGCAAAGCTGGTTTGCGGTCGTGCTGACCGTGTTCGTGGGCTCGCGATCGGCTGTTGATCATCGAGAACATGCTTGGCTGATCTCATGTGTGATGTGCGGCATGGAATGGAGCGTAGTGAACACAGTTTGGGCCTCTCTCACTCATACACAACGGAGGTGTAGTTATTCGGTTGTGTAGTACCTACACCCATAATAACAACAATAATATAACGGAGGCTTAAAATATGCGGCGAGAATGAAGCAGAGGTGGATGTGGGAGTTGTTCGTGAAATCACCATCAACTGGTTTGGGCGTTTGGTTTTTGCTTTACGAATAGTCTAAATTTCATTAACATCTTTAACCTTCCGTCTATGTATGAGTCTAGATGTTTGACTCAGACTTATAATTAGAGGTTATAATCTGAATTTATGTTTTATTTCAGAGTGTTTAGAGTTTAGAATGTAAAATTTTGAAGTAAAATTTGAGCTAGAGATGAAAGTTACGAGTTGAAATTTTGGGATGCGAAATTTGGAGATCTAGAGCAAACCCCTCTACTCTCAGGTGAATCGATCCTCAAAAATGCCAATCAGCCATGTTGGTTTCAGAAATGACAACTAGCAATATTGAGTATGATAACATATAAACATCTCGATTAATGTTTGCTTAGCCTACAGTTTGTACACAAAGTCGATTACTGTTACTGCTTACCGTACTTCGCAGCTAGTTACTGCAAAAGATTAATCGCTTTTGTGTTCTAAGCCGCTTAGTTTAGCGTTTTGCATATCAATTTTCAGTTTCCACTTTCCAGTTTCCAATTCCCAATTCGAGTATCGAGTTTGCAGTTTGATGTTTCAAGTTTCCAATTTCATCTTTGCAATTTGCAGTTTGTAGTTAGCAGTATCCAGTTCCCAGTTCCCAGTTTCCAGTTTCCAGTTTCCAGTTTCCAGTTTACAGTTTCCAGTGTCCAGTAACCAGTTACCAGTTTCCAGTTTCCAGATTCCAGTTTCCAGTTTCCAGTTTCCAGTTTCCAGTAACCAGTTACCAGTTTCCAGTTTCCAGTTTCCAGATTCCAGTTTCCAGTTTCCAGTTTCAAGTTTCCAGTTTGCAGTTTGTGGTTTCCAGTTCCAGTTTCCAGTTTTCTGTTTCTAGTTTCTAGTTTCTAGTTTCTAGTTTCTAGTTTCTAGTTTCCAGTTTCCAGTTTCCAGTTTCCAGTTTCCAGTTTCCAGTTTCCAGTTTCCAGTTACCAGTTACCAGTTACCAGTTACCAGTTACCAGTTACCAGTTTCCAGTTTCCAGTTTCCAGTTTCCAGTTTCCAGTTTCCAGTTTCCAGTTTCCAGTTTCCAGTTTCCAGTTTCCAGTTTCCAGTTCCCAGTTTCCAGTTTCCAGTTTCCAGTTTCCAGTTTCCAGTTTCCAGTTTCCAGTTTCCAGTTTCCAGTTTCCAGTTTCCAGTTTCCAGTTTCCAGTTTCCAGTTTCCAGTTTCCAGTTTCCAGTTTTCAGTTTTCAGTTTCCAGTTTCCAGTTTTCAGTTTCCAGTTTCGAGTTTCCAGTTTCGAGTTTCCAGTTTCCTGAGTTCGAGTTTCCAGTTTCTAGTTTCGACTACCGAGTTTCGAGTTTCGGTTTTTTTATGTTTCAAGTTTCGAGTTTTGAATTTCGAATTTCGTTTTTCAAGTTTCAAACTTCAAACTTCAAGTTTCGAGTTTAGAATTTCGAGTTTCAAGTTTCAAGTTTCATGTATAGAGTTTAGAGTTTAGAGTTTAGAGTTTAGAGTTTAGAGTTTAGAGTTTAGAGTTTAGAGTTTAGAGTTTAGAGTTTAGAGTTTAGAGTTTAGAGTTTAGAGTTTATAGTTTAGAGTTTAGAGTTTAGAGTTTAGAGTTTAGAGTTTAGAGTTTAGAGTTTAGAGTTTAGAGTTTAGAGTTTAGAGTTTAGAGTTTAGAGTTTAGAGTTTAGAGTTTAGAGTTTAGAGTTTAGAGTTTAGAGTTTAGAGTTTAGAGTTTAGAGTTTAGAGTTTAGAGTTTAGAGTTTAGAGTTTAGAGTTTAGAGTTTAGAGTTTAGAGTTTAGAGTTTAGAGTTTAGAGTTTAGAGTTTAGAGTTTAGAGTTTAGAGTTTAGAGTTTAGAGTTTAGAGTTTAGAGTTTAGAGTTTAGAGTGTAGAGTTTAGAGTTTAGAGTTTAGAGTTTAGAGTTTAGAGTTTAGAGTTTAGAGTTTAGAGTTTAGAGTTTAAAGTTTAGAGTTTAGAGTTTAGAGTTTAGAGTTTAGAGTTTAGAGTTTAGAGTTTAGAGTTTAGAGTTTAGAGTTTAAAGTTTAGAGTTTAGAGTTTAGAGTTTAGAGTTTAGAGTTTAGAATTTAGAGTTTAGAGTTTAGAGTTTAGAGTTTAGAGTTTAGAGTTTAGAGTTTAGAGTTTAGAGATTGGATTTTAGATTTTGGAGTTTTGAGTTTTTATTTAAGAGATGATAAATTGGAGATAAGAGATTAGAATTAACGGTCTGGAGTTAACAGTTTGTTCACAGTGTATAATATAGTATAGAGTATATGCTGGATTATTTCTAAAAAGGAAGCAATATTGCACCTGGCTGGGACGACATAGCTCGCAGTCGTTGCATTATGTTGGCTATAAATTAGAACTAATATTTCATAAAAACCTACTTTCGATATTTATAATACGATAGATCTCTATATAAGTACTTTGAATGCAGAGAAAAACAGTCAGAATGGTGCGTTGGTCACATACGCAGATGAGGCTGATATAATGCATACAAACCTTAAACATTTGTATTTGGTGCTATTAAACAGCAAACATAAGGCCAATTTTATAGTAATGTAATGCTGCAGCATGATTCGTTATGCAAAACCTTTTATGTATTACTTTCGACTTATTTCATTCCATTCAAGTGCTAATTTAAGCTCAAAAGATTACATTAATCACGAATTCATGGTGGCTCATTCAAGCTGTTAACGAGCATCAGTAATGCAGATAACAGGCTTTAAATTTTGATAGTTCTACATTGGTGCTCTATAATAGCATTAGTAAATCCGAAATCGGGCTGTCAATTTCTTCTCAGTAATAGCACAATAATTCGCCTTTCCTGGAATTATAACAGCATTAAATCAGAATATAGAGCATGACAGTTTTTAAAGGCTGCTCTATATGCATATCAGAAGCAGATATAAAGCTCCGTTATAATGCTTATGGGTTACGTGGGCTGTAACATGTATAGCAAACATTAGACAATATAGTTTTTATTTCATGAGTGGTTAGGGTTTAGTTTTTATAATTAGTATTCATTTTAACTCTCGATTCTAGACTTTGAACTATGGACTACGGACGTATATTTATCATGCGACATCAGTCATATTTGCAAGAACCATTTCCAATTAATCGACACCAGGGAAATGCAAGCAGCTAACAAAAAAGTCACCAGACAAAAAAATAAACGAGTTACTATGACACTGGCTATGGGCAGATATTTAAACAATTGCGTAACGTTTGCAATATTGCATAAGTACGAAGTTCCTACAGATTTTTTTAAGCGGCACGTTGAAATCAGGTTTACTACTTACGAGCAGATAGACGCAAACAGGTCGTGAATTAGCACGGGCATGAAAAATCAATGTTTCAATGTTTTTCCTACTCATTCCTTGCTTACACTCAATCCCGGCTGACAGCGGAGGAATTCAACTGCACTGTACACTCTATTCCGACGGTTGGCTGCTTCCAATTTAACCTCGCTTTGAAATGCCTAGTCACTGGAAAAAGATATTTTTCTCATTGTCACTCCTATTGTAAAAAAGTGACGGCGTTTCAAGAACAAGCTGGCATCGATCGTTTCATTTAATTCAGCGTAGTATTCATAGGTTCGCTGCTTCACATCACGTCTAAATCTCTTGCGTGGAAACCAACACTCACCATATGTATCAACCTTTGTTATTCGTCACTCGCTAAATTATTCATTTCGATGCTGATTTTTTGTTTCTTTGCTGATATCATGAAAACACTATTGTATACTTTTGCACCACCTGGCAGCACAAATGCTCGAAAAGATTGAAATTTTTCTCATTTCGCACAACAGCAGCCTACTGGAACCATTGCTACAGCAAACACAATCGTCGAAATAACATCTCCCGATACGAGGGAAATATTTGCGACCCCGTTCCCGCCGAACATCGGACACTTTTCCACTCGAACAAATCTTCACAGCAAAAGCAACCTCTTCACTTAATACTCCTCCAACAAAGCCCCAGCTCAAGCAAATCGTTCTGAGTCATCCTTCCATACAGATCCACACCCTGCGCGGGCGGTTAAACTGGGACCACACCATCCCTTTGGACACACGCCTTTCGCACCGTACCGTCGTTGGTCGGAAAGAGACAGAACTCACCTGTAGCGGAAAGAAAAAAAGAGCACTTGCACATAGGCCACAAATGAAAACAACAGTATTTAACGACCCTTCAAAATCACTTTGCGAACTACACTGTCCCGCCGTCAGACGCGAACTAAACGGTCGCGCATGAATTCCAACAAAGAAATAACCAGGCTGGACCGCGATGCACGACTACCAGCGCGAACCGCTTTGGCTTTGGTTTGTGTCATACTGTTGTGCTACAGGGTGTGGGTCGCCGAAAATAAGCTACACGAGCCCGTGCACTTTCCGTTCGGTGAAACATGGGTGGAACGTCGTTGGTGGAATTGTGTACTGTCAAGTGACATTTATTGTATTGAGTGATTAGCAGTGAACTACGGTGTTCAGTAGTGCCCCGGTCGCTAGGGTGTTTATCTACAGAAACGCTGAGCAAAATAAGCACTATCATTGTTTGCTAGTAGTAGTGATATTAGAACAATCCGAAAGCATTGAAACTCTATAGTTTGTAGTACGCATATTACAGAAACAAAAGAACGTTCTTTCCGTGTCAATTCTCATTATTACATACTCTGAAGAGAGTTTTGTATGGTTTATAAAGTTTATAAGAACAAGAACTAGGTACTAATCGAATCTTGTAAAAGAGCGGTTATCAACTTTTTCACTTGAACGCCCCACCATTTTTTGCATTGTTTGGTGCCCCTGGTTTTTTCCGCTTCTAGATTTTTTTTGTTAGAAACTTCGACGAACCTACAGTATGATGTAAAAGAAATTGTCCAGCATTTATTACAAATAGGCGATATTCCACGTAAATTAATAAATAATCTTGACATGAATGTTGATTACCCTTGCTTTGTAGTTACATCGGGATCTCTAATAAGGGACGGTGGAGTTTTGTGCACCATGGGGAGTTATGAACACCGTCAATATTCGCTAGGATAAAATTCTAATAACAAATGACAGCTACAAAAAATAACCTGAATATTACTTCAAATCCTGTTCTTCGCGTTTGTTTAAAATATCACACACAAGGTTTTTTACTCATTTCTATTGTGGTCCCGCAGCCTGTTTCAGTGTAAATTAGTACCGTATAACGGGGTATCTTTGACCAGAATCTTAGAGAAGGAATCGTAAGGATTCGCAAGTGAAGAGTGTTTTTTCATAATTTTTTTTTTCAATTTGTTGTATATGTATGTACTTTGGTAGCATATGGTCTACGATTTTATGTTTTGAATTAATTTCGAATGAACGTCCATTGTGACTATATTTTAAAAATTCCATTCGGTCGGTTTAATTTTGGTCAATTTTTGTTAGTTTTTTAGCAAAACTGGAAAAATTTCGTGAATAATACGTTCAAAGCCGGCCTGTAGCTTATCGGTAGATCGCTGTTTATCGGTATAGGCGAAAATCAATTTTTAGCAGGTAATGGCGAAAAATTCGTTTCACCGAAATATCTTTTTCGATTAAAAATTCCAATATTTGAAGACGTTGTTCAAGCGTATATTTTTGACTCGCTTAAATTGTAGACAAATCTGAACAAATTAAAAGAAAAATTAAGTTGTTATGTCAACTCAGTCATGAAAAAATACAAAAAACACCCTTTGCCTAAACTTCCTAAGCTGGGAAATAAGCAATTTTCTCGTTTATTTCCCAGCTTAGAAAAACTGAGAAGACAAATCAACTTCTAAGAACCCGAAATTAGGCGACTGAACAGTCATAAGCATATAATCATAGGGTCCGTGAAGGAATCGAGAAGAATTGTATTTATTAAAGAACCAACCTATCTTAGTTCTATAGTCAGTAGGTGGCATATGCTGTTTGGGTCCGAAGAGGATGTATATGTAGTCTCTAAGAACATCTTTGGCGGCTTTAAAGGTCAATGTTAGAGACTCCATAGACATAGACAAAGTTACCAATCGCTCTTCATCGACATTCAGCATGCTGCTGAATCAAACAGGTCCATGGGGTACTGGAATGTTGTATTGCCGGAGTGTGACAGTGTCGCTAGAAGGCGAGATTATAACCATGATAATCACTAGAGACTGTCCTCAAGGAGGAGTGCTGTCAGCCTTTTTGTGGTTCTTGGTAGTTGATGGCCTCATGAATGACCCCGAAGGTCTGGGATTCGATGTAACATTGTAATATGACATTGTCATAACTATTATAGGTAAGGATTTTGGACCATATTTGAGCTGCTCTAAACGTGACATGGCTAATGGTGTAAAAGTAAGAACTTCCAAACAATCACCGCAATTGTAAATAGACAAGTCAAACTGAAAACACCACTATCACATTTGCTAAGGAAATTGCATATCAAAAGAACAACCTAAAGTATAAAAAGCATAATGGTCTGACGAAGTTGTTTTGAACGGAATATAGCACTTACACTTCAGTTATCAAACTAATGAAGAATTGGCAGAATGAAGAATTGTTAACGCAACACCAATTTTTTGAAATACTGTCTTCATCAAAGTACATTATTTTAACCTGCGCCTCTGTTGGTGTGGAAAATTATGTGAAATGTTTTCAGAGTAGGTGGCGCGGCGATGCTAACTTTATAACTTTGGATTTTAGAGGTCTGGAGTCTTCGGCGAAGTTTTAGAACGTTTAAAACTATGACAAGTTGTCGAAGATACCTAAACTCTGCATTTATAAGTAACGAAGTGATAGCGACGTCATGAAATTTCATTGAAATTTATGCTTTAAACTATTTTTTTATAATCGTTACATTTATCACCTACAACAGTAGGGGAGAGTGAGGATATTTGATCCTTGGGGATATTTGATTCCCTGGCCATATCTCCTAATCTATACGCATAAAGTTATCACAATATAAAAAAGAAAATGAAGTATTTGGTCGTTTAAGATGTTTAAAAAACAAATCTGATGTATTACATTTGGTTTGGAAAAGTTGTATAATATTTTAGAAAATATATGTTTAAATCCATCTCGAAGATTTTTTCACAAATTTTTTGAACAGTTGTATGAGATCGTCGAACTAATTATTTATGAATATTTTCAAGTACGATTACTTTCTGCCTTCGAAAAACACGTTTTTCGGATAAAAAGTTTCACTACACATACAAAAATAAATAAATTTTGTTCTCCTTATATAACAGGTATCTTTGATCCCTGTAACACTAAGTATTCTTGATCCCTATCACTAATTCTCTCAAATACTTCCGAAATGTATAGAAATAGCAAAACATCATTTTCATAACGTACCTGACACTATTAATTGATCTAAAATGTTTTTTTCCGTGAACAAATGATAGTATAAGTTATTGAAGGTTGAAAAAGCCAGGTAAACAGCATTGATTTACCGCAAATACTTGTCTCGACTTTCTACTGTGGTTAAAGTTTGTCGTGCAACTAAAAAGGTAATCTTATTATCTAATTTGTCAGGATAGGTGGTTAGCTGAACTTTCGTATCTATAGGTCATAGTGGGCTTTGTTTCTTTAGCCCCAGTAGGCGGGGGATCAAGTTACCACACGATTTTACAAAAACCTCGTTTTGGCATGATTTTCAAAACCGGTCATATTACTGACAGGACATAGTTTTACGATTTACACATTATTCACAGCTCTTACAATTCGAATTAACTACAAGATGGCGAATTTTGCAATTGAAATTTTTACTTCATTGAAAAGTTATAAGTAAAAAACAAAAGTGGAATCAAGCGTACCCACTCTCCCCTACGCTTCCATCAAAACTAATAATTGCGTATATTATATGAATGGTTTTATCATCGACCATTTGGTCGGTGTTAAGTCAGACCGGACTAAGTGACAAAATATTGATTTCTAGAAAAACGGATTTAAAGTTTGAATCGTAGCATCCTCTACGTTATAATTGAAAATTATGTTTTGCAATTATTTTTGTTTATGGTTACATATTTCAAATCTGGCAAAAGTCGAATGTAGCTGAAGAAATTCTTTATCCGGTGTTATCGTTATCTCATTTTTTGGTGTTTTGCGACTTAGTCCGGTCTGACTTAACACCGACCATTTGGCCTGTGTTAAGCCAAAGAGGACCAAGCGCCATTTGGAAGTATCTTTCTAAAAATCGCTGTCGCAGTTAATGTAGCACTATAAACACCTACATCAATTTATTTCTGAGAACTCAAATAGTAATCGATAGCAAATAAGTACCCTTACACTTTCTATGATAATGGTAAATTATCGAAAAATGCATTTTTCCAGGAAAAAATTATGGCGCTCAGTTCGCTTTGGCTTAACGCAGGTCATTTAAGGAACAGAATTGGTCGGACAAGCTCAGTCGCCTGTTGAACGGCGTTCAGAGAACTGCACTGTGTGCCTTCACAGCCAGTGTAGCAGACTTATCACTCATCACCGAAGACTAGTAGTGAGACTGCTACACGGGCTTCACAAAACAATTATTAGTTATAGAATTTTCGTCTCGACTTCGCCTCATCAGAATCCGACACTAACTTGGTGACAAGACTAAGCTAGCGTTCGAGCAAACTCCTCGTCAAGCGTTGATGTCCCGCAAGAAAAGGAGCTCATTTTAAGCTTATGAGAACTAATGAAATCGAAATATTTGGTTTGTCCATAATTAAATGATTGTAAACATTCATATATCATCTAATCAAACTCTTCTTGCCACTTGAGATCTTTTGTACAATCCCAACGAAGTATTTGTTTCTTATTTTGTCTATATTTCAGAAAAACGTACCATCCTCAATCTGCTGTAAAAACCATAATGGGATAAATTGGGAATGTTTTCTTTTTGTAACTAAGAGAAGAACCCAAATAACCTTGTTCTTTAAACAGAACATTCCGAAGAACATCGAATTTTTATTAATATTGAAAAAATTGTACTTTTGTAACTTATCTTAAAAAGAAAGAAAAAAGGACCGAAATTGATCTTCTTTGGCTATAGTTGTTGGTGTAACTTATGAAAATCACGACTTGTATAATTAATTTTTGAGCAATTCGGAAAATTGTCAAATAATGCATTACAAAATATAAAAAATATGCTAAAAATTCATCATTTTCAAATATACACATACACAAATTATCAATCGAAGAGCCTATTGGAATAAAGTTTGAAAACAAATTTAGACGAAAAATATAAGCATTTTTTTTCTATTTTGGCCATGGTGTGGTAGTAATTCCGCCTCTGTGCATGCGTTGATTTTCGCTCAGCCAATTCTACTTTGATTCTGCTAAGGCAAACTTTAAAGTCTATTTATGAATGAAAAGTTCTCTTACACATTGCCGCAAAAAAAACCGTTGCAGAAAAAGAGGCATCTAAGTCCATATTTAAAATTTGTTTCGATTCATTCATATTTCTTTTACTTCGTTACGTGTAAAACACTGAATTCGTTACATTTATATATGTACTTTAGGAAAGCTCCAATCATGGTAAAAAAGAACTAGACAGCTTATACCTGAAATGCCATGGAACAATGATTTTCAGCATCGGGTAGGGTTTTTTATCGTACACAATCAAAAAGTTTTTACATTTTTTGAGATTGAGATTGTCACGAACAACTTTAAAACATTTCCACCTGAAAAAATAGGCGAATTGTGCTAAGGTTGAAATTTAAAAATTCCGATTTGATGTTCATTGATTTCCGTAATTATTCATAATAAGCGAGATTGCACAGATAATCAAATAAACAATTTTATTTTTCCCGGCTTCTTTATTCCTGATGTAAAATACGACAGTCCGAGAACAACAATTTTAAATTTAATTTGCCCGACTATTTTCAAATTAATTACATGAACATGTGAAAGTAATAGTTACTCATACTATTCACTAAGCATTTTTTGTTCTACCGTAAGTTTATCGAACGAACACCCTATGGCCTAGTGCCAGCTGGTGATGTGCAAAACTGTTTGTACACTACTGAACTGAGCCCGTTTTGTCTAGTAGCGTATAAATAATCCCGATCAGAAAAACATATCAAGAATATATCAAAATTATTGCTCGATTTGATATTTGTATCATAGGACCATATTATTTTGATATATGTCGTTTGGAACGAATTAAGATTACATTAAAATTATATCATGTTTTAATTTGTCAATAATGATATCAAATAATAATTCATATTTATATCAACTACACCCAAAACGTACCCGGTAAGATTCGCTTACATTAATGCAATAAATGCGAGCAAAAATTGCAAGCGTTCTGGTAATGTGCGAAAATTGCAAGAAGCTTGCTTGCATGCAATGCAAGAAACAAAAAAAACGAATTTTGCCTATGTGTTAGCGGTGTATGTGTATTGGTGACCAATATGTGTTAGATAAAAAAGACTGCTGGTATTGTATAACGAACTCTGCACAAACAGATCGCTAGGCAATACTTTCTCCACCCAACCATACTACCAGTTAGTAATAAGCGGATAAAAGTCATTAAAATATGAAATCATCTTTCACGATTAATGAAAAAAGTAAAACAACCACCCTGATTTAAACTCAGGCTCTTGCGCATCATGGCGCTAACTATAAGCATTGATCTGTTCTTACACGTAAGAACAGGACGTTAAAACTCGTACAATCGTCGCATCCGCAATTTGATGCCGTCTCATGTGTAATGAATAAACCACAAAAAGTAGAATAAAAAGTAGACAGAAAATAAAAACTCGCCTTGCGTCGCTATACCAACCAGCATAGGCACATGAATGTGGTGGTAACAGTGTGTTGAAGAAACGTATGTAGTATAGCGAGAGATGAAGTGATTTTATACGCTTGCAACAATTTCAAGCGGCTTTCACTGAAAAATTGCAAGCGATGCGACTTCAATGTATTTTTACTCGAATACTGCTGTAAAATGACTGATATTTTAACGTAATTTTCAATCAAATTTTTGATTCAATCGTTGTATGTTTACATTCGTATTGATTTACACGTCGTTTAAATTTCATTATTTTTTTATGTGCAACAGATAACATGTTCCGCTGCAGGGCCACAAAGCAGCAAGTAGTTTTAAAGATTTGATTAGACGGGTTTCGGCATACGATAAATCGAAAGAGCAACACTCAGTAAACTCTAAAGAGGAATGGAAGCAAAACCTATCCACTACGTCGTGTCGCAAGAAAAAACATTTGGGATTAACGCTTTTTCTTTACAGTGGAACAAGCATCACAGTGTACACCAGGGTTGTTAATACGATACATTTTTCGCGATAATTTATCGGCGTTACTCGTTAACGATAATGTATCGTCATCGAAAACTCCGTTAACGATAATGTATCGTCGCCTTCATCGTCATCGTCGATAATTGTATCGTCGTATTCATCGTCATCGGTTATCGCGATACATTTTGCGTTACTTTCCCGTTTATTGGAGTTGAAGTTGATGCGGTTAACTTTCAGTTGTTTAGAAATAAATACCTATTGAAAAACATGTTGTTGGCAGTTGAAAATCAATAGTTTTGGACATTTTCTATGCACAGCGGAGTCCGACGATGCGTCAAAGAGATTTTTTTTTCAACTTTTCGGGAAAGTGTATTATACTGAAGGGAAAGTTGTTGGCAGTTGAAAATCAATAATTTTGGACATTTTAAATACGCAGAAGGGTCCGACGATGTGTCAAAATGGAATTTTTTTTTTAATTTTTCGAGTAAGTTGGTGCACAAAGAGTCCCAGGTGCACAGTGCGGCAAAAAGGTGATCAAAATTGTTTTGAACATGAAGAAAACAAATTTTGAGCTATTGTGTAATCAGGAATTTTTATCACGCAAAGACATATATTGAAAAAACTACTAAACCACTATTATTAGGCCATTCACAAATTATACTACACATTTAAGTGGTGTGGTGATTAACAGATTTTATTATAATTTTAATTTAAGCTAGAAGATTTTGAATTTTAAAAAGGAGAATATACATATTTCCAATGTATATTTCTTTCTAGTTGGGATGCTTTTAGCCCCCTCCTCCGTTTCTTCTCTCCACTATGTAACAAGATGCTTCATGCTTCCTTCTTTTACCCTCAAATATGTAGTGTAATTTATGAACGACCTCATAATAGAGTTTTAGTCGTTTTTGAATACAGTGAAGACCCGTTTTTATCAGCCCCTAGGTGAATTGACATTGACAAAATCGGCACATATTTTTTCTGGTTCTGAAGAGACGATGTCGAAACGCAAACACCAAGACTAATATATTTTTTTCCTTTCTTTTTAATAAACCGCAGTGGTTAAAATAATCTTCTTTAGTCCCTCGACAAAGCCTCATAACCCGTTCTTATTATTTAGTAAAAATTTCCCTTAGGAGGTCTTACAGTACAGTAGTATTATTTTTATATATTTTGCAGTATATATAGCGTTTGTTTTACAGATTCGTCTTGGTAAAGCTATACATGCGGAAATTTGTGGCTTCCATACCAAAACATTGCTTTTTGGACACTAAATCATTCGATAACTTCGATAAAATTCTATATTTTCTTATGTTGAACGAAATCTTGGAACATTTTGAAATTCTACAAAATTACCAGGAAAAGTATTTTGAAATAAGCAATTTTGTGGGGTATATCAAAGAAATCTTCACAAACGTATAATTAAATCAACAGATAGACACATAGTCTCTTTAGCGAAATTAATACTAAAGATATTCTCAACAACTTTGCAAAAAAAAGCTTTTTTTTTTATTTTCATTTAAATGACCAAACAAAAACTTGCTTCTCAGCTTTAGAGGGATTAATCACCTAACTAATACTTTTTAAATGCAAAAAAAAATTATAAATAAACTTTGCTGAAGACACTATAGCTAAAAAATGTTTTTCGTGGTTCAAAGAACTTCTTTCACCTTTTTGCCATTTTGGAAACACTGTGCACTGGTGGATTCTTCTGTGAATTGAAAATGTCCAAAACTATCGATTTTCAACTGCCAACAACCTACCCTTCAATAAAAAAAATTCGCGAAAAGTTGAAAAAAAATCGCACCGACGGTACATGTCCAAAACTATGGATTTTCACTTATCAGTAACTTCTTCAATATAATAAACTTTCCCGAAAAGTTGACAAAAAATTCCATTTTGACACATCGTCGAACCCCCCTGTGCATAGAAAATGTCCAATACTATTGATTTTCAACTGCCAACAACATGTCCTTTAATAGTTTTATTTCTAAATAATTGAAAGTTAACCGTATCAACTTCAACTCCATTAAACGGGAAAGTAACGCAAAATGTATCGCGATAACCACCGATGAATTATCGACGATGACGATGAATCCGACGATACATTATCGTTAACGGAGTTTCCGATGACGTTGACGGGTGGTTAACGTTATCGACGATGACGATTAATTATCGATTAACAACCCTGGTGTACACCTGGCCACGTCCTTGCAATCGTCGAGGAAGGGAAGAAGGAATGTTATTTCAACATCTACTTACGAAAGTGCAGGGAACCCATACTACTTTCATAGATGTTTCAGGAATAGGAGTTTGTGTTAGTAGTGCAGGTTATTTATGAGAAGCTTATTCAACAACATTTCAGTGCAAAATGGATGTAACTTATCTCGTTTATCCCGTATTTACAATAATAGAATTATTTGGATCAAATATGTAAACATTGAAACAATAACATTAAACAATTTCACCTGATCCTAATTAATTAGGGTGCAAGAATTCTCCTCCATCATCAGTGAAATCGTTGCACCAACTAGTTATTTATAGATGGCGCTACACTGAATGAGCGAGTGTATTTTTGGCGGCTAGATTCACGCACATTCATTTCAAGTTGTCAGAATGTGACGATAAAATAACTACATAAAATATCTCTCTATTTTCACGCTATTCACACCTATTAACACGTAACTCTATAGAAGAAATGACTATATGAATGGTTGACTTCGATTTTCCGTCATACACATCATATACTATTGGAAAACTTTGGTAAATATTGCACGAATTTAAAAGACACATCCGAGCGGTTCGGCAGTGCTGCTACTTTTCGTAAAAACAGGAACGAACAAATGAACAAATTATAAAAGTACGCTGAACTAACTGCAAGCTTTCACAAGTAGCTGCGACTGTAAAACAATACAAAAATAGTAACACACCGAAATCAAGTGCACATTTTTAGAAAGACACTTTTATTAATGAGAATAATAAATATTATCTTTCACGAGAAATTATTTGATTTATTTATAAAAAATAAAAAAAAATGGATTTTTGTGATACAATTCTGATATTTCCAGACATATTTATTGGTCTATGTGATATAATAATTTTCTCAAACCAAGATACAACCAAAATACTTTATTCTAAAATAGACTGAGATATAATAAAATATAACCGATACTTTTTTCTTGGTTTAAAAACTTGATATTTTAACAACTATACAGGCTATTATATCAAACAGAGGTATATATTTTGTCATGCCATAATATCTTATTTTTGAATAATTTTGATGTGAATTTCTGATCAGGATGCCTTCCAATATTCACCACTGTGTTGTTTTGTTTACCGACGCTTACGATACTAAAAGCTTGCACAAATAAGTAAGAAAGCTTTTGCCTAACTAAAGCTTTTTAGCGCTACAGATTACATTCGCGACGAAGCTTGGTTCGCTCGCACTATGATGGAAATTAGAGATGTTCAAGTTATTATTTCGTAGGCAAATTTAATAAAATTCGTTAACTAAGACAAGTATGGTGCAGAATCATGATGCCATAAGACAGAAATCTACATTAGTGATAGTGCCCTTCATTTTGGATAAGCCCGACACCTTACATCTTTTTCAGAATTTGAAATCTTTAAATAATAGCAGGCTACTATTGGCATGATTATTTTGAGAATGATGAAACATCCTCCCATAAAACTTATCAGAATGCCACATATCTTGAAAAATATTCATAACTTCTTAAAAAATTTCCCTCAAATTCAAAATTTTTCATAAGAACTTCACTGAACTTTTTCTTTCTTGAAAGGGGCGGAATTGCTCAAATGAATAAAGACTGTAGACGATTAGGAGATTGATATCATTGGTTTCTTTTTTGGACCGTGATCCCATGAGGCATTCGGCGGAGGATGCAAAAATGCAACCTAGCTTCCTACAGAAATGACGTGCGAAGCTACATAAAGGTTTAATTTTATCTTATTGTACCGTTTCATATCAGTGCTCTTTAAGTTCCACATGATTTTATATTTGATCCTTTTTTTTTGCGAACTAAATTATTATTATTGTACTCTGTTTTATGTATCCTTACCATTTTTAACAAATGTATCAATTTATTCCCTTACTCTTGGTGCTTTGTGTATGGTACTGTAAGACTTACCTAGATGAGCATGATTATGGTACTGTAAGACTTACCTAGGTGGACTTGAAAGTTTTTGTTTTGTATTTTTTAAAAATGTAGTATTCAAGCAAAAGAGTAAAATTCAGGCATTACGGAGCACTTCAAGCTCACAATTGTAGTTACACCAACCGGGACCAATAGCTGTAATAGTTGAACACATAACTCGTACAAAAGAATTTTGCAACCAAACATTTCTAATTTAATTGTCCGCTGAACAGATGTGTACTACCGTCGTAATTACAAACTATTAGATATTTGAATGATTCTTAGTTGGATCGGGTTCGTCACTTGAGAAGACTGCAATATTTCTAGTCGACTGTACATAGAACTATTGCCTCACAGTTGCTTTCACAAAAGCTAGAACTGTTTTGTATACAGGAACTGATCAGTTACACCCAAGAATTATTACTCCGATTATCAAGCTTGTTGTGGTAAGAGAAAGTTGATATTTCACTGCACGTGGTAAGCAAGTCACGAGAATAGTTGCTTCTCCAGTTTCACTATTGTTGACAACTATAATCGAGCAGCACTGTACGTAGTACACGCTGACTACCTTCGAGTGTGCATGTTGGATGGTTTTTGTCCGATACATTTAGACCTATAATAGTATCATATAAACTGCTTCACTACGGAACTTGACCTTCTGCTTCGACAGACTTCGTCGGGCACTAAAGTATGTACCTCTCTACCACCATCACACTATATGGATTGCATTCAAAATTGTTGTCAAGTTCTCGCCAGTTATTGTCCCTTTCTCAGAGTGATGGTTATTCCAAGGTATACATGATTGTTGAAATTGGATTTACTAACTTGATAGGTAAGGGACCATTCATAAATTACGTAACGCTTTTAGGGGGGGGGAGGGGGTTCTAGAAGTTGTTACATATTGTGACATAGGGGGGAGGGGGAGTAAGCTAGATCGTTACGTAACATGTTTTCATCGAAGAAAAAAAATTTTTTTAAGGAATTTGTTACGTAATAGGGGAGGGGGGGATAACTAAATTTGTGACAATTTGTTACATGGGGGGAGGGGGAGTCAATTTTGGGCAATTTTTGCGTTACGTAATTTATGAATGGTCCCTAAGAGCGGACGGATGAGATTAAGATTGTTTATTGCATGTTTTTGGCAACGGTAAAACATCCGCATATTTGTAGGAAACATGAGCACGCACTCTTACATGCATGTTAATATGGGTAAATTGTCGCCAAGTTCTACTGTATTGATTTTGTTGGCTATTTTTGGCAAATCTAAGATTGAGGGAAACAAAAGATAACAAACATTTGTAAGGCGGATAGGTATTTTAGAGCGAACCAGTTATAAACTTAGATTCTATCTATGCTCTAGAATACCTATCCTTTCAATTTTCACATCTTTCTTTTCGCTTATTCTCCCATACAGCAAACAACTTGCTGGTCATGTATTGAGTAAAACAATTGCATTTCAGACGAGTTTGTTCTTGAATACTGGACAACATCATAAAAAATACTCAGCACAAGCAGCGTGCCTGGAATGAACAAAACCGAATATAATTATCAAATTAAATCCTATTATCGTAACGCAGAATCTTGACAATCGATTATAAAAACCCGTGGAGAATTTTCTAATCAACATTCAATCCTACAAGCAGCTTTGACTCCAACGTTACAGTGCACCCAACAGCTGTACGTGACCTTCGCCAATCTCTTCCCTGGATCAGTTCACTTTTACTCACTGTTTTACTGTCACCATCAACAAATTATATTTCGAATCCGGTCCGATACCGATAAGTCAATGAACATGTGAATCGGAACGGTGATGGTAATACACAGTAACATTGATAGTTCAATGTCATGAACCACAAATATCTCATAGCTTGTTGCGAGTAATGGCTTTGAAGTTCCGTTGGTTCATTGACTGAGACAAAAGTTAAACCCGTGGATTACCACGTAACAGTAAAATGATTTCACTGATCATACCTTTATTTATATTGTTGTATTTTTCTTTTCTATTACTTTAATGTCAAAGTGAATAATCTTTTAAAATCAAACTTAAAGAATGCTTTTCTAGTTTGGTTGTGTTTACAATAATGATTTAGAATTGTATAGTCTTTTAAGTCGAGAATATCAATTTTGTTTTTTGTAATATTTTTTTTTGAGTGATAATATTCCAGGAAACATACAAGTATCTACTACATACAACATACTACTAGAAAGAACTAGGTATATGTACCTAGCCTCGGTATATGTACCTATTTTCATGAATTTTACTCGCAAGATTTGAAAGAATAACCTAACGGTTCTACGAAACTTGCGTGTCGGTTTCTGATACTAATTCAAACTTAAAAAATTGAGCAGTGAGAACCAAACTTTAAAATAAATGAGTGTCAGTCACACAATAGATTCAAAGTAGAGTTATTGTCGGTGAATCCCAAAGTTGCTTTCGGGAAAGACGGGACCAACAACAGATGTTTACCCTGCAAAAAATCCTGGACAAACTCCGAAGACATAACATAAGGTATTTAAGGCAGTGTACGATTGAGTGAAATGAAATTTATTATGGCAGATATTGCTGGAATAAGGATTTCCGACAAAACCAATGAAGGATAAGCCGAGATCAATCATCATCCGACTCATTTGTGCACCGAAAAAACCTGTTAACAAATTCATAAAAAAATCACGACTTCATGAACAGTTTACGAAAATCGTGATCATGTTCCTGAAATCATAAATAATAAACCTCATATTTTCTGTTTCCAAAAAACCAATTCACGCCAAAAATATACAGGGCATTACTGAAAGGCTGGCGTCCAAAAGGGGCTAACCCCACATTGTTTCTTATGAAAATTTGAGTTTTCTCGTTCGTTTCCCGGTGAACTAGATATAATGCTGCTTTTAGTTGGATTCCGTTGTATGTTGACGTTTCGGCCCAGGCAGAACTATTTTCTATCTAACATAATTCTTGCACGAATGTTGATTGCTGAGCGCATTTTTTTTTTGAATTCCAGTGCAAGTGCCTGCATTGAAAGTTGACCGAGCAAAAGGGATCATGGGAAAAACGGTACATTGTGGTCGGGAAATTAAAAAAAGTGGAATAAATTGTCATCTTTCGTTATAGAGTTATGGTGTCTTCGGCAAAGTTGCTGTATGGCGCCTAGCGCTTTATTTGGCTTAAGCACACTAGTTTGGAATTCAGTCGCTAGGGCGGCGCTGGTATCAACTTTTTAAAATCAAGCTAGATAGAAATGTAATGTTTTCGAGAAAGTTGTAGGTCCTACCATTTTAAGTATATCTTCTAAAAGTGGAAACTTTGTAGGCGCTGAATGTTTCGAGATATAGCGTGTTCTGGATAAAAATTTTGCTTTCAGATTATGTTTTCACAAAAGCACCATATTTCAAAACTTTCAGGACCTACAAAGTTAGCATCTTCAGAAGATATACAAGATATGATTTTAAATACATATATAAGACATACTTATAATTACCTGACATACAACTTTGTTGAGACACCATCTTTCTATCTCATTCCAATAAAAAATTGATAACAGCACCGCCTTTGTGACAGAATTCCGAACTAATATGAAATAATCAAATAGAGCGCTAGATGCCATGCAACAACTTTGCCAAAGACACCATAACTTTAAAAACGAATGATACGCAAAGGACGTGTGGATTGTGGGTTACCCCGTTTTGGACGCTAGGTAACCCCCGGGGTTACCACCTCGATTTACGAAAATGTTCGTGAATTGAAAGGTTGTTCATGTAATTATCTTATTTTTCCTTGACAACGTGGATCAGTGAATAAAATTGAGTATTTTTACAATAAAAACAATGTTAATTTGGAAATGCTGAAGTTTTTTGCATTTCCTGTAAAAAATGCAAAATGTGGGTTAACCCCTTTTGGACGCCAGCCTTTCAAATGCTTGTGTTTATATTTTGTCAGGCTTGTGAGAATTAGAATGTGTGATATTTTACTCTTTATCCTCTAAAAAATATTAACGACGTTTGGTAATTGTTTACATTGAATAGTCAACAAGTTCAGATGGAACGTGTTATAACCGTACTATTAAAAATAATCAAGAAATAGGAAAATTCCGCTATACTTCAGCATTCCCCCTTGACCAAGGCACTCTTCAACTTCAAACAACGCCATAAAACTATGAGAGCCAGATTACTTCATGTTAATTCTGTCTGGCTAGTGCTACATTATGCAACTACTTTTAAGAGAAATACCAAATACAATACCATTGTATTTGGAAATACCACACCCACACACACACACACACACACATATATATATATATATATATATATATATATATATATATATATATATATATATATATATATATATATATATATATATATATATATATATATATATATATATATATATATATATATATATATATATATATATATATATATATATATATATATATATATATATATATATATATATATATATATATATATATATATATATATATATTGTATTCGCTAGTAAATCTACATTAGTGGGTTTGAAGTTTTGCTTTTTTTGGAAATCCTGCGCATGATAGTCTTTTGCCAATATTTTTTTGGTGGAATCGATAACCACGTGTTTTCTCATTGTATGTTGATGATTTTTCCCATGCAAACTTAAACAAATTAAAACCAAGTAGGCTAAACTTGGTTTAAATTTGGAAGAGTCTTAGAGTGATATGCATCTATTTACACCTATTCAATGATAAAGGCCTCTTAGAGCTATAGTGCCCATTGGCCCCGAGTGGTCATAAGCAGGGATGCCAAAGGTAAACTACATTTTTTCGGTATATTTACATTTGCACAAGCCGTACAGCCCGCTACAGCGACGCATCACTACAGCTCATGCCAGAACGGTAGCCATACCGAGTACATTTTCCCGTAGAGCAGTAGAATACATTTTTGTTTTGCTGCTGTACTCCGACTGCTCGGTGAGAGTGTGGCGTAGTAAAGTTTGTTCTCTCGCTTTGTACATTTTTCTCTGCATAGTCAAAGGGAGAGGCCCACACACGAAAGCGATGATGCCGGTCGTGGCGTAAACGAACCGCATTTATTGTAGTCGTTTTTGATTGAAAATATTGAATAGATTAAAAATATTAAAAAGTGTAAAATAAGGAAAGAGAAGCTGTACCGCCCGCGTCTGGTGGCTGTACTGGGGGCAGTATTTCTTTGTCATGTTACTGCTTTGCATACAGACTGCCGTACAGCACTGGGCGTCCTGCAATAGCGAACGACAGCAGCGTCAAAAGAGAAATGAGAATGTAGGCAGAAACAATACAGCCGCAGAAAAGGTAGGCATTTTGCATCCTTGGTCATAAGACGTTTAAACGTAATTTAAAGTTCTCAATTCCCAAAAAAATAAGATTTTTGGCTAAAAATCCAATTAATTTTTTAGTATTGTTTTAGCTAAAGATAGTTTATTTTTTGAAATTTGAAATTATCTTTAATTTGGTATCAGTATCACGAAAATCGAGCAAGCCACTCTCTTGCAATCCGGGATGCAAACTCAAAAAATATGTCGTCTTTGCATATCTCCCAAATGAACGAAAATATTTTAACGGAAAAAAATACCATATTTGTAATAAAACCTTTCCAATAAAAAAGTTCAAGCCTTTACCATGGAAACCAATTTTCCTCCATTACGGAGAGGCTTTAACCGATTCTCTTCTTAATGGAGAAAACTTGGTTTTAACCAAATTTTTTAATTAAGTGCAAATATAGTTCATTAAGGGGAAATAATGTTCGATAGCCATTTGATTCATAAAATGGCGGAGTTTTTCGTGGAAAATTGAAATTTTTATTTCAATTGAGTAAAAAAACCCTAATTGAAAAATCAGTTCAAAAACTCAACCTAGGCGTTAGATATTTTTTTTACATAGAATATGTATGCAAAATTTGAAAGAAATCGGTTAAGTACCGCAAATCGTGTTTTTTTCCAGAAACGTTCTACAAAAATCTTCATCACCGAGTCGTTTGTCGAAATTTTTGCATAAAAAATTACAGAATGTTATTGAAATGATACATTATAATGCACAAAAGTTTTGGTCAATTGGCTTCATCCAAATTTCTAAAAAAATCGCAAAAAAGTGTTTTTATTTTCACGCTAGAATCCTTATCCCCCCTTAAATTTCAAACCATTCACATCTAGCATAAGAGTAAAACATTGTTTCGATTTTTTTATTAACGACATTCTGATTGGTTCCAATTATTCACCGGGTGGCGCGTAATGTCAGTATTTGGTTGGCGCTTAAATCTTTATCTATAAAAGAACGAACAGCAATTTAGCAGCATACAATTTTAAAGTTAGTGAACTTCTTCGAATGGAGCGATTCGTATTTTGTGGTAATCGATAAAGTCAGAAAATATCCAAAGTTTACAAAAAATTAGGAATCTTGGTAGACATAAAAGTCGCAGCAAATTTACAGCAAAGCGATAATGCCGACAGGAAATGCGACCAACGTACACGGATTTGCATTCTCGTTTCGATTTACTGTTGATAATAGGGTTTCTCGCATTTGGCATCCGTTGAAAGCTATTGAATTCAAAGTGGCCTAGATCTCGAATTAAAAAAAATCGTGCTGCATTCGAAAAATACCTTCTGCTGCAATGAGACATCAATTTGAGCATTCAATTTGACTTTGAAGCATTTCTCGAGCCTTTTGAAAAAAAAATCGAGGTCCGGTACTTTACTGGTACTACCGGTAGTTTACCGGTACTACCGGTACTTTACCGGTACAACCGGTACTGGGGGCTTCAGTACCGTTTAGTCTCGCCAAAATTTACCGACCAATTTTGGCGAGACTAAACGGTACTACCCTACTCCTAAAGAAGCGTTGTTTGTGGACAACAATGTTTTTAAACAGCTATAACTTTTGATTGAGGCGAGATTTGCTCACAAAAATAAGTAAGGCTCATTAATGTCATTATTGCCTTTAATTTGAGTATTAACAGTTACAAGGATCAGCTCTAGAACTGAAGTTATTGCAATTAGTCTGATTGGATTCCGATGGAGCAGTACTGCCAGGGACAGTTTACGTTGACGACGGAAAATGATTTTTTCATATATCTTCGTTATGGTGCAATATTATTGAAAACTGATAAAATTTATCAATTTAGACTGTCGTTGGCTTTGTTTTACACGTAATTGGACTATTGTAATTATTCTAGGAGAATTGTATTAAGCATCAGAAGGTAAAAATTGGCCAGCTTCCAGCACTGCCATGGAAGCACCTATCTTTATGAAAAGAGGCTTTTCGTGTTTCTTGACTCAACCGTTTTCTAGGAAAAATAGTTTTGAAACCCTACATGCACTAGAAAAAAGTTGGGCATGAAAGGGTTAATAATGCTTTAGAGGAAACATTCAATTTCGCATCCAACGACCTATTTATCATCGAAATCTGTTGAAAAATGGCAGAGCTTTTAATTTTTTTTTCCAAACTAGAAAATTGCTCGCTTCTACTCTTAAGGGGTTAGTATACGATATTATGTCGCCATGTAGGATTCTATAAATATATCATCTGTTATTTTTTCCAATTTCTAGTTCAAAGTTCACTCACATACTTTTGAATATATGAACCGAGCAAAAAAAATCTATTTTTTTTAATTTTATGTGAGACCGTCCCATTAAAAGTTCATGTGAGCTGGTTTCTAATTTGGAAAAAAAATAATAACTCTGCCATTTTTTAACCGATTTTGATCAAAAATAAGTTGTTGGATGCGGAATTAAACCAAATTTCTATTAAAATAATGGCACTTTCTAAAAATAAGCTAAATAGAAGTCAACGACAAAATATTGAAAATTTTTAACATTAAACCAAATTTGGTCTTATTTTTTTCGAAATCCGTTTCGTTCCTTGTCGTTCCGTGACAGAGTGGCCGGAAACCGGACGAAACCTAAGTTTCAAATATTGAATTTGCCTAGGTTTCTTATGTATTGGATGACATATCCTCCAAATTTTGTGACAACCGAATGAGAACTAGATTTTTAATAGCAATTTAAACATCGCTGTGTCAAACAATTCTAATGAAATTCATTTTCGAAATCACAGTATCTATCTTCACTTCAAAAACACGTAGCTCTTTCAATTTTAATCCGATTTCACCACAACTAGTTTCATTATAAAGGGTATTTAAAGAATTTTGCTGATCATTACAACATGTTTGCCAAGTTTGGTTCGAACTATGTAGAGGAATCGTGACCGACCATCTTAGATTCCAATGAAACTTTACACGTTTCACCGTCATGCAAGACTAAATATTTTCCACAGGTAATAAGATTATTTTGACTCAAGAGTAACTTTTCAAAAGGGCGTAAACGTTTCTACGTGCATGAATTTCAATTTTTTTTTTGTTCGGTTACTGTATTTTATAGAGCAAAACTATCTGAGAACAAGTTACAGGTAATGAATACTTCTGTCTGAAAAAAATATACACTGACAAAAATGTTGTCATTTTTCAAAAAAACAAAAAATTATGATAAAAATTTAAATTGCGAAAAAACACATTTTTTTAAATTTTTTATATTTTGTTACCAAAAACCTAAAGAGAAAATAAACATTCTGAATGTGATTGCGTGATGGAGAAAAAATCGGTAAAAAAGTTTTCCTAACAATAACTTCGTACATGTTTTTAAATTTCATACTAATAGACATACAAAATTGTAATTCTATTACAGAATATAATTCTAAGCACCATTTAAAATCAAAATGCATTTAACAAAAATCTTCCAAAATGCGATAGTTTTCGAGATATTTGAAATTTTGCTCCTTCAAAAACAATTAATTCGTGTAATTAGGCTCTTTTTAAAAGTTATTCGCGTTACCCCATCAAAAAATGTCAAAAATTTAATGTTTATCGTTTTAAAGACGTAAAAGCAACCTTTTTAGTGTATTTGGATCCTGGAGAAGCTTTCAATAAAAAAGTTTTCCTACCAACAACTTTTGACATTTTTTTATAATTCTTACTATTTGCAGTCAAAAATAAAATTTTCTTTTTGAATATGATTCTAAACGCCATTTCAAATCTAAATGCTCTTAACAAAAATTTTCTAAAATGTAGTAGTTCTCGAGATATTTTAACTTTTGTTTTAACAACACAATTATTTTGTTTTATTACGACCTTTACATAAGTTAGTTGCGTTTCTCCATCAACAATAATAGATTTTTCAAAAGGCCCGTAAACTTTCCTGCAGCTTTCTCTTTGACATCAAGGCGATATTGTGAAACATTTTAAAGTTACATGAAAACAACCAACATATGATTCAGCTATATAGTTTAATCAACAGACCCTATGGTTGAAATATATTTTTGGTTTTGTCCGATTTTTGTTCGAAGATACGCCACTATCCGTTGTTCCCACATTTTTTTCCCTTTCTCATATAAAGAAAGGCTAGCAAGGAAACAACCAGTAGTAATGAACAGTCTTTCTAAAATAAATTCTACTCGTCATATTCAACCTGTCACTGTCTTAAAAGCCAAAATGGAAATGGGTGGAGTCGTAAGCAGATATACTTACGCGCATTCCACGGACATTATAAAGATTCACCTTCCAATGACAAAATCCTATCTTAAGTTATGAAGCAAGCCATCATATAGAGAGATGTCCCAATGGGTGGGGAGATGAGCCCGTTCATTTTCCAAGCATCGTCGCACGTTGCCTGCCTGGAGTACCCGAGAGTTAAGGGATTTAAAACGTGAACGAAATGCATGTCAACGTAGGCTTCGACAACAGCGAACTCCGTAGACTGAAGATTGCTTTCATCGTGCTAGTAATGCATACCGCTACCGTAATGCAACTTTATACTAATCGTATGTTCTACGCTTCCAATCAAGTTTATGGAGAAACCTAAGAGGATTTTGGAGTTTTGTAAATTCCAAGCGGAAATCTGAATCAGTACCGTCTACCGTGTACTTGTACCAAACCGAATATACGTCTGCTGCACCATCTTGTGGATTGTTCGCGAATCATTTTGCTTCCGTTTTTTCGCCTGATGTCGCCTCAGCTGCGTCGGCCGCTTTGGACGTCCCAGCTGATGTGGTTGACCTAAGAACGTTTACAATAACGCCAGAAATGGTCAGGTTGGCAGAATTAAAAATGAAAAATTCGTATTCTCCTGGACGTAATATTTCGTCACTGTATTGCCGATTTAACAGAACCTCTGTGCTGTATTTTCTACCGTTCTTTTGCCGAGGCGAAATTTCCCGACATTTGGAAACAATCCACAATGTTGCCTGTCTTTAAAAACAGAGATCGACGAAACGTGAGGAATTATCGTGGTATAACTAGCCTGTCTTCTGCTTCAAAGATATTTGAAATCATAGTAAGCGCCATGATTTAAGAAAGCACTCGTAATTACATTTCATTCGAACAACATGGTTTCATGCCTAGAAGATCTGTCTCGACAAATTTATTGGAGTTCACCTCGACATGCATCACACAGATTGAAAACAGATCTCAGATTGACGCAATTTACACTGACTTGAAAGCTGCTTTTGACAAAATCGACCATCGAATACTTCTTTGCAAACTGTCGCGTCTCGGAGCTTCGGTACAATTGGTGGCTTGGCTGAGCTCGTATTTAGCTGGCAGAGTATTACGTGTAAAGGTGGGCTCCTGTTTTTCGACTGCATTTTCCAACGCGTCTGGAGTTCCTCAAGGTAGTAACCTCGGTCCCATGTTGTGTATTCTGTTCTTCAACGATGTAACACTGTTCCTGCGGGCGGCTATAAGCTAGTTTAATGACTTAAAACTATATTTTGTTGTACATTCGATCGAGGACTGCGAACGTCTTCAAGCACTACTGGGTTTGTTCGTTTTATGGTGTCAGAAGAACAAATTAGTTGCAAGTATCCGCAAATGTGTGGTAATTACATTCCATCGTATTGCAACACCGATTGTATTCGACTACCGCATTGACGGTGTTTCACTGACCAGAGTCGAGCAAGTTCAGGATTTAGGCGTGCTATTGGACTCTAAGTTAACATTCGAGGCACATCGGTAAGCCGTTATTTCAAAAGCTACTCGTCAGTTGGGGTTCATCGCTAAGGTTGCGAAGGTTTTTACCGATCCGTATTGCCTTAAAGCACTTTACTGTTCTTTAGTCCGTCTTATACTGGAAACAGCCTCTGTTTTTTGGTGTCCACATCAGACGTCTTGGTGCCTGAGGGTTGAACGCATACAGAACGATTCATTCGTTTAGCGTTGAAAAATATGCCATGGCGTGATCCTTTGAATCTGCCTCCGTATCCTGATCGATGTCGATTATTAGGACTCGACACGCTGCAACAAGCATTATTCGTTGGAAAGCTGCTGAATGGAGAAATTGACGCACCGCATCTATTGTCATTAATGGACTTTCGAAAACCATCCAGATCGTCTCGTAGTACAACGCTGTTGCATCCAAGATTCCACAGAACATCATTCGGATACAATGAACCGCTCACATCGTGTATCCGCATATTCGCTTTAGTTCGATTTTGGAGAAAATTCTAGTCGGAGGCCCGAGTGTCATATTCCATTCGATTCAGTTCGTCGAGATCGCCAAATGTCTCTTTGTGTATATATGTATGTAGGTATGTGTCAAATAACGTCACTCAATTTTCTTAGAGATTACTGAACCGTTTTGTACAAACTTAGTTTCAAATGAACGGTATACAACGCTCCCATTAGACGCTATTGAATTTTTAGTTGTTCGGATTTCCGGTTCCAAAGACCCGTCGTAACTGAAGAGTTTAGTCACACAGCCAATTTCCATATAAACTGGTAACCCTATGATGTCCGAATGATGTAACACATATTCAAGTACGTTCAACATTACTTGGATTTGCGTGTCTAGACCACTAATGACCAATCAAAGCAGCTTTCACCACATTGGCCACCTATGACGGTTCTTGATGCCGCTGGGGAACTCGTCCAGTTCCCGAGCTAATGTCAAACCTATTTCCTAGCAAAATATTCACCAATTTTTACAAACTTGATTTATTACTTTCATTTGAAATATAATTCTTCCGCTGACTGCTATTCAATTTCATTCAGTTCTAACTTTTGGTTCCGGAGTTACGGGTTGGTTTTGCGGTCACATAGGAATTTCTCATATAAACCGTGTACCGTAATACCTCATAAATTACAAATCCATTGAAATGAGCATCAATTTACTTCGATTCGCAGGCCAAGATCACTGAGGGCGAATCAAAGATTGTTGATATATACAGTGTGTCCCACATTTATACTTTCGCCCTGTTTTTTCAGTATAACTTTTTTTCGTTCAAGCAAAGTATTGCACCAAATTTTCTAATTTTATTTTAAAGCCTAATTTGCCATGTTTCTCAAAATTTGGAAGCTTTGATGCGTTTTGTTCATTTGTTATGGCAGTTTAAGTGAAAGAAGTTGTTCCTGCATTTATACATTCACTAAGAAAAAATATAGTTTTTCCCAAAAAATGCATCGTTTAAGTAAATATCCGGTAATAATCGACACTACATTTATCAGTCAATCGAATTCCCATAATGTTTTAGTACAAGTTTCATTCGCTTCGGCATTTAATCATCACAATTTTCTATATTTCATGCTCTAAGTTTGTTTTAGATTGATTTGATTGCTTTTTTGAGCTTTAAAACTGACGAATACTGCTTCGTGTTGTCATACACATCGGAGGTCATTCAAATATCGCTTTCTCGTCGAAACGTTATCCCGACTGAAAATATATGAAAATATCTGAAGGTTCGACGTGACAACGCGGAGCAGTATTCTTCAGTTTTAAAGTTCAAGAAAGCAATCAAATCATTCTAAAACAAACTTAGAGCAAGAAATATAGAAAATCGTAATGATTAAATGCCGAAGCGAATGAAACTTGTACTCAAAAATGATGGGAATTCGATTCACTACTACATGAAGTGTTAATTATTACTGGATAGTTACTTAAAGAAAGCATTTTTTGGAAAAAGCTATTTTTTCTTGGTGAAATGCAGGAACAAATTTTTTCACTTAAACTGCCATAACAAACGAACAAAACGCACCAAAGCTTCAAAATTTGGAGAAACTTCGTAAATCAGGCATCAAAAAAAAACTTTGGTGCAGTAGGTTTGTCTGAAAAAATTGAATCTGAGAAAATAGGGTGAATGGATAAATAAAGGACACATTTTCACTTAAATTGCCATGACAATCGAACAAGATGTACCAGGGTTTCCAAACTACGAGAAAAATCATTGATTAAGCTTTGAAATAAACGGATCTGATCACTCAATCTAGAGCTGTTTGTGTGAATAGAAAAAAAAAATATCAAAAAAAATAGTAGTGTGAACGCAAAATTCCCACACTTTTTTCGCTTAAACTCACATAACAAACGGACAAAACGCACTAGGGCTTCGAAATTTCGAGAAACATCGTTGATTAAGTTTTAAAACTAACGCTGAAAATTTGGTGCAGTTTGCTCGAACAAAATAAAAGTTATACTGAAAAAACAGGGTGAACATATAAATGTGGGACACACTGTATTGTACACTATCGATAATTCCGGAAGTCCTGCATTCCGGACATATTTCAAACCTAAAGCCTCCTCGGTGATGACTGAACCAATTTTCACTAACCTAGTCTCAAGTGGAAGGTATAATATTCAGTTCGGTGTTCAAGCCTCCACCTACCCCATCCCGTATACCAAAATAAGTAAGGTAGTTCCCGACGCATTCTCTCCTCCCACTAATGACATCCCTTCCCTTTCCCAACACCCCGCATTTCAACATGATCGCAAATCAGTCCCTTAAAGATAGGAAATCCCAAAGAAAATTGGACAGATATGCGATCATGGGCAGTTAAGCTATTTAAATATTTTATTTTTGTTTGTTTCAAGTGTGTCAGCGTCGACATGTTGCTCATCAGGTTCGTGACAATCGTGCCCTTATATATGCTTCTCAAGTTTAATAAGAATGTAATAGACATTAATAGACATTTCCACAACGTTATATTGAACTTTACCAGGTGACAAATCATAGTTTGGATATATGAGAAAGGCACAATAGCACCACTAGGCGGATTAAAACAAGGTTTTTTAAGTCAAACAGTACCATTTAGACCATGTTTCTGAAGACTAGTTTGTAGTCTAAACTGATTAGATGATATATATTTATTTCCAAAATATCTACTTATCAAACCAGTTTCACTATAATCAGCTTCATTAGAATAATCAGGACTGTGATATTGTTGATTGCTGCCACGCAGAACGAAACCAGCGCAAACGCATATTTTTCTTAACATATAATCCAAAATAGTTTTAATCCTACACGGTTAAATACAATCACATTTTGATTTTCGTGGAATTGCGTCTTTGCACCACATTAGTTCTATATTTCTCCAGTCTACTTTACACAGAACATAACGAACGATCCTTCCAATTTATATCATAGCCAAGACTTACCCACGATTTAATCACGCGCTGGTCCAACTGTATTTTCGACCTTCAAAACCGAGGACGACACTGCAGGAACCGACGAGGCTGCTTCTTCCAACAGCGGAGAGGCCGCTGTCAGACTCGCGGTTGTTGTCGTTGTCGTCGTCGTCGATGTGCTTGTTGACGTGGATGTTGACGTAGAGGTGGAAGTAGAGCTACTGCTGCTGCTGATAGGAGCAGCACTGACTGTAGGAGTGGGAGATGCTTGGGCTGATAGCGCGGCCGCCGTCGAAGTGATATCTGTAGGCGTAGAGACATCCGGAAGAGCAGAGCTGGAGGTCAGTTTGGATGGTCGAGTTGGTCTTGCTCGGCGGGCTCTGGTAGTTCGAGAGGTAGTCGAGACATTCGACTCCGACGGAGTTGTGACGGTACGTTTAGTGGTGGTTCTTGGCGTCCGTGAGGTCGTCAATCGGCTAAGAGTTACACGACCGGGACGAGTGGGTCGTGGACGACGTGTTGTACCAGTCGTGGCATCTGATGTACCTTCAGATGTTTCGGCTGCAGACACGGAAGTAGCAGCAGTGGTGCTACTACTACTAGTATCTTCAATGTCCTTAGCTTTGACTTCTTTCGGAGTTAATTGAATCTTTTTGCGTGCCAACAACGGATGGAGCCCTTTCTTGGGAAGTGGAGTTGCGGTGCTGCTGGGGGCAGCTGTTTCGTCAGTTGATTCAGACTCGTCCGATTTCGCCTTGCCATGTCCCACGATTTGATTTCCGGGCCGACTCTGGTCCTCGTATTTATACACTGAAAATACCGATTGAATGCGCTGTAAAACATATTCCAAGATCGGACCAAACTTGGATTCGGTACCTTCACCCCACAGTTTGGCTGGAAATATGGTTGTCGCGTGATCGAGTGTTAGTGAAGCTGTTTGTGGGTTGAAATGGTTGTTGGAATTGATACCCACAAACCCGATCGCTACAACTTTTTTGCTATCATCGACTATCTCGTCGTAAAACGGGATTTCGCTCGTTGTCCCACCACTGATGGCCAAGTCTTGTGCAAATGCAAAACTTACCGCCGCGTTACTCTTCTTCAGGTTATCGAGAAAATACTCGCTGAAGGACGTAAAGTTCCCGAATGCAAATTGCCGCAGCTGGTGCTCATGCCTTCGTGCAACTGTATCGATTTCTGTGTCTAAAAGCAGCTTTTGTGCATCAGTTAAACCATGAAAGCCTTGCCTCTTTTGCATTCCACTCCGGTTATCAACGATGGATTTATGATGAAAAAAGCGTGAATTATGCTGAACATGATTTGCATTAATGCGACGGTTACGTCTGTGCTTATGATGCTGATAATGATGGTGATGGTGCTGATTTGAATGATTGTGAAGGCTTTGATCGACATGATAAAGGTTAGTGTGTTTATGAATGCGTTCAGGATTATAACACGAAAAATCTACCCCCAAACCAGTAGACCTACCGTCATTTTCTGCAAGTGCAAACTGACCTTTACTCCTTTGGCGCGATCTTTGCAGAAGCAGCGATCGAAGTCCGTCCTCCTGAGGCAGCGACGCCACAAGCGGCACCAGAAGGCAACACCAAATCAGCAATTTGTAATTCATTCTGTAAATACCCCAAATAGATCAAAGTTCAAAACCACGAACTATTGCACACTGAGCACCGTATGCTAAGACGAAAAATCAAACACTTCTAAAACTGACAGTTTGTGTTTCTGCAACCTAGAAAGACTGCTTGCTGCTCACCTTACGTTTTACGTTCTTAGCACACAAACAAACACCAACAATCCTATCCTCTGCGAGTTCTGAACTAGTGGAGCCTAAAAACGCGAGACCAGGAACCGTACCGCAGCAGCAGCGAAACGAGACACACGACCAACGACGGGTACGATCGTTCGAAGAATGAAAGGTGATTTCGTTATAGACACGGCATTTCACCGAACACAAAACACGCTACTTTACCGTCGCCGCCGCCGCCACTTTGCCAATGCACCATGCAGCGATTTAGCCACAGGCTAGAGAATGGTGGCTCGTTGGGACACACGGCACCCAGCCAGCCAACCAGCCAACAAACCATGGCACGAACGTCGTCGGCGTCGTTGTCGTTGTCGTTGTCGTCGTCGTCGTCGCTGCCAGGAGTTGGGGATGGGGAGGATTCATTGCGATTTAGTGCAAGGCGCTTGCGGCGGCGCTTGATATACTATATACTGAGGGCGGTTTGATCTGGTTTGTTAGGGGTTGCGCTGCTTACTACCATGGATGCACGGAAAGCCGCTCGATGAAAAAATATCAAAAACAATTTTTTTACAAGATTTTTTTCATCCAGTTTGTTTATTCGACACGGTGCATTGCGTTAGTTTGGCAGTACCAATTTCCTTGTTTAATTGTTGACGAATAGTTGAGTTGAACTAACACATCAGAACAGTGACTAGACTATCATTTAGTTTTACCTTTCGTATACAACCTGAAGTTTAGTTGATAAATTATGGATAATTATATGGTAAACAATACTTTTTTGCTACGTTTGATATTATCTGTTAACATTGTCAATGTTGACGAAATAATTTTGTTTACCATTTCCC
This sequence comes from Topomyia yanbarensis, assembly GCF_030247195.1. Lineage (NCBI taxonomy): Eukaryota > Metazoa > Arthropoda > Insecta > Diptera > Culicidae > Topomyia > Topomyia yanbarensis. Next base: position 300,161,722 of record NC_080672.1, read on the forward strand.
ACTAAGTCAGGTTCACTTTACATTACTATTAAATAATATGATTGAATGCTCCCAGCAGGCCCGGTGAGGGGGTTAAAACAAACGTTCTTGAGGGTCTTCTTAGTGGTCTACTTTGTGCTCAAGATAAAAAACCTGTTTTAATCCACCTAGAGGTGCAATTGTGCCTTTCTCATTTCTTTAAACTATGATTTAATAGCTGGTTCGTACAATATAACATTATGGATATGTCTTTCATTCTTATTACACTTGGTAAGTATATATAAGAGCACCTTTTTGCATTCATCGCGGTATCGGTTTGAATCGGAGTTTTCTATGTGATCGCACTCCACAACCCGTAACTCTGGAGCCGGAAGTCGGATGGAGATGGAATTTAATATCAGTTTCCGGGGACGCAACACCTTTCTTTTGAGACTAAGTTGATCAAATCGGTCTAGCCATTTTCGAGAAACCAATATAATCGTTATTCTGAATTTGGATGCTTCCGGATCCGTCGATGGTGGCCAGTGTGGCCAAAGAGACTTTGAATAACTGTTGGTGACCTAGATCTACAAATTCAACAGTTGTGTTTACATTTTGGAAAAAATTTCACCTTTTTACATTCATCGCAGAATTCGTTAGAATCGGGATTTGCTGCGTGATCGTACATATCACCCTGTAATTCAGGAACCAGAACTCGGATCCACACAAAATTCAACAGCAGCTGATGGACCTTTCATTTAAAATCAAGTTTGTCAAAATCGGTTCAGAAAATTCCGAGAAACCGATGTCGACAAATCAACAAATTTTGTTTTGTAACCATACTCTTCAATTCGTAATCCGGAACAAGATGTCGGTTGAAAATGAAATTCAATAGCAACCTATGGAAATATTATATCTTTCATTTGAATCTTAGTTTGTAAAAATCGGTTCAGCCATCTCCGAGAAACCGATGTGGACAAAATGTCATGTATGTATGTATGTATGTGTGTATGTGCGGATTTGTTAACAAAATATTAACAAATCCGCACATACACACATACATACATACAAGGGGGCAGCAGGGACAGGAAGGACAGGAGTCTAGGGGCCTAACGAACCCCCCCCCCCCACGGTCCTACTGCGAGTTGGGGAGCTTTGCTAGGATATGGTGGGGCTAAGATTGGGATCTTCTCAACCTCTAAAAAAAGCCATAACTCCGAAAGCAGCTCCGACGAAGCGAGTCTATGCCGCTTCTGCTAAGATCCTAAGATTCCAATAATCTAAGATCTAGGCAATAAAAGCACTCTAGCCCAACCGGAGTGCCAACCGGCACATCAGGATCGACGCCAGTAACATCCTGATTATGCTATACTGGCCATGGCGAACGTAAACGGACAGGACACGGATGACGAATAGAATGGCGACTTTGGGCTGACAGGCGTGCTGTTCTACTCCCTGAGTAAGGAAGGATGACACCGACTTGAAATGGCGAGTGGGCTAACAGCATGGCTGCCTCCGTCCCAACAAAACCCTGGCAGGTCTTCGGGTACGTTCGAAACTCGCCACCAATTGGTTGGTGTTACTAGGTTCGGTTGAAGCATTCCCGATTTACGCCGATCCGGCTCTGAACACTACTCCCCATGAAGGATAGTGTCAACCCTTGCATGACCTCACTGCTGCTTTTTGGCAGCATAGATAATCATGGGATCGCGAGAGGCGACTATGTGCAGCGAGTGGAGATATCGGCCCGGAGTTGGGACCCAATAAAATGGAGAAAAAACAAGCAACCACCACCAATAGTAGCTGAAGTCATCCAGCAAGAGCAGGAGGATGGGTAGCCGAAGCAACAGCAACAGCAGCAACAAAAACAGCCGGAGCAGAGCGGAATGAGCTACACCCCACAAACGCCAAAGGTAGTGGTAGCGAGGCACTTGGTGGAGGAGCTCCACAAGTTCGTGGACACGAGAAACAATGTCCACAAAGACATTAAGGAGATGGTCATCAAAATCCGGAAGGCGCTACTGTCTGCCGTGAAAGAGTACGATACGGCAACGCAGAGGGCAGATTCAGCTGAGCGAGCATCGGCGTCGGCTAAGGCCACTATCCTCCTAGCAGATTGGAGTGAAGAACACGCCAATTCCCATAACTCCAAAGAGGACAAGATCCTCGCCAGGAGACGAAAGACCAGGCGGGTCAAAGAGGCAGACGCTCGAGGACGCTGTTGCTGCCGAAGGAAAGGACGCCACCTTGCAGGGTGAAAGCTGGAGTACCGTTGTAGTTCGGAAGGAGAAACGCGGGAAACAGCAAAAAAAGAAGGAGGAGCGAAAAGGGGAGCAGAAGAGGAAATCAGAACCCTCGGCTCGTCAGAAGGCGCCTAAGGGAGAAGCCGTGCTCGTCAAAGCAAATGACGAGACTACGTACGCAGCACTGCTCAAAAAGGTCAGAGAGAACCCGGAGCTGAAAGATTTTGGGGAAAACGTGTTAATAGTCAGGCGTACCCAATAAAATGAGATGCTCCTCGAGCTTAAGAAGAATACTACGACTAGTAGCTCTGCCTTGCAGGAGACTATAACTAAATCAATGGGTGGAAAGGCAGAAGTTAAAGCCTTAAGCCCGGAGATGGTAATTGTGTGCAAGGACCTCGACGAAATAACGACGGAAGACGAGCTGAGAGGTGTTATGAAGCAGCAGTGCAAACTGGGCGAGGTGCACATGACGATCCGGTTAAGGAAGGGATACGGAGGAACGCAGACAGCAATGATTCGTTTACCGGTAACCGCTGCAGAAAAGGCGCTGGAGATAGGTAAAGTTACAGTTGGATAGTCGAGATGCCTACTGAGAAGCTGCCCCACGAGTAAATAAACAAGCGGAGAAATGCTTCAAATGTTTAGGCTTTGGACATTTAGCAGGGGCTTGCAAAGGCCCGGACACATCCGAGATGTGCTGGAAATGCGAGAGACTGCACGCAGAGGCCGAAGTGCTTGCTTTGCACCCCAGCGGAAGGAAACGACCATCAGACGGGTGGCTTTAAATGCCCAGCCTACAAGAAGGCGACTGCAGGTCAACGGTGATGGAGGTGACCCAGATAAACCTGAATCACTGTGATACCGCACAGCAACTGTTGTGGCAGTCTACGACAGAAACTATGTGCGATGTCGCTTTGATCGCAGAGCCTTATCAAGTCCCCTCTAATAGCGGTAACTGGGTGGCGGATAGATCAGGAACCGCTGTGATACAAGTAACAGGAAGATTCCCCATCCAAGAAGTGGTAGAACGTTCATACGAGGGTTTCGTGATAGCCAAAATCTACGGCATCTTCGTATGTAGCTGCTACGCTCCCCCAAGGTGGACAGTAGAGCAGTTCAGCCTAACGCTGGAGCAGTTAACCGAGCAGTTGATCGATCGGAAGCCGGTAGTCATTGGTGGTGACTTCAACGCCTGGGCTGTGGAATGGGGCAGTAGAGTAACCAACACAAGAGGGTGTATCCTGCAGGAAGCTCTAGCGAAGTTAGACGTACGATTGTGCAATGAAGGCTCTGTTAGCACATTTCGGAGAGACGGGAGGGAGTCTATCATCGACGTCACATTCTGTAGTTCCTCATTGACGGCGAACATGAATTGGAGAGTATGCGAAACGTATACGCGTAGTGACCACCAGGAGATTCGCTACCGTATCGGTCAACGGAACCCCGCGGGAGTACAGAGAAGGGTGACCGGCGAACGAAAGTGGAAGACGAAAGCCTTCAACAAAGACCTCTTTGTTGAGGCACTTCGGCCGAACGGCTTGTGACAGCACACAAGAAAAAAGCAACTGCTTGCGTTGGCTTGGGTAGCAGCAGAGAGCACACTAGTATTGTGACTGATGCCTTTGGTGGTTGAGAATAGACTGGGTAAATACTTTGATTTGCAAAGCGAGGAAGAAAATGCGAATGGTATTGCTTCCGACGATGAATCTGATGCATACTCGGAAGAAGAATTTGAATATGTACTCCGGTTATGCATCAGAAGAAATTAATACTAACCCAGAAATATGGCGTTCAAACGAAATGGGCCTCAGAACCAATCGACGTGATTTTCCGAATACTCACCTTTTGGAAAAAAAAATCAGATCAATTAGAAATTCAACAGCAGCCAATGGGAATGCTGTACCTTTCATTTGAAACCAAGTTTGTAAAAATCGGTAAAGAATTCGCTGAGAAATATGTATGACAATTTCTTAGGAACTTGGTAAGTTCCCCCGGGGCATCAAAAACCGTCATAGCTGGCCAATGTGGTCGAAGCGCCTTCGGCGTGTCATTACTGATCTAGACATGCAAAGCCAAGTAATGTTGCACATATTTTAATATATATTGCATCATTTGGACGTCATGGTGGTACCAGTTTATATGGAAATTTGCTGTGTGATCGTCCTCTTCAACCCGTAACTCCAGAACCGAAAGTGGGATCAATAAAAAAATCAATAGCGACCAATGGGAAGGCTGTGTATTTGAGACTAAATTTGTGCAAATCGGTCCAGCAATCTCTGAGAAAAATCGGTGAGATTGTTTTCCACATACATACATACATCCATACATACATACACACACATACAGACATTTTACGATCTCGACGAACTGAGTGGAATGGTATAAGAGATTTGGCCCTGCGGTTCTCGGTTAAAAAGTCGAAATTTCGACTGATTGCATAACCTTTCTATATGAGAAAGGCAAAAAGGAGCTTGAATTTAAACGGGCCTGAGAGGTCCGGCTTGCCCTTCAATGTTAGGATTTTAGCTTGCCCACGTTAGACATAACACATTGTTTATTACCAAAACCTGCATTAAATCTAAGTTTAGAAACGGTTTTCTTGGATTCAATGTGAGATAAACTTAAGTAAATTGAAAATCTTTTTGATTTAATATTTTTAAATGAGAATTTCGAGCTGCATCTGCTGCCTTCTCATCTTTCTTACATCAAAAGCTAAAAACTGCTCCACGACTACCAGCAAATAAATCAATCCGTGTGTCGCTTTGTCTGCACAGTAGAAGCAAAACCAACCAATCATTTTTTCCAACCCATCATATCGGAAAAAATGAGTGACGATTATAATGGGACCATTCATAAATTACGTAACGCGAAAATCGCCCAAAATTGACTCCCCCCTCCCCCATGTAACAAATTGTCACAAAATTCTCTATCCCCCCCTCCCCTATTACGTAACAAATTCCTCGAAAAAATTTTTTTTGCTCAGTAAAAACATGTTACGTAACGATCTAGCTTACTCCCCCTCCCCCATATGTCACAATATGTCACAACTTCTCGTACCCCCCCCCCCCCCCCTAAACGCGTTACGTAATTTATGAATGGTCCCTAAGCAGAAAGTAGCCTATTGTGGTCAAACTGTATTCCTATTTATCTTTCGAGACGTTCTCTAAGATCTATTGTTAAAAGTACAAATGGAGCTAAAGATGGCCAATGTTTACACTTCACAATTTCACCATGTTAGCCATAGCGTGCTGATTATGTTCCAGACCATCAACCAAGCAGAAGCGTTTGTTTCGTGAAACGAAATATATCGTTAGATGTGGCAACACGAAGTCAGTGCCTCTGTATATATAGACGACGACACAAACGAGGTACGAATACACGGAATAAGAAGCTGTCGAAATCCACCTGTCTGGCAAGCTATCTGTGGATGTGGCAATATGAGTCAACTGAAGACTAATTGAAACCACGAACTTATGATTTCCCAATGCCTGAAGAGGTACCAACTCATGCTGAACTAAAGGTTTAGGTTTAGAAGGGCCCGGTAGTAATACTAGCCTTGGAGTCCGACGCAGCTTTCGACGGCCCTGACTCCCAGTAATATTCAATCTAAAGCCGTGATGTTTGTTGCTGTACGAAGAAGTCCTTTCCAGTTCAGTCGGGCCATAACTGTTTGTCATCAGTCTCGCAGGGCAGAAGGACTCCTTAATTCCCCGTCAACATAGTAACCTTGCTCGCTACGCACACTTCGGATTGCTCTTTTTTCTTGTTTATTTGACACTGCTCAATGCGTTAGCACAACTGAGCCGTGGGTCTTTTAAGATTTTTACAATATACAAAAATTAAAATAAATTTTCAACTGTCCATCGGGTCTTATTGACGCAGCTTGCTGCTGCGTGTTGAGATCCTCTTCCTTGGTGGTGAAACATTAGGTGCGTTGTCTGCCGCACCTTGGTGGTCATTCGGTGCGCCTTCTCTCGCGTTTTCGTTCACGTCCATGGCGTCATCGGTACTGCATTCATGATGCTCACGGTCGGATGTTCTTGTTTGTTTCTTGTACTTACGGGTCGCTGTTGTAAATGCTTCTTCATCGGTTTTTGATTCTTTGTTGGTGGTGTTGGTTGATGGTTTGGAGACATTTGGTGTAATCATTGTTACTTTGATGTTGGTAATGGCAGCTGCTTTAGTGGTACTGGGCCCGATCGTTCTTGTGCTGGTGTTTGTTACTGTTACTGAGAATATTCTCAGTCATGTAGTTAAAAAACAAAAAAATTTCAACGAATTCAGGATTTTTTTTATTAAAAACATATTGTTTATTCTTCACAAAAAAAATCAATTTATGTTGGGGAAGTGGTCCTGGTCAGCCGTACGACGCAACTTAGTCGCGATGCTCTCACAAGAGCGCTGGACGGATTCCTGACACAATTCCGGATCCTGGTGGTCAAATGCTTCGTATACTTGGCGCGCCAATTATTTTTGTACACTAGGGCACTGAGGGAGCCGAAAAAATCCTCAATGGGACGGCACTGGGGCAAGTTGGTCGGGTTCCTTTCTTTCGGCACGTACGGTATCTTTTTCTGCTCAAGATAATCCAGCGTCTTCTTGGCGTAATGGGAAGACGCCTTGTTCGGCCATCCCATCCGCATGATGCTCCTTTAAGAGCGGCAGAAGAATTTTCTCATGACACTCCTCCTGGTACACTTGTTGATTGATGGCCAGACCGCTCGGCTTGAACCACGGCTTTCAAATCCCTCTGTCCGATATGGCGATCTACAGCATAACTTTTTTTTCTCAAATTTATGCTTAAGCTAATACTTTACTTCGGGGGGTGTGGCCGACTTGTCGCTGGAATAGTAGCTGTCATTTCCTGGAATGTGGGTCTTCGAGATCGGAAAGTTGGTTTCGTCATCCATCGGCACTGCGTTTTCACGATCACTATCTGCTCGTCCGTGTACTCAGGGGACCGAGTCTTCTTCCGACTGATGATGTCGTCCATTTTGAGGGATCGGTGAATCAAGGTATGGGAGCAGTGATATTTTCGGCCGGCGTCACGCAAACTCGCTTCGTCCAGTGATACCATAAGTACAGATTTATCTGGAAAGGTACAGATTTTTTAAACACTTTTGGTACAGATTCTGTACGGTAAGGATTACAGATTTTTGTCAAAAAGTACAGATTGGTACAGAATTTTTTACGTGACAGCAGCGTAAAATAATTAAACACTGCAAACGCAGCAAATAGTCGGCAAATATTGAGTTGGGCCGCTGACATAGTGACATCAAGAAGCTGAGCTGGAGCTGTCGCTGGACACTGGAATGCGAGAAGTCGGGAATCAAATTAAGCTTCCCGCAGATTAAAAGCAGACAATTCTCCGAGATCTGCTCGGCCTTCATTCAGACATCAACCCTTTGATTTGCTGCAAGCAGGTTTCTCGCGTATCGAATTTTAGTGTCAGTTTCAGCTCGCCGGCTCGAATGAAAAATATGCACGTCATATGATTTTTAAACAACCTTGTTATTGATTTGGTACAGAATTCGGTACAGAATTTTCTACATAATGGTACAGATAGAAAATATTTTTGAACCCCCGGTACAGATTTAATTATGGCAAGACTGAGTTTCGTCCTTGTTGTCAAACAGCTTATTCAACGTTTACTTCTTCTTCTTCTTCGTCATTATCTTCGCCAGACGGCCGCTATCGGCCTTCTTTTCCACGCTCAGTGTTGCCGGTAAACTGTACTCACGGGCACGTTTTCGTCTCGAAAGTGGTCTACCGTATACATTTTTCCACGATGATCTTGCGTTTCGTAAAACCATACAACTAGCTCGCGGAGTGCATATTATTTCGACGCCATCTTTGATTGAACTGGCAGCACCCGAGCGAAAAGACACATGCCACCTATTTCTAGAAAGTCCAGAGAGAAATTCTCTAGGAGAGAAAAAAATTACGCCCTTTTCTTTAATTACAGGAAGGTATTGAAATCATTCTCATTTTTATTGAACACTTCTTATTTGGTGGAAAACACTTTTTCGCTATATTTGTTATTAACTGTTAACATTGACATTGTAGACCATTTTGTTTACCATTTCCCAACAAGTCCATTGCTATCAAATCATAAATTGCTTTTCGTACTATTCAGTCTCAAGCCGTGATGTCCGTTGCTGTAATAAGAAGTCGTCTCCAGTTCAGTCGGTCCATGACTGTCTGTCGTCAGTCTCGCAGGGCAGGAGAACTAGGGTGACCATATCAGGCGAGTAAAAACCCAGGACAGTTGAAAGGTGACCCCCACTCTCGCCCGTTAACACATGATCGAACATGGGTGAAATTCTTTTCAGGTTTCTGGCAGTCATAAAACATTTCAGAGCTCTGCCAAAATGTCTTTTGAGAATTAGATTCCCGAAAACTTCTTCGGATTTACAGAAACGCTGTTCTTGTTGGTGCTGGGTCATTAGGTCGAAAGTCGGTAGGATGAATGTCGTTTGACCGAATGCCGTTAGGCCGATTGCCATTAGGCCGAAGGGGTCATTAGGCCGAAGGGGTCATTAAGCCGAAGGCCGAACAGACCATTAGGCCGAACTGTTCATAAGGCCGAATGGGTCATTAGGCTGAATGGGCCGTTAGGTCGAATGGACCAAAACTTTCAATGAAGGATGATTTTTTACTTTTTAAAACCTAGCATAATAATAATGCTTGAAATATTTACGACAGTTTTCTCGTTGCATATTTGTCGCTGTGACGGAATAAATAAATAACAGCGACGCCTAATGTGGCTACGTCACATCACTTCAGCTCAAGTGCTGTCCGACATCGCTCCGCTCCGTCGGACTTAAACTGACTTAAGCCCCTATATTTGAGTAATCCGGGCAAACGAGTGGATCACAGGTTTGCTTGCGAGAGAGAGATAACACCTCGTCCTGCGGATCCTCAGCGGCTTTACGCCGCTTGGGATCTTTAGCCTTTATAAATGTGATTTTATTTTAAAATATCAATAATGGGCAATATACTTGACTTTCTGGTGAACGGTGCATTCTGAGGAATTATTTCCGGATATTGATATAATAAGCAGAATGGTTTTGTACGGTAATTGTAGTTTCCAGGGAAAAATCTTCGACTTTATATTTTGTAGCATTCGGCCTAACGACTTTCGGCCTAATGGCCCGACACCTTCTTGCTACAGCACAATCAGCGAAGGTTCTAAGCTGTTGGAGAAATCGGCAATCCTCAATGAAATATTTTGAGATCATCAACAAAAAACGAAACTACACATTGAAATAAAGCAGAATTAGTATCGGTCCCAAATAGCTTCCCTGGGTTATTTTCGACGTAGAAGTAAATGTCGGTACCTGGAAATCTCCATTGATAACCATTACCTCACGGTCTGTAAGTAAGTATCGAAACCGTTTCAAAAACTATCGCGATTGTTATATCGTGGTTCACTCTATCTAAAACAGCATATAGGTCGGTGTAAATACAGGATGGCTGATGTGAGCACACCAACATTTTGGGAAGAGAATTCAGCAAATCAGTATGGTAATTTAATTTCAACCATTTGACAGATTATTTTTGTTGAAAATTCAGCAACTGATTTGTCAAAATGAGAGCTCAGTGACCGAATTCCCAGTAATCTGGGCTGGATCACTGAAAAGTCGGTCGATTATGCCGTCAATTTGACAACTAAATTGCAAATTTTTCAGCTAAAATAATCTGTCAAATGATTGAAATTAAATTGCTAAGTTTTCAGCATTGTCATTTGCTGAACTTTTATTTCACAACTTCGGTTTTTATTTATTTATTTCTAGAGTAGATAACACTTGGGCTCGCAAAAATGCTTTTGGGTTTTTGATTTTTCTATACTTATCATATCACAACCGACATGCTTTACACAAGCCATTTTTTAGTAAGTAATACGTGCATTTTTAGTGCCTAAACATTCATCTCTGCTAAACAAAGGATTTCTGAAGTGTAAAAAAATAAAATAAAAAAATAAACATTTTTACGAACAGTTTTGAAGCTGAATCCAATTGCAAATGGATTCACATACCATGTTTCCAAACTGTCATAAATATGCCAGATTTATAACTTTGTTTTAAGTTGGAGTAAACTCATAAATAACTTTAACAGTTATGTGCCCAACAAAAAAAACACCTTTAACAGGCCAACGTGGGTACCCGGGTACCCACAATTTGAAATGCTCATAACTATGGCTTCCTTTAACCGATTTGGACACTTTTAGATGTTTTGGATTCAGAAACTCGTCCACTTTTTGATTTTGTAAAGTTAAACCGGATCAATGGATCTGGCTCTTGGTAATCCGGATTTTCCGGGGTAATGTTCCAGAACTAGGGTATGATTTGTAAATTTTAATAATGTCCTAGCAATATTAGTATCAAAACTCTTCAAATTGTCTCGGAAGTCTGTTATTTATTGTTACGGGACCCTACGGCAATTTAAAAAATGGAATTGGAATGGAATGGCCACTCACGGCCCCACGGGAACCTGCTCCGGAATGTCCGTTCCGGGGTCAAATCACCAAATGGTTCCAAAATCACGAGATACAGCCTACTGATACAATTCCAAGAATTTTGATACCCATATTGCCAGTATTCCATTGAAGTTCACAAATAGTATCCCAGTACTGGAACCTGCTTCCGGAAATCCGGATTCCCGGAAACTGAATGAAGTAACCTGATTCATTTTTACCACGTCCAAAAGCGGATGAGTTCCTGAATCCAAAACACCCAAAAGCATTAAAATCGGTTGGAAATTACCTTAGTTATTGGTATTTCAGTTTTGTGGGTACCCGGGTACCCACGTCGGCCTGTTACGTAGTAAAAAAATTCAGGAGCCCCTCCTAACTCCCTCCCTTACTATATCAACAATATTATTAACCCAAAAGCTTAACTTAGTGAAGTTCTAAGATGTCGCAAAGTTTCGATTTCCAGCTATGGATAAAACATGGGAATTTTATTAATTGAAACCTAAAAAGGTACCCGGGTACCGCGTCGGATACACAACGGTTAAATAAACATTGTATTTCGATTATAGATTTGCATTGTATGTAAACTTTTTAAGACAGAATACAATTTTTTTCTGTACTATTCATAATTTTGATTTAGCCTGCCATTACTTGTAATTTATTTTAAACTTCCTTATACGATTGCTGGGAAGCGAATCGGGTTGAAATCGATGGGATCGTCTCCTATTCGAGTTTGAATTGTGCGGATCTATTGACATACCGAATTGGGTACACACAGCCATCCATTGTAGCACTGACAATAAGGGTCGCTGTTAAAAATGCGGTGGGAACCATGTGGCTGTGTGTACCAATTGTTTGCGAATTGGTAACTGGTTTTCGCTTCTCGCGCGAATTGTCTCTTCGCGCGAATTGTCACGAGAAGAGAGACCAGAATCCAGAGTCGCGAGTCCTTGACTCAAAATGCTGAGGCGAGTCTAGAGTCCAGAATACAGAGTTCGAGAATGCAGAGTCCATAGTCCATAGCGCAACGAGCAGAATCCAGAATTCCGAAAACAGAGCTCAGAGTTCAAAATCCAAAATTCTGAAAGCAGAGCTCAGAGTCCAGAGCGCATAATTCAGAGCCCAGAGTTCAGATGCCAGAGCCCAGAGTTCAAAACCTAGAGTCCAGAGCACAAAGACCAGAAACCAGAGTGTAGAGTTCCTATCATAAAATACTGAGCCCAGATTCCTCAGTACATAATCCAGAGCCCAGAGCCCAAAGTCCAGAGCTCCTAACCTAAATAGTGAGACCAGAGTTTAGAGTCAAGATTCCAGAACTCTGAGTCTAGAATCCAGAGTTCAGATTCGATAATCGAGAGTCATAGCCCAGCGACCAGAACCCAGAATTCCGAGGAGAGAGCCCAGAGTTCGGATCCCAGAATCCAGAGTGCGTAGTCCAGAGTTTAGAGTCCAGAGTGCAGAGTCCATAGCACAGAATATAGAGGCGAGAGTTTAAAATGCAGAGTTAAGAATGCAGAGTGCAGAGTTCAAAGTGCAGAGAACAGAGTCGAGAATCCTGGGTCCAGAGTGCAGAGCTCAGAGTCCCAAACCCAAATTGCTGTGGTCAGAGTGCAGAGCTCTGAGACCAGAATCCAAAGCCCAAAGTACATAACCCAAAATTCTGAAGCAAGCGTTCAGACTCCAAAGCACAAAGCCCAGAACCCAGAGGCCAGAATCCAGAGTCCATAACACAGATTCTCGACGCGAGAGTCCAGAGTCCAGCGTGAAGAGTGCAGCATCCAGAGTTCAAAGTCCAGAATGTAGAGCTCAGTGTCCAGAGACGAGAATCCTGAGACCAGAGTTCAGAGTCCAGAGACCAGAGACCCCAACCCAAAATACTGAGCCCAGTGTCCTGAGTTCAGAGTCCGGAGCCGAGTCCAGAGCAGATAGCCCAGAAACCCGAATCCAGAGTCCAGATACCAGAGTCCTTAACTCAAAATACTGAGCCCAGTGTCCTGAGTTCAGAGCCCAGAGTCCAGAGCCTAGAATTCAGAACACAGAGCCCAGAGGCCAGAATCCAGAGACCAGAGTGCTGAGCCTAAAGTTCAGAGCTCGGAGTCTAGAGTTCAGATTCCAGAGTGAAGGATCAAAACTCCAGATATCAGAGCCCATGGTTCAGAGTCCAGAGTGCATAGTACAGAAATTCGAGGCCAGCGCCAAGAGTCCATCATCCAGCGATGAGAGTGAAGAGTCCAGAATCTAAAGTTCAGTATCCATAGTCCAGAGACCAGAACCCTAATCCAGAGTCCAGAGGGGAGAGCCATGAGACCAGAATCCAGAGTCCCGAATGCAGATTCCAGGGTCCAGAATCCAGACTTCAGAGTCTAGAGTTTGGATTCCAGAGTCCAGAATCAAGACCCCAGAGACCATAGTTCAGAGTCCATAGCACAGAATATCGAGACCAGAGCCCGGTGTCCAGAATCCAACGTGAAAAGGCTGAGTTCAGAGTTCACAGTCTAAAATTTAGACTAACTTGGTATTTTCGGAATGGTCCTAACGAGTAGGTGCCAGAAATTTATGTCTGACGTCATGTTGAAATCCAAGATGGCGAGTTCCGGACGTAAATTATTACGATTACACTTCGGATTGTTTTTTTTTGCACAGCACTTGATACTGTTTAACTTTGATTTATACAATTGATCCATAATGATAACTTTACTTGAACTGCTCTTCACAACTGATGTTACTACACTACTTTAAGGCCTTAGTTTTTTAGTACTGTTATTTGGTAAAATAAGTATTGATACAGGTAAGATACAGCTAACCAGGATAATATGACACACGAATACCAAATTCGTTACTGATACTTTTTGCAAATATCAGACAACTAGCAGTTGAGAAATTGGATTCTGAGATGATTATGACTTTCATTACATTAGTTTTCGATAAAAATACCCTGAAAAAAAATTCAGTTTGGACAAAGAAAAGTTTTTTTTTTCAAATAACTTTTTATTTTTGAAAGTGCCCAACTTGAGTTTTTGACGATAGCTAGGGGGAACATAAATACCTAGCTTGGAACGAAATTTCATCCAAATCAAAGATGTTTTTTTTTTTTTGTAAAACCGACTTAAAAAAATTTAAATCGATTTTTTTCAGTCTAAGAGTCGATGAATTATTTTTTCAATACTTTTATTCAAAAATTCGATAAATTTTATAAAAATCACTTCTACAACATTTTTCTGTAGGATTTGTCATTTTTAGAATATAGCCATTTGAAAAAAATGGTAAAAAAAGTTTGACCCTTTTCAAAAGACAGTCTAGATCACTTTTGGAAAAATAAAGTATGCAAAGTGGTTTTTTGTGACAATGTTCTCATGTACAGAAAGTTTCATTAAAATCGGAGAGGGTGCTGCCAACATTTGTTCGAGTTGGCTCGAAATTCGTCATAAGGGACGTGGACGAAAGTAGTTGACCACCGCCAAAGGAGGTAAAACTTAAAGATATTTTATTGCTAATAACCCCATGTTTTAGAGAGCTGCAATTTTCATCAGATGGGTTCATAATTGTCTCGCGAGTGAAGAATTTAGATATTATGAGTACTGCTGCTTGTATAGTGGTCTCATTCCCTATTTTCCTACTTTTTCTCCTTACTTTCCTTTCAATCGGGGAAGTGACAAGGCTACATTACGAGGCACAAATCTCCGAATTACGGAGGGAATGTACCAATCGGCCCAATGCATACTAAAACTATTTCAACTAAACTAGAAAATCCCACCAATTTTCTAAATTTTTCAAATTCGAACATTGGGTTTCCACTCCCCCAACGATGTCGTCCCGGTTTTCCTATCAACTGGTCAACTTCCCAGTTGAAACATATTTCGAGCCGTACGTGTTCCACATTGTGCTAATTACAAACCGACACATTTACTGTCGTGCAAACTCTAAAACAGAATGACTAAAAGCGAAATAAAAGAGGTGCATATCTCAAGTTTCCGCATCTCGCAGAGGCCAACCGTGACTTCAGTGTCATACCAGAAACACATTAATATCTTAGGTGGTATAGGGTATTGAGTCCATTTCCACCTTATTTCTATAGTCAACCACATTTGCTCAACTCATTAGTTCAAATTGTAGACCGAATATTGGACCCAATATTGGAAACAAGTGTTTAGAACCCTCTTTAATAGGGTGAAAATATCCATATCATCCCTGCAGCAAAAAGCAACTGTAAACATCGAGTGGCTTGACTAGCGACAAGTAAACAAGTATGAACTTAATCGATGGGTAAACAACACTCTCCGCTTAACACACTATTATCTGCAAAAATGAGGTTTAGGGGAAGTGTGCACATGTTTTAAAAAGATAACCAAATATTGACTAGTTTTGGCGGTCAGAAAAAGTTACATTCTACGATCGTAACCTGTTCTGCATGAACGCCTTTCAATCGACGGAAAAAAGCTGTGATTTGTCATATCGGCCGCGGACAACCACAGTATAATAGCATACAAAACTGGGTGTACTATATGTCATGAGACACTGCACTACATAATAAATTTAAGAAAATTTTATAAAACCTTTTCAAATTTAGCTGCCATTACTATCTGCCTATGCTAACGAAAAACATCAAATTTTACTTTGTATATCTCATTTATTTCGTAGTACCAAGTCAAAACCTAATCAAATCAAGACCTATTATCCATTATAATTCTATTACAAATGGTACCTCCCGACCAAGCAAAAACATTCACATTCAACAGTCATATTCTGTTAAATTGGTTTGAACCAGCCCCGTGAAAACTGTTTGGTGCCTGAAGCTGCCACCAAGTGCCAGTAGCGCTAGCTACGCTTCAAATGTTCAAGGTCTGTTCACATGAACTGTACGACACTGTTTAAAAGTTGGATTCAAAACAAATCACAATATATGAGAAATCACGCTTTCTCTTTCATCGCTGTTCCTCCACCAAATCCGAACGCTTTTATCACCTCAGTGCCAGTTAAGCACATCAAAATGAAGTTTGTTTGTATTTGATAAGTTTCAGGTCGAGTTAACAACATTGGCTCCTAGTGATGTGAACGTTGCTTAAAGCGCGTTCGCTGTCATTTTGACAACTATCCGAGCCAGGAAGCCAGCTTATGTTGGCTTCACTCATTTTTCAAGGTAACGTCAAAACATTCACCCTCTTGGTTTGAACAAGCCCGACCAAACAAAAAAACCACATAGCTGTTAGAGGGTACTTTTGCCAGCTCTGGGAAACCAACCGGTGAATGAATGCATCATTCTGACACTATAATTAGTTTAAATAGAAAGCCCTTACACGAAAACTCCCTGTTAATTTTTCCTACCAACTAACTACCAACATAAAATTAACCAATACATCCAACTGCACGGATTGGTTCATTCACATATCGATCACATTAACCTGTGTAACTGCCTTCACGTCACACGACAAACTAGAAAGAGAGCAGGAACTGTTGCAAGCAATTACAGTTTAATCAAATGAAGTTGATGAACTTTAGGATGCTTTGAACACAAACTTGTTACCGCTGTTACCTACAACGTGTTGTTGAAGCCGGATAGTTGATCAAAAATGCCGGCTGGTGAGTTGTTGAATGTGATGTGAGGACGCATTGCTGCCGGGTATCGGCGTTCAAGTGCGACAGCAGTCATGATCGATGCCTGCGGATGGGTCATGGTGCTTCGATCGAACCCAGAGCTTGCTTTGAATGGTGGTAGAAACCCGAAAGGAAATATATATTGGAAAAGAAGGTACTCTGTAGTGAGTAATAAGGGATGGCGTTTGGTCACGGAATTCTTACAATAATATTTTATTGCGTCTATCACCAGGGTGGGTGATAGACGCAATAAAATATTATTGTAAGAAATCCGTGACCAAACGCCATCTCTTATTACTGAAAACAAAGTGGTCGTTCATCTTTCTATCGGGTAGTCTGTACATATGTTACCATAATATCAGAATTATAGCGCTACTTGTAATAATAATTATTTCATAAGAAAAGTTCTTCGTACTTCGTACATCCTCTTACACTGGATTACATTCACTACCATTACTTTATTCACAGATATTGTTTTAAAACATTTAGCAATGGCGGATCCAGGGAATGGGTCTTGGGGGTCCGGACCCTTCCGAAAAATTTTCAAATTGGTTGAGAAATTTTAAATCAGTTTGAATTTTTTTTGAGGGTGGATAAAGATGGCAGAGGGGAGAAAATTATAAACTTTCAGTTTCAGGCATCGGGAGATCAACGGCATAGATTACAGACTCGGGTGGCCTTCATCAGGAAGAATCATGTACTGGGACGCTGGGTGGTCTTCCTCAAGACGGCAGAGGTTTCTCCAGACGATTTCATAGTACGGCTCAGATGTGGATCGGCAACACTTCGAGTTGCGCGTGTGATTTTCGTGCTGTAGGTCCCGTGTTTGTTATCTCATTCGACAGAGATGTTTTGTGTCGCCTTGGAGTCGCATCAAACCTTCGTTGGTGTATGGTACATATGGAAGAGGGGGCTTCTGAGAATGATAAGAAATAAGAAAGGGGCAGTTAAATTTGTATATTGATGGTTTTTACGAAGGTGTATACGTGGGACATATAGAGGAGATCGCGGCTTGCCAGCACATCTCAAACCGGGACGTTGGTTGATGTTACTCGCAGGGTATCCATTAGCCGAGACAAGGCGGAACTGTACACGGTGCACGCCCAGACAATGTGCTCGATGTCGTGATAGCCGTCGCCACAAGCGCAGATACCACTGTCCACGAGCCCAATACGCTGGAGATGTGCATCCATCGTGTAATGGTTTGCCATGAGTCGGGACATCACACAAATGAAGTCACGACCCACATCCATCCCCTTGAACCAAGGTTTCGCCGATACCTTGGGGACTATCGAATGTTGATATCTTCCTAGCTTCCCATTGCTCCCCGAGTTTTACCAACTTTCGAGGGTTCTCTGATGAGTAATACTGAAAAATCGCTGAAGCAAATTGGTCTTGCCTAAACGTCACCTTCTAAGGCAGGGCCGTCGAGAGCCGCGCCGGGCCCCGGGGTTCGAAGTACTGACGGGCCGTACCATATATGACTTCTTATTTCAACATCGATTAGAGGAACTATACAAATGCAACCGTTTCAATTAAACTATTTTTTATGAAAATTGTTTATTTGATACGATTCAATGCGTTAGCTTACCAGAGTCGTCAGTATTTTAAATAAGTAATAGATGAAAAAAATAAAAATAATAAAGGAATATTTGTTTGTGGCTGGCCATTAGAATGACTTGCGTCCGATTTGCCATTGCAATTGGAAACCTTTTTTGCGACATTGCCATACAGTCCATATCACCATCGTTCATGCTCCCTTGACGCACGTTAATGCTATCATCGTTAATGCTGCTCAGAATCCGAGCTTAGAAAAATTGACATCCCTTCGTGAGCTTGAAAGAGAAATAAAATTCTATTTATGCCCGCCGCGATGAATCGAAGGTTTGTTTGTTTCCCTCGTCCGTCCGAGATCATCAAGCAAAAGTGCACCAGATATAGATTATGCAGTTCAGTTATGCTCGAAAATGTAAAAGAACTTCTGCCTTCAAACTGTCCACATAATAACAAATGAATGCTTTGGTTTGTGAATGAATTTATATTTCCTCTGCACTCAACCATTCGATTCTGCATAAAATTTCAATCAGTTTGGAAGTGAATGAATGAGGGAAGCATTGAAACTGAATATTGAATTCAGCAAATTAATCAGAAATAGGCAACTGAATGTAAAATTTCGCACCACTGATGCTGCCTTGTTTCTTATTGTTGGTACATGTTGATGATTTTGAGGCACTGGATGCAGCTATTGCAGTTGTCACTATGACCTGAACGAATTTTCTTTATTGGTTTCTGAACATAGTAAAATCGATTTTGGAATCAGTTGTTACATTTGCGCTAACATTCAGAGAGAAAACATTCCGAATGCGATGAATGGGATCCAACAGCGAAGTCTGCTGTTAGAAAGACTGAGACAGAGTTGTGAGAGAAAGAGTTTCAACTTTTGGTGAATACTAATAGGTAGAATAAGTATCTAGTTCAATTCCCACATTTTTCTGCATCAAATGTGTACACTGGAACCTCTATTTACGGACCAAGCCAAGGGTTCGTAAATTGAATTAGTTCGTTTTTTGGGATTTAGATCGTAAAAAATTCGCTTCACATTCTTATCAAAATTCGTTGGTTGAGCAACATTATCGATAACCCTAACAATATGGGTATTTCCGGAACGGGCTTGACAAGAACATGATGAAAATGGATATTTGGCACCTTTTTGAAATCCAGGATGGAGACTTCCGATTGAACAATAATCTCGATAACCCAAACAATTTGGGAATTTTTGAAACGGGCCTAATGAGTTGATGATAGAAATGGTACCTTGGAGCTATTTCAAACAATATCTGTATAAACTATGAGGGTATTTTTAAGCGGGTTTGCCGAGTAGATGAGCGATGCCCTTTTGAAGGCCAATATAGCGTCTTCTGGTTCAGAGAAGTTTTCTGTAATCATATCATCCGCATCACAAATCAATATACCTATATCTATTCTATGATTATCTTTTTTCGAAAATGTCAATATTTTAGGTTATAGAGATGTCTTAACTGGAATTCGCCACCTTGGTTTTCAAAGTGGCTTCATTCATTGATTTTCGTCATCTACTCGTCAACCCCATTCCGAAAATATCCAACTTTTATTAGTAACATTAGCTAAGAATATGATAAATTGTAAACAACTTCATACTGTACACTTTGACAAACACTTGCGATAAATGAAACCAGAATGGTTCCGTTCACGTACTTCAGAAAACCATTGGAACGATTGGAACGTAGTTATTATTATTGAGAGGGAAAAACCCGCGGGAGTGGATTTTCAAAAGCTCCTTCTCCCGTAGGCACAAAACCTCTATCTTTTAGGTATCAACATTTAACAAACAAACCAAATGATACAATGACTAACACTAAACACTGCTTAAAATAAACTCTTCTTAAACTCTATCTTACATAGGTAAAGTATTAACATTAACATAAAAAATTGGCTAACACTATCAGGTTTGGGAAAGGGTGCGCGAAAACATTTTTTTTAAAGAAGTGCGAGACAAATTGACGTCAAAGACATTGTAACATTGATTGAACACTCTACACATGCTACTGATGGGTTCATTTTTGCCATAATTAGTACGAGACACTGGAAGACGGACAAAAGAGTAGGAACGAAGGTTTCGGAGGCGAATATCAATGTTGAGAAGACGGAGTAAATCAGGGCAGTCAATGCGAGACAATAACAGATCAGAGACAAAAGACGCTTTGGTCACATTGCGGCGCAAATACAGTGTTTCAAGACCAATAAGGTTGCAACGATCTTCGTATCTGGGCAGATTGTAGGGATCGCTCCAAGGCAGGTGGCGCAGCGCAAAACGCACAAATTTACGCTCAATACTCTCGATGCGTTGAATGCTGTTCTTGTAGAAAGGAGCCCAAACAACGGCGGCGTATTCCAGTGTGGAACGAACGAGCGAGCAGTACAACGTTTTTAAGCACTGTACGTTAGTGAAATGCTTAGTAACCCTAAAAATAACTCTTAGATTACGCGAAGCCTTAGACGAGATAAAAGCAATGTGATCCTTAAATGTAAGCTTTGAATCCACAAGAACCACTAAATCTTTCACTGTAGTTTCTCTTTTTAATTTGTTTTGTAAGATAGTGTAGTCGAATGTTACGATGGAGCGTTTTCGTGCAAACGTAATCACAGAACACTTCGAGGCATTCAAAACCATCCTGTTAGTCATGCACCAATTAGCGAAAATGTCTAACTGAGATTACAAAAACAAAGCATCAGAGTAACTTTTAACTACATGGAATAACTTATAGTCATCGGCATAAGACACCTTGAAGCACTTAATCAATGAATCCAGATCGTTTATGTATAGAAGGAAAATATAAGGACCGATATGGCTGCCTTGAGGTACGCCGGACGTTACGTCGAAGGATGAGGATAAATGATTCCCGATTTTAACAGACATTTTACGGCCTGACAAGTAAGATCGAAGCCATTGGTTGATTTTATTGAAGGCGGCCGACAGATCGGTGTATATTGCATCAGCCTGCAATCGATCCTGTAGCGAGCGAGCGATAAATGAGGTGTAGGCTACTAAATTAGTGCAAGTAGATCGCCTGGGAATAAAACCGTGTTGAGTTTCTGAGATGTATCTAGAACAACAATGTGTCAAAAACTCGAGAACGATGAGCTCCAATAATTTCGATAGTGCACATAAAGATGCGATTCCTCGGTAATTGGGAACTTCGCTTTTGGATCCTTTTTTATAAACCGGAAAAACGTAAGATGATTTCCAGATGGTAGGAAACACTCCGGAACTTAACGATATATTGAAAACGACGGACAGAGGTAGGCAAAGCGACGACGAGCATTTTTAAATGATAGATGATGGGATTCCGTCAGGTCCAGGAGTGTTAGAACACTTGAGTTTTGTGCAAGCTTTTTGCACAATATCGGAAGATATCGTGAAATGAGGTCCAATACTAGTCCTACGGGGAATGTTGTCGGCTGCTGCGGAGACTTGTTGATTATTAAGAGTATCATTGGTAAAAACACTACTGAATTGTTGGCGATATAACTCACAGATGTCCGGCAATGAAGTCGCTTCTAAATCACCCAGCGACATAGAAGTGGGTAAACCTGACTCACGCCTCTGTTCATTAACGTAATTCCAAAACTTTTTTGGATTGTTACGAAGGTGGCTCTGAATACGATGAAGGTAGGAATTGAAGAGAGACTTATTAAGTCTCTTGTAACAATGATTTAAGAAGATTCTGATTCTTTAGCATATCGGTTCGGCATTTCGAAAACTTTTTTAGAGCTGACCTTTTGGCCGATTTAAACTTTTTTAGTGTACGATTCGACCATAGAGGATATTCACAGCCATGATTGAGTTTTTTAGGAGTAAACTGGTCGATAGCATAAATCAGTACGTTCGAAACAATTTCAGCCGCTGCGTTTGCATCAGATTGTGGCAAGATTTCATTCCAATTGATACGAGACAAGAAAAGGTGCATTCCTCGAAAATCAGTCTTGCGATAGGCATATGTCAGTTTCTCAGTGGTATCTTCGAATGTACAAGGTACACATTTTCGGAGAAAACAATGAAGAGCAGGGTGGTGTTGGCATAGTTTAACGAGAGGAGCTGGAGCACGACAAACGGCAAAGTGATCGGAGAGCTCCTGGCTTCCAAAGCAAAGATCCAAAATACAGTTGTTGTCATTAGTGACGTCACATAGTTGAACTAGCCCCGCGGTGCTGTAACCGTCGAGTAGCTGAGTGATACACGTGTTAGTTGATGAGTGTGATGAGTCTGGGTACAGAAATGATGTATTATTGCGAACCCAATTAATGCCGCTTAAGTTGAAGTAGTTGATTGTAATATATTTGCAGTGTCGACAGAAACAATAAACTTCATCAATTAAATTAAAATAAATTTAATTCAATTAAAAATGCGGGCCCCCTAAACAGACCCGGGCCCCAGGGTAGTTGCCCCCCCTGACCCCCCCCTCTCGTCGGGCCTGTTCTAAGGCACCCACCTTAGCTAAGGAGTACGCCTTCTCATTCCCCGGAATGGAGCAACGAGAAGGGACCCACACCAAGGTAATCTGAAAAGATTTGTCAGATAAAGCACTTAGTAGCTCCCGTATTTTCCCCAAAAAATACGAGGAGTGCTTTCCATGTTTCATCGAGCGAATAGCCTCAATGGAACTGAGGCTATCCGAAACGATGAAGTAATGGATTGCGGGTAGTGTGTCAATGACCCCAAGGGTATATTGAATGGCAGCTAGTTCTGCGGCGTAAACTGAAGCGGGGTCACTGAGTTTGTAGGAGGCGGATAACTTTTGATTGAAAATACCGAAGCCAGTAAACCCTTCAAGGTTTGATCCGTCAGTATAAAACACCTTAGAACAGTCAACTTCTCGGAATTTATTTTAAAAAATGTTTGGAACCACTTGCGGGCGTATGTGTCCGGAATTCCACAGATCTCGTGTTTCATAGATGTGTCGAAGAAAACAGTAGATTCAGAAGTATTTAAGAAATGCTCACGGTTGGGATTGTACGAAGAAGGATTAATATTCTGCGCCATGTAGTCAAAGTACAGGGACATGAAACGGGTCTGAGAATTGAGCTCAACAAGCCTTTCGAAATTTTCAAACACCACCGGGTTCAAGATATCGCATCGAATGAGTAATCGATATGAGAGTTCCCAAAATCGATTTTTCATTTGCTTCGACCCAATTGTCGAGGCGGAATAGGATCATTTTTTCGAACAACTTTTGGATACAGGGCAGCATTGCGATCGGATGATACATATTGTGGTCGGAGGCTAGTTTTCCTGATTTTTGGATGGCGATGACCTTCACTTGTCTCCAATCGTGTGAGACAATGTTAGCCTTAAGAAACTTATTAAATAAGTTCAAAAAGCGTCTCTTGGCAGAATCTGGCAGATTCTTCAACAAGTTGAATTTGATTCTGCCTGGCCCTGAGGGAGCTTTATTGTTACACGACAAGAGAGCAATCCGGAATCCGGACAAACCTTCTTGGCAAAATCGAATATCCAACGGTTTGAATATTCCACGCTCTCGTTGGTCCTGTTTCGGTTTCGCAATCGCCGGGCCGTGCCCCAAAGAGTGCTCATCGATGTTTCTCTCGTTAGTCCGTCAACAAACCGGTGCCAGTAACTACGTTTCTTGGCTTTCATCAAACTCTTCATTCGTGTTTCTAACGTCGCGTATTGTCGATAGCTAGTGGGTAACCCATCGTCCCGGAAGGTCTTATACGTGGCGGCCTTCTCCGTGTACACATTTGAGCACTCTTTGTCCCACCACGGATTAGGAGAACGTTTTTGTATGTTCGCGCCGGGTACTGGTTTGGTCTGAGCTTGATTCGCGCTGTCGAGAATCAAGCCAGCCAGAAAGCTGTACTCTTCCTCCGGAGGAAGTTCTTGAGTAGATTCGATGTTGTCGGATATCGCGGCAGCATAGCTCTTCCAATCGATATTTCGTGTGATGTCATACGAAATATTGCTTGATTCCAATGGTCTTGAGCTGTTGGTGATCGAGACTACAATCGGCAGATGGTCACTACCGTGGGGATCAGGGATTACCTTCCACGCGCAATTTAACTGTAGCGAGGTCGAGCAAAGGGATAAATCTAATGCGTTTGGGCGCGCTGATGGGGAATACGTGTCATTTCACCCGTATTTAGAATTGTCAAATTAAAGTTGTCGCAAATATTGTGAATTAAAGAAGAACGGTTATCATCATAAAGGCAACCCCATTCCGTACCGTGAGAGTTAAAGTCTCCTAAAACAAGTCGCGGTGCAGGCAGAGATTCTATGATGTCATGTAGCCGGCGATGTCCAATCGCGGTATTAAAAGGTGATATATATATATATATATATATATATATATATATATATATATATATATATATATATATATATATATATATATATATATATATATATATATATATATATATATATATATATATATATATATATATATATATATATATATATATATATATATATATATATATATATATATATCTATATATATATATCTATATATATATATATATATATATATATATATATATATATATATATATATATATATATATATATATATATATATATATATATATATATATATATATATATAGCACTCCTCCGTAGTGACTGTCTCGATCCAGGCGAATAATATTAAAATCGTGGAAGTTGAGATCTATATCTGAAGTTAACCAAGTTTCACATAATGTTCAGTTTTTAATATCCAGTCCACAATGTCAGAGAGTTTGATAATTCCAGTGCCGCGATTATTCTCAAACTGAAACAGAGGAACACTTTGGATTTTTGATGTTCCAGGAAGTGCTGGGAGCTCCTTCTCTGAGCTTAATCCTCCGAGACCAGGAGCTACTTGCTTCGGTTTGGTTGCAACACTTCCAACAGGTGTGACTTTTGAAGCCCCATCAAGGGATACCTTCTGGCCTTTACAAGGAACTTTAGGAGAGGAAATGTTCCTCCTCTTCCTATAACTTCTAGACGCCCTAGTAGATGTTCCCTCTTGTGGGTCATCAGCCTTGCCCTCGTCAGGAGGCGAGTGAGCATAGAGTATTTGAACCATCCCCCGCAACTACTACTGCGTGCAAACGCTTGCACTCAAGTATTTTCATGGGCTGAAGTAAGCGGTCTCTAAAACGGCCAACCCCGTACTGCAGCAGATCCTTGCATGTCAAACTCTCATCAGTGACAACGCCTTCAGACTTTACTGTTACAGCTGGAATATACACGTAATAGTTCTTCGTAAAGTGCTCGCAGCAAGCAATATCGTTTGCCTGTTTTGAGTTAGCCAACACGACCCTGAATCGTTCCGTCAGGTCTTTCGAAATCTGTAATAGATTCAGCGATTTTGATTTGGGCCGAAAGAAGACCACAAAAGTCTGTTTGGGTCGGGGAAGAGCCTTAGGAGTCAACTCGATCTCCATTTGGCCATCCAGGGAGGGAGCTATCGGGTCTGCACCCGGACTGGAAATAAAACGCTTGTATCTCGATCGAGCGATGCGTAGAGACTGATGATTTCGAAGGTATTACAAGAATTGTGGGTATCTTTTTGTCTTAATGTCCATCGATTTGTTGCAAAAGAGAACAAGGCTAGAGGCTACTGAAGAGGGAAGAATGGCACTTCGTTAACATCAAAATAACATTCTTGGCACTACTGCGGCCTCTGAAGATAGTCAGTATGGCCTCGGAATAGATGACTCTATGTAAGTCTAATATTACTCATTTTAACATTGCACGATATTGACACGAAACTTTAAACGCAATTATCTCAAAATCGTGTTTTTTCGAAAACGTCTTCGCGGTGACAACAATTACTCGGTATATACTAATCGGATCGATTTGAAACCTTCTCTGTTTCATTTCTAATTAAAATGGCTGCTTCGTTAACGAAAGAATTTTTATTTTGAGTATGCTTCCATTTTTTAGACCAAAAAAACTAACATTCTACGTCATCTAAATTAAAAAAGTTTTCAAAGTTTGAGCGAATCCTATACATTTCTTTTGAAAGAAATGTAAAAAAATTCAGAAAAATTAGTACCATGTTGCTACGAATGAGAATCGTTCACGAAGGGCGTCCAGGCATGTACTAACGAAAACATATTAGTTTTTCCATTGCAGATAAGCCGTTCTTTATTTATCATTGTCACTGCGCATGAGGTTCAAAATAAGGTGATCCGTGGCAACAGCCATACTATAGAAGTTTTTCTTTTTGCACATAATGTATTATGAAATATACAAGAAGATTAGACCGAAACAACATCGTAAAACGGTGGAGAAGCAACCATTATTTAAATCTGTTTTAACAACTTTCAACTGGTTAAAAAATACGCAGAATACTTGTTACCAATCTACAGTGGTTTTTTTCGCCAAAATCGTGCGATCTATTGATTACACCTGAATCGTTAAATTCTGATCAGTGACGTCTTCGGAAGAATTTATCTACACTATTAGCCCTTTCATAGGGTTTTTCTATATTATTAATTAATTTCCCCAAAAGTGAGATATATTAACCAACTTCCTTGCAAGCGCATATATTAAAATCATGTCTTCGGCAAAGTTGTAGAGCAAGCCTTTTCTAACAACTTTGCTGAAGACACTAAGTCTTTTTATTTAATATATTCGCCATTATTGCTGATTGTTTATGGATGATCCCGTTACAGCCAATTCAATAATATAACTTTTGAAATATCATTCTGGCGAGTTCGGTATGTACGGTAAAAAGGTTTGAATTATCAAAATGAACAACTTTCTATATTACAGCAATGGCTTATCTCGTGTATTTTCAAAGTAATTTGGTAATTTTTGTAAAATAATGATTTTCGTGATCAATCCTCCTATAAGTAAGATTTTTCAACAAAGTTTTTGTTTGGTAAATGAAATAACCTAATTTCTTTAAAAAAGTAGTGGAAATTACTTTCACGAATATTTTTGCTAAATACATGAAGACTCTTCTTTAAATGCTTGAGAAGTTATAGCTCGTTATATTTGAATGGCCCCCAAAAACATGTTTTTGCCTTTCTCCTATAGAAAGGTTATGCAATCACTCTGAACATCGTCAACTTAATCCCGGCCAAAATTTTCTAGTTCCTCTAGAATAAATTTTCCTAGCGGGTCTGAAAAACCAGTGACAGATTTGGTTTGAAATGATTTTGAGTTGAGATTTTTGGCGTGAGAAATTAAATAAAATCCAAACTCATGTAAAAATAAGCCATAATTTTGGAAAAAAAACCTGTTTTAATCCACCTAGCGGTGCAATTGTGCCTTTCTCATTTCTCTAAACTATGGCACAGGGGCGTTTTATGTTCAACGTAATTGTGGAAATGTCCATTACATTCTTAGTACACTTTGCACTTATACACAATGGCTTGCCAGCCACGAACTTGATGAGCTACGTGTCGACGGTGAAACACTTGAAACAAAAAAAATATCGTACTTCATTAGCCTAATCAGCATTAGATCAATGTTATCTGCTTGCTAACTCATTTTGTCATGCGGGGGTGGGTATGTGAGGAGGGCGAAAGTCCCATGAACGAACGACTCCCCAGCTTAAATTGGTATGCTTTGTGATATAGTGGTGGTTTAAAGATGATGGGGTGGAAGGAGAGGGGTATGAGGGCTGGATGGGGTGGTGGTCTGAGGGGTGATTTAAGGAGATTTTTAAGGGAGGGGAGTGAACAGTAGAGGGGGGTGTAACCCCTCTCCTTAAACCATCAACTACGCCCCTGTTAAAATCCAGAAACCTTATGCGAGTAAAAAAAAAATTAGGCCGGGATTAGGTTGACGTTTTTCAGAGTGATTGCATAACCTTTCTATATGAGTAAGGCAAAAATGTGCCAAAATCCAAATCGTCGTCAAATTTTTTTTGCACCTTGAAGACATTTAGCATCAAAAATAAAAATTCTATTTTTAGTTTTTCCTATAGTTTATATGAGAAATTCCTGTGTGGCCGCATTCTGAAACCCGTCATTCCGGAACCTGAATTCCGATCGATCCAAAATTCAAAAGCAGCCGATGGGAAGGTTGCACCTTTCATTTGAGACTAAGTTTGGGCAAATCGGTCCAGCCATCTCTGAGAAAAATGAGTGACATTATTTGACACATACGCACATACATACACACACATACATACTTTTTCCGATCTCGACGAACTGAGTCGAATGGGATATGACACTCGGCCCTCCGGGCCGGGATTAGGTTGACGTTTTTCAGAGTGATTGCATAACCTTTCTATATGAGAAAGGCAAAAATAGAATTTGCTATGCTAGCATTTTTATTTATCGTTGTGAAGCTCGACCTATGAAAAATAGTATGCACGCTTGGGAGATTTTGACTCAATAAACAACCGAACAAATACTACCAGCGCCCCTTAACAACTTATACACGATACGAACAGCAAAACCCAGTTGCCCTGTTTCCCCTGAATGAAATGAGTAAACCTCAAAATAAAGTGTTGCCATTCCGGGAGAATACATTCGCTATTGACTTTTCGCAGATCTGTCTTAGGCCTTACACTGTACGAGGTGGGGCAGTTGATAAAGGTGAGAATGGCGAGCGTACTTACAGATGTATCAAACATACAACTGCATCATACTCGCAATGCAGTACTAATAACGTTCAATTGTTTAGCCGAGGAAAAAGCTTCGAAGTGAAGAACACCATGCAATACGACGTCGAATATATGAAAACGTCAAAACCAAGATGCTCGTCTATATGTAATGAATTTGCCTGGACGATTTGACACCGCGCACTAGCACAGATTACATGTTTCGTGTCGAAGTATAGATAAGTTTAATCTGTCACACACCCACGTACCAGCTTCTTAAACTGACGGCATACTACGGCAAGCCATTTCAGGAGCATTTCATTTGTGTCACGTCCCAGATCATGTCTCATGATCGACGTGGGTGCGCTTTTTCGGCGTATTGGGCAAGCAGACTTTGCCTTTGCGCTTATGGCGACTGCTGTCAAGACATAGAGCACTTTGTCTGGACATGCACCGGATATAGGGATGCCAGATTTAAGCAAAAGAGTGCTCTTCGAGCCCGAGATACCCCACCAAGTGTCCCAGTTCGGGATATCCTGGCAAGTCACGATCCTCCCTATATGTCCCTCATCTAGCTCGCTGGTCGAACAGAACGTGATCAACTTAACTCGAAAACTATTCTTGCTCGAAAGTTTAGAAACTGTGCTCATATACTGAGGATGCTATCGGCTGAATCAGTCAAAATAAAACGGCAGCCGATAACATCCTCAGAATAATTAACAACAGTCGTCAAACAAC
The DNA here is from genome assembly GCF_030247195.1 of Topomyia yanbarensis. Classification (NCBI taxonomy): domain Eukaryota; kingdom Metazoa; phylum Arthropoda; class Insecta; order Diptera; family Culicidae; genus Topomyia; species Topomyia yanbarensis. The sequence continues at coordinate 300,190,833 of NC_080672.1, forward strand.
TTAAAGGTACTCATATAGTGTAATATTAGTAGTATCCTATTTCGAACTATATATTGACATATGGGATTACTTCAAAGTCTTTTGCGTAGCTTTCTCAAACCACAAAAAAACTACAGAAATGCGCCAGTTCCATAATATGCTCCACAGTGGTATTCGATTAATAAATTTTCAATCAAGTCTTAATTCCCTTCGATGTGTCCTTTACCCAGAGAGTAGTAAAACAGCGAACACACAACCCCACGGAAATTTACATTACTCAGCACGGAGGACCACACTTTCGCGTGCATTCCAAAAGATCTGACGGCTGGAACTGCTTTTCGGAGAACGTGTTGACATTGAAATTTTTGCACAAATTGGCGCCTACATAACAGCAACGTCACCATCGTCATCACATCATCATGATCGGCTACCGGTTTTCATCACCGGTTTCCATTATACACTTACCCCATTTCTCAATGCAACTGGTCGATCTTTACGGAATATTTCGTGATCGATCCCTAGCTGAAATCGTATAATAATTATTAAACATTTATTTTTGTTTGTCAATTTTTGTCATATATTTCATAGAAATTACAATAAATTTGAAAATATTACGATTTAACAAATGGTTTTGTCTCTTATTAATTTTCACCAATAATTTATTTTTGTTCCTCATAATGAGATCTAATAATTTTCTTTTCGTTTAGAATAAATAAAATTAAACATTAGTTCTGTACAACTTCGTTCCGTTATTTTTGTTTTGTTTTCTAGTTTGGTCAGCTGAATTTGGCCGATCGTTTCACGCCGTTTTTGCATTTATAATGTTAATAATTACTCGGGATGCTAAAAATCAACAATTCGAATATACAATGTGTATTAAAAACTTGTTTGCGTGTTCTTCTTCCGGTGTCGTGTGTTTCGTTTTCAATATATTTGTTTCACTATTTGTTTCCGAAAAATGTATAAAAAATTAAATTATCTATTTTCCTTGTATCGTTTCGGGGCGCTACTATTTTCCGTTTAATTATGTTGTTGCTTTTTGATGTTTGTATTTATTGAACCAACTGACCACGGTATCGATGATGCTTTGTTCACACATTCTGGCTGGGTTGCTGGATTCAATTGTGACATAGTTTTCTTCAATGCAAAGGATTCCAGTTTTCGTAGAGCAAAACCAAATCGTGATTCGTGGCAGTATTCTGTGGATTAATCGCATATTAACATGCTGAATGGTTTTATTTTATGAACAGCTTCTCAAATTTCTAGAGACTCCGTAACCGTATTTAACGCCTCTCGACTTAAAGGATTCCCCGTAGCAATAAATGAAGCTAAACGAGGCATCTACCAGACCAATGCTGGTATCGGGGGCGGCTGGCTGGCTGTTGTTGTCCAAGTCCGTGGAATGCGAAACCTACTAAAAAATCGTACAACATATCTGCGAGCTACATTTCCAGCCCCTTGACGCAATCTGCCGCCGAACTGGATCTCGTAGTCACTATCATTCTCTCGATCGTGTTGAAGATGACACCGAAATCAATAACTATCGCATGGGTACAGACCGGTTTGGCCGTTCCTCGCCGGACTTCAAGCTTTGCTCTAATGGCATGACTTTGAACGCTTTCGAAAGAAAACAAAATATGGTCCGGACTGTACATAAAGTGAATTTTGAACGTGACGCAACCTTTAGATAAACTTTGCCTTTTCTCACCTGCGGTGATCGGTCGGCAACTTCATTTGCATCGATCACGAGAAATTCCGTAGCCGGATCATTTGCGTTTTTCTTTGGTGGTCCTCCTTCTAGGAGGATCGATCCCGGTATAGTAACGAATTCCAAATTCACGGTCACTTGCTTGGCATTTGGCATACATTTTCAGCCGAACCAAAAGAAAATCACGATTCAGTTTTTATGTTACTTAAGCTCTACGAAAATGGCCTTCGTCTGGTGCTGTGCTAAACAATCGTCACCCGGAGGAAGCCTATTTGTGTTTTGGCACTCTGTCTTTAATTCGTATTTGGCCTTTCGTTCCTGTACAATCTGGTTTGCTTTTGGCAACATTATTTACATATATCACAAAAATTAACATTGATGCTCCATCTGTACTGTTCCACTTTTCACTTTACCCTCCCTTCGACTTTATGTCATTTCAAGGAACTAATTTTAAGAGATAAGAAATTTTGCTATCGCACCACTGTCGAGTGACTCCAAGTTCAAAAATGAAATGTTCTTCTTAAGATTCACTTTTGCCCTGTTCCACAGTTTTCGCAAATGCAAATTTCTATTTATGTAAACCTTTGTCACGTTGAGTGAACTTTTACTAGCCTTCTTCTATCTGGCTTTGTCTCTCGTATCTAATAAACTTTATGTTCATTATTTAAGCATTTGCTGTCTTTTTGTTTATTTTATCGTGTTTTTGTTTGGTAATTACGTCTTAAACTGTTATCTAAAAATTTGGCAGTTTTCATTCTCATATTAATCCAAAAAATTTAAAATTTTCTAGTACAATTCATTTAATTGTGGGGGTTGGGATATCTTTTACGGTCATTTGCTAGTTCCCTCGTTTGTATTCGGTCCGCGATTAATATTTACCCTTCACGTAGTTCAACTGAGAGTGCAAGTGTAAAAAATCCCCGCCATTAACCGTCCTCAATTAGTGTCCTTAAGCCTACTATGATACAAACTTTATTCGATTCTCTTTCCATTCACTAATCCTGACTCTTTTGGTTTTGCTTGTTCGTATGTTTTTTTTTATTGGAGAACGGGCACAACCCGGCCACGGTTAATCACATTAACACTTGTTTTGTATTTGTTTGTTTACTTATTTATAAACCCTACCAGTTTTCTTTACTATACATTGCCAAACAGTATGCATTTATTACTTTGTAGCTGTGTTTTCCATTTGAATTGTTTCCCTACAATATGTACCAGTTTCTTCCATCAGTGTTTGTTTTGTTTGTCGGTATGTTTGCTTGTGTTTTAACTTCAAATGTTGTGACAAGTGGTTTACCCGAACTATTTCAATAGCAGCTAGATCACTGTATGTGTTCCCTATGTGTGTTCGATTTCAAACTGTATTTAAGTGGTTGTAGTGAGGGTTTTATATTTCTTCAATTTGGAAATGGCAGTTGACGACGGTTGGAGCGTAACATTTTTTGTAAAGCTTTAATCATAAACGTTAGCCTTTGGAAACAATGTAAAAACGGTGAATAACGCTGGTTTCGGTAAGAAACGGTTCCACGTGAACAAAAAAAATCTCAATTGCCCCCCTTCACCCCTCCGTGGAAAGGGTGAACAATTCGTGTATCCCCATCCCATCCCTAAAATTTACGCATGAACTTTTCCAATGTTTTGTCGGGTAATTGCATGAAAGGATTCCATTTCCACGAAAAAGATCCAATTCGTTGGATACTGACTGTGAGCTAAGACAAGACGTGACAATCGGCTTCTTTATCCCCTGCAGAAATCCGAAACCAACCAAATGGTAAATGTTAAAGCATGTAGCACTTAGTATTCGGACACTTTATTAATTATATTGCAATGGGCTATATTAGTGGTCAGATTTGAAAAGTTCTACCATCGATTTGCACGTGTTTCAGTGCGAAAAGTTTCGTTTTGATATATAAAAAGTTTAAAAATTTGTGCTAGATGGAAGACTAAAACAAAAAGATGGATGGGTAATGTCAAAGACATAACCGAAATGAAGTAGCATGCACTTCATTTTTTCACTTCTAACTTGTGCCGTAAATTGTCATCGAAAACTATGAGTAAGTCGGTGGGGATGATTTTTTCAAATTTGGTGAACAAAAATCTCAATCGTTATTTATGTAATTCGATAAAATACGATCGCAATTAGCGTTATGGAATGTGCAAGCACTTCAAAACAATGGACATTTTCTCCAGGACTGTTATTGCTTTAATATTTATTTACTACAAAAAATCTAGAGCTGTACCACATCTGAATCTGTCCTTCGGTAATTACTGGATTCGAAATAATTTTCCCCAGTCAATCGAATCTGAGTGTTGTGTGCGTGTAATTCACATGAAGCAACAAACAGAACGGCAGCAAATATCAGGTTTCAAAGCTCGTAATAAAACTATTTGAAATAATGAATCAAAGGCTCCGCTGAGGATGTGATCGTTTCCGTACCAATTCCAATTTGAAACTCCTATATAAAAACCTACCCTCGCCTACTAAAATATCCAACTAACCCCAGCCTTTAAGTACGCCCAAACCCAGTTGAGTCTGTCCGTGCTATAGAAATACTTACAGAAGCATCACATGACATGCCTTAGTGATAGAAACGCATCGCGTATATCCGAAATATGAAACGTGGTTCATTACCCTAGGTACCTACAAACGCGATATGTATTTTGTCATGAGAATTACCAGCCCAAGGCGCACACAAGCAAAAAATAAATAAATTATTTTTTCCCAACGCTAACTAACAAGCAGCACAACCACGTCGCATCATGCAGTGTGCTAAATTCAATCCAAACCCACCCTACCAACAACATTTTGCAAATCATCAAGTGTACACGACTCAAGCCACACCATAACAATACTGTACTCGTTCGCTTCAAATCGCGCGTGATAAGCTTTGCACACAGTTTCAAACATGGTTAACGGTGTTTAACCGCTTATTGTACCGACCGGACGTTATTACCATGATGTTGCTCGTTTGGCATGCGAGCGACGAATGACCCAAACGGACATGCTGCAGATCTATTTATACCGAATAGCACGAACCAATCATGGTGCAGATAATTACTGCTTTTACAACATTTATTACTTTCGTTATTTGCACCAGGCCCGTGCGCAAGGGGAGGATTTTGGGGGTTCAACTTCCTCACATAAAGGTTTTGAATGATTTTAAGGTTTATTAACTTCCTGTTTGGGAAAAAAAACTATGCTACAAACCGTTTTCACAAATAAATTGTCATTTGAGTTCTGTCACTTTAGAAACAAGTAGTTGAAGAAACCTTACGAGTGTGACTGGAGAGGGCTGTATGTCAAATTGATCGGCTTCTCTGGATCACGTTCGCGTTTCAAAAAGTTTCGATAGTAGCAACAGTTGTGAGTAGTCACGTTACACAGCAAAGCTCGGTAAGCGGGCTAGCAACGGGAGCTAAAGAGGAAAACCACGAAATCGGAGAAAATCGGTATTTCATCATCTGGAGAAATTTCACCACCGATAATTTCTCCCTCTCAGTGGCTGACACCTAAATAACTCGCGAAGGGCATCGGTTTAAGGGGAAATACCGCCGCTGTGAAACTCTCAGCACTACTGAGCAGATAAGAAACATGTAAAACATCATGGTCGACACCTCTTGATCGGTTTGTGTCTCAACAGGTGACTATATTTGCAAAGGGCCTGAGCAGGTCAGATATACCGCAAAAGTTGGACAACAAGCAAGAACAAGCATTATACTATATTTTTCCTTAGTGGCGAAAAAATAGGTAAACACTATTTTTCTCCTCTAAGGTGAAAATTGTTTAAAACCACCTTTGCGTGTTAAGAGCACAAAGCCTATCACTAAACTAGTTATGGAATCTTATGCGTTTCGATTTCGTCCCTTCAGGATTCGACCCTAACTTAGTGACAGGACTAAGCTAGTGCCGAAATGACGCTAGCTCCAACAACGAAACACGATTTGTATTTTCTGAGCAAATCCCTAGTCCTTGCGTGATGTTGTTTTAAACAATTTTCTCCTTTGTGGAGAATAATTTTTTTCTCTACTAAGGAGAAATGTATCATAGTGCATCTTACATTGGCTTGCTAAGCCAAACCAAGTGTTTCGAATGTACCAAATCTCATATGCTTAAAATTGAACTGCTTTTCTTGCGGGACATCATGTAGGACTAGGGATTTGTTAGCTTAGTCCTGTTACTAAGTCAGTGTCGGATTCTAATGAGACAAAGTCGAAACACAAATTGCATAACTAATTAAAAAAGCAACTGTGGGAAAATTTCATGAACAATTAACACAAAATAAAAGAGCCTACTGAAGTAGCACTTAACGGTTGCCCCGGATGGATGAGGATTGCGAGACAGGTTTAGTCGGTAAGCTTAACTACTACAAACCAATCCGACACTACCACGAGCCATCAGACTTCGGTATCTGTTAAAATTTCTTCTCGATAACAGAAATTTATCCAATCAGTTCAGCTGAGTCGATTGGTACAGAAGACTCGGCCCCACAGGCTTCGGAAAAAAACTTCAACGTTTGAGGGCTTCTTTACTTTTTTATACGGAACGTCAAAATAAATAAAACCCTCCCCTTGAGAATTTTCTGCGCACGGGCCTGATTTGCACTAATTGTTCATTTTACGGAATTTGTATTGTATTGAAACGTTAGAAGCATTCTACTTCGAAAATTGATCCTGAACACACCCATGTAGAAAACACGTATGTGCATGCTCCCGGCTAAAAGTTTTATCTGGCTATAAGTCAAGGTGCCCAGCAAATTCAAGATTGTTTTCTGCGATAAATTTGCCCAAAAACTGATCATTCACCACTGAATCACGTGTATTTTTCAGATAATTCGCTATTACAACATTCCAAATCAGAGCAGTAGATGCACTGCTACAGAGTAAATAATGTATCCAAATTTAAAGTTAAGCAAACTTCATTTATGATGATTGAAAGTTTCATTCTCTCGGACCTAAATTTATCTGAAAAAAATTGAAGTATGTCTAGGTTTGAGACTAAAATTAAGGACATTTGATGTAGTATAAAGAACGCTTCCCAAATTCATCAAAATTAAGCACAGGTCCTTGAAAATAACGACGGTTGGTAATCCTACCCCTGCAGTAACTTTTGTTTCGCATTTCCTATAGTGCAAGTTGTCAGAATCAACCAATCAGGAGCTGTAAGATCCTGACGAAAACATATTGCCATGCCTTATCTAAGATTCTGATAAGATTATCGGCAGGATTATGTAGCAATTTTCACCGTAATCAGGAGGGTACCTCACTAATTCATTTATAACTCGGCCTAAGGGTGTAGACGGCTCTGCGTGCGTGGTTTACAACATCGCCTCGATGCCAGTGGCGGATCCAGGGGGAGGGTTCTGGGGGTCCGGACCACTCCTGAAATTTTTTAACTTGTTGATAAATTTTAAAATAGCTTCTATTTTCATTTGTTCTAAAATCAAATTCGTCCCCAAATCAAATTCGACCACCAAAAATGATTTTAATTAAATGAGATTATTACATATTATGTAATGTACAATGAAAATTTCAAAATCAAATTTTTGGACCCCACCTGAATTTTTTTTTCTGGATCCGCCCCTGTTTGATGTCAAAGGGAAAGCTACAGAAAATGTTATGAGTCTTTTGAGAAACCTATTAATGGAAAAACGCGATTAACTTATGAAAAGGTCGTAATAAAACGAAATAATTGTATTGTTAAAATAAAATTCAAAATAACTCGAAAACTGCAACATTTCAGAAAATTTTTGTTATAAGCATTTTGATTTGAAAAGGCGTTTAGTATCATTTTCAAAAAGAAAATTGTATTTTTGCCTGAAAATAGTACGTAAAAATATGTCAAAAGTTAGGAAAACTTTTTTATTGAAAGCTTCTTCATGGCCCAAATACACTGAAAATGTTTCTGTTTTCGTGTTTAAAACGATAAACATTAGATTATTGACATTTTATGATGAAAAAATGCGAATAACTTTTGAAAGAGGGTATAATTACACGAATTAATTTTTTTTTCGTTATAGAAAAATACAACTCATTTCGAAAGATTATTGTTAAATGAGTGTTGATTTAAAACGATACTTAGAATCACATTCTGTAATAAAATTACAGCTTTGTATATGAATTTGCATGAAATTAAAAACATATATAAACTTATCGTTAGAAAAACTCATTTACCGATATGGTCTCCACCATGCAATCACATTCAAAATGTTTCTTATCTCTTTAGGTTTTTGTTGACAAAATATAAAAAAAAATTAAAAAATGGTTTCATTGAAATTTATATTTTTAACATATTTTTTTTGTTTTGTGGCAAATGACACGACTTTTTTGCAGTGTACATATTTTACATTCCCTATAACTCATTCTCAGATGGTTTTGTTGTATAAAATACGGTAAACGAATGTTTTTTTAAAAAATGCTGCATGTAGAAACTTTTGCGCCCTTTTGAAAAATTTCTCTTGAGTCAAAATAATCTTATTGACTATGGAATATGTTTAGTCTTCCATGCCGGTGAAACGTGTAATGTTTCGTCCAAATCTAAGAGTGTCGGTCGCGAGATTTTCAGACGGATCTCTCTAGATGTAAAAACCAGTGCACAGTGGTCCAGAATGCAAATTTAGCAGGAATTTTGAGATTTTACTAAAACTAAACAACTTAGCCTAATAAATTCTTTGGAGAAGTTTTCGTAGTTTGAATGCAACTTTTTTTATTTTGGTTATAGAGGTTTTAACCTTAAGGTCATTCGCCTCTTCGGATTAGAAAAATCTCTTATGAAAACTTCTAACCCTATGTGCGGGGTCGAGACTCGAACCCAGGTGCGCTGCGTACAAGGCAATCGATTTACCAACTACGCTACGCCCGCCCCCTTGTGTGCCACTTCTTTTTGTTAAAACAACAGTGGTTCTAATTTTACCAAGATCAAAAAATTAACTTTTCAATCATTCCAGCTAGAGTTAAACGACCTTCAGCGAAATTGTAGAACGATAAATTTTGGAAAAGTTTGCTGAAGACATGTAAGCTCTGGCTGTCATACTTCTTGTTTTACAACAAATTCAAAATCGAAGGCTGTGGTGTTTCTAAGAAAAACTGTTTTATTCAAATAACTTTTGCGGTGTTGCTTTAAAACCAAAGTAGTCTTCAGACAACTTTAAGGTTGTTTTAAGGCGAGTAATTTGTTTCATGGCACCACATATATAACTATTTTCGTTGAGAAGTTATGAGCACTTTTTCGCCTAAAAAATGGTAAATCAAGAATTATTAAAAAAGCATATTTTTTTCAAAAGTTCAATTAGTATAAAATACAGAAAATATTCATTTTATTCAGTTTCTTAACTACTGCCATTAAATTCTATATAGCCACCTAGTCCACACAGCTCGCCACAGCCACTTGTGGGTCTTCTTCAGATTCCGCTTGACGATGAACTAATAGTCATCGATTCGGTCGTACTCTAGTGTGTAGTGAAGGTACTTGTCCTTGGGCGCCACCTGAACGTTGTTGGTGGCATACCACTACCTTTTTCCGTAGGATTCAGAATCCGGCCAAAATAGCATAGAACAATCGGTTGCTTCATGAAAGATAGCAAACGTTTTTTCATGCACTCTTTCACGTAAATTTTCTGGTTGAAGGTCTCAATTGCAATGAAAATATCTCTTTTCAAACCACAGGTACAGAAAGCATGCCAAATCAGATATTTCTGTTTGAACTTCGACAGCTTCAAATGTTTAAAAATATCGGCCACTTTGCCCTACCCGTTGGCATTATGCTGGTGGCAGCTGACGTGACATTTTTTTTTTTGAGTTAGCGTCAACCCTGCGCTAGCTTAGTCCCCTCACTAAGTTAGTGTTGGATTCTGATGAGCTGAAGTCGAAACGCGAATTCCATAACTAATTTACTTTTAAATATTTTGCTAACCAGTAACACTGCAAGTAGTTCGGATTCAGACTATGCGGTAGCAAACTGTTACTGTGTTGCTCCTCTTGCTTGGACGATGCTTTTATAAGTGAAGAGCAAATGCGAAAATCAAAAAAGAGATGTCTTTCTGCACGCAAGCAAATTAGGGTTTTTCAAATTGATGAATATCGCGCTAAAAATGCGGCAAGTTCAAATAGACCGAATTTGGATCGTAAAACCTTTTAAATATCTATACTAAATTTTTATTGGTTTTGCTAGGAGTCGATTTACGAATAATTTATATTTATATTTATTGCATAGATTTGTTTGGATCATTGTCCAGTTTCTCCTAGAATTTGTTAAACAATAAACAGATTCGGCCAAGTCCGCGCGCTACAACATTGCCAGCCTCTAAAAATACAACATCTCATTTTCTCGAAAGTATAGCTGACCTTCTTCGGTTTCGGGGAAAACTGATTTTTGCAAGTCCTTCATTTATATATTTGGTACAATATTATTAAAACACTTACAATTGCAACCTTATGCAAATTGTGAAAGCATTAGTAAAATATAAACGCAATTTATTTAAAACAAGCAAAAAGAATATTCAATGAAGATAGAATTCAAAGAGAGAAAAACAAAAGAAATAAATAAGGAACAAACGAGGAAAAAATAATTAGATAAAATAGAACAAAACGAGAAAACTGAAAAGTTTACACAGATAAAATAATACAAAAGATTAATAAACAAGCAAATAGTCAAAAACCTACCAACATCCAAAATAAAAAAAAAACCAAAGCGACGAAACAACTAAAAATGAACAAAATTAAGATAATGGAAAAGTTGAAAATTGAGAGCATGTTTGAATATATTGCAACATAAAACAGATTGAATAATTAACTAAGAATTTAATTAAATTGTTAATAATTAATTAACAATTTAATTTCAATAAATAAAAGAAAATAACACTTAAATTTAAAAAAATGGTAAACGACAAAATTAAAAATAAAATATCATAAGCCTGGAAAACAGGGAAAACGGCAAAACTAGGAAAAATGAATATAACAAAAAGATAAAAACAAAGCTACAAAAAGAAAAAAATATAGTAATGAACACAATGGGTTCACTAAGTTAGACGAAGAAATAACAATAATACAAAATATTTCAAATATAAAAATTGGTAACAATATAGCAAATGGAAGGAATGAAAACAGAAAACAGGGAAAAATGTTGAAAATATTTCAAAATAGAAAAATAATGGAATAAATAAATAAAAATAAAGTAGCTATGAAGAACAGAAAAAACGAGACAAATTGTTCATTTTAAATATCTTAACCCTTTAAGGCGCAAATCAAATTCTGTGAAAATTATTTCTTAGCTTCAATTTGTTAATGTGATAACTTTGAAATGATTTTCGCAATGTTGTTTTAAAACTACATTGCGCATTTAAGGGTTAATTTAGAAATGAATAAGTGCAGTGGAATAACAGATATAGAAATAAGTAACGTGTAAAATCTATTTTTTTTTTCTTTTTTTAAGTCGTCGGTAGACTCTAAGCTTGCTCATATGACCTTTTCCACGCTTTTCTAAAACTTTCTTCCTTCAACTCTTTGCTCGCCGTCGAGTACTATGGCTCTTAATACTGAAAAATATTCTTCATTTTCCAGTTCCTTGCTAATTGAATGTCGTTAAAAACGTGTAAAGTCTAAATTGATATATGAGTGGAAATAAAAATGCTAGACGAAGTAGAAAAAAATAGGAATATTACAATATAGAAAAATAAGTGAAAAATAAACAAATAAAATTATTAAATAAATTGATATAAAGTAAAGCTTAAAATTGGATGAAATGGAAAATATAAAACATGCACAAAACACAAATATGTCAATATAAAATAATGAGGAAAACGTTCAAATGATAAAATAAACAAAATTATACACATGAAATTCAAAATTGTTTAAATAGGCAAAAAAGAAAAATGCTAAAAGTAATGTAACACAACAAAAAAGCAAAAAAATTAATATGTATTGAAAAAAATCCATGCAAAAGTAAAGCATAAATTTCAAAACTGATAAATGGAGAACAGAAAAATTAATAACAAAATAAAAAAGCTACCACGAATAAAAGGAAAAATGATTCTGTTTTTAATGTTTTTAATTATGAGAAAAGTGCGGATGGAGAAAAAACTACAATAGGTTTATTTGAGTACATGAAAAAATGCCATTAATTGAAATTTTGCGAAATAAATTAAAAAAGTTTAATTAAATCAATTGAACAAGTGGATGAAAAAAAAATAAAACGACATATAAAACGAAAAAATTAAAAAGATAAAATGAGTTCGAGTTCTTTCTTGATTTGTGATTTTTTTTTTTTTTTATTCATTTCGTTTATTTGATAGGCACAAATGCGTTAGCTTGGCGGTGCCAAATTCTTTTGTTTTTACATTTTGTATATTTTAAAACTAGGAGGTTACAATGTTGAAATATTTTTTTAAAAAAGAAAAATTTTACAGCTATCTTAAGACTAGAAATAAGATTCTATATACAAGAGAGGGGGCGAAAGATTTTTTTTATGAAAAAATTTTAAAACAAGGAATTCAATAGTAATAATTTTTAGGAAATATTTACAGTTATCTTAAAACTAACAATATAGTTTGGTACACAAAAGGGGGAACAAATATTTATGAGAAAATTCGCAGGTGTTTTAAGACTAGGGATACAATTCTATTTACAATTGATTTGTGATGTTAATCAGAACTCGTTTCTCGAGTCCTATTAGAGTACTCTAAAAGAAGGTTGCTGGGTTATCTTCTTCATTTTAATAGATGCTTTCGCGATCCATAGATTTGATAGATAGTTTGATTAGAAATCACAAATCGTCCTGAAAATATGAGAAATCCCAATTAGACTAATGATTCTATTTAAACCTCTGATTTTCGAAACCCTTCCACGAACTGCAAAGTTTGGAAATATTTAGTGAAATACGAGTCGCAATCAATTTTTTGAGAGCCCGGAACTTAAAAACACTTCAGAATTTTTTAAATGGTCGGTCAAAGCCCATTAAATATCTACTGTGAAGAATGAAATAGAAAATTCACATCTTTTCGAGTTAGAGAAATTACCATGGCAAAAATCTCTAACCCTATGTGCGGGATTAGGAATCGAACCCATGTGAGCTGCGTACAACGCAATCGATTCACCAACTACGCTATTCCCGTCCCCAATAAATTTCAGTCTTTAAATACACAATTTACAAAAAAAATCTTATGTATTTTTTGCCAATTGCACGTTAAAATCGTTTTTGAGTTCTCCAAGTTTTCATTAGATTAGTCTTTCATTCACTATAAATTTTATGATACAATTTACGATTTACTTTAGGATAGAAAATAGAGCATATTTGGTAACCAGGACGAACCTTTAACCACAGTTCAGTTTGACCTTATCAGTTGCAACACCTTCATTTTGTTACCGTCCATAAACCTACTTACGGCGTAGCCACAATTTCTGCACTCAAAAAACATGCTTTTAGAGAAAAAAATGTTAATCCCATTTACAAAATTCCAACGAAATCCAAAAAAATCTCATGATATTTCATCAAATCACCATGAAATGTTTGATTTTGGAAATGAGAAAAACATGCTGCAAAGAATTTAGGCAAACTATCCTAATTAACTCAAACCAATATTGAGAATCTAATTGCATTCTCAAATAAATTGATGTTGAAATAATATTTGACAGTATCATTTCTTTTGTTCAAATTCCGGGCCCTTTCCACAACTCCGGGCCCGGGGAGAAACACCCCGTCCCCCTCCCCTCTCGGCTGCCCTGGGTATCTAGCAACTGCAAGCGTTCAACTAACATTGCAATGTTATTTTAACACTTGCTGTTTCTAGATATCATATACCATTTTCATTCGAAGATCCGACTACTTTGAAATCCGGACAAGATCACAGTATGGCACCAAGACATTGGTTACCTCTCCGATATTGACAGGTAAATATTTATTGATCACCAGGAATGACAGAAGAATTTCCTGACACTCAAATGGATTCTTCTATTCTCTCCCTGGCTTAATGGTTCTAATTTGTAACAGAGTACTGTGCTATATTTCTCCTTAGTGGAGACATCTTTTGTAATAATTATTTTTTTAAATTAAAGACAAAATTGTTGAAACCATCCTTGCGCGTGATGACCACAAAACCTATATCATAACTGAATTAGTTATGGAATTGGCGTTTGTTCGACTTCGTCTCGTCAGAATTCGACACCAACTTAGTGACAGGACCAAGCTAGTGCCGGATTGACGTCAGCTTCAAAAGACGACGACACAATTTGTGTTCCTGAGCAAACTCCTAGTCAATCGCAAAGTCCTACAAGAAAAGGAGCTCATTTTAAGCTGATAAGAACTAATGAAATCAAAACAATTGCTTTGGAAAGCGAACTTTAATTCATTGCAACTCACATTCATTCCATTGTTATTTTATGATTAAAATCCATGCTGTCAAAGATTCTGGAATGAAAAAAAAAGCTTTAATTAAATCGGCAAATGGCATCTACTCCCAAAACCACTATTTTCACCGTTTTGACATTATGGCTGCGTTTGTTTTAACAAACCTTTACAGACAGAAAACACGAAAGCTTTATTCAGCCAAGTCTCGAACCGACCGGTCTGACCACAACAAAAGCTTGATTTTTATAGCAACCAAAAAGAACCCAAAGCTTAGCTGCATGTATGTACCACCCACCCGCCTATTTTCCACGTTGTACGTTTTGCTCCGAACGCATGCGTTCCCTGCCAGGTTTTCACATTTCCGACGTATTTTGCTATAAACTTACCAATGTTTGTGTGAGTATGTGTTCTGTATTACCGTTTATATTACAATTATTCTTGGTCCCTTTGCACAGAGTCTGGTTGGGTAGTTTTATATCATTATCTCACCCGTTCCCGCTATATTCACAACATTGCACGGTTTTGTTGACCAGCTTTAGAAGAACGAGCTACGGAGCTTTGGTGCTTTGAGAGAAGACAGTATTGAATGGGTTTAGATTTTTTCTGCTGTTGAATATTGTTGAGGTGAGGATCCTGGTTTCATTCCTTATTAGGCCTTATTTTCCCCTGCCTGGCACGCAATAAATTACGTAAAGAGGTTCTTTCGAGTCAAGATTTGAGATGTTATTACATATTGCAAGAGAAAGCTGCTCCTTATATTGTTCCCTTGTATGGTTGTTCATCGAAAAAGTTCTCACTGGTTAAAACTATCTTAAATCTTTGATTTGGAAGCTTGAATCACACTGTAAGCATTTTATGACCGGTAGCTGACGAAACCTGCACGAATAAGCGACGACGCGACTGTCAAAATCTGACATGCTGAGGGAAAATGTCTGCACTTTGGCAAAACGGCATGAGAATTGCTATCCGTGACATACAGCCAGTGTGCTGTACCAGGAAACTCCTAGCGCGCCTGGGTAAGAAGAGCCTCCTTTCTTCAACTTGTCCTGATTTACAAAATGGGATAAAGATTTCGTTTATAATTCATTAATTCCTATGTGACTAACTATTTAGAATCTCATTTGTTCAATTTTACATTTATTTTCTAACCGTTTGGAATTTTATATACCAAATTCGTGTATTCATGAGTAACGGAAAGATCGCTAATCTGTTTCCGTTGGGCAATTCAAACGTGTAGTCTAAGTAACTTTTGTTGATATTTGAGATGTTGAAGTATAGTTGTTGGATCGTATTTTGGGCATTCTTAAGTCCTTATTTAAAAAAAATATTTTAGTTGTGGGTTCAGAGGCTATTGGAAATGACGCAATATCTTAGAGATTGAAAAATACTATTCTTGTCGTCACAGATTTGCCGTTTACTTACATTGACATAATACTAAAATGATATTATCAAAAACTACTTATTTAAAACTATCCGATATTTTTCCAAATCAGTCTTCCTGAAGACTAGTTAAAGTGCGTGACATTTTTAAAACTGTGAAACAAGTGATTTTACCAAATCATTCATTCTATTCCAAGCTTAACCTATCCAAGTGAATGATTTGATTTTTTAACAAGTCTAGGTTCGCCAAAAAGCGCTGTTGGCCAAAAGCGGGTGGGCTGGATCTTATTGTAGTCTGTAGCATCTCATATAAATGTATTCTCAAAATTTCAAGGTAGGCATATCGTTCATGATGGTGTACTGAGGATTACCCAGCAACCAATTTGAATGAAATCTTCAACGAATACAAATTCTGCTTTTAAAGCAGTGATTATAAAAATGACAGCCAAAAGCGGTAACATGCCCCGCTAACATATTGGTAATATGCAGTAACTGATGCAGTTGTCAAGGCTTGGGTTACGGAACCATTCACACACAAATCGTATATCCCAGTGAAAGAGATCACACAAAGTTTCAATTGCTCCGATTATAGTGAAAATCATAGATACAACTTCTGGTAATGAGCTATTAGCGAAAATTCTAAATGCTCAACTAGTTTCAAAAAAAAATGTGTTGAAATAACACTAAAAACCATAGCGTTGAAACAGTACCAAAATATATCCACGGAAAAATATTTTGAGTCGGCACTTTATGCATATTGATAAAATGTCCTTTGTCTCAGTGATAGGTAGTAGCTCAAAACGGAAATTAAACAAATTATGATGCATGTTAAGCAGCTTTCAAGTTCCGTTAAAGCTTAAACCACTCTTCTCTAACAACTGTATGTGAACTTTAGTGTGTCATTTTTATATAATCGGAACTTTGGCTAACGCATGAAAGCCGGTCCAAGACTACCCTGCTTGAACATAATGCAAGAAAATAGAATTATAACATTTTAGTTTGAAGTTAATCCCCAGCGGCTAATCTATCCAACTCCAACTGAGAGTTTTTCAGTGGCGAAATTTCTCCCTATTCCGATGCTCATTGCGTGCGCCATTTTAGATCCCAATTTTGTCGCGATCTACTACTGTCTTCGGCGGTTAATCTATCCTATTCAATGGGTCGACCGGTGGATCCAGTGATTTCGGATGGGGTTTACCTGTCAGTTCGATGGCGCCCCAACGATCCACCACCGGCACTTCACCCGACCTACTCGATCTAGTCTCGTCTCCGATGGTGGAACTACTCACGAGCTTCCCGGTAAGTTGACGAGGTTGGTTCGGCGATTCTTGGTAGAGCGGGGCGTCCCATGCATTGGCAACTCGACGACCCGCGTCCCGTTCATCAACGCGAACTACTCGAACTAGTCCTTGGTTGTGGATCTGACCTACTCCATAGGCGATTACCCATTATCCACTGATCCACTCGCTTGATTATGCCACTTTTTTGGCTGCAGAGCAGACATATTTTGCACAATGACCCGTTAAGTGCGCTCCACGTTGTTTCATTGTGATACATTCTGTGGAAGATGTGATCCCCGTGTCCCTTCAATCTCTCTGCACTGCGGACAGAAAGATGACTTCGCATACCCGAATTTCTGCAGGCAATACCTGTAGCAGCCATGGCCTGACAGAAATTTCGTTGGACGGAAGTTGACTTCTCCGTGCTTCCGATTTACCCACATGGCAACGTTCGGGATCAATCGGTATGTCCAACTTCCACCCCTTTTGCTATCTCCTCATGGTGTCTATTTGTGTTCTTCCTCGGACTCTCTGTTGTCTCTGTTCCTGGTATTCCTGATGCTCCTCCAGGAATACAATAGAAATCATTCTGGTAATGACGCAGACCGCTTCCCACGACATGATCCGGTAGGCGCTAACACCCTCATGGTCAACCACCTGAACATGCTGTTCAAACAAACACGACTTTTTTCTACTCGTCTTTATCGGGCCGGAGAATTGACATTGATACTGTCGCCAGGAGTCTCCCCTTGCTACTGCTTATCGCCGAAATGTTCAGCATGATTCTGACCAAACCTGTGGTCGCTCTTCATGTCTTTCACAAGCATAATCAGCGGTATATTAAAATTAGGTCGTACATCGTTTATCACGCCCAATATCTTACACTGACGCTTCAAGTTGATATATTCTCCGATCGTGATTTTCGCCTTTCGGTTGTTCAACAACACCCTCCAGCTTTTTCTCACACATCCAGTCTTAAACTGAATATATCGCCTCCGGGGAGAGTACTTGAACCTGCTTTACACCCCTGCAAGGTGCAGCTTCATTACTCCAACGTAAGTCGCTTTCAATCGCTTAGGGGCGAGGATTAAGCCCTGAGGAACGCTCGCCGTAATTGTCATTCTTCTATATCCCTTGTCTGTCTCGTAGAACAGTGTTGGGTTCTGAATGTAACTCTTCAATAGCCTACACAGGTAGTCAAAAACACTCATGCTGTACAGCGAATTAGCGATTGTTTCCCAGCTGTTGAAGGCATTCTAAGGCATGTCTAAGGTGACCACCGCGCAATAGCGAAATTACCTTTTTTGTGTTTTTTTTCTGTGCTGTCTCCGCAGTTTCCACAACCGTTCGGATGGCATCCACTGTAGACTTGACTTTCCGGAAGCCTACCTGGATATTTGGTAAACCTGTTCAGTCAGGATCACTCTCTTTGACATTTTCCCGACCGAATTCAACAGACTATACACTGAAGAATCTCCAGGAGGTTTTGCAGATTTCGACAGCAATACCTGCTTCTGTTGCTTCCAGTTATCGGAGAAGCTACCTTCATAGATGCATTTTTGCAGGGTAGTCCTGAACATATCCGGGTTCTCCTGTATCGCTGCTTTCAAAACCAGGTTTGGGATTCCGTCTGGTGCTGGAGCCTTCCTCGATTTTGCCCCCTTGATTAGCTCTTCTTTGGTTAATTGGGTTTCTTCATCATAATTGTTACTTGTGTTTCGCTTGCGACGACTGTTTAGTTCAAGGTACTTAGAGTTCTAAGATGATTCGTCTTTGGCAGTAACTAGGTGAGGAGTGAGGTAAGCGTGCAGCAGACTGCGGGGAAGAAAAATGACAGCGAACAACTTGTGTTGTTAGCTGTCGTTTATAGAACCAACATGGCTGATCGGCGTTTTTGAGAATCGTATCACCTGAGAACTCCTTGGTTTAGTTTCTCTGTTCCCGGTTTTTGTTGAATTGCGCACGAAAATTTAATCGTTTTCGTCTTTTAAAGTGCCAATTTCCGTAGCCTAGATCGTGTGCCGTGCTACCCGTCATAATCAACGTACAAATCGAACACCATTTGACGATATTCGCTTAAAACCTATGTCATTTAATTAAACTGCCGAGGTGTCATTCCTTTGCAGTTGTTATTGTTCAGTATGGAATGCAAAAGGCTAGTTTATCAGAATCACGAAGAATGTCATCTGGCTATGTGACGTGTGTTTAGAAACATTCTACAAAACGTTCCCGCTTCACAAAATGAACCGTCATCACAGAGCTGGTCGAAGACGAGTGATGCAGAGTTCTCTCTTTTCTTATCAAACATTGAAGTGCACGTAACTGAGAAAGAAATAAACACCACTAGTCGTACAGTGCCTCGGACTTAGTTCAATGGACACAATCGGAGTTACAAAACTTGTGCCATTTTGGAGGTCATGCGATTCTATTGTTTAAGCATCATTTAGAATAAGGATTGCCATAAAATGGAAGTCACTGGCGTTGCAAACGACTACTTGGCCACGAAATGTCCGATACCGACACTTTACCAACCGCAGCAGCACAACGTGGGAACCTCAATGTTAATCAATGCAGTTCACCTTTTCCAATGATTATTTCCACTGTGGATTTTTTGTTTCTGAACGTTGAATATGCCCAGATTGTTTCCGTTTATGTTAAAATGTGACGTTTGATAATTGTTTATTGTTTACTTTGTAAGAAATTTTTTTCAATACAGGTTTGTTGAAATTATACGAAATAAATAAATTAATTAATAAATAATTATTTTCCTTACTGTTCAATGGAAGCAGCCAGATGCTGCGGGAACAGTCCTGTAGGCGTCTCCCCAATGATTCGCGTTGACTTTGTAGCAAAGCTGCACATGACAGGCTTTCTTGCATAGCTTGATTGCTTTGTTGAGAGCGGTTCTTGCAGCTCTGTACACCAACATTCGTTCCTGCCTTTCGGTGTCATTCTAAGACGGACTTCTCCAGGCTCGGAGATAACTCATACGTTGATCGGCAATCATCGTATTCAACCAATTTGCAGAATGATGACCGTTTTTCGGCATTACAGGCCTCGGCATGGTCACCCTTGTTAGTGCTGCCGTCAGCTCGTCCGTAATCAGGGTCTAGAAGATGCCCTCATTTCTAAACGCTGCGACGAACCCACCCTTTTCGAAGATTGTTACTTTGCACCTTCGCTGTTTTATCTTCCTTCCAGGTCGTTCAAACTGTGCCCTGTGCCCAAAGCTGCACCAGATCGCTTGATGGTCGCTCCAGTTCATGTTTCCTGTCAGTCCAGAGCTACAGAAAGTGACATCGATGATGGATTCCCGGCCCTCGCTGCGAAAAGTGCAGACAGTATCTACGTTAGTAGGATGGTCAATCAAAGCCCCTTTGAATACAGTGTTTATCCCGACAATTCCGGGAGTTTCACGTTCTCAAATAAAATACATCGACGGGGCCCTTCTTATGGAAGCACTTCATGCTGACAGCCTCGCTCCAATTCTGAATACCGTCGGAAACAGTGATGCAACAATACCGCGGAAAATGGAGCCGAGTAACTGCCGGCGTCCGGTGTATTGGTGGAACGAATGACTCAGCATCCTCCGTGCTGCCTGTCTACGATCGAAGGCAGTCAGAGCAATGTGTAAGGTGCTATTCTAGGCGACTAGGGCTGCTTTTAAACGAAAAATAATGCTGGGTAATCCAACCTTCAACATGGAGCTGTGCAGAAGTAGACGCTAACTCCCGGCGGGCAACGTTTACCGTGTCGTGATGGCCAAGATCAATGACGCCAGCTGAAATATGCGCTGACAAACTGAAAATTACCGTGGAGGGTCTTTTCCTGAAGGACGTCCCAACCGCATGTCCTCCTGCGCCGTACGTTGATGCTGGTGACAATCGTGTCTCCACTGACGTGCTCCTTATGATGGCGGAAGAGCTGAAAGAGACGAAAGCTCCCGGTCTGGATGGTATTCCCAACGTGGCATTGAAGACCGCGATCCTGGCATTTTCGGACGTGTAAAGGATAGTTATACAGTAATTCCTGGACGGAGGTTACTTCCCGGATGGATGGGAGAAGCTGGTGTTGCTGCCAAAATCAGGGACGCCACTAGGAGATCCAGCATCATAGCGACCTATATGCCTGCTGGATACTCTTGTGAAACTTCTGGAAAGGACCATCCTCAACAAGCTGACGAACTGCGATGACAATGAGAACGGACTATCGCAGAGGCCGTTCGAATTCCGGAAAAAGATCTCGACGGTGGGGGCAACCCGCACAGCAATCGCGAGCGCGAAAAAAGTATTGAAGCAAAGGAGGAGGGATAAACGCTACTGCGCCGTGGTAACGATCGATGTGGAGAACGCGTTCAACAGCGCCATATGGGTGGCTATCGCTTTAGCGTTACACAGAATGCGAGACCAGGACTATTTGTGCAAAGTTTTTTATGAGGAGTTTTTCGGCTAATCAGTCATAAATTAGACAGCGAAAACAACAATATTGCTTTTACTTAGTAGTCAGTCACAGTCAAGACACAGTCAAGAAGACATTCACAATGTGCAAGGTTTTAAAATGTTGCTTTCAGAATTTAGTACTGGCCTACGAGACGAACATGGGACAGAGGTCGATTAGGGTCACGGTGGGAGTACCTCAGGGCTCCGTACAACACTGGAAGTCCCAGGTGAGTCGAGACTGTCGGCTTTTCAGATGATATTGTCCTGAACATAACCGGTGAAACCCTTGAGGAGGTAGAGATGTTAACGGGAGAGAGAATAGGCTTCGTGGAAACCTGGATGGCTAACGTCAAGATGCAGCTGAGTGGAGGTAGTGTTGGTCAGCAACCGTCAAAAAATCCAGCGCGTCGTGATCAGCGTCGGAGGACACTCAATCCCATCGATACGTTCACTGAAGCACCTGGGCGTGATGTTCGACGGTCGGTTAAATTACAACGTCCATGTCGGTTATATACGTGAGTAGGCTGCGAAGGCAGCTAACGCATTGGCAAGGATCATGCTGAACATAGGAGGAGCAAGATTCAGCACGAGACGTCTCCTGGCAAGTGTCTCATCCTCAATACTGAGGTATGGCGTACCGGCCTGGCATGCTGCACTGAGTTCAAATCGGAACCGGATGAAGTTGACAAGCACGTTTCGTCAAATGGCTGTTCATGTCGCGAGTGCGTACACAACGATATCGTCGGAGGCGGTATGCCGGGATGATCCCTATCTGCATTACTCTGGCTGAGGACGTTGAATGCTCCCAGCGGAGAAATGCACGTACTGTAAGGAAACTGGTCCGAGTGGACTCGTTGGCAAAGTGACAGCAAGAGTGAGACAACGCTACACCCAAAATCCGACGGGCATGTTTCTATTACTTTTGGGTAAGATTCTATTGTCTTTTCGGTAACAGACCAGGCAATTGCGCATTGCGGTATTAAACTCATATTCCCGCAAAGGTAGTAAACGGTGGAATGACGAATTTCGGTTGCTATTCATGTATGCGCATCACACAATCAAACACTTTTTCAGTATGTGTCAACCTCGGCTATGTTCGGATGTAGGATAATTCGGTCGATTGCTATGATAGTGTTAGTACCGAGCTATACCAACCGGAATCCTGGCGGATCTCTGACCAAATTCAGGCTGGAATATGCCCCAATATTGGCAGAAACCAGCCAGAATTACGGATTTTTTTACTGGATCGGTTGGATAGTGGAATAAGAAGCTTAGGCGGTTTCCGGATCCGGCCTAGCTGCCAGATCCGGACCAGTCCCCAAATCCGGACCTCCCGGATCCGAACCAGTGCCCGGATATGGACCAGTACCCGGAACCGGACCAGTACCCGGATCCGGACTAGTACCAGGATCTAGCCCATCCCCTATTCCCCTTACCAAGTCCGGATCTGAACCAGACCCAGACCTGGTGCTTAGATCCAGACAAGTGTCTGGATCTGGACCCTCGGTTCGGATACGTGGATCCATAGGTCTTGCTTCCCATACATGACGGGAAGGACTATTCATGTTTTGTGCAGTCGCTACCTTGCTGTTAACGTCCGTGATAGAAAAGAAAATTCAATTTAACACCGGCCGAAGTACCCCACCACTATTCCGAGTCGTTTTTTTTCTGACTGTGCTTTGAAGCTAGCCGAGTGTGAGCCGATCTTCAAATACGGAATGTGTCGCGTAGAAAAAATCGAAACTCGTCTCTATCATCATTATGTTCGCTTTGCTCGATGCGCAATACAATGACAAGCGAAGTGCTACACACTTCCAGACAATTCGACGCGTTAATATTTAAGAATTGATGAAACATGAGTGCGATGCAGAAGAGATTTGAATGTGTTGGTATTGCCATTTGGGGAATTTTTTGTTGGGACCGTTTTAGCATGAAACGTCTTGCTATTAGAGTAATTTTTTCTTATTACCGTAAAGGTATTACGGCCGAGTTTTGGGTGTAAGAAAGGAAGGTAGACCTACCGACTCATCCCAAATGTGTCGACTTAGGTGCATAGGAAGCATAGAGTGGTGACCTTTCATTTGAGGCAGTTTTTGACCGGGTACGCATGCTTCCGGAAGAACCTGCATCGGTTTGGACATGCTTAGTTACCCCTTTTCCCGGACTGTGTGAACGTGCAAGAAACATCGGAACACGTGGTCTTCGAATGCCCTAGGTTCAAAGAGGTATGCCTGGTGTGACAATTGGCAATATCGTCAAAGAGATGTGCCACGTCGAGCATGTCTAGGATACTGTAAACAAAGTAGTTATGAGTATACTCCTTCGAGCTGCACAGGAATCAGTGAAGGGACTAACAAAGTAGCGCCATCGCCCAGGAAGCCGCCGTGAAACTACACATCGGATCTCAGGAGAAATTCCACAGTCGGGGAACTCTCCATCGGTGTAGACTAGGTCCACCGTCGGTGACCAGTTGAGTAGCACGCGACGTAGCACCGGGTTCGGATCGCCGGGGCACCAGACGACCTCGATACCCTACCGGGTAGCACGTGAGTAGGCTAGATCCACCGCCAGGGATTAGAGCGAGTAGATCGCATGGAACGGCTAGCTGTGGATTGTTGGGATGGCAGTGAGCCGGAAGCTATGCAACACTCGGAGTCGCTGGTCAAATCTCAGCACCTACTGGCTGTAGGCTAGGTCCACCGCCGGGGACTAGATCAAGTTGATCGGGACGAAGCGGGGAGCTAAATGGCTCACGAATGTCGGTATAGCGACAAATCTGCTGCCGGGGAATTTACCATATGGTGGATTCACCGCTGTGAACTTTCCGACTTGGGAGCTAATTGGCTGACGAAACAGACACCGGTACCGAAAGAAATTCCGCCGCCAGGGATTGTTTAGACGGAGTAGGGTGAGTTCACGCCGGGGACTATTCGAGTAGATCGGGATAAGACTGGAAGCTGAATGACTCACTGAAACAGGAGCTAAACGGGACGTAGAAGATGAAGACGGAAAGCAAGTGGAAAGTCGAGAAGGTCGAGCCATTTCAAGGGTCAAGTGAGGCTCCGAGACAGCTGCGGAAAATCCGCGAGCAAAAGTACGAAGTAGTACCTTGGCGAAAAAAAACAGTAAGGAGTGGTTTAGTAGTTAGACACGAAAGTGAGGCATGAGTCCCACACGACGCCAATACACTACAGGCCAGGCTTTACAAGCTTTTTAAACCTTACTATAAGAAAAAATATACTCGACTGTATTCACAGATGATTACATAGGGTGAAGATATTCTTGCTCCCAACGATATTGCACTCACATGTGGTTTTCCTTACAGGACATTCCATGTGAAGATTCCCTCTCGAGAGAAGTGGTTGTCTGGCTATATGGAGAGACAACAACAAACGCCACAAGTGGCCTGTTATATTGACGGGTCTCTTATGGAGGGACGTGCCACAGTGGCACCTGTTCATACAAAGTTGTGACAAAATTATAAAAATTGGTATATGTGGCTAAAACTTGGGATTTTAACTAATTTTGGGTCGCTGAATCCATTTCTGCTGTCAGTTTTGAAATTCCATATTTCATTTTTTCGACAACTTTTATTACAACCATTTGAGAGCGTTGGTCGTTAAAGGGTTAATATAGACGTTAATCATAGTAGCCAATCACACCGGATAGCAGAAATGGTTGACAAAACTAGTAAAAACCACTAATTTTTCAGTAATATGACGTTATTTAGGCAATTAATTTGTAAGGAGATTTATGAGCTACAGGGCGTCTCCATATGGGTATTTTCAAAAACATAGATATACCAACTTCGGCGCAAAAATGCGCAAGATGAGGCCTATATATCTTGAAACTACACTAAATTTTGAGTCAGATTCATGATAAGTGACCCATGGAAGATCTCAAAAATTGGAAGACGTATAAAGATAAATTACTGATATGATATAAAATTTTTCAATTGGGTTTTTTTGATGTAAATCAGCTTTGCACAAAAATCTCACATCCACAGCATATTCATTCTTCTTTCCAATGAACTTAAAATTTCTCCAATTGGCTGTGTAATTCTTGAGATATCGCTATTTGAAATTCTAAGGTACTAGCAATTCTAATTAAAAATTCATTTTTCATCCGATTATCGTAAATTTTTGAGATACTTTTATGCAAACAGAGAGAAAAATAAAATAAATATTCACAAAATAATTACAAGACGTTGATTTTGGGGGTTTTGTCACTCGTCGTGCCACTGTGCGTGCTGCTGCGCGCGTCTACTGTCGTAAAATGAGATTGGAACAGTCTCACTCGCTAGGTAGATACAGTACTGTATTTCTTCGCGGTTATGTGCGGGTTACAATCGGGTCATCAACAGAGTTTGTCCGGTAAAGTTATACTCTTCCGCTCTGATTGTCCCGTTGCAATCAAGGCCCTTAGGTCGGACAAATTTGGTTAGTAAATGACTGAGCAATGCGTTATATATACCGGTGGTTCGCCACAGTGGTCCTTAGCCTCTTGCCCAGTAACTCCTATCTCTAGTTCCCCGCAGTACCAGCTGGGGTACGCGTAACCATAGGAAAGATCGGGTAACCAACCCCGGTGGGACCATCGTCGTATGCTGACAGAGAAGGGGGGGGGGGTCCTCTCTTCGGAGGGTGAGTCCATCCGAGCGTCTGTTCCCCATGTTAGGGGCGACTCAAAACAGCGTCTATTTTCCATGTTAGGGGCGGCTGATGTATCGTCCACGTGTCAGCGTGGGACTCTAAACAGAGCTGACACGATGGTCCTGAGGCGAGACAGGGGGTTGGGGAAGGCCCAACAAGTCGCCCTAGAAAACAAACCGTTACGAACAATGCAGAATCAACTCAATGGTGAATCAGCAGAGGACGAACACGGCATGGCAACTGATCTTGTAGCACGCGCAGAAGACGATAGGCTGCCGGCCCTGTTCTCCAAGAAGTCAAGGAGGAGATCGGTCGGCTGAAAAACAACAAAGCTGCCGGTGTAGATCAACTACCCAGCGAGCTATTAAAATACGGTGGTGAAACACTGGTTATAGCGCTGCACTAAGTAATTACCAAAATTTGGGAGGAGGAGATTCTTCCGGAGGAGTGGATGGAGGGTGTCGTTTGCCCAATCTAAAAAAGGGTGACAAGTTGGATTGCTGCAACTACCGCGCGATCACACTACTTAGCGCCGCCTACAAGGTCCTCTCCCAAATTCTTTGCCACCGATCGTCACCATTTGCAAGAGAGTTCGTGGGGTATTATCAAGCGGGGTTCATGGGTTCCCGTGCCACCAAATATTCGCGTTTTGACAGGTTCTGCAGAAGTGCCGCGAATACAACGTGCCCACACATCATTTGTTCATCGAGTTCAAATCGGCATATGACACAATCGATCGAGATCAGCTATGGCAGATAATGCGCGAGTGCGGTTTTCCGGATAAGCTAACACGATTTGTCAAAGCAACGATGGATCGGGTGATGTGCGTTGTTCGAGTATCAGGGACACTCTCGAGTCCCTTTGTATCTCGAAGATGGTTACGGCAAGGTGATGTTCTATCGTGCCTGCTGTTCAACGTTGCGTTAGAAGGTGTAATAAAGAGAGCGGGGATAGACACGAGTGGCACGATCTTCAGGAAGTTCATCCAGCTTCTTAGCTTCGCCGTCGACATTGACATAATGGCACGGAACTTCGAGGCGATGTCGGAAACGTACATCAGACTGAAAGCCGAAGCCAGCAGGATTGGACTTGCCATCAACGCTTCGAAGACAAAATACATGAGGAAGAGGTTCTAGAGACGACAATGTGAACCTCCCATCCTGAGTTCGGATTGACGGTTACGAAATCAAGATGGTCGACGAATTCGTGTATTTGGGCTCACTGGTAACCGCTGACAATGATACCAGCAGAGAAATTCAGAGACGAATCTTAGCGGGAAATCGTGCCTACTTTGGACTCCGGAGGACGTCGAACAAAATTCGCCGCCGCACGAAGTTGATTATCTACAAGACGCTGATTCGACCGGCTGTCCTCTACGGCCACGAGACCAGGACTATGCTTGTGGAGGACCAACGCGCCCTTGGAGTTTTCGAACGAAAGGTTTTGCGTACCATCTATGGTGGCGTGCAGATAGAAGACGGAACGTGGCGCAGGCGAATGAACCATGAGTTGCATCAGCTGCTGGAAGAACCATACATCGCGCATACCGCCAAAAATAGGACGTTTGCGGTGGGCTGGACATGTCGTAAGAATGTCGGACGACGACCTAGTAAAGATGGTTCTTGAGGGCAATCCGACAGGAACTACAATATGGGGCGCGCAGTGAGCACGATGGATCGACCAGATAGAGGACGACCTGCGGACCCTTCGAAGACTGCGAGGCTGGCGACAAGCAGAAATGGACCGAGTGGAGTGGAGACGGCTTCTGCATACAGCAAGAGACAACAAGGCTCTATACTGAAGGGTAAGGTAAGGTACGTAAGGTCGGACAAATTACGGCACAAGCTAGTGATTGCATGCCGAATTCAACTAGAGGAACTTAGTATTGATAATGCGATCAGCCTCGTTTGGGACATTCCGGTATTACTGGTAATGAATGGGCCGACTAATTGGCCAGAGCAAGTGCAAAGATTGACTATGTTAGCGCAGAGCCTGCTTAGTCAATTTAAACAGGTTGGTTAAAGGAAATGATCCGTGCTGTCCTGGGCTTCAACTGAGCACTGCAACTATAGGTGCGATCTACAAAAGCTTTTTTGGAAAAACCGTCGCCCAATGATTTCAAAAATCATCTTACGCTTCTTGAATCAACACTGTGACACGCGGCCTTTTACGTGTGAGTACAACTTATATGCTCTTTGGGTATGTATTGCCATTTTCCCTACCCTGCCAATTCTACTCCCTCCCTTCTCCTTCTCTTTTCCTTCCGATCAGGGAAATTACGAAAACATACGGCAAGGCACAAATCCCCGACTACAAGCGGGGAACGTGCATTTGAGCCAATATATTCTGATACCTGATTTTGAAATTTCGAATTCTCGGGTTCAAGTCGGTTCGGTTGAGCTTGAGCTTGTTGTTGAGCTTGTGCGACCACCCCTGGCTGCTGCTCCGTTATCGATCGGGACTAGCTGAAGTTGCACAGGGAATCAGTAGATAATTAAGCTTGGGAGTAGCGAAACATCTTTCACCTTAGGGTGAAATATAGCATAGTGCTTTCGCATAGGCCTGCTAAGCCAAGACAAGTTTCGGCTTCACTGTGTCTCATCGGCATAAACAGAACTTCTGCTCGAACAGGACATCTTGATTGGTCAGTCGTTCGATTGAAACACAAAGTGTGTTTTAGTTTTAAGGGATTTGCGTCAAGCCGACGCTAATCTATTCCGACAATAAGTTAGTGTCGGTTTCTGATGAGGCGAAGCCGAAACGCAACTGAGTATGATCTTTCAATGTGCAAACTCCTGGTAATCTAAAGTGTTTTTGATCAATACCGGCGCTGGCCAGGCCCGAACGTAGATCGCGGAAGGAAAGGGAAGGAATGGTTAGTCCGATACTTGCTTTTGCTAGACGCCGTATATACTACTGCGCACTCCACAAGTATGTATCACGAGGAGGATATTTTTGTTAGTAAGAGTATAGAGTTAGTTGGATCTACTTCTCCTTTACCGACTTCAGAGAGGTGATTCCAACTACCTGGACTAGATACTAGATATCGATCCACCAATTTCATGGACCGGGGGACCAACGGCTTTACTTCCCTACCGAAGGAAGACCTGACCACAGATTTTTTCACCTCAGAAAAATCTCAACGACCTCGGCTGGAATTGAACCCAGGCCAACTGGAATGAGTGGCGGTCACGCTTACAACTCAACCACCGGCACCGTCACTCGAGTTCAAGTCGGTTCGGTTTCGAAAAACTTGAATCCCAATCATCTCTAGTGCACAGCTGTCAGCTTGAGAAAATACGTAAAAAAATATTTTTTTTGTACTACACAATTAGTATTAAAAAACTCATTTGACAGGATTTCGATTCATCTCTTCACTGCGCTAGAAAAAAAAATCCAAAAAATGCCTATTTTTGATGCTCTACAGTTTTGTAGACCCATTTAATAAAAACCTCAAGCCTTGGCGATTCAACCGTGGAAACCTGTTCCTGTTTCATAACCTCTCTTCTAAAACACAGTTCCGATGGCAAATCGACAACTGTTCAACATCTCAACCATCAACATCTATCAACAATTGAGCTTTTGAAGCTTTTTCATTTTCAAATTAGCAATAAATATCCGTCATAATTAAAAGACCACATTCTCTCGAAATCAACAACGAATTGTTAACAGATTAAAACATTATTTCTTCATATAAAACTTATCGCACAAAGTCGGCATTCATCGGAGGATTCAACAATTCCTGCGCAGAAGTTTATTTGTTGCTGTTTTACTTCGATTTCCACCGTATTATTTATTAACTACAGTTATTCGAATGAGATTGATACATGAATTTAAATGGCTTAGTGTAACAAATAATCATCGCCTAGTAAATTTGAGTGGTGCTTTATGATGCTTGCTTGCTTGTACCCTAATCGCAAATCAACCGGACGAATAGTTTAGTTGATGAGATATGAAGAGTTAATTTACGTCGGATTCGAGTTATCCTCTAGGCTAATCGTCGTCACGTGCGCCTAATGATTTCTATAGATTGGAACGAATAAAACTTTTTTTTTTCTTGTCAGTAACTCTAGGTATCAAAATTTAAAAACTGGATTGTTTCAATTGGATGAAAGAAAATGTTGCGGACGTGTTTACGATGAAAGATTAATTATTTTCTATGAGGATTCAGAATGTATTCAAACTTGGAAATGCGCGACTTTGGATGAGGTTATAAAATTTTCTTAATTTCTTTAGTTTTACATGTTTTTACAGTGAAATATTCACAATTATCTCCTCTGCGAGGGTTTTTACTATTTGATTAATCGTTGAGTGAATGCGTCTGTAGGTGGCGGCAGTACCGAGCACGTAACAAATAATATGTATCCTCGAATTCAACAACAAACTAAAGTACGCTTTTGATTGGCTGCCGGCACTAGCCAACCATTCTCAACAATTTAATGCTTGCTGACTAGTTAGAATCAGTGTTCGCTGTGGTTTACTGTTTATTCTAATCTTCACCAACTGATTCGTGGCAAGTAAAAAATCTACATCGTTCGACAGTAGTGAGTACCTTCTTCGAAATTACAACTACATTTCACCTGGCTGTCTATTTCGGTTGGCTTCTCTAAATTACACTGGGTTTCGCTAGCTTTCAATCACTATAGAAACATTTATGAAATGATTCGACTATCATACAGAGCACGATTAGTTGCATTAAATGTAATCTCACTTGTTTTCATTTTCTCCAAAGTTTAGAACCCGAATTAGTGACATTATCAATTTTGACAAACCATTGGTGATATGAGTTTGCACTCATCCGTTTGTTCACGTTTTATTCCTCATCTACTGTGCTTGTTTTTTTTTACAGTTTGAAAACCTACCGACTGTGCGACGGTACCTATCTGTAGGAAGACTGCTTCCGTGCGCGCGCTTTCGTAGTCCTAGAATAGCTGCCTTTTTGTCAAAGATGACCCGTAATGCTGTTGTTTTTTCTATCATCCGCATTTTTCTCCCCCACCAGGTCTCCGAAGGTCGAAACTAGCAAACATTTGGACCGAACACAGGAGCCGTGCGGTAAAGGATTGGCCAACCGAAGGAAAAGTAACCGAACACCGTCGCCTGTTCTGTCCATCAAAACTAATACCATCGCGCCAATTCATGTCATGCATCGCACATACACCAGGGCAACTTTTTGAGGCAGCTCGCTTCCGTGTTATATGATACTTTCCCGATTTCGCTCGAGATCTTCGGTTTCATTCTCCTGACTGATGCTGGACGCGGACGAAGCGCCACAGATCTGCATCTCGATCTCCGCCAGCCGGTGTTCGACCTCCCACTGCTGCTGGGCCAGTTTAGCGTTCAGCGAGAAGTTTTCCGATTCGACCGTATGCAACCGTTCTCGGAGCCGTTTGATTTCGCCCTCCAGAGCTTCGTGAGATCCCAGCAGCGGAGTAGCACCGGACGATTCAATGTGGGTTAGCGAGTCACACGGTGGCCCCAGAAAGTCTCTGCTGTTGGTGGACAACCCGCTAGCATCACAGATGCTTCTCCTACCGGTGGTCCGGCTCGGTTGCGACTGAGGCCGGGATGTTTGATGGGAAGTCGTGCGACTTCTAGGCCGTTCCTCGGAACTATGTACACTGGGACTGACTGAACCGGGCGATTGGGGCTGTCGACTGCCGCTCAGTTCACCACGATGGGACCGGGGACTGGTCATGCGGCTGGAAAAAGGTGCAGAGAAAAAATGAATTAGAAATCAAGTTGTAAACATTTCTAGAACAAACCGTGAACAGCGCAACCTGGACAGAAGAAATTACCTTATGCTGCTGGTGGTTAGTAACCTATGTCTTGAGGTGTTGTGATTGGGTTATTATCTAAAATTAAATAACTTTTCGTGGATCAACTAAGATCATTTAGCATTCGTTTTCAAAGTTGCTGGGTATAAAATTTTATATGCTTAGGTTGTATAAAAATGATCTAAACCGGAAGTCCCCATCGTGGATTTTAAAATGGCATCAGACATCGATTTCCGCCATGTACGCGTCAACCCAATTTCGGAAATACCCAACTTTTATTAGTAATAGTTAGCTAAAAATATGTTAAATTGTATACAACTTTATACTGTACTGTACGTACTCAAACTTTTTGACGAACTTGGAGTTCTTAAATGGAGGTTTCAGTGTATCAGAGACAGGGAAGAAAGGGCGAACAATGATAACAGGGAGCAAAAAAAAATGCTTTCAACGAAAAAAAAAACGGGAGATCAACGAAATCGATTACAGATTCGGACGTTCTTGGTCAGGAGATATCATGAGCAAAAACGCCGGGTGGTAATCCTCGAACCGGTAGGGGTTCCTCCAGCGGATTTCGTAGTACGGCTCAAATGCGGATCGGCGACACATCGAGTTGAGCATGTGATGTTTGTGCCATAGGTCCAGTATTTGTTAATTAATTTGACAGAGATGTTTCCTGTCACCTTGAAGTCGCATCGAACCATCAGTAGTGTACAATGCAGGCGGAAGAGGGCATTTCCAAAAATGATAAGAAAAAAAAAAGGGGAAGTATAATCTGTATATGGATGGTTTTTAGGAAGGTATATATGAGGAATGTATAGAGGAGATGGCGGCTTATCAATACATTCATAATCGGAACATTGGGTGATCTTTCTCGGGCACGAACGGAATCCAATAGTTGAGATCTAGCGGAGAAATTTTCGGCGCATTCCCAGAATTTTTTTTCAATCTCGTGGTAATAATTCAACACCACTAACTCGTTGAGCTCACTACTTATTCGCGAGCTACTCGGTCTAGTCCCCGACGACGGACCTAGACCTCCAACGGAGAATTCCCGAAACCGAGCCAACCAACAAGGTGTCGAGGGCAGTTCGGCGATTCCGTTGTAGCAGGGCTTCCGGCTCGCTCAGTCTAGTCCCCGGCGGTGAATCTAGCTTACACTGACGGAGAGTCCCCCGGCGAAGGTAGATCTCCCGATACCGTTCCTTATTTTGTTTTAGCACCACAATTTCTTGAGCCCTTTGGCTTCCTGTTCGGTGCCATTTAGTGCCGCATCTGCTATAACCCCTTTGGTTCCCCTCTCGCACATTTAGACTTCTTCCCCGATGAGCCATTCAAGCTCTCGGCTTAACTAAAATATTGGTCGCGAGCTACTCCGCTAGTCCTAGCTAGTCCTCGACGATGGATCTAGCATACTCTAATGGAGAATTCCCTGGTGATAGAGGTTCTCCCGATACCGTTTTCCGTTTCCGTGAGCCATTTAGCTCCCCGTTTTGTCCCGATATACACGATCTTGTCTCTGGCGGGGAATCTAGCCTACTCAACGGGACAGCCAGCAGGTTCGTTCAGCGATCCCGGGTAGAGTGTAGCTTTCGGTTCACTGGCACCCCAACAACTGACTGCTAGCTATTCGAAGCGGTCTACTCAGTCTAATCCTCGGCGGTAGATCTAGCCTACTCACTAGCTACCCGGTAGGGTGTCGAGGTCGGTTAAGCGATTCCGGTGAAGCTTGACGTCCGGTTCGCTGTCGTCCCGACGACCCGAACCCGGTGCTACGTCACGTATTACTCAACTGGTCCCAGGTGGTGGACCCAGTCTACACCGTCGGAGAGTTCTCCGAAACCCGATTTGTGGGTCCACGGCGGAGTTCTAACCAATGACACTACTTTGTTGGTCTCTTCGTCACTTTCTCTGCAACTCGGAGAGTATACTCGCAACCACTCTGTTGCGAACGTCCCAGATTCCGGACAAAAACTGTGTCAAATGGAAGTTCACCTCTCCATGCTTCTTATGTACCCAAGCAGACACATTGGGGATGAGTCGGTGGGTCCACCTTCCTTTTCCACGATGTTCCTCTCTTACAGCCACTTAACCAAAGAGTCCGCTCGGACTAGTCGCTTTGCATCATGTGCCAGAGTTATACAGATAGGAATTATCCCAACAATTACGCATACCGTCTCCGACGATATCGTTCTGTACGACACGAACAGCCATTAGGCGAAACGTGCTTGTCAACTTCTTCCGGTTCCGCTTTGACTTTAGCGCAGCAGCCCAAGCCGGTACGCCATACCTGAGTATTGAGGATGATACACCCACCAGGAGACGTCTCGTGCTGCATCTTGCTCCGCATGATTCTAGCCAATGCCGATTACCCCTTCTGTTTTGCTTAGATGCTTTTTCCGCGCTCGCGATGACTATACAGATGTCGTCCACTGTCGATATCTCTTTCCGGAACCCGAACTGCATCTGTTCTCACTTTCAGCGTAGGTCATCAGCCTGTTTGGCCCTTTCCATAAGCTTGCCATGAGTATCCAGAAGGCGCGTAGGCCGACACGATACTGAATCTCCTGGTGGTGTCCCTAGTTTTTGGCAGCAACACCTGCTTCTGGATCTTCCATCTATCTGGGAAGTAGCCATCGTTCAGGCATTTCTCTAGCACTATCCTGAACATGTTGGAGACTCGATTGTCAGCAACGTTTCCACCATCTGCTTCAACGTACGGTGTAGGTGTCCATGCGGTTGGGTCGTGCGTCGGGAAAAGTCCATCCACGATAATCTTCATTTTGTCAGCCAACATTTCGGCTGGGATCAATGAACCCTTGTCCCTGGTCAACACGATATTGTAAGCATTGCCTCAGGGGTTAGCGTGTACTTCTCTTCACAGTTACTTGTATCAAGTGAATTTGTTTAGCACTATCTCGCGTTTACACTCTTCTCTGACTGCCTCTGATCTAGCTCTCTGAATGCGTCTTCTGGTTTTTAGGCTGGCAGCTCGGAGGATGCTGAGCTTTTCGTTCCACCATTACCCCGGTAGTTCCTTGGCATTGTTACATCACATGCCCTCGTTACTGTTTCCTACAGCTCATCGGCATTCGGAATTGGAGTGACGCTGTCAGCACGAAAGGTCCTTGTCGTAGTCCCTTATTTTCCACTTCCGCTCGCTAGTCCTCATTCTCCGTGTTATCGTACAATGGTGTAGTGGATCGTTTGGTTGTCACTATGTGTGCACTACTCACTAACTCGCCAATTCATGTAATCCATCAGCGAAGGACTGCAGAATGTTATGTTGATGATGGATTCATGTCCGTTTTGTACGTAATGATCTAGCGGAATCTTCGTTGCACAGTCTTAAATCGAACATCGCCAGGGCTTCCAACAAGCTGCAACCTCTTACGTTGGTCAACCTGCTAACCTACTCCATGGCCCAAGTGTTAAAGTCTACTCCTATAACAACCGGCGTTCGTCCGACTAACGAGTCGGTTAGTGTATCCAGTATCCGTTTGTACTGCTCTGCTACAGCTACAGACGAATACGCTGTTGATCCTGGCGATCACGAAGCCTTCGTGTGTGTTAATAACCATATCGTGTACAGGGAAACTATTACTTGGATTGCTGCCATCCCTGCCCTATCCACAACCGTTATCGGGAGAAACACGATACTACTTGCATTGTCGCATTTCCTTTCTGTTATTGACTGCCACAACAGTTGCTGTACAATGTCGCAATGATTAAGATTAAGCTAGGTTATCTCTATCATTGTTGGCCTGCCTTCTTCTTTACGCACGCAGGGCACTTCAAACATGTGGTCGTTTCGGGCCTCCGGTTTGCAGATCATGCACCTTGGTTGCTTCGTGCAGTCTCTAGCAACAAGCTCTTGCAGTTCCTCGTCTGATGTCCGAGGTTCAAGCACCTGAAGCATCGCTCCATCTGCTTGTTAACTCGCGGACCGACTCTCAGTGAGCACATCGATCATCCGACTTTTATCTTGCCGATCTCCGGTAGCTTGTTGGCAACGACCACCGGTAGTCGAATTGCCGCCGTTTGAGTGCCTCCATACGATTTCCAAATCCAGATAGTCACCGGTACGTCCAGTTTGCACTACTTGATCGAACTCCTTCACGGCAGACAGTAGCGCGATTCTGATAACCGTCCTTATGGACATTGTTTCTCTCGTCCACAAACTTGTGAAGCTCCTCCACCAAGTGCTTCGCTGCCACTACTTTTGGTTTCTGTAGGGTGTAACTCATCCCGCTATGCTTTAGCTGTTGTTGCTGCTACTTCTCCTCCTCTTGCTCTTACTGAATAACTTCAGCTGGTGCTGGTTGTGGTGACCTCACCAACCCACCTCTGGCGAACGCCGTTCCTGCTCCGTACATGTGAGTTTCTTATTTTTCTCCATTTTAATGGGTCCCAACTCCGGGCCGCTATCTCTACTCGTTGTACATGGTCGCCTCTCGTCATCCCATGATTATCTATGTGAGCAGTGAGGTCATGCTAGGGGTGGCACTATCCATCATGGGGAGTAGTATTCAGAGCCGTACGGCGTAAAATCGGGATTGGTCCATCCGAACCTAACACCACCAACTAAATAATCTTAGATTATTGTAATCTTAGGGATCGTTCATAAACCACGTAGACCGAAATTTGAGAATTTTTAACCCCCCCCTCCCCCCTAGTAGACCTTAGTAGACTTTTACCAACCCCCCCCCCCCCCGCCAAAAGTCTACGTAGACTTTTATTTTTTTATTCGCGGGAAGAAGCACATTATAATGTTCAATTAAAAATTAGTGTTCAGATTTATTTCAAGCTTTTTAAATATTAAAGAAAGGTTTTTCACATTGGTTTTTTTGTCTATGATTGATCAAATCAATTAATACCAATTCAAGGTGCTTTCCAACGTTCGTGTAGCGGAATACTTCTTTTCAAGGTTAGTCATTCAAGTGTATGTAAAAAGATATATTGCTATAACTAAATCAAATTTTGGTCGAAGTGCGACCTATACCAACAATGCAGTATTGCTAAACACTTTTTGAGCCTTACTGGTGCATTCAAAATTGTTAAATTATAAGAAACAATTACAAAATAATACTGTCGATGTGTACTATCATCTAGACTAAAATAATAAACCAAACATGCACACAAATTTCACTTTTCGTGAACAAATTTAAATATTTCTAAGATAATAAGATAATCTAAATTGCCTTATTTGAACGAAGCTTTTTAAATCTTCCCAAAATTATTTATTTTTCTTGTGTAATTAATAGCCATATCACCTGAGAGTATTATCGCAATGTATCAAAGTTTAACTCCGAATATTGTCGAAGATAAATATAGTAGAACCGATTTTCACGGAGTTGCGTAGGGTTAAGGCTTAAAATTTAACGAGTGTTTAAAGATTTTGAAATCAGTGCAAATGATTGCAAGAGAAGCTGATTAACTCGAGGAAACACTTTGTTGTAAAATTATAACTACACTACTGCTTTAACCACCGAATCAATAAATAAAAAATAAAAAAATAATCCATTTAATCGGGTGTTTTGTTGTTACAATGGTGGTTTTAATGCTTAACTTGGACCATTTTTTTTAACTTTTTATGGTTCAGGCATTTAATGGTCCATGCATGTCTGCTAACTAGTGGTGTTTAAGATGATTTCACAGTCAAAATCTTCCGACGAAAGGAATTTTTGGCGATCGTCTTTGGAACTGTCATTTTGTATTATTCCTAGATCAAAACTATATCAAAATATATTCCAAAAACAACAACGTCAGAGGTTGTCCTAAAAAAATCGGTTCTGGGTTGAGTGGTCGCTTAACGAGTAGTTACCTCAATAGTGTACTAGCTTTGAAGTGTCTGTATAATTACTGAATAGACCGATATTTTGAACACAACTCTCTTTAAATCTTATTTATAATTAGTAATACGAGAATAACAAAAAATAAAAGTCTACGTAGACTTTTGCAAAGACCCCCCCCTCCCCCCTCGTAGACAAACGTAGACTTTTGCCAGACCCCCCCGTCCCCCCTATGAGTCTACGTAGTTTATGAACGGCCCCTTATGGGATTTTCGATTGATTGACACCGGTGTAGTGGATTGCACTGGTTTTGCACTTTCTAGCAGAAGTGTTAATGGAACATACCCAGTTTTCTGCACTTCTGCTAGAAAGTGCAAAAACGGTGCAGTTACAGTGCACTCCACTACACCGGTATCAATCAATCGAAAACCCCATTAGGTAGTTAGCAGAAATGGCTAAACCTCCAAAAAAACCACAACTCCTAGCAAGACTACCCACAACTCGCAATAGGTCCGGAGGGGGGTTGTTCTTAAGGCCCTGAACTCCTGTTCTTCCTATTCTTGCTGTCCCCAGTGTGTGTATGTGGAAAACAAAATCACTTCTGTTTCTCAGAGATGACTGAATCGATTTACACTAACTTAGTCTCGAATGAAAGGTACAACCTTCAACTGCTATTGATTTTTTTATTAATTGGATTTCCAGTTTCGGAGTTACGGGATAAAGAGTGCAAATTCCCATATAAACTGGTATCACCATGATATCAAAATGATGCAAAGCTTATTAAAATTATTTATTTTTTATTAAAATGGGTGCAAAATTACTTAGATTTTCCAGTCTAGATAAAAAATGACTAACCAAAGTCGCTTTGACTACATTTTTACCTTTCTCTAATAGGAAGGGCAAATTTTTTGACTAATTTAGATTTTCTGTATTTCAACGGGGGCGTAGCTAGGGTTATGTGGTTATGAGTTACCTCTCCCCCACCATTACACACCACTCCTCCCGAGCACCCCAACCCCCCTCCTCTACATGCCCCCGCCCATCAACCCCCCCCCCCCCCCAGAGATTCCCCCAAACGACCGCCACATCCACCCACTTGGAACCCCCCCCCCTCTCTAATCCCAATCTCCTTCACCTAGTAAGCATACCAACATGCCGTAGCGTAACCCTTGGCGAAGTCTCAGTTTTGCGCCCTTTTGG
Organism: Topomyia yanbarensis; assembly: GCF_030247195.1. Lineage (NCBI taxonomy): Eukaryota > Metazoa > Arthropoda > Insecta > Diptera > Culicidae > Topomyia > Topomyia yanbarensis. The sequence continues at coordinate 300,229,374 of NC_080672.1, forward strand.
AGTTAACGTTGTCATTTTTTTAAATTTGCCTTTCGCACAATGATTTCGTGTGTACATGGAAATGGCTCCGCTCTCCTGAGGCACAAAAGCTTTTTCCAATGCTAGTAGTATTATCAGTGAATATGCCGCGGTGAACCTGAATCCCTCCGATAAAAGACTGCAGATGTAAAGGTTTAAAGAATTTTACATAGACATGTGAATACAACATACGTTGTATAACATTCAACAAACATAAACTAGAGAGCAGGTGTTTCAGTACGATAACACTAATTTCTATTGTGATTTGGGAGGGTCAAAGTAACGTTACAATGCACTCGGATGTTCCCTCATTTATAAGTAATCACATAAAAAGTTTCGTTGACTTGACAAAACAGTTTCGTTTGAAAACCGTTGGAAATGTCATCCCTTGAGGATCCGCACATCAAACCCGTGCGCAAGGGGAGGGTTTTGGGGGTTCAAATCCCTCCCATGAGAGTTTTGAATTGCTTTTGAAAATATCTTTACTTCCTGATCAGAAAAAAAATTATATTACGAGCCGTTTTGGCACACATTATGTCATTTAAGTAAGGTCATTCAAGAAACAAATATTGTTGATAGCCTACGAGGGCTGGTTGGATGTAAGACAAGTTGGCCGGCATCGCTGAAACGGCTCGAGTCTCGAGATGTTTCGCTTTTAACAACAGTTGTGAGTAGATCAGTTACACAGCAAAGCAACGAAGGAACAACACGAACTCGGAAAAAATCGGGATATCATCGTCAAGAGAAATTTTACTGTACACCAGCTAGTAGATAAATAGAATCGAGTATCGCCAAGAAGGACAAAAAACCCTGCGAAGGTGATTGTATAGAGCTGTAAGTAGTTATGGTCGGCATCTCTCCAGAAGTAATACCTAGCCCTGGAAGGATAAGGAATGGGAGGAATAAGAGCGTTAAGTTTAGTCGATAGGCTTACTACAAACCACCACTGTAGGAATCGGATACTACCATGAGCCAGCAAGCGGTGGTGTCTGATCAAGATTCCTTCTCGATAAGACATTGTCCCAATTTTTTGAGCCGAGTCGACACAAGACTCAGCACTCCGGGTCTCGGAAAAAGTCTTCCTTATATAAGAAACGAAAAAAATCAAAACCCCTCCCTTGAGAATTTTCTGCGCACGGGCCTGCCCCACATGTTTGCATTTCTATCGTTTGGCTTGCCTTTCAATTTATTATATCACCCGTAATTTCTGTCTCTGTCTTCGTATTCTTTAAGTTTTCACTTTGCGCTGGGTTGTTGGCTTAGGTTTAAATAAACTCTCATGAAAAGACCCAGAATCCGACTTCTCGTTAAAAAACATTGATTGAACTTGGTTGGACCATATTTGAGCTTTTTGCGGACAGTATTGTAAAGATTTTGAAAGAATTGACGAAGGCATATTCAGGTCACCGATTGGAAATTGTGTGTGGATATCTTGAAGCACGGGGTTGGCTGTTTCAAGGTCCCTTGCTTCATTGAGCGAAGGTTTTTGGATGGAAATCGCACTGGATGGGACAAAATTGTATCCCTTCTAACTCGTATCGGGTGAACTTTGGTCTTTCAATACGTCTTCTTCGACATGAATCGTCTGTCTGTTCGGCTGTTATACCGAAAATCATGAGAATGACTCTTGCATTGAGAATGTTGTAACATATGTATGCCTATTATGAGAGAGTCCATATGATCTAGGGTCCTAGGAATCTAAAGCATTCTCATTAAAGACGATCTAAGCACACTTGAAAAACTAAAAAGTGCTACGCCACTCTCAACGATAAATCATTATGGTCTTTGAGAAGAGTATCACTCCTCTAGCAAACACTGCATTCCAAGTTTTTGTTGCTTACTTTCACTTCCTTTTCAGTGTTCAGTTCACTTGGAAATGGCTTTATTTCATGATTTATCCATACTAAACACGGGTCATGATTTCAGCGCCTCTTTGAAGCTGGCGCCCTTGGCGGGGGCTAATCTGGCCAACCGCACGCTACGGTTCTGCATACCATTATATACTGGGGGTGGTTCGGTTGTGGGTTATTCATGCCCTGCACACACACACACATGATAAAATTAGTTAACCGAAAGACAACATTGAGCTAATGCTAATTTTATTTCCTTCCAAACTTTTTTTTAGCTAAATATAATTGACACGTATTTTTTGTTTTGGCTGAACATGATATTTTTGTCAAGTTAGTAGTATTCGAATTTTTGAAAATTTATTAAATTGAATATTTTTCAAACACTGATAACTCGGAAATGATTCGATATGTAGAAAAAACTCAAATAAAAAAGCTGCGTTTTCAAATGAGTTTAACGAAAAAAAATTAAAAGTTTTTTTTGTTATATAACTTATTAGCAATTATAAGCAATAAATTGAATTTTTTCGAAGATGGGCCGATTTTTTTATTATTGTTTTATATTTTATGTTTATGAATCATGTTAAAAAGATTCTGTAAAAAATTGGGAATGAATATCAAAATACTTTGCGAGATACTACAATTATAAACATAAAACAAGGCAATTTTACACTAAATGCCCAGTGTAAGCCTGTTATAATTGAAATACAGGTATACCTCGATAGTACGAACCCTCGATAGTACGTACATTTTGCCTCCATAATACGTACACCTACCAACAATTTTTTATTTCGTTTGATTTTGTAAATTTAAAAAAAATGCGACGCATTTTATATAAGTTTCACGGGTTTCATGTTACTTCTGCATACTTTAGAGAGGGTATGTCAAGGGTTCTGTGTTATTCAGAGTAATTTTGCAAACTCCAGCAAAATATTCCAAAGTTTAAGTAAACCATAAATGCATCATGAAATTCTACCTAGTATGAAAATCCTACAAGCTTTAAGGACGTTCTACAAGTATCTTGAAAGTCTTATAGATTTTTGGGAGCTTGCTAACTTACAAGGAAATCCTTAGAACTTCAGACAATTTGTACGAAATTCCTATCATTCATATTTTTTGTCAAACGTTAGAGAGTCTCAATAAGCTTCAAGGATGACAATTCGTCAATCGTATAAAATTTAAGAAATTACTTCAAACTTCAGAGAATTTTCATGCGCTCAAACATTTTTTATAAACAGCGGAGTGTTCACGATATTCACTCATCTTTTACCAAACTCGGAGTAATTCTGCGAACTTCAAAAAATTCTAGAATCTTTATCGAAATCTTTAGAACTTTTGTAAAGTTTATGAAATTTTAAGAATATTTAAAGGATTTCTGGAAAAAAAATTCAAACATCAAGGGGTGTCTTCAAGTTTTACAATATTATTTCAAACAAATAAATTACTGCGAACCTCAAGTAAATTCCTGAAGCTCACAGTTCAATTCACAAAATTAGGAAAGTTTCACCAAAAACTTTTGCATGCTTTATGTATGTCTCACAAGTATCAGAGAAGTATTACTAACTTCAAAGTAAATGGTAAAATTTACAGAATTTTTCTGAAGACCAAAAATGATTTTAGTAACTTTTAAGGTACACTATCTAGAGCAATAATAAAACGATTTTTGCTAATTGATTTTCAAATATTATTCACATAAAATGTGAGTGCTGAATTCATTACATTCTAGGAGATACTAAGTTTTGAATGGAATGGATGAGATTCGGATCAAGTACGCCTAGCGGATTTGATGGAGGCTCATATGACTCACAGATCTGGACAAACGCAGCTAAACGAGCCTTTTTTCCTCCATACTTCTTTTGTGACACTTGTGCGAGTAATTAAAAGAAATATTCAACATATTGGCGTGGCTCAAGGATGACAGGGAACTATGCTTTATATAATTAAGCTCATATGTTGTCATAAAATATATTTAAATATATTTAAATATATCCGTTTTGAGGCCAAAAATTAAGGAATAGAAACACAATATGTAATCCTGTTCGGAGAAGAATTGTTACTGACATCGCGCTCAAGAAAATGATACCAAATTCAAAAAAATTATCGGTAACTCTCGGATATCCTACAATATTCAGAGGCATCTTATTACTTTCGATTTTTTATTACAAATTTAGAATATTTTATGCGAACTTCAGAAAAATCGTACGTAGTCAAGGAACTGTATGAGTCCGAGGAAATGCTTTAACATGCCATTTTCAACCATTCTGGTTGCAGCAAATTATTCTTCTAAAATCAAGTACACAGTGATAGAACAGTTTATCACTAATATGGGGATTAATTTAGTGATAAATCTTATTTTTATAAGTTTTCATTCAATATTAAACATAAAAAGTAATATTTTGAAATTTATTTTTGTGATTCGATAGTACGTACGTTTCGATAGTGCGTACACTAAACGAAGCGAAGGTGTACGTACTATCGAGGTATACCTGTATCTTGTGAAATACTTTCAGTTCCATTCTGAAATTTTCACACAATCTTTTCGATAGAATTATAAATTATTTAAAAAAAACTAAAAAAAAAATTGCTTAAACCTTACAATATATTTTTTTGCTTCTAACATTTGCAGAATACACACCAAAAACAAATATTACGCTTGTGCTCTACAGCTGGGTATCGAATTCTCCACGGAGAAAACTGAACCAGTCGCATCTTCCAGGAAGCGTGAACCGGGTCAAATTATTGTTCAGGTTTTAACATTCAAATATGTAGGGGCATGGCTCAGCTCTAAAGGTCTTTAGAGATATCACATTCAATGTATAAAACAAAAGTGCCAACAAAAAAAAACTTTCTCCTTACAATAACTGGAATATGGGGGGGGGGGGGGGGTGCTTACCCAGGATACCTGATCAAGCTGGTTTAGTCCGAGGTGGTCTAGTAAATGAACAAAAAAATGTTTTGAATTTGGTTTTGAATTTTTTGTAATACATTCTTCTATAGTTTATTTATTAATGTGAGCAATACAAAACATTTATTTAACTTGTGAAGCAGGCCAGGCGTACTCTACTCGAGACGAGCATAACGGCAATAACATTATTGACAAAACTGTTTCAAAACGTCAATATTAACATATTAATCAATAATCGGTTTATTGTGATCGGAAATTTGCAAGATGTGTTTCCTATTTACACCTGAGCATCCAAATCATCCAAATGATTTTACTATATTTTCAAGTGTTTCCAATACTTTAGGTCTGAGTCATTCAATGCTCGAGAGGCTTTGTTTGGGTCCAATTTATTTAAAATTTCGTATGTTCACACGAACATTGACGCCACATAATAACCGAGTCCCGTAAAAGATCACAATGCGCACGACTGAGCGCATTTGAACAACTTCACTAAAGACGCAAACTTTCTAAATTGTCAGGTTCAATATAACAAGTTTAAAAGTTCATTTCTCATGTACACTAGCACCGCGTGCTGACATCGTTCCGAATTGAGCAAATAACTACCCATACGACATTCACCTTTCTTTAATCTCATCCGCACCATTGTTCATTCCGGGTAATCACACAAAAAAGTGGAAAAACGTGTTAACCATATGTACACTAGCGCCACGTGGTAACAGCATATCGAACCAAAACAACCATTTCATTTTGAGCAGCTTTGCAGAAGACACGATCTGGATGTTTATTCCTCCTAGAGCTTCAAACTTCGCGGGCTTATGGGACACTGGGGTAAGAGCACAAAAACGCACTTAAAGAATGTTCTCCACAATGCCGCATTAACGGTCGAAGAATATTACACCGTGCTAACTCAAATTGAGGCAATCCTCAATTGCCGACCCCTCTTTGCCCATTCCACTAATCCCACAGATTTCGATGCTACCACACCTGAACATTTTCTTATCGGTCGTCCGTTAGTCGCCATTCCGGAACCGACATTGGAAGATATTAGGATGAATTGTTTATTTGTTTATCGTTCTTTAGAAACACAAGTTTAAGTCGACAGTGTGAATGGATGATAATAAGTAATTTTCATTTCATATATTTAATAATTTTACTTACAGTTGAATGTTCTTCATTTCTTCGTGCAAATAAACGGATTTCTTTCTTTAATCAGTTCTTTTTACTTACAGGTCTTCGCAAATCTACAAGTGGCGCACGTGTTTACCTTTATCCCCCAATTCACCGTAAAATATAGACTTACTTGATACTTGATGGGCAACAATTCGCTTCGTTGGATCTACGCCCGGTTGAAGAATTCTCCTCCACTGGACCCGGTCCTGGGCAATCTCTTCCAGTCACCCTGGACATTGGGTGCTTTTAGGTCCTCTTCCACTGTAAACAGCCATCGTGTACGCGGTCTGCCACGGAGTCGTTGGCCTCTTCCCGGTTCTCTACTGAATATTATCTTCGCCTGCCGTTCTTCCTGCATTCGTGCCACATGACCAGCCTGCCATTTTTTATTAGCTTGACAATATCCACTTCTTTATATACTTAGTATAACTCGTGATTCATGCGACGCCGCCAGATGCCATTTTCTTCTTTACCGCCGAGTATTGTTCGCAGCACCTTACGTTCGAAGACACCGAACGCTCTAAGATCAACTTCCTTTAACGTCCACGTTTCATGGCCGTACAAGGCAACCGGAACTATCAATGTCTTGTACAATGCAGATTTTGTCTTCGTCTGCAAACTACGGGACTTCATCTGGCTGCGAAGTCTGTAAAAAGCCCTGCAGCTGCAAGACGCCTTTTCACCTCGAGGGTAACATCATTATCGCACGTCACTAGAGTTACAACCCGATCAGAATGAAATATCAAGATTATAACAGAACGCAATTTTTGTAACAAATTGTGTTATAAATTAGGTCTCGTTAGTAGTTAAAATAACAGAAATTTATAACAAGTTACAGCGTGAGATATAGTTATGAAATATTTCTGTTATGTGTTTCTGATCTGGAAGGTACACAAATCACCACCTAACACCACTTCACCACCAATATCACTATTAGACCCACGTATTCTTCCAGCTATCATGTACTTCGTCTTGCTGGTGTTGATTGTGAGACCAATTTTTGCTGTCTGCATTTTAAAAGGCACGAATGCCTCTTCCACGGTTCGGCGATCGATTCCAATGATATCAATATCGTCCGCAAATCCTAGGAGCATATGCGACCAAGTAACGACCCGATCAGAAAAACACATATCTCGCATTGTTACTTATTATAAATTCCTGTAATTTTAACTACTAACGAGACCTAATTTATAACACAATGTGTTTCAAAAATTATGTTCTGTTATAAACTTGTTATTTCATTCTGATCGGGGATGGTACCGTTCCTTTGCACGCCTGCTATCCTGATGGCACCTTTAAGAGCAATGTTGAACAGCAAGTTTGATAGCGCATCACCCTGCTTCAATCCGTCTAAGGTTACGAAGGACGTCGAAATCTCATCCGCAACCCGAACACTTGATTTCGATCCATCCAGCGTTGCACGAATTAGCCAAATCAGTTTCGTCGGAAAATCATGTTCTACCATTATCTGCCATAATCCGTTTCTTTTCACTGAAACGTACGCCGCTTTCAAATCAATAAACAGATGGTGTGTCTGCAAGTTGTATTCCCGGAATTTATCTAGGATCTGTCGCAGGGTACACATTTGATGCGTTGTTGATCGGCCTTCACGAAAACCATCTTGATATTCGCCGACGAAAGACTCCTCCAACGGCCTCAATCTGTTGAACAGAATACGTGACATAATTTTGTACGCCGAATTGAGGAGCGATATTCCTCGATAATTGGCGCACTCCGGTCTGTGTCCTTTTTTGTAAAAGGGACAAATGAGGCCCTCTAACCAGTCAGCAGGTAGTTCTTCTTCTTCCCACACCTTCAAAAGAGTACGGTGAAGTATTTCGTGCAGCTGCTTACTACCGTGTTTGAAAAGTTCGGCCGGGAGCTCGTCCTTTCCAGTAGCCCTGCAGTTTTTCAGCTTTTTGATTGGCTTTTTCACCTCTTCTAGCATCGGAGGCTCCACAGCTTGTCCATCGTCATTAATCCTTATTCTGTTCGTTGACGCGCTAATACTCTCTCCATTCAACAATGTCTCGAAGTGCTCTCTCCACCTGGCTGCTACCATAGTTTTATCTGTCAGCAAGTTACCTACACGGTCATTGCACATGACGGGACTATTTTTCTCCGAACGCCATTGGCAGTTTCATAAAATTTCTGCATATCATTTTGTTCCATACTGTTTTGCGCCTCAGTAATGACGTTCTACTCATACTGCTTTTTTCTTTCTGCGGTGAATTCTTTTTCGGCTCCTCTTGCTTCCTTGTACCGCTCTCTGTTCTTCCGGGTACCAGACACTAACATCTAGCGTTTTTCTCATCCGTCACTCTCTGGCACTCCGCATCGAACCAACCATTTCTGGGTCGTCTCTGAGCAGTACCTATTACTTCTCGCTCCGTGGATTGACTCCCACAGATTGTTGTCTGTCGTCTACGTTGATTCCCCTTATCCGCTCATCAAGCTTCTGGCGGTAATCGTCCATCACACCTTCTGCCGAGAAGCGCTGGATATTGAAACGCAACGGTCGCTGAGTTCTTGAGTTCGCTGCGGTTGATAACCGTGCTCGAATCTTACTGACAACGAGATAGTGATCAGAGTCGATGTTTGGCCCTCTGAAGGTCCTCACATCTATAACATCCGAGAAGTGTCGGCCGTCTACCAGGCCATGGTCTATTTGATTGCACGTTTCGCCATTCGGGAGCATCCAGATGTGCTTACGGATGTCTTCGCGTGCAAAGCTGCAGCGAAGGTCACTAGTCTCAGGCCGTTGTCATTGGTTACAGAGTGAAGGCTCTCCTTACCAATGATTGGACGGAAAAAGTCCTCTCTACCGACCTGAGCGTTGGCGTCCCCGATAACAATTTTCACGTCATGCTTTGTGCACTCTCCGTAGGTTTTGTCGCAACACTCGTAAAACGCGTCCTTCACGTCATCGGGTTTATCGTTTGTCGGTGCATAGATGTTGATCAAGCTGTAGTTGAAGAATTTGCCCCGTACCCTCAATACGCGGATTCGCTCGCTAACCGGTTTTCACCTTATAACACGCTTCATCTGCTTGCCGATCACTATGAAACCGACTCCATGTTCTGCCTTTTCGCCGCCGCTATAGTAGATGTTGTATTTGAAGGAAGTGTTGGCGATGGGATTCATCGCCCTGAACTCACATTCTCCAGTTCTACGCCACCGCACCTCCTGAATCGCAGCCACGCTCACTCCAACCGTCTGCAGTTCGCGAGCCAAAAGACTCACTCGTCCGGGTTTATTCAAACTCCTGACATTCCATGTTCCGAGTTTCCAATCACTGTCCTTTTTTCGGGTCAGTTGCCGAAAGTATCGTTCGTTTTTATTTTCTTCTTCACTTTTCGTGGAAAGTGGGAGGGTTCGGTAGGCTACCTTACCGGGGTCGCGCTACCTGCATCGCGCTGGTGGGGCTGCCACCTTAGGTATAGCTGACGCGATACAGCATTTCATACTCAGCCGCTGGATGCCAGAACAGACGCTGTTTGAGCCGCACCTCCTTGGTGAACAGACGCTTGGGACGTACCTCCTCAATCTAGCTGAAGTCAGAAGGACAACAGTGCCCAGGCTGCACTACCAGCTAAGCACACAACTCATAGCTGGCGGTCGTTTTAATCATATGATCCGGGGATATAAAGACTAAAATTATAAATTTCAAAGTCGTTGCCCTTTGGTTTTGTTTTGACCCGAAATTGTTGTATTCACAACTTTGTTACCATAAACGTTGTATGTCGCTGGACCGTCAACACTCCCGCATCTGACTTCGTCTAGAGTCTGTGACTTTTATAGCCGTAAGCACAAAGCCGTACTAACTGTTTTTAAACCGGACTAACCGGTTTAAGGCCCAAAATATTTGGTAAGCTTTAATCAAACGATGCTGTCATTTATATGGCTGCGTTCTGATCTGCGTTACACGTCTATGTTAAAAAACAACAAATTCAAGTTAAATAAAATGAGTAAATTCATTCCGATATTTTCTTGCAGTAAAATAGCTTTTCTTCGTCAAATATCTCGTTCCATAGAGTTTGAGAACAATTTTGTCAACTTGTTGCCGATATGTTTCTAAACATAGAACATTAACGTGTTGGATAGTTGAAAGTTGGCCGATGATGTGCAGTACTTTGTAGTGACATAATATGCACAAAAGAAAATAAATTGATATACATATGCATGTTTTTATTCAGTTTGAATAGGCGCTCGTCGAGTTAGAGGTGGCTAAACCATCAATTGTAATTGGTGCCACGATAGTTATTTCTCGACAAAAATATGATTACTGGTTAAAACCCAACTGTCAAAATTCTCTTTGAAAGGAAATTCCGGACAAACCGTCGCTGGTTAAACACAGTTCATAGCAGTTAATGGAAGAGAAAAATTTTCTCTTTTGTTTACTGCCAACATCTGTGATTGGCGAGTAAGAGTTTGTCCGGAATTCCCTTTCAAAGAGAATTTTGACAGTTGGCTTTTAAGCCGGAACTATATGTTTGTCGAGATTTCATACTTTGATTAAATAATTGGTTAAAATATTTCAATTTGAATTTAAAATGAACTGTGAGTGTCATTCTAATTGAACATGATACTTATCGACGTGGGGGAGAACATTTATTTTCGTTTCAAGTGAATTTTCACAAGTTTGGAATAAAGATCAATTATCAATGAAGGTCTGCGAATTAAAATTATACACGTTTTTCAGCGAGGTTTAAATAAAAAGTAAACAAAGATCAAACAGAAAATTAAACTTTGACAGAATGATCATTTATATTCACGAGCGTTTTTTTTTGCACTGTGGCAGACAGAATATAGATATATTTCTATAATGCATCAATGCAAATTGGAACGATTTATGCCAAAAAACGAAATAAATATATTGATCACCGTTGTGTTCACAGTAAATTTCAAAACATTTTGTATTCAGAAGTTTTATATGATTTTGTTCTTATTGGAACATTGCACATATTTAAAATTATTTACTCTTAGCTTATGGTATTTGTGGAGCTAATTTCTAAGCTGTTAACATTTTGATTCAATTTGCTAACGACTAGTGTAAGTAAATTCATAAAATATTGCATTTTATGATCTATATCCAATTGTCATTTGTTTGGATCTATCCCCTAAAAACAATAATTTTCTTCCGTTATTTACTTTCTTTGCTGTGTGATACAATAGATATATGGGCAATCATTCGTGAAAATATGTTATCGATTTATATTAACGAATCGCGCTTATTCTCTTAGCGATAATCAAAAAGAAAAGAATCAAAACAATTCTTATTGTAGTTCTGTTTCTAATTCACAAAAACAACTTTGATCTGAATTGATTGAATTGATCTCAATTTATCCAAACGTGCTCTACTGTAACCCTTTGATGTGCAATTGGAATCAAGCGTATAGAGAGAAGGAAAGAACGAGGAAATAAAAAAATGCGGGTGGATAAACACGGTAAAAAAAACTTTACCCATTTTATGAGCTGTCAAAAAATGGGTATTTTATTGCTTATAACAATTGGTGTTTTTTATTCATTTCACAACTACTCGATGAGATAATGTCAATGGATATACTGATCTTAATAATGAGTGAAAAGTCTTTAAGAATTATTTTAAGCGAATTAACCTGCAAACTAAGGTTCGTAGCGGAAGCTGCAAATTACCGGCCTGCATGTTTAAACTACTGAGGATGTTGCAAATATGCGTTTGGCATTTTTAGAGCAGCCAAAAGATCCAGCCATTAAAAATATATCCAGTTGGCGGTTTTATTTTGTTAAGTAGTTAAGGAGACAATAATGTGAAATGAATGTTATTTTATGTTATTTTATTGACAGTATTTTTCATTCTGGCGCGATTTTCATGAATGGATATTCTTAACGCGTTTTGTTGTAACAGTTCTGCAAAAAAATAAAGGGTAAAACATACCCAGGTTGACGTACAAGAGCTGTATTTATTTATGGATACGAACTCTTTACCCACTTAATGGGTTATTCCACTTTTATTGAAAATGCGTAGTTTTCTACGCATTAATTGGTATTTTGTTTTATTAGTATAGTTCGACAGTGCTTGTCTTTCGTACCTGATAAACTGGCTTATTTATTGCCATCTTTATTGCGAGCAAAGAGAGCCATATTTATCCAGAAGAAATCCGAAGAGAGGATTGAAAATATCGAAATGTATGCAAGAGAAGCATGACAAATTTTTGCATATTTTTGTCTTCTTCCGGTAACATGATGCTGCCATTTGCATTGCTGCGTTCTGATCAGCAATACACGGCTATGTTAAAAAACTGTACAATAAAATTAATTTAAAATTCACTGTTAATGCCATTTAATAGTCTGATTATTTAGAGAATTTATTTATTGCTCAATAAAATGGTGAATCGACATCTTGTTGAATGGGATTTATAACATAAGTATTGCATCAAATAAAATAATTTTTTCCAGCAATTTCATCACAAGATGGCGGCTTTGCAGCATTTTCACCTCATGCGCGTTTTTTTGGAAGGGGTCCACGGTCGGAAATCTATCTACCGTGATTTTTGACCTAGCGCCAAAAACTAATGTTTTTCTGATTCCTTATGTCAATAGCGATGTACGTAGGATTTTTTCGATATTTTGGTTTTAAGCGAAATGGCGCAGTTTTGAGTGAAAAAACGAAGAGAATGCCATAAAAATCTACACAAAATCGTTATTCAATAAAAAGGTAAGCAATAAAAATTTAATCCTGCGTACGTGACTAGAAAAATCAATTTTGAATATACTATGAAAATTTCAAAGCGACCAAAAATCATTTGCTCGAGTTACATTTCCGGCCAGTGGTTTCGAGAAAAACGCGGTTAAAGTTTTCAGTACACATGGGTTATACTTCCTATAGTCTGCCATCTGTCTGATAATGAATTGACAATTATAAATTTACAAATTGAACCTGATACAGGATGCAGACGAAATTTCTTGGACCAATCGTTCTGAATTTTGCACAATTCTTCTTCCTCACATCATTGCCCAGGCAACTACAAGAGCTTTTTGCAAACTGCTAAATATTATTATTTTACAATAACATGTTAATCGTTGTTTTAGCAATAATCGGACTTTGGTTTCAAAGTACTACGAAAAAATCGACCAAAAAATAAAAGCTCCCTTAATTACTTGTGAAATGCTGTGAAAAACAACTGTGCAAATGTCTCAACGTTTGTCCAGTAGATTTTGAGTTATGGTGTATACCGCAAAACAAGATTTCGATGCGGCGCCTGACTGAAAAGACAAAGAATCTTTGCATCGAAAAAAAATTAAAGTATCCAATTTTTTGTCGATAATACCTTACACAACCCCCCTTATGTTCCGACACGATTTAAGCGATTTTTCCGTAGTCAACTTTTTGCGTCATTTTGCCAAGTCATCTGTCTAGTCTCAGCTTTCACAGCTCTTTCATACCCTGTGCATATCTGTTCTATCAAATGCAAATCGTTCAAGATATGCTAGAAAATTATAAATTACGAAACAATACAAGCAAGCTCCGATAATTTAAATAACGGTCAAAATGAGAATATTTGTAACAGTTTGTTTGCCGTCATATTTAAAAGTGTTACTTAGGCTATATGGCATGGCTTCATTTACAATTTTTTATTCAATCTTAGTTTTGAACTCATTCAAAAGCAGTAAAAATATAAATAAACTTCCACTTGCTTATGGTGTTCTTTGTGAGAAGATACAACTAGAAAAGTGAACAAATTGTGATTATATATTCTTTTCCTAATGTAAAAATAACTAAAAAATTGTGAGCAAATTAAACTTCACTCATTTTGATAGCCATAGGTAAACTAACGAACGAAAACAATTTTCATCTCTGAATCCAATTATAAAATTTCGTTCGACAGTTTGTTTCAATATGATTCGACTTCTGCTAACCTGCAATATAACTCTTCGATGTGGCGTTTTGAAATGAGCTTGTAGCACCTTCTAGATATAGGACGATAAAGAATATTTAAAAAAGTGCATTTAAAATTCGATTACACCTGTTTTTCGTACGGGATAAAACTTGCTTACTTGCCCTCATATGGTTTGTGTGCCACATGGGCCATAATATTACACATAAAGTTCGAAAAGTTGATTCAAATTATTGAGATGTATGCAAGAGGAACATGGCGGCCTTTTACACTGTTTTCATTTGGCTTCAGGATGCAGCCATTTCTGCAATGACAGGTACTAACGTTTTAGGCCGGACTAAACTCAGGCCTAAAATCAAAGATAGTACCGTGTGGCGGTACCAACTAGATTCAAGCTTACCGCTATTAGAGTCCCGTACAGAGGAATGCGCAACACTGCCTAAAATGATGCCCTCTTCTTTGTTCCTGACACCCACAAGTTTTGCTGTAACTTTGAGTGACTTCAACCGAATTTAATACGGAGTGTATTGAAAACTTATTTTTTTATTCAGTTCGTTTATTTGATAGGCAATAGAAAACTTACTGTTTCGTGGCTTATACTGCCCATGATCGCATATTCGTCTCGTTTTCTATGGGATTTCCTATCTTTATGGGACTGATTTGCGATCATAGGCAGTATAGCACTAAAGTACAATTCTCTTCCATTTATTTTACATTGTTACAAAAAAGTATAATAAACTCAATACAGTGTCTTGTTTAGTCGATTGAAATATTTCGTCATGATATTATTTTTATCAACACTAATACTTTTCTTACATGTTCTCCGAAAAAATAATGTTTGTTTACTTTGCACGATAGGTAAGCATCTGACTGTTCGATAGGTAGATTTGGCTTCACTCTGGACGAACCTTTAAACATAAACAACACCTTTGACTTCGTCGAGAACAAATCTCCAATCCTTACTCACGGGAGAATGTTAGTGCAAGATTTGTGGCGCACATGGACGAAGAAATTAATGTCTGTAGTATCGCACTGGTTTACCTTATACTTATTCATGCACCGTGCCGACGGAAACGAGGGCGACCGGACATGGAGACTATTATGCTGTTGAGATTTCAATATTATTTCAATAACTCCTACTTACCAGTCCGCAATCAACTCTTACTAAAAAAGAACAGTGAAACATGATGGTGTCAGTATACAATCTGAAAAAAAAAAAATCATCGACGTTGAACTTATTTGTTGGACTTCATTTGGCGATGCAAGTGAACGCTATGCTTACGTGAAAACTGTGTAAAAGACGACGACCGTTGCAGATAGAGATTATTTTCTGCCGACAAAATATTTTTTGAAAGATCTCTATTCCGTGAGTCAAACCTACTACTGACTACTGGCAAAAATGCTAGCAACTTTCAAGCCGCAAGTAAAAGAAAAGATATATTTGAAAATCAACATCGTACCAGCCGTTCGCTTCCGCTTAGTTGTTAACTTCGTGGAGCCTTAGTTGCCTGATTGGGGAAGAAACTTGAAAGAAATTAGTTATTAATATATTGCGCTGTTCTACGGAAAGTTCTAGACGAAAAGCAACTACAGTCATAGCATATCAATAAATGGAAATGTCGGGATGAGGAATCACGCACGAGAGAACCTGATTGGTGACACGTTTTGAGACTAGCCCCTTACCTGCCCGGCGGCGGTGGATATGTCGGTACCATCGAACTGCCGGACGTAATCGCCGTCGTCGGTGATATCCACATGTCCTCGAAGGTGGTACGGCCCCGCGTTTCCACTAATCCTGGCGTCGATTGGCAGCGTCCCATAGCAACTTTGGTTCGGATAATCAATCGCAAAAATAGCACATAATTAACACAATAACAGTCTAATCGAACAGCTCGGGACGGGACGCATACTCTAGAGCAAAAGAGAGAGAGAGAGGACGAATGTGCGAGAGGACGAACATCAATCTAAATCTACCACTAAATCTATAAATTTCCTGCCACTGCTCGTAGCATGGTATTACGGACCACGGGTAGAGGGTCGCTAGGCAATGAAATTTGTGCAACGACAACCATATCCGATTCGTAAAGCCCCCAACAAAAAGGGGAAACGGATTCATTACCACCAGATAAATATAATTTCGTTCCACCATTGGAAAATGATAACATATTGTCTACCAAAGATGGCTTTCCCATCCGGTTGGTAGTCAATGTTTTCACCAAATAAACCTAAAACAGCATCCATCGCCCAGCAAATAAATTACAACAAAACTGCGATAGGGTGATGAGCCTATTTGCGCCATGTTTCTATTATCACCCTACCCATTTGAAGCCGTTGGTTAGAGCAGTGTCTGCCATCTTTGTTCAATGCATTGAGTCAAATGGTAGCGCAACAATAGGGGCACTCGATTGGAGTTTTCATTGTGCTCAACACGAGAATTTTACTGTTTTCAACGCATTTGTGTTATTATATTGGTTCTTAACAACGAAGCAAAGCGGTTAATGTCAATTTTTACGCATTCCATTGATTGTAAGGCAAGAAATTACCGAATTAGTGAGGCACCTTGCTTAGTATGGTGAAAATAGGCTCATCACCCTATATCATGCGATATGCGCTTGCAAACAGAATGCCTAATATGCCTAACAAGGTCAACTAAATAAATGATCTATGGGATTGCATACTGTGTTATCATCGGAAATATATTACCTGGCTGAGTCCAGTAAATTAATACTTTTCAAAGCTTGTTTCAGCGCATGAATTAACATGCGGTATATTTATAATTTTATTGATTTTTGTGCTGGAATTATTTACATAACAAATATTTTCAAGTTTCTGATTTATTTCACAACATGGATAAACTGATACTAATCGTAATATCGTAATAAATAAACCTAATTGATGATTAATTTTTGAACCAGTAGGTATAATTTTCAGGGAATAAAATAAAAGCCACTAGTGACAGCCTTAGCAATGTTCATGCAAATCTCTCCATACAGTCCTTTCGTATTTTACATTAGTATAGTGCAAAAACAGCTACTACAACAAAATAATGAAACTATATTCAGCTAGCTAGGTTGAAGTAGATAAGTTCTAGTCTAGCCTACAAACTATTCCAAACTATTCTATTGAAAACAAGTGTGGCTCAGATGGTAATCCCGTCTCATTGGCCTATTCACGCACACACACACAGAGAGATCTACACTCAACAATGTTTGGAATGGGGGGGGGGGCTAGCTCATCCCGACATTACCTTTCTCGAGCGGGGCCTTCTTGTACTTTTCGAGCCGTTTGACGGCGATCGCCTCCAGCCGCACCCTAGCCGCCGGATATTCCTTCAGCACGTCCCACATGTCCTTTTTGCTGAGCACAAACAGATCGCTGTAGCCGACCGACCGTACGCTGGCAGTCCTGCGGTTACCTGTTTCGATGAATGTACCACACACCACAGCGGATTGGTAGGGCACCGAGGGGGTGAGAAGAATAAAAATGACTCCATTAGTTCGATTCGGGCCGTGTTACGGGTGAGGTGTATGTAGAAAAATGAATGCGAGAAAAGATTACACGAAGACATCAATCTGAGATCAAATAGGGAGTTAGCCGATTAAGAACGGAAATGTACCAAATTGGACGGGGTAGAAGGGGTTAACAAATCGTACCAAGATAAGGGTATAACAATGAATACGAGTAAATGGTGCTGAATGGTAAGAAGATGCAAAACTGCGTGAGTGATTGAAGAAAGTAAGCAGTTATCCGAATTAATATCCTGTACTAAACTAAGCAAAACATTGAATAAAATCAATAAAAAATTGATGTAATGCCAACACGATGCACATAGAGATGAACGGGAAAGTAAAAACAAAATACAACTCAAGTAATTTATCGATTTAATTTTTTTTAAATAAATCCATTTTCGTCGAGAGATGGACATTTTTAGTCGAATTAATCGCAAATAGATTAAATTAGTACTTTTCATGCGGCATCACTTGGATGCCTCGCAAAAATAGAAAATAGCATAACCCAAGCAACCAGAAGTTCGGCTATTAGGACATAAAATGTATAGCAAAATTACTTAAAACGAGAAGCTTATGTAGATCCCTTATCTGAATTTTTGGTAGCTTGGAAATGTTGATCGCATAGATTTGTTATGAAAATAATTCAGTTTATTATTGGTATTATTGGTATATTTATTGGAAAACTTGTAGTTGTTTATAAATACTCTATTTACTTTGTATTAATTAATGATCACAGGAACTAGTACGACTAGTAAGAAAAAAATCCTATTGTCACTTTCTATTTAAATTTTCGTCCTCATCGGAAATTTGTCGTATAATATTCAAATGTAAGATCTCGGGATTAGTTTTTTCGCGAATGTTTTCATTGGAATATTTTATTTAATAGATACATTTTACTAAATCGTGGGATCCCTCGCACTTTATTTTCAATTAATGGATACCCGTAATTTGCATCCAAAATATTTTGTATTCTCTAAAACTATTGATTTAGTATTATGGAAAATGTGAACTTAGCATCCACTAGCTATGCTATATACAATAGTCTTCGGTTCACGGTTTCTCAAATTAATTATCAAAATTCACCAGCAGAAGCTCTAATGAGGCCTGATTTGTCTTATGCAATGGCTTAGTAAGAAAATGTTTCGGGTTGGGGGTGTACATGAATATTTTTGTATATATATACAATACTACGAAATAGGATTTATTTATTCCCTGAAATAGAAGGAAAACACAATTTGTTCCGTAGCGCCATCTGGCGAACAGATAATCTCCAACCAATAGCACACAAACACGGTCCATAACAAATGCCCACTGCGTATAAATTTTTACGGCAATCGGTTAAGCCAGCGGTTCTCAACCTTGTTTGCCCCGCGGACCCCTTCGAAATCGCCTTGGGTCATCGCGGACCCCTTCGAAATTATCCTGGCCGGTTGCGGACCCCACGGCTTAACATATGCTGTCAATATATTATTTTCAGCCTGATACGATAAAAAACTAAGTTTCAATATCCGTCCTGAAAAGATTTTCCTCTTCGCGAACCCCCAGCAACGACTTCACGGCCCCCTAGAGGTCCGCGGACCCCAGGTTGAGAATCGCTGGGTTAAGCCGTTTGAGAGTCTATAAATCATATACATACAAACACTGACTTTTATATATATATATATATATATATATATATATATATATATATATATATATATATATATATATATATATATATATATATATATATATATATATATATATATATATATATATATATATATATATATATATATATATATATATATATATATATATATATATATATAAATATATATATATATATATATATATATATATATATATATATATATATATATATATATATATATATATATATATATATATATATATATATATATATATATATATATATATATATATATATATATATATATATATATATATATATATATATATATATATATATATATATATATATACAGGTCGGACTCGATTATCCGAGGATTCGATTATCCGGGGATTCGATTATCCGTGATTCGATTATCCGGGGAAAATGATTCGATTATCCGGGTGTTTTGAAAAAAATCAAATTTCAACTATAATGTTTTACTATAGTGCTAATTCGATCATTGCAGTCAATAGAACTTTTTTTCGGGCAATTGGGGGGTCTAGGGTTACCTCCTCTCAAATTTTAACCTTCCTCAAAAATAGCTTATATATGGGTTATTCCGTGCAAAGTGACCTAAAAAACAAAACTTGGAATCGACTATCATGGATTGGAACCAGTTTTGAAGAAATTGTTCATTCAGAGATAATATAATAACCTAAATTGTTGTGTCGTTTAAACAGCCCTTCAGTCCATGGGAATACTCTTAACCGTTATGTGTCCGACACGGTACCCGGATGCCTTTTTAGAGGTTACAAATAATGAAATTCCGATGTTTTATCCGTAGCTGGAAATTGAAACTTTGTGACATCTTACAACTTCACTAAGTCAAGCTTTTGGGATAATAATGTTTTTGATATAATAAGAAGGGAGTGAGGAGGGGGAGGGGCTCCTGATTTTTTTACTATGTCACAGGCCGACGTGGATACCTGGTACCCCCAAAACTGAAATGCCAATAACTAAGGTAATTTCCAACCGATTTTGATGTTTTTGGGTGTTCTGGATTAGAGGATACTCATCCACTTTTAGACTTGGTAAAAATGAATCGGGTTATTCCAACCGGTTCCCGGGAATCCGGATTTCCGGAAGCATGTTCCAGTGCTTGGATACTATTTGTGAATTTCAATGGAATACTAGCAATATGGGTATCAAAATTCTTGGCATAGCATCAATAGGCTGTACCTCGTGGTATTGGAACCATTTGGTGATTTCACCCCGAAACAGACATTCCAGAGCAGGCTCCCGTAGGGCCGTGAATGGCCATTCCATTCCAATTCCATTTTTAAAACTACCATAGGATCCCGCAACAATAAATAACAGACTTTCGAGACAATTTGAAGAGTTTTGATACTCATTTTGCTAGGGCATTATTTAAATTTACAAATCATACCCTAATACTGGAACATTACTCCGGAAAATACGGATTACCAATAACCAAATCCATTCATTGGGTTCAATGTTACAGAAGTGGACGAGTTCCTGAATCTAAAACATCTAAAAGTGTCAAAATTGGTTAAAGAAAGCCATAGTTATGAGCATTTTAATTTGTGGGTACCCTAGTACCCTCGTTGGCCTGTTATAGGTGTTTTTTTGTTGGACACATAACGGTTAATTTCAACAAATTGTTTGAAAAAATGTTTTTCTTCGGATTATATCTCTGGTACTGTTTGCACTAGAAGTAATCAGCGAGATATTTTTTTTAATATTTGTTTAGGGATTCCAAAAAAAATGAAAAGTTTTTAATGTCAATATTGCCAAATATGCAACTTTTTAATTTGGCACTGAAAGTACATTTTTCTCGTAATACATTGGTTACTGTCGGCCACATAAAACGTCATTATACCTACATTGCTCGGTCGGTTTCTGGCTATCTCTTGGGATAATGATGACATGCTTCTCAGGATTCTGTTTGGGATGCTTTTCAAGATTCTGATAGAAGATTTCTTAGCATCCCAATGGAATCTATTTCAGAACTTCTATTCAATATTTATCCGTATTTCTACGGTTTTTCTCTAAATTTTGATGCAGGGTTCTAGAGAAAAGCTTCTTAAATGTCTAGTGGAATCTTTCTCAAGGTAGAATTCTGCTGAAGATTATGCTTTATTCCGGATACTGATAGAATCATAGTTCTATCATCATTGAAATCCGGTGTAATGTTTTGATGAATATCCTGCTTTGAGTTCCAGTGGACTTTGACACAAACAATATTGCTCTTCTCCCATTATCTCCTTCAATAAGTGATTTCTGCTCAGAATTCCAATAGAATCTTTAACCCGTTCGAGCCTTTCTGGTTGATGAACAACCATGTTTCTATATGACTATAACTTTTGGTTTACACAACGTCAAATAAGGCGCCAGCAGTACTTCTTGCTGAGGCGCCCGGGAACCTGGTAGTCCTTCGCTAGTGACAAGTATGAGTGGGACAGTTTGCGAAGACTACACGCGTAGTTATTACCTGACAATCCAGTATTGGTCAACTAAATGATGCTATAAAGACAAGGATCTCTTTGTGGGTGCGCAACACGCACTCTTCTAATTAGAATGACTAGACATGTTAGCTGTGCTATGTGACACTCCACGTAAATTAAACTGGAGCCAAGAAACAGACGACCCCCAGTTTACTTACTAACTTTATTTTTTCTGGTATTCGAGTAATCGAATCAGTTACCTCGGAAAATCTAAGCCCTTGGTAATCGAGTTTGACTTGTATTGCAAAAGACACACCTTATTAAAAAGTTTATCTTAGAATTCTTGTACAAATAGCTATAAACAACTGATAAATATCGTTAACTCGTTACCAATATGAATAATAAATGAATACCAACTGAAAATGCAAATCACACCCTGAAAGTCTGAAAACTCGACTATGGCCAAAATAGGTACATTTACCGTAATAGGAAAATTTGCCCTGGTCATTTTATTTCCAATTTCTCCACGAATGAACTTAAATTATATGCGAAGCGAACAACGCAAAAAAAAAGTTTGATTCGATTATCCGGGGTGAGATTTTTTTCAAATCCCCGGATAATCGAGTCCGACCTGTATATATATATATATATATATATATATATATATATATATATATATATATATATATATATATATATATATATATATATATATATATATATATATATATATATATATATATATATATATATATATATATATATATATATATATATATATATATATATATATATATATATATATATATATATATATATATATATATATATATATATATATATATATATATATATATATATATATATATATATATATATATATATATATATATATATATATATATATATATATATATATATATATATATATATATATATATATATATATATATATATATATATATATATATATATATATATATATATATATATATATATATATATATATATATATATATATATATATATATATATATATATATATATATATATATATATATATATATATATATATATATATATATATATATATATATATATATATATATATATATATATATATATATATGAATAGATCGTCACTGTTGTGCTATTTTATGACAAGCGCCATTTAGCAATTTAGCACTTTTCGAGAAAAACGATTTTTAAAGTTTGAGATTAAATATCTTAAAATTTATAAATGCTAGAAGCTTTTCGGAGAAGACATTCGATACTTCTATCTTTTCTGAAGTAATCTCTCGATTTGTGTGAAGATCGGTTGACTATACTTACAGTTTTTGCTTAAAATGTAAACCAAAGTCGCTCGCATACGTGTCATAAGTGTGTATTCATGATAAAATATGTATGACGTGTCACAAATGTGCACAGAAGATTTCATATAAAAATGAATTATAACTGATTCGTAAAATTATGCGTTATAGATCACTATGTCCAATATTATACTTTTCCATGCGATAGCAGCAATATCAGGTTGCAAAATGATAGTGTTGGAACACAAAGTTTTCCCAATTTTCCTCCTTTATTCAGGAAAAACAATAAACAAAAGTTGGTTTCATTGACAATTTAGAGACAATGTCTATCAAACAATGTTATTGTTGACAGGTGACTAGACGAAACAAATATTCTTCTTGCATAATCCATCACTACATTTCGGTATACTTTCCAAAACAAGTGGAAATCTCAAAAGGAAATTTGTTCAATAATCTTGAATATATAAGCCAACCATTCCCAGAAAAAAACTATGGTAGGAAAAGTTTTGCTCCCGTGACAAGAACCTAGCTAATGCTTATGGTTGATCTGCATAGGAATTACCTATGTCATCAGAGACATCTGTTGGCTTGCTATAAGCTTTTCGGCTTATAGCAAGCCAACAAACTAAGAATGTTGTCTCTTTTTTCTTTGTCATAAGATAGCACAACTCGATCACTCGAGAAATTGGCGCTTGTCATAATCGTGTTTCGCTATATCTCAGTAATTCAGCAGAAATTCAAAATTCTGAAAACGCGACTTTATGGAGATTTTAAAATTTAGTAACATGGCATATCTAACTCAGTTCACCCCAAAATGGCGTTTGTCATAAGACAGCGACAACAGCACAACAGCGACGAGATATGTATATATGTTTTTTATAGAGCAGGAAAAAATTCACAAAAACGAATAACTCAGGGAACGGGTTAGGGTAACCACCAGAACAGCTAATCCTCCCCGGCATTACCTTACGGCATCACTTCGGGAAGAGGTTTTTTATGTTCACAGCACACAATCCTATCCATCTACTTACTAGTTAGTTCTTTCAGTAGGGTTACAGCACCCATCTTTGACACACTACCAGTTTTCGACCATCCACACAACTTGGCAATTTCTGTATGGTATTAGGGAAACTAGCTGTGGGTCGAGAATTAGTGCTCCTCCCCTTCGACCACAATCTGGGCGGCAAACTTCAGACTGTCTAATTTACTGAGCCCTTCGGTTCCCTTGTGCCATTTAGGACCACTTCCTCGTTGATCTTCCGACTTGTTCGCGAACTACTCGGTAGTTCCCGACGATGGATCTAGCCTACTCCGACGAAGAGTTCCCCGGCGGGAGAAGTTCAAAGGCGAGCCAACCAACCAGGTGCCGAGGCAATTCGACGATTCCGGTGGAGTAGGGCGTCCTGTTTCGAGCTGGCTCCGCTAGTACATTCCGTAGAAACGGAGTGGAGGCGTGGATTGATTTGACCTTTGCCAGCCCGAGTCTGGCTCCAGGCATGGAATGGAGGGTAGACGAAGGCTACACCCATAGCGATCATTTAGCAATCCGCTTTAAGATCAACTATGGTGTGCAGCATCCGAGGGCGGGAGATCCCTGTCAGGTACGCGGGTGGAAGTCCAATCACTTCGACAGCGAAGCTTTCACCGCGGCCCTGGGACTGGAGGCCAACACCGACAGTCTAAGCGGGGATGCGCTGGTAGCTGTTCTATCACGCGCGTGCGACGCCACTATGCCGAGAAAAACACTGCCAAGAAATGGTAGATGCCCGGTATACTGGTGGAGTGCCGAGGTTGCAGCTCTACGGTCAGCCTGTCTCAGAGCTAGACGTAGGATGCAAAGAGCTCGCACCGAGGATGCAAGAGAGAACCGCCGTGAAGTGTTTCGAGCTGCGAAATTAGCCCTTAACAAGGCTATTAAAAGCAGCAAGAGAGCGTGTTTCGACAACCTGTGTGAGAGTGCCAACGCGAATCCGTGGGGTGACGCCTACCGGATTGTGATGGCCAAGACCAAAGGGGGCTCCTCACCCCCAGAACGGTCTCCGGACCGGTTGGCAACGATTATCGAAGTACTCTTCCCGTCTCGAGCCACAAGCCCCTGGCCACCTGCACAACGAGACAGTGCGGGCACGGTCGAAATGGTGGCTCCAGTGACGAATGAAGAACTACTCGCAGTGGCTAAATCCCTAGCAATGAACAAAGCTCCAGGGCCGGATGGAGTTCCAAACAACGCTCTCAAGGCAGCGATCATAGCGAACCCGACGACGAGTGCCGTTTCCCCGATAGATGGAAAAGGCAGAAACTGGTGCTGTTGCCGAAGCCCGGGAAGCCGCCAGGCGACCCATCGGCGTACAGACCAATCTGTCTGATAGACACGACTGGCAAACTGCTTGAGAGGATTATCCTCAACAGGCTCACCCCGTACGCGGAAGGTACGGACGGTCTGTCAAGCAACCAGTTTGGCTTTCGGAAGGGTAAGTCCACAGTGGACGCTCTCAACTCAGTGATAAATACTGCCGAGATAGCGATCCAACGAAAAAGGCGAGGTATTCGATACTGTGCGTTAGTGACACTTGACGTGAAGAACGCATTCAACAGCGCAAGCTGGGATGCCATCGCGCTCTCGTTACACCGGCTTAGCCTACCGGTGGGTCTGTACCGGATCCTGGAAAGTTACTTCCAAAACCGCGTACTGCTATACGAGACCGATGCCGGTCAGAAAAGGGTTCCGATTACCGCCGGAGTCCCGCAGGGCTCGATCCTAGGCCCGGTGCTATGGAACCTCATGTATGACGGGGTTCTGAGACTGAAGTTCCCTCCTGGGGTCAAGATCGTAACCTTGGAGGTCTACGGGGAGTCAATTCCTGAGGTAGAACTAGCCGCAGAACACGCGATTAGCACGGTGGAGGAATGGATGAGCGCGAGAGGCCTGGAGCTCGCTCATCATAAGACGGAGGTAGTTATCGTCAACAACCGCAAGTCGGCACAACATGCAGTTATCCATGTGGGAGAAGTCGCGATCACTTCACAGCGAAGTCTGAAGTCTCTCGGAGTCATTATAGACGACAAGCTGACCTTCGGCAGCCATGTCGACTATACGTGCAAGAGAGCGTCGACTGCTGTTGCGGCACTATCGAGAATGATGTCCAACAGCTCAAAGGTGTGCGCCAGTAGACGTAGGTTACTGGCAGGCGTTGCCGTATCTATCCTCAGGTACGGCGGCCCGTCATGGTCAAGAGCACTGAGGGTAACCAGTTACCTACAGAAACTGGAGAGCACCTACCGCGTGATGTGCCTCAGAGTGATATCTGCCTACCGCACGGTATCACACGATGCATCCTGCGTGATAGCGAGCATGATGCCAGTCGGGCTGGTCATTCGGGAAGATGAGGAGTGCTTTGAGCTACGTGGAAATAGGGGAGCCCGCGAGCGCACCAGGGTGACCTCGGTCGCCAGATGGCAGCGTGAGTGGGACAACTCCTCGAAAGGTAGGTGGACCCACCGGCTGATACCTAGCATATCGAGCTGGGTGGGAAGACCCCATGGGGAAGTTCACTTCCACCTGACACAATTCCTGTCAGGCCATGGCTGTTTCCGTCAGTACCTCCACAGGTTCGGGCACGCGGAGGTCCCAGTCTGCCCGGACTGCCCAGGTGTAGATGAAACTGCCGAACACATACTGTTCGTATGTCATCGGTTCGACGTCGAAAGAAGAGCAATGCTTGACGTCTGTGGCTGGGACACAACCCCGGATACCCTTATTCAGCGGATGTGTCAAACGGTGGAGAAGTGGAACGCAGTCTCGGCTGCTACCATCCAGATTGCCAGTAGGCTACAGGTAATCTGGCGAACCGAGCAACAGACGGCGGGCACGGCTAACTAGTGATTGGTTAGCTGGAGCGAAAAAGGCCAAGCGCAAAATAAGAGAGTGAATGGTCTGTTCATGCTGAGGTAGGTTGGCGCAGCGAATGGCTACCACGTAAGGGGTAAACCCAGCCACCCCGAAGCAAGACAGAAGAGTGAGTGTATAGGCGTATAAGTGGACTGCCTCATGCCAAGACGGGAGGGTCGTAGCGTAGTATGTTGGAACTAAGCTATCGATGCCTCATGGCGTGGCAGAGGAGTGAAAGGGTGAGCATCCAAGTCAGTCTCGCACTGCATGTTAAGGGTGAGCATAAAAGTCAGCCTCACAGGTTGGTAGAGGCTAGCACAAAAGTCAGCCTAGCAAGGAATGAAAAAGGTGAGCACAAAAGTCAGCCTCGCATGGTATGTCAGAAGTGGGGCCTAAGAAAAATGTCCCACATGGGATGCCAGAGGGAGTGACAAAGGTACAATAGAGTGGCACGATTGAGAGTGAATCAGGTGATAGGGTGAGCACCCAAGTCAGCCTCACATGGATGGGTAGGGCGAGCACAAAAGGTAAGCCTAGCAAGGAATGAGTAAGGTGAGCACACAAGTCAGCCTCGCATGGAACGTAAAAGGTGAGCACAAAAGTCAGCCTCATGTGGGAGTGTTTGAGAGTGAATCAAAGTGTGATTGAGAGAGCACCCAAGTAAGCCTCATACAGGATGTATGATCGCGTGAGTGAGAGTGAATGAGTACATTTAGTACAGCCATCCCCCCAGAAGTAATACCGAGAGGTAGTTCCTGGGAGGAATGATGGCGGAGCCCAATGGAGTTTAGTCGGTATTAATGGCTGGTCACCATTCGAGTCCGACACGCCCCCAGTGCACCCAGTGTGGTAGATTGGACCCTACCGTTAGCACGTATACTGGGCTAGGACATAAAGGTCTTCTCCATTGTAAAAAAAAAAAAAAGGGCGTCCTGTTTGCTGGAGCCCCGACGTGACTGGTGATGTCTCGTCGCTGTCTACTCAGTCGAGTTCCCGGCAATGAATCTTACTGTATGCTGACGGAGGGTTCTCCGACGAATGAAGCTCTCCCGATATCAATTCTTCTTTGGTTTCAGTACCAAAACTTTTTAAGCCCTTTGGCTCCGTTTTCGATGCTATTTAGCACCGCAACTTCTTTAAGCCGTTTAGTTCCTTTCTTGTGTCATCTAGCACTACTTCCTTGATGAACCATTCAACTCTCCGACTTGTTCGCGAACTTCTCGGTCTAGTCCCCGATGATGGAGATTTCGACGGAGAGTTCCCCGGCAAGAGAAGTTCTCCCAAAACCGAGCCAATCAACTAGGTGCTGCCCTTTAAATCAAAATTTTCCTACATTATATTAAACTGCTTAAAAAATAAAGAAACCTTTCCGAAGACATCAAAGTGCCATAATTAATAGTTTCGTCGCAAATATCAATGTCCGGCTTTTTTTGATTCCGTCCCACTGTGCGTCGCTTCAAACCTCATACATTCGAAAACCACATGCTCCGGGGTCTCCTCGATGTTCTCACACTCCGAGCACAATGGTGAATTTCGTACCCGAACCGATGAAGATACTTGCTGAAGCAGCCGTGGCCCGATAGGAGCTATTTCAGGTGGAAGGTAATTTATCCGTGCTTTCTATTGAACCACGGCGAGAGGTTTAGGATGAGCTGGTAGACCCTCTTTCCTTTCTCCGTCACCATCAAATCGATTCTCATCATCTTTCTTACGTTTATTGCGTTTCATTGATTCTAGTACTTGATATCCTCCGCCACGGTGTACTTTTCGCAGGTGTAATCAACGTGGTTATTAAAGCTCAACCGGTCGTCGATTATCACTCCCAATTGCTTCAGTGCACACTTCGATGCAATCACGTGCCCTTCGACGGTGATCTGTATCCGCTGAACCGCTTTACAGTTGCTAACCAACAACACATCCGTCTTGTGGTGAGCTATTTGCAGCTTGACCCCGTTCATCCAGCTCTCGATCACGTCGATTGCCTCCGTCACCGACACCTCCGCTTCTTCAAGTGTCTCACTCATCACCGTTGGTGACACGTCATCCGCGAAACGCACGATTTCACTTTCCCCCGCAGTATTAAGGCCCCATCGTACATCCCGTTCCAAAGAGTTGGGCCGAGAATGGAGCTCTGAGGAACGCTCGCTGCGACTCGCATTAACTTCTGACTTTCGTTCGTCTCGTACAACAGTACTCTACTCAGGAAGTAGCTCTTCAGGATCTGGCTCATTCTTCTGTGCAGCGCTGCGGCATCGGCACATACGAGGCTGGATGGCCCGGCGGCTTCCTTGACTTTGGCAGCAACACCAACTTCTGTACCTTCCATATTTCGGGGAAATTTTCATCATCTAAACACTTCTGCAGTAGCATCCTGAACATATCAGGATATACCAGGATCAAAGCTTTCAGCGCCACGTTTGGTATTCCATCCTGATTGGGGGGATTGATTTTAGTCACAAGGACGCGTCTTTGAGCTCGTCGTTAGTCGCTTGCCATTTGGAGTTTTTTACCCTTCTTCTTCGCCTCACGGTGTCGGTGACCAGATAGTTGGATCGTGCTTCGGGAAGAAACCCTCAACGATTATCTTTAGCTTACCCGGGCATATTTCAGCTGGTATCGACGGGCCCCCGTTTTCGTCATGACGACTCAGTACGCGTACCTCAGTGATTGACGTCTACTTCTCAGCACAGCTACTTATGGCAAACTGGCTTGATAAGCATTTTAAAGCGTCCCTAGCTACTCGAAACGTCAAATGCGCTCCTCTCTCACTCTCTGATGCCGTCTTCTGGCTCTAACACAAGCAGCGTGTAACATATGGGGCTACTGATTCAACCAGAAAGCTGCACGCCATCAACTGCATGGCTCGAGTTTTCATCGCAGTGTATCGTCACAAGCCGTCACAATCCTTCTTGTTAGATCAGCTACATCAACGTACTTGATTCCGCTGTTCGCCGAAGTGACTCAACGAAGAGATTTTTGTTAAAGACTTCCGTTTTTAACTTGCCGGTCGTCCTTTTCCGTGCTGCAGCAGGGTTCTATTGGCCGACGTGGTAACAAATCGTCTGGTGGGCGCTATGAGGATACTTCTCGCACACTCTCCAGTCCATGTTCGCCGTCAGTCAAGGACTACAGAATGTTGCGGAATTCCTTTCGGTACCGATGTCCGTTTCGTGAACCAATAAGCTCCCAGTTTTGTCACGATACCAGGAGCCATTTAGCTCCCAGCTTCACCGCGATCTCCTCGTAGTCATCGGCAGTAGCCTCCACAACCGGTAGGTGTCGAGGTCACTACAAGGAAATATTCTCACAAGATATCTTTTGCAAATGAAACTTTCATTTAAAATATTAGGCATATTTTTGTTGAACAGATTCAATTTTTTTCAAATGTCTTCAAAATATTTGTGGGTTGGGGGGGGTGGGTTCCCCAACCACCTTCCCCGCCCCCCCCCCCCCCGGTGCTACGCCACTGGTCTTATGGATTAACGAGTAGTCGAAAGTAGGTACAAAGCTCATATTTAAATAACTGATATATTTTGATGTATAATAATAATCGGAATATTGTGTTTTTACTCTTGAAGCGCACGATCAGGTTCGCAGAAGATAAATTAAGTTATTTAACACCAATGAAACGCACACAGTCAGTATTTTGAAATTACTCTTTTCGTTAAACATATATGAGAGTTAGCAAGAATTACCCATACAGTGCTCAACCGTGTATAATATTCAGGGCCGACGGAAAGCGTGGGTAGAATGGGTAGTGCTACCCACTCGAAAATAACCGAGTAGGCAATTACCCACTCGAAATTTTGAACCATTTCAAATAATTTAGATGTGCAACGCATGTATCTCGCACTACACACTACGATGTACCACAATTCCATTTGGATAAACGAACGTGATTTAATGTGAATGTAATGTAAGCGTGTGCATTGCGAAAAGGGAAAAAATCCTTACTAATGGACCCCTCACCCTATGGTTTCTACCCACTCGGGCGTAAAGTGTTTCGCCGGCCCTGATAATATTAGCATAACCCATATATTTGAAGGATTACTTTGAGGCCCTACACAAGTAGTCGTCAAAATTCGATACCTTGACTGAATACAATGCACATAAATAGCGTAAAATTTTTGCATTTTTTTTGAAGTAGAATACTTCTAACGTTTCAATATGGGGGTCCCTTTTCAAAAATTTCTGCTGAGATATTTTCCCAGTCTTCAAATGCGATTAACTTCCGTTATACTGATCGAAATCGCTATATTTTTGCACTATCTGATCGGAAATATGTGCACGTATATTGTATTTGATCCCGTAAAATGTACATCTATTATAGATAACGAAAATAATGTAATTTGTAAAGGTGGTAATTATCTGCGCTGATCGGTCCGTACAATTCAACCAAGCAGCGAGCGTTGTTAGGACTGCCTCTTTTTTATCAAATAAACATCGCCAGGTATAAAAACGGCACATAAGAGAAAATTCGTCAGTTTGTTTTCTGACCAGCGTTGCCACAAGTGCAGATTTATCTAGAAAGGTACATATTTTTGAAGCATTTTTGGTACAGATTCTGTACGGTACAGATTACAGATTTTTATAAAAAAGTACAGATTGGTACAGTTACGTTTTGTGTCAACTCTTCGGTTGGAATATATTCATATTCAATGACTGCAGCCAGGCATTATTCCACCCAATGATGCACAGGCGTGGCGTGCATACCATGATCAGCGCACATCGCAGAAAAAACGGAACGCTTTTTTTCGTATTGATGTATTTTATACATAACCAATTTTATGGACGTTTTGTACTTGATTTTAGAAACCTCTCATAACATCAATCTTTTAAACTGGAAATTGAAATCTTATTTTACAAAATAAATGTATTCAGTCATGTACCATCAGGAAGTAGAAAAATACTAATTCATGTAGGTTCCTTGCCAACTATTTGGTCTATTGAAAAGAACAGTTGAATTAGATGTTTACTTTTTCCTGTGACTAGTTCATACTTGAGTGCTTTGATGATAAAATAGTAGACTTTGCAATGTTATTCGCGCATTAATAATATGCCTTCTATTTAATTTTTTGTTCATTTCGTTTATTTGATAGGCACAAATGCGTTAGCTTGGCGGTGCCAAATTATTTTGTTTTTACATTTTGGATATCTTAAAACTAGGAGGTTACAAAGTTGAAATCTTTTTTTTATAAAAGAGAAAAATTTTACGGCTATCTTAAGACTAGAAATAAGATTCTATATGCAAGAGAGGGGGCAAAAGATTTTTTATGAAAAATTTAAAAACAAGAAATTCAGTTTGATATACAGTTAATAGTTTTTTACGAAGTATTTTACAGTTATCTTAAAACTAACAATATAGTTTGGTACACAAAAGGGGGAATAATGTCTTAAAACTAGGGATACAATTCTATTTACAAGATGGGGGACAATAGTTTTAACAAAGAGTAAAAATTACAGCTATCTTAAAACTAGGAATACGGAATATAAATTTGAATTTTTATCGGATACTTATGCTTGGTTAAGATATTCAGAGAGGGCCTTATTTCCAAAATCGGTGTAGAAGCAGTTGTATCAAGGACAGGGGAGAGAAGGCGTAGATGGTGACTGGGAGAGAAGAGCAAAGCAATTTTCGGGCAAACGGAAGACCAGCGAAACAAATTAGCGCCTCAGTCTAGTAGGTAGGATTAGCGGATGGTATTCTTCGGACCCGCGGGGAATCCTTCAAAAGTCATCGAACCTCAAGTCGCTCTCGCTTCAGTTTCCGTAGTGGTAAGGGCGACGGCGGTGGCATTCTATTTAACCGTTGTGTGTCCGACGCGGTACCCGGGTACCTTTTTAAGTTTCAATTAATTAAATTCCTATGTTTTATCCATAGCTAGAAATTGAAATTTTGTGACATCTTAGAACTTCACTAAGTCAAGCTTTTGGGTTAATAATATTGTTGATATAGAAAGGGTGGGAGTGAGGAGGGGCTCCTGAATTTTTTTATTACGTAACAGGCCGACGTGGGTACCCGGGTACCCACAAAACTAAAATGCCTATAACTAAGGTAATATCCAACCGATTTCGATACTTTTTGCCGTTTTGGATTCAGGAACTCATCCACTTTTGGACTTGGTAAAAATGAATCGGGTTACTTCGTTCGGTTCCCGCGAATCCGGGTTTCCGGAAGCAGGTTCCAGAGCTGGGGTACTATTTGCGAACTTCAATGGAATACTAGCAATATGGGTATCAAAATTCTTGGAATTGCATCAGTAGGCCGTATCTCGTGGTTTTGGAACCATTTGGTGATTTGACCCCGGAACGGACATTCCGGAGTAGGTTCCCGTGGGGCCGTGAGTGGCCATTCCATTCCAATTCCATTTTTCAAATTGCCATAGGGTTCCGTAACAATAAAAAACAGACTTCCGAGACAATTTGAAGAGTTTTGATACTCATATTGCTAGTACATTATTAAAATTTACAAATCATATCCTAGTACTGGAACATTACTCCGGAAAATCCGGATTACCAAAAACCAGATCCATTATTCCGGTTCTATTGTACAGAATCAAAAAGTAGACGAGTTTCTAAATCCAAAACATCTAAAAGTGTCCAAATCGGTTAAAGGAAGCCATAGTTATGAGCATTTCAATTTGTGGGTACCCGGGTACCCTCGTTGGCCTGTTAAAGGTGTTTTTTTTGTTGGACACATAACTGTTAATATTGTTTCTTTTGGAGCGTTCAACAGTTCCTTACATCGCAGTGTTACCAGCTGCAGAGGTAAAACATGTTTTAATAATATTCAATACTTTTGGCTGAAATTTAACAAGGTGTAAATGTTTTTTTTTTTTATATTGAAATATTCAAAGCAATGCCGGTACCACCTGTGCTACAAGTACTGTAAAACCAGTGAAATGAAATAGCCGCATAATTTTGAACAATGCAGTCTTAAAACTGAGCAACATTTGCCATAACAGGTTTGGGCAGCAGCCGTATCGCCAACAAGGTTGCTTCTGCCCAGAACACAAAACAGCAAATAACCTCTACAACCGCTCGGTGGTGGTCCCTTCCTGGAGCGACCAACTGTCGGGTTCACTCCATGGACAATGCCAGTAAACCCAGAACAGGTAACATGGCAGTGTGCCTGTTTACCAGAACCAATGTGCTTCAGCATTGTATCAATCTACGTAGGTATTGTAGGTATATATACACAAAGTTACATATTGCGAACATATGCAATCCCAGCAGATCCACCATGTGACCCCCTTGGCACTGGATACAAATTGGATATGCAATGAGCATGCAACAATATGCTGAAATAGTGGTCGACTGCACAAACAATTAGGTTACGTCTGGGCGGGAGAACAAAATGTAATTTATAACGCTTGTCATGAAGCAAGAAAATATTCAACAACAAAAATCAATCAAGGCAGGCGACACGGAAATGAGCAAATTTATGTTTGTGTACATACCATAATAAATACATATTCACGTGTGCTGCAAATTCAGGATAATGCCATGTTCACATTAGCACTGTAATCAATTGATATGGCATATCACATTCAAGTGTTCACATTTACAGGAAGTGGTATCGTTTAGTATTAGAATTGATAACTGAGAGTGTCATAAATGTCATTCCAACGCGAACTGTCCGATGGGGCCGATTTATTTTGGTAATCATTGAACCAGACTCGAATGAGATGACATTGAGTTGTTCGGGATATCAAATACTATAATAGGTACGTAATATCAGCGGATGTCAAGCTAATCCGCAAATCACTCAATAACAGTGAGTATGAGAACATCGCATCACACTGGATTGATTTCTGATAACAACAAAATTATTTTTCAATGTTTTATTATGTCGTTGATGTTTCAGCGAAACATTTACTACACTCAATTATATCTCTATTCCTTTGAACTCCAATAAGTGATGAAATTTGAGCTTTCAATGCTGCATGATTTTGGTTGATGAGATAGAATTTTTATAAACGTTGTGGAGGACACAGGCTTCTTGTCGGTTAAAATCCAAACACAATCTTTCATTATTGAAAAATGAGCTTTTTGAGAGGGAAGGATAAAATATTGGGCAAACTTGTAAGACTGATGTTCACTGCACCAAGCCAAACATGTCTAGCTATCAAGCAGTTGATTTGATAAAGCAGCGTACTTCTCATCTTATATCGGGATTCAGGTATGAGGAACAACCTTAGTCCGTTAAGAAGACTTGTATGATTACTTGGAACGAAGCCAATGATTAATGCTTCAGAAAATTTCTTGTGTTGGCGAACTCTTTAACCCATAATTCCGGAACCAGAGCTCCGATCCGAATGAAAATCGAGAGCAGTTAATAAGAATATTATAGCCTCTATTTGAGATAAGTTTGTGGACATCGAGTCAGCCATTCCAGAAAAAGAGATGTATTTATTATAGACTTTGTAACTTACTCGAAGCCTCCGGTTCCATCGTAGGTAGCCACAGTCGTCAGAGTGGGTTTATTTGCACGTAAATGAACCAGAATCACAAATACTAACAATTTAGCCAATGCTTTTTTGACTTTTGCATCATTTAGGTAACAAGATGATATCGGTTTATATCGAAATTTAATGCGAAACAACACACTTCAACCCGTAACTCCGGAACCAGAGTTCCGATCCTAATAATTTCAATAGCCATAGCAGTCTATGGCGAACAGAGGTGGGAAAGAAAACCAACCGGTACGTACATGCACCGGTACGGTTCTCAAAATCTCAACACGTGTAAACAAGCGGTGCACATCGTGTGGGGTTTTGATATCATTCACACGGTAAATGAAATCAAAACCTCAACCGAGCCTCAGTTTCGAAAACCAAACCGAGTCACACAGTACCGTTTACATGTGCATGAGTTTCAACTTATGTTGATGTAGTGCGGTTGAAAAAAGAAGTAGTAAATTCGTGTGCATTGCTGCCGAAAAGACAACTGAATTGAATTAAATTAGTTCATACTTAATTGCGTTTCGGCTTCGCCTCATCAGAAACCGACACTAACTTATCGTCGGAATAGATTAGCGCCGGCTTGACGCAAATCTCTTAAAACTAAAACACACTTTGTGTTTCAATCGAACGACTGATCAAACGTGATGTCCCGTTCGAGCAGAAGTTCTGTTTATGCCGATGAGACACAGTTAGTGTCGGTTTCTGATGAGGCGAAGCCGAAACGCAGAGAAATTTTTGGTTTTAATATAGCGTAGTTAAATTCTACAATTGATGTTTGTTACAATGCTGAAAATTAAGATGGTGTAACACCAAATTCAAAATGGCTGCTTTGTCTTGGCGAAAAATTGCACGAAACCGAGCAATGTAGATATGTTTGATTCGGGAAAGTTGTCTAGAGCATAAAAATTGATGTTATTGTCAAAATGTTTAAATTAAAATTAATGAAATCAGCGAAATCAACGAAATTACAAAAACAATAAAATTAATTAAGCTTGACTTGAATGACTTGAAACTTTATATTCACACTCAATTCATTCAAAGGAACGCTATTATGTTTATATTGACTATAGTCGTATCAATGAGATCTAATCCACGTCTGGTTGTGCTGGTGAAGCGATTTTCGAATAATCTCGAGTACCCCTCGTATTTTGTATGCTTATACATCCTTATGGGAACCTTTACGTTAACTGAGGTGTCCTCTACAAAAGGTTGCGTTTGAAATTTGTATGGAGATTAGTATGGGAAAACCTACATTTTTGCATTTTTAATTCTACAGACTACAATTCTTCCTGTAGTATACCAACAAATAGATAGAAGTGTAGTCCAGGATATACTAAACAACTTTGCCGAACGATCTATGGTGTTAGAATGTCTCTAAGCCAAGTTATAGCTGTTCAAAGTTCAATACATCGAATTAAATGCCAAAAATCATTTTTATTGCCAACACTGCGGGTGTACCAATCGAATTTCATATAGAATTTCAAAATAACATTATTTATATTAGATTTACCACATTGATATGTTTGGAAATGAGCATCCCATCAAATCATAGTGCGTATTAAACTGAAATATAATCAATGCAATCCTCTGATATATCAACTCGACATCAGTTGATTCAGTCTGTAACGTAACTTCTATTGATAAAAGTCAAGGCAAAAGGATGCAGTATGTTTTATTTCAACGATACTATTATGCGTAGGATATTGTGTAAATGTTTTGAAATAATTCGTCTGAACATTCCAACTCGACAACTTTCCAGTTCGAATTTCTACATATTAAAGTCTCCCCCCCCCTCCCCTCACCCCTCACTACGCCCTATTGCTCAACTACATGCGCTCATAAAATTGAGCTAAGGCTTTTGAATAATTCATCCAAACATACCAATGTGGTAAATCTAAAATATATAATGTTATTTTGGAATGCTATATGAAATACCATTGGTACACCCGCAGTGTTGGCAATAAACATGATTTTTGGCATTTAATTCGATGTGTCGAACTTTGAACAGCTATAACTAGGCTTAGAGACATTCTAACAACATACATCCTTCGGCAAAGTTGTTCAGCATATCCTGGACTATACTTCTATCTATTTGTTGACATACTACAAGAAGAATTGTAGTCTGTAGAATTAAAAATGCAAAAATGAAGGTTTTCCCATACTAATCTCCATACAAATTTCAAACGCAATGCGCTACGCTGGGTCAACACCAATCAACCCCAAATTTTGCACAGTTGTTTGGGACCCCAAAAAGGTACCAAAAAAGTGCTGTGCTCAGTTGATGTGGCTATGATTACGTTTTGCCATATAACAATGGCCCACCCTAGTAGTTATATCGTCATTCAGGGTATTTATTCAATTTGCTTGAAATGTTCATGTATATGAAATGTAGCCAAAATAAATTCAGCAGCACTGTTTTTCATCCCGTTTGAAAATATTATGAATGCTCTTGACTGGCAAAACGACCAATCAGAAGCTGGTTCAATATTGAGGTTAGGACTGGATCATATTGGCTACGCGATTGTCTTCTCTTCTCTTAGGTTTTAATAATTGGTCTTGAACTATATTTTGCAATCTATTCGTCAGTCTAATATAAGAAGAAGGAACAATAATTAAAACATCACCTTCACTAGAGTCGCTATATATTTACTATATATTAATATGGCTATATATCTTTCAATATGGTATTTATGGCAACGAACTATAAAAGGTGTAAATTCTATTATCTGTTCCTTATGGCTAAGATTAGCTTAATCCAAAGAAAATGTGAAGTTAATGCATATTTTGGAAAGTGTTTTTCTGCCATATTTGAACCTTAACGCTCTTCTCTCGCTCGAGTTTTTCTCATTCCGGCTAACGTGTGCGCGTATGGTGTAAATCAAATGCGATTCTCGTTGGTGTGAAGTTTCCAGATTTTTCTTTGACAGTCAAATGACGCTTTAATTCCTTTATTATAACCACGTATATGGCACCCCTATCCCATTTATATTGAACTGGCATAAGTCAACATCTTAGCGGGCACACATATTATGGGCCCCACTGACAGTTCAAATTGTTCTGTTCGTTTTGCTCGAAGCTCGCTTTTCACTAGTCAAACACAGTACGGCACGACTCAACTTTTAGACATTTGTTAAAAAGCGAAAATATTGGCCAGCCAATTGATGAATTGTGTTGTTTTGGAGATGTCGGTGAATAATAAAAACTTTACACCATGGTGCACCAACAAATTAAATGTACTCGACTATCATAAAATTGTGTCGAATGAAATCGATTCTGTTTATTGTGGATCGACCCTAACGCGACGTTTTAGATGTTGGCTTTGAAATCATGGCGGCGTAGCAGATACCTGATTATAACAGCATATCCATATTAAATTTGCAAAAGGGCGAATAAGAATTGTAAACAAACTTTTATTTTGATGATTTCTCCTAATTTACTATAATTTCAAAGCAGAAAACAACTGAAATTACTTCTACGAAGGGTAAAAAATTACATTAACGCATATTTTTCATGAAATTCCACTCTGCAGCAGACTAATGAGCGAAACAAGTTTGTTTACAAAAAACAATTTCGCCCTTTTGACGAATTAATATTGATATATCCAATTGCGTGTATGTGTGTGCTATTCACATTAGGTAGGCAGCTCAAACGCAAGTGAGGGAAACTCACCGTTAAACGATTAAGGGCTGATTTGTTCACCCTCGTTTGCCGCTTAAGCCAGGTTTAAACGTACTGGTGACCCTGATTTAAAAGTTAAGCAAGGGCGAACAAATCGGACCTAAGTCCTTTATGTTGGTTACTGGTAAAGCGGATGTCTGTTATTGTTGCTGTTGTGTACATCGTTTGGTGCATTATGGAGGTACTCTAGAAGGTTTGGTCGCGAACATTCGAGTTTAGCGAAAACTACCACTCAAGTATTCAATTACTGAAAAACTGACGAGAAGCAAGAACACTTACATTTAATACATAGGCCGCCGCTGAAAACTAAGTTTCTATAAAATCATCGATGTTCGGTCTTTTGACATATTTCTTACATTACAAATGTCTATGTTGCGTGATTCTGAGTGAAAGAATATTTTGAATATACCGCCTTTATGTCGGAGGCTTCCTTTACTTTGGGAAATTTCTTATAGCAAACAATATTCAATACTGCAATTTTATTGATGATAGATCATCGTGAAAATGTTGCCATATTGAGTTTCCATTTGCATCCATTTCCAAAAGGACGACGAACATAATGTATTTGTACAGAGAAGATGTCTGAAGACAATTTTTTCATTACCAAAAAATAGCTGATATTATACCCAAAAGAAATTTGTTTAGAATTTTTAATAAAAATACTTTCAGCACTAGCATAGCCGATAAACATCAACCCGAATATACAACCGTAACACAACCGAAGTGTTTCGTTTCATACTCGTGCAGCGGTAAATGAAAATCAAAACCAAACCGCAGTGCCGTGTAAACGAAATTCGGTTTGGTTTTCGTGTCTCGTTGAAACACAACCAGTGGCAATACCGCACCCTAGTCAAAAAGGGCAAGTAGCTGGCTAGCGCGGGGCTATTTGCCAACTCGTATGCGCTAATTGCCCTTCAATTTGCCAGCAAATTGCTGGCAATTAGGGAACTATTTCAAATGCAACATTTGGGCGATTTGCCGCCGTCATTTTTTTTAGCCGCTCTACCAGCCCTTAAATCGCCCAGGCAACGCGCTATTTAATCGCCCGTAAATGCCTAATATGAAAATTACAAATAATACTTATTTTCGGATTCATATCTACTCATATAAACTTATAAGTATACTAAGTAATCGCTACCAAACTATAGGAAGAATCAATGGTGAAATTGGTATTGCATATTATTGTACTTTCATTAAAACTTTAGGTCAGAGATTTTGTTCCACTATACTTACACCCGATTCCACAATTTCCCACATTCGTTGGCTGCACTTGAAGTGCACTAGACAAACAAAATAAAAGCGAGAACACGCCAATTGTTAAAAAACAATTTTAAGCTTAAGCCAAACATGAACCGCCATGTTTGAAAAACGCAAGAAACAACCAAGTCCATTTCAGATGCAAAAACAACCAAGTCCATTTCATTTCTTCCATTTTTTATAAGTATTTAAATTATCTTTAAATCGCATTCGCAAATTGCATTTGTTCCTAGGGGCAATTAGCACAGGCGAGTTCAGTCAAACGTCCAACTGTTTAAATCGCCTGACAATGTTCGTCCGTTTTTTTTGACTGGGACACGATGTTAACGAAACAAAAACACGTGTGATGATTTGGTTTACCGCACCGGTACTCAACCGGTTTTTCCCACCTCTGGTGAAAAGGTGAAACTGATTTGTTGGAATTATTGAACTCCGAACGTTCCTACTCCGCCTGCTGCTAACTTTGCTACAGTGAATTGTTGTTCACTGCATTCTGAAGAGTTGAGCAGTGTTCTTTCCAGAACGCTTGCACCCGTAGTCGATTGCAAATGCACTAGTAGAACAACACGTTAGCCTGTCAGTTGCAGTTCGCATCCACCCAGCCGAAATTTCTTCGTCGCATTTTGGAAGCGGCGCCAGGAGAATTTACCCGGCATAGAAAGTTTGGATTCTCTCGACGTATAAGGAAGCGGCGACAGAGGAATTCATCGATGTGAAGTGCCAACCGACCGTTCCCGCTGCACCTTATTATGTCTTCACCCCTTATGTTGGTAGTGACCCCAACAGAACCAGTCAGTGATATCCATTCGAATCGAAAAAAAAGTGGTAAGAAAGCCATGGTGTGGCAAGCTATTTGTGGCTGCGCCTACTCTAATGCCTAACGCATCAAATAAAGAGATCTCTAACAGCATATGAAAACTCGTTTTATCAGCCCCTTGGTGAATCTTAGGCTGATAAAACGGGGACATTGATAAAATCGGGACATATATTTGTCTTTCTTTTTAAGAAACTGAAGCTCTTAAAATATTCTTCTTCAGTTCCTAGATATAGACTTATAACCCTTTTTGATTGTTTAGTTTAAATTTTCCTTAAGGGGGTCTAACAGTGCAAAATCCATACATTTTTTTTTTGCATTTTTCGAATATTTAAGATAAGAAAAATATGCTCAAGGAAGGATTTAATCGAATTCAACTTGGTTCGTCTGCTAAAGTCCTTCATACAACCCTCCCGCAACTTGGTGTTTGGCTTAAGTTACTTGGAACCTAAGACAAGACGAGACAACTGGTTTCTTATTTTTGGTTTTCTTGCTTTTTTGTGCCCTGCTGAATAATTGATGACAGTTGATTGTGTGCAGCTAGCGATGTTGGCAGTGCAGCCAATTTATTTTTCTTCTTTAGATATGTTGCTATAATACACAATGTCCGTTTCATTAACAAACATTTCGTCATATCAAATACTACATGTTTCTAGCAAATCTGGCCAGCATAATATCATATCAGACCGCAAGAGCAAAGCTAACATTCATAGACCTATTCGACTCACCCTTCCGCCATCTTGCCATGTGAACGGCTCGTTACAGAAGTCTGCAGCATACACACTTTTTATTTTGTAGATTTACATAAAAACACAGAATCACTGGATAATGAATCGAAATCTCTATATTTTGTTTTCTTTTTATACATAGGTTAGTGACATTGCTTTTCAATACTGGCTGTGTAAGAGTTAGAATAGAATAGAATAGAATAGGTCAGTGTCATTCTAATCATTCTAATCGAGAATAGTAAAATTAAATATTACAAATACGCTAACAGACTAACGTCACAAATACACATAAAAATATAAATGCTCTTCAAAAAGAATTCGTAAAGATTTTGATTGATATGAAAGGTATTCCATCGGAAGGAAAACAATATATAAATGGTAAACAAATGATTGCTATGTCGAATCTTTATTCAAATATTCAGCGTTATTTAATATATTAACACATAAATTTTGTGAAAATTGTCTCACAGCTATATCACGTCAATGCGATAATTTTTAGACGATTTTCAGGATGTTGTTTTAAAACAACACTGCGCATTTAAGGGTTAAATACTGACGATACAGAATTGACGAATTCAAATTATTTTATTAGGCAACTTGCACTGATCATGATGCCAACACTGCGAAATGACCCCTGTAGTAACGAAAACAGTATCCCATTAGTCAAATTCGAAGACGTCATTTTGGTTCCATGCTGGCTCCAGAAATCGCTTACTAGTTGTCTTGTAGCTTGGAACCACCGTATTTCAGATTATATCTCCACCACAGAATGCCGTCCACTAATTTCTATGCGAGAAAATAATTTCGTGACGTCTTTTACGAACAGCGTAATAATTTAATGTAAATATAAACAAATTAATTCGTCATTTTGGAGTTTCATAAAATGACTATAAATTGTGCCGAATGTAAAATGCAAAATGAATATGACAAACTTTTGAAAATTGTCATATATTCGCATATGACAATTTTCAAAAGTTTGTCAATAATCCTTAAATACATTTAGTTTTGTGATTAACATTTTTCATTTCACATTTAACAAAGGCGGGATTGACTTCGATTGTTTATTTCTGACATCATAGCATCTAACTGATAGACGATGCGACATTGATGGTGCGAAGATTTCCACGAATTTCAGAAGTGATGACAGCTCGTTTTTTATCGGAGAGGGAGAAAATAACAAAAACAGTCCAGTATCATTGTGTGTGTTATTTTCATTGCAATACAAATATTACTACCTAATTCTTAAGACTAAACCTACTAGCACAGACTAACAGACATAACACTATGAAAGAATTCCCCCAAAAAACAACGATCCGACAATTTTCCCAGAACACTAGCTCAACCTTTTATTCACAGTCCCAAACACTTATTTACTGGTGGGTTACCCCTCAGGTTTGGGAACAATTTTTCACTAGTGGTCTATCCCCCATATGCTTGTTCATATGCCAGTGGCGCCATAATTTCAAATGTGGCCACAGTCCCAACTACAAATATATTTAAAATGAACGTTAAAGCGGGCGAAGCTTTGTTTTTGAGTGTTATGTCTGTTAGTCTGTGCTACTAGTATAACTAGTATAAGTGTTGGAGCTGGGAGCACGGACATACACGAGTAGAATTTACACATTTAGAGGGAGGAAAGATTTAGAGTGTAGATAGAAAGAAGTGTCAGAATCAGAAAAGGGAAAAGATTAGCAAGCGTGCGGAAGAATTTCCATTTCTAAACCTAAAACTTGTTAACTAGTGTAAACTTAACAACTAGTTAAAAATTAATATCTAGTGTAAAACTTAACCTATCTTAAAACTACTGCGAAATACTACTGTAAGTAGCATTCAACTGAAATAATTAAAATATAAGCTAATTAGAAATTTATCCTAACCTAGATTCGCGTACGATAGAGTTAATTTGCACTAAGTACGGAAGAAAGCGTGTGCAATTGAAGGAATACCGACTTATGTAAGTAAAATTATTGTATAACTGTAGAACCTAACTCTTAACAAATGAAATTGCAGCTAAAAGCTGAATCGTAATCACAAATTGTGATTTGTCGCTTGCGATCTGCTAGAAAGATTTCGGAACTTCACGCGCCCCGTCTTCTTGTTCTCCGGAACAGTAAGTATGATTCCAAAAAATTATGAATCTTTTAAAAATAATGCATTGGAATATAGATGCATTATTTTTATAACCAAACCTCCAAAAAGTCTTCGAAAATGAATTATCGAAACTGAAAAACGAGAACGAGAAAATTTTCACTATGAACAAGTTTACGCTTTTTTTTGCTCTTGAATAAAGATTGATCCGCCGTTTTGGACCCAGAGACCCAAAAAAAGTGGTTTCAACGATTTGTATAGGAGCTGTCAAGTTGTTCCCCCTCTGCCTTCAAACTACCAACTTTCAATTTTCATACGAAGCTGACAAAATCGGGTCAAAAAGCTTATAAAATCGGGAGTAGATCCAATCGGAGGCTGATAAAATCGGGTCTTCACTGTATCCCCAAAACTTTTTGCTATTGTAAAGATGGAACCTAGCTCTCTTGCTGGTTTTTCCCTTTTATATGAAGTATGTGATTTGTAGTTTCGAACAGGGATGCCAAAGGTACTGGTAAACTACATTTTTTTCGGTATATTTACATTTGCACAAGCCGTACAGCCCGCTACAGCGACGCATCACTACAGCTCTTGCCAGAACGGTAGCCAAACCGAGTACATTTTCCCGTAGAGCAGTAGAATACATTTTTGTTTTGCTGCTGTACTCCGACTGCTCGGTGAGAGTGTGGCGTGGTAAAGTTTGTTCTCTCGCTTTGTACACTTTTCTCTGCGTAGTCAAAGGGAGAGGCCCGCACACGAAAGCGTTGATGCCGGTCGTGGCGCAAAGGAACCGCATTTATTTTTGTCGTTAGTGATTGAAAATATTGAATAGATAAAAA
Source organism: Topomyia yanbarensis (assembly GCF_030247195.1). Classification (NCBI taxonomy): domain Eukaryota; kingdom Metazoa; phylum Arthropoda; class Insecta; order Diptera; family Culicidae; genus Topomyia; species Topomyia yanbarensis. The sequence goes on from NC_080672.1 coordinate 300,273,845, forward strand.
ATATTAAAAAGTGTAAAATAAGGAAAGAGAAGCTGTACCGCTCGCGTCTGGTGGCTGTACTGGGGGCAGTATTTCTTTGTCATGTTACTGCTTTGCTTACAGACTGCCGTACAGCGCTGGGCGTCCTGCAATAGCGAACGACAGCAGCGACGAAAGAGAAACGATAACGTAGGCAGAAAAATTACTGCCGCAGAAAAGGTAGGCATTTTGCATCCTTGGTTTCGAATAATAAATGACTTTGAGCTCCCAGACGAGAGAGATTCTTGAAATTCTGAGTGTTTTCTTACGTTTGAAACTAATCTGTTTAGATCACACCACGTACTCTCTCTTTGTTATTAGTTTTTCATTTTTTGGGTCTCTGTTGCAAATACGTTTTCTTAAGCATTTGCTTACTAATTGGTGATACTGGTTGTTGGATTGGAGTCACTAGGCACAGTCGTTGTTACTACGTTTTTAATCATGGCATCTACAATTGTTTAAAAAAACAAAACTTTTTGAGCGACTTAGTGGGATGTCACAATTAATCCCTTTCACACCGATCTTTTCCGTTTAATTCCAAAAAATAATGAAACGCAATTGCATTTCACCACCAAACAACAGTAATTAGTATTTCTACTTCGACATATAGTATTTTTCATTATCTAATAAGTCTATTATTATCGTCATATTCGATTGATATGCATACTGAAGAAAACCATACATCGTAGTCGAAATACTAGTGTCTATCGTTCGATAGTGAAATGCAACTACATTATTATTATTATAGTGAAATTAAACGGAAGACGTCTTAAGAGAGTTAATCATGATAGCTAAAAGGGACTTGTCACTTGTTATCTCTCGTTCCGCAGTCACTTGTTTAGCATAAGTGAGCTGTACACCGGCATTGGTGATGTGTGGAAGATCTTTCACAGTCTCCGCTCAACGTTCTTCGCGATGTAATGGCTAATCACAATGCAAAGACCTAGATAGAAGTTCATCCAAATAACGGAATCCACTTCTCTATATTCGACGACAAAAGAAAATTTTTGTATTGTGATATTAGTGGGATTCATATAAAGTAAAAATATTATTGCGACGATATGGCTTCCCAGTGTACCGAGAAATGCAACAGTCAGTTCTTTATACGGATTCGAAGCTGCCTTCCATCGAGATAAAACAAATTCATCGATGACGTGTACCTTAATTAGCAAATTTGTTGAGCTTGGCTGCTGAGATATCACGGTTGGTTTTATCGGAGGCAATGGATTGATCCATGTAAAGAGTGCCGGTTTGCAGCCCGTCGACAAATCCACCATATACGACGTGAAGGTTGGTCGTTATCAATCGTACACGCATAGTATCATGTTGGTGTTTCATGGACTGGAAACATGCAAGCCGTTTTCCAATAGGAAGGAAATGTTCCACCCCCGAGAGATTGTTTGAAGATTCGCCGCAGTTGAAAAAGACCTCCACTTTTTGCTAAAAATGATCTGGATCTGGCAAAATTTACTGCAAGAATAACAACATTATCGATCGATTCGAGGCAGAAACAGGAGACGTTTATGATCATCCAATCAATCCACAGTAGTTCGATACGGTTCATATTTGTTTCGCACCACATTCGAATAAAGCATAAAATATGCAGCTTCTAGATCCATCCTTTTATATTACATGGTTTATGAGCTCCGACTTCACGGAAAGCATCTCCGCAGACCATGGAACAAACAGAACAAAACGATACGCTCGAAATTAAGTTCAATATTTCATTCCCTTAAAGCGGTAAGAACCACAAAACGATGTTCTCCCACACCCAACTTCCTTGGGCTTAGACGGTATTGGTTCCAGTGAAACAGGTCCCGCTGGCTTCTGGATGTGAAGCCCGAAAATAAACTTTACTCAACACCTTCAACACTTGGCCTTCCGGATGGTTTCCGTCCGTGCTGGTCTGGTGCGCCCGCCGCTCTGCTCGCAACCGTCTGCTGCAGTGCGGTGGGAAAAAGAAATGAGAAAGTTGGTATTTTTCCAAGCCACTATCACCCAACATACGCTGGCTGTAAAACTGCGAAGCTGGTTAACTTCAACACACTGCTGCTGAGCCTCCCGTGCATTGTTCGTTCCCGGTTCCGGTGTAACCAGAGCGGTGCCTATTCGAATAGCGGATCCGTATAGGTAAATATTAGATAGCATCGCGTTGAAGAACTCAGCATGGCAAACAACTAACCTCACCGATTTAATAGCTGGCGTCGGAAAAGACCAAGCCAAGTGTTTGCTTCGTTGGATAGATTGGAAAACCACGTGCAAAAAGGGTACCGGTTCTGCACTGTGGCTTTGCCATTTGCTCTGTAATCTGACTGGTGATGCACAGTGGGGCAGCGTGCTTGTTTCGGCGAACGGAACTTGTAACGCTCTGGGTATGCAATATATGTACCCTCATGGGAGTTTGCTGTCTTCGATGAATTATCTCGGGCAGTTGAAATTTAGATCAGAACTATCTTGTGGTAAAATCGTCATACCAAAAACATTTCTCGGCATCAATTCATCGTTAATTACGGGATACTACCCGAAGACACTAATACTCCTATGTAGAATGGGATCAGTTTCAACTATACAATTCCCCAAAACTGGCATCTTGCTTCACTGTGCGTGATATTAAAATGGAATCTGCACTAAAAATGAGCATAGCGTAATTTGAAGTCCCACCAGTGCAATAGCCTTACGTAGGCGTCGAGTGTGTAATGATTGCTGCTGGCAAAAAACAATTAATTTTCGAATTATAAACATTGATCGCTACGATACTTTGTAATCGTAATTTTGCACATTTGGTGGGATGTAATTTCGAATGCTTTACGCCCGAATCGTTACTTTGTAGCTAAGGGGATTGAGTCCCGTGCCTGGCACATGATAAGCATTTTTTACAGTTCATGGTGCAATGAAGCGGAGATAAAAAAAAACGTCATAATATAGTTATGGGGTGTAATGAAAATGAAATTCAATTAAACATCATAAAGGTACCGCTTCAACTGTGAGTAAACTTCAATGTATGAAATAATTATCCAGTCGAGAGAACTGTCGCTTACTATACGTCAGTAATCCATCAACACCAAAGCAAACGTGCCAAAGCAGAATCATTTTAATTAATTCGTACAAAGTAGATTTTTCTTGCAAAATGGTGCCAAGGGAAGATTTTTCTGTACTACACGGAAAGGCGTTTGGTGAAGTAATTTTTTGACAAAGATTTGTTTTGTTAATTTACTGACTCTTACACTGAATCCCTTTTATAGATATTTGAGACATCAAACAACTATCTTGATTTAATCACTGAGAACTGATAAACAAGTAAAGTTGTAAATGTGTATAAGAAACAAAGCTGTTCTTTTGAACTGCCACCAACAAGTAGCAACTTGTCACTAGCCGGCGCTACGATCGGACAGCAAACGCTATACGGGCCTTGCGTGCAAACTTGGATTCAATGGTGATTTATGCCCACGAACCTGTATGCGATGGCGATTTTCAACGTAGCGTACTTTCTATTCCCGTCTCTTTTATTCTGCTGTGATTTTTAAGCATTTTCCAGCATATACTTATAGTAAGCATTCAATGAGTGGATAGACCGAATATGCCCAATGCATCAAATTTACAGCAGAAGAAACGAGAGGCATATAGAAAAGTATTCTATTGATGCATAAATAAAATTCTGCGTGTATTTTCAAATTACGTAACGCTTTTAGGGGGAAAGGGAGTACGACAAATTGTGACATGTTGTGACATATGGGGGAGGGGGAAACGTTACGTAACATGTTGTTACCGAAGAATTTTTTTAAAGAATTTGTTACGTAATCAAGGCGGGGGGATATAGAAATAGAAATTTGTGACAATTTGTTACATGGGGAGAAGGGGGAGTCAATTTCGGGCAATTTTTGTGTTACGTAATTTACGAATGGTCCCTTAACTGTTTACACAGGTTTTTCGGGAAAGTTTGTTGTAGCTTGTATGTCTGTTCTCTGTGATTTTATTGCACAGCAATAGAAACAAATTTCGAAAAAATACGATGAGAGACGCGTTGGTATTACTGACATGCCCTTCTAAACCCACTTGGTTGAAACTATATTAAAAGAATTGTATGTATTCAACTGTTCAAATCAAACTATGTTGGATCTGCTGCTGTTTCTGTTATTCGGAGTCTTTTTATGCTAGTACACAGCCTTTGTAGTCCTAGTTTTCCGTTCTAAATTTATAATTGATTCACTCTAGAATACCTATCCATCTTTCAATCTCACAGTTTTCTTTTCTCTTAGTCTGAAATTTTCCGAAAAGAAGCCAACAAAATCGATACAGCGCACACAATTTAAATCTGTGAATATTCGTACAATCATTTAACTCTTATTTCTTCCTTAAGTCCGACTTACTTCATACTTGAGACTTGAACGTTTATAAAACAAACTAGTGGTTTTATATTAAGGTTGGAGTGAGAATCGGCAAAAATCGAAAACGAAAAAAGCAGTTTTTTTCACACCGAGTGTTAGATCTTCATAAAAATCAATCAGCTTATGAAAAATGTTGTTACAGTACTGCTGATTGATTTTTATGAAGATCTAACACTCGGTGTGGAAAAAACTGCTTTTTTCATTTTTGATTTTTGCCGATTCTCTCTCCAACCTAACACATCTGAAAGCCAATGGAAGGATGCCAAATCCTTTAAAATCTCGCGAGGCCTTCCTTTGGAAAGCATTTGCCCGTTGAAGCTCTCAGATACACTTAAGGGTTGACTAAGAGACTAAAAGAGACCACCAACTCCCGAAGAAACTCTCAAAATGACATGGTACGTTGTTTACTGAATCTTTTGAAGTAGCAGAACCAGAACGGTTCCTTTAGTTCTGCCAATCTTGACAAAACAATCTTATGGTCTGCCTCTCTTTCCGGCTGGTAAAGTAATATGTAGTTAATTGATTGTTGCTAGACTCGTTGCTGCATGCTTTTGTTGTTGTTTCGAAATATTTTGCACTTTTGACCTATATACGGCTCGACCGTCCAGATAAAGGGTTCGAAGATACGTGAAGTGGAATATAGAACTGCCCTGTCTGGTAGTTCAAAGCATTTTCATCTGAACATGTGTTTTGAGATCACAATTGCTCAAATCCTGAAACCACATGCTCAGCAATTAGTATGCACCATTATATCCGAAACTATGAGTGCATCAGTGCCCATGAATTCCATTGCAACATTAGAATCAAAAACAGTATTGAGCAGATATTGTACTATTAAAATCATGCTGCCGAGGAACATCCTATATATGGTCAAAGCTCCGAAAATGACAACCACAGGCGAAATTTTTTTAATAAACTTTGCGTCAAACTGTTGTTTTTCTGGATGTATTAATATTAAACTATATGAATAGTGATCCCAAAAATTCATTTCTTGTCTGTCATTTATGAAAGATTGTTGATGCTTCTTTCATGACCTGAAAATGACTAAAAACCGTATGGAGATAAAAAGGTAAACAAATTCTATATTTTCAACTTTTCGTCTGGAATCAAATTTTTCCATCGTAGTCTAATTTAAATTTAATGATATTGCTTGAAAATTTGAGATGAAATTTTTAAATGTGAAGTAATGAAAAACAAATAACTTGTAACGTGACAGATCAAAAATTCGAAAAAGTTTTGTGGACCACACCAACAGCTTGCATACACTGCCTAACCTACATTTTTTCTTACTACTTTGAGTCTACTTTTTGAAACTGTATTGTAAAAACCTTAAAGTTTTATACGTTTTTGAGAAAACACAGTTGATCTTATGTAACGTAACAGATGTCTTCTGCTGTAAAGCAATTCCGTCAAGATTGATTCAACTGGGTCAAAAATCGTGACCATCTTCGATTCTGAGAAAACGTTTCATCTGTATGGGAGACAAAATATTTTGCATTGTTAAACAATTTTAATTCAAGAGTAATATTTAAAAAGGGCATATGAGATCTTCAATGTACTACTTTCAAAATATATTGTTCGAAAATCGCCATTTGTACAGCGAAACTATATGATAGCGACTTCTAGGGAATTAATTCCACTGTTTTTTTGAAAACAATTTTTAAAAGAATCTTGAAAAATACAATCACTGAAAACAATGTTTTTTTTGTTAACGCAAGCCTAAAAATAGAAGAAACTGTAATTGCATTATTAAGAAGTTATTAGTAAAAAAGTTTTTTTAACAACTAATTTAAGTATGCTTATAAATTTCTTCGTGTTTGCCACTTGTAAATATAATATTCTTATACAATATTAATACTAAATATCATTTCGAATCCAGAGTTACAAATACTTATATTCATTGAATGAAAATCAATAGTATTCAGCCGCATTTATTTTCAATATTCAGTTACGCGACTGAAAACATCAAACGACCAAACTGCCCATTCATTATCGCAGATTTTCATTTGTCTTCGATTACACTAGTTTATTTTGGGTTAATTGCATGAAGTTAAGAAAAAAGGTGTTTTCTAAGTCAATTTTAGGTCGCTGAGCACGAAAATCATATCAATTTTCTTTTTCAAAGAACCGTTTTTGTGATTTTTTAAAAAAGGTGTTTTTGAGCACTTTTTGCAGTTTTTGGTCAATATCTCAGGAAAAAATCTTCCGATTAACACAAACAACTCATTCGAAAGGTATTGATGTGCCCATTCCAAAAATGTATAACATGTTAGGATAAAATATCAACAATTTTGGGTTAAGAGCAACCAAAGTCAAAAAAGTAGTGTTTGGTAAAATTACTAATTTTTAGTTGATTTTTCATAAAAAAATAAATCAGCGAAAAAAATCTTTTAAAATCTTATGTGACAGGCAAACTTCTCACGTGAATTTTAATCCTAAGATCACGAAAATCCGACAAAAACTGATGATGTTATTAGGCACCGAGTGAAAATTGCTCTGTTTTTCACATATCTCTTTTAGTCTTAAATAAAATTACACTAGTTTACGAGAAAAATGAAGTTACGGGAAAAAGTGTTTTCTAGAATAATTTTGGGTCGCTGAATATGAAAATAATACTCTATTTCTCTTTCAAAGAAGTTGGAGTTAAAAAAACGTTTTTCTTTTGCTTCCGCTTTTATTTTTTCATATTTTGACAGATTTTAACAATTTTAAGGTAATCGCGATAAGCTAAGAAGAAAGGTGTTTCCTCAGTTACTTTTGGATCGCTGAATACGAAAACCAAGTCCATTTTTTTTTTTTTTTTCAAAGAAGCATTTTCAAGATTTCTTTGAAAAATGTGTTTTTGGGCACTATTTTAATTATTTGTCAATATCTTATTCAAATCGAAACCGTTCGAAAGGTATTGATGTGTCCTTCCCGAAAATGTGTAATATGCGTAGATCAAATCTCGACAAACATATGATTACGGCTTAAAAGCCAACTGTCAAAATTCTCTTCGAAAGGAAATTTCAGACAAACTGTTACCCGCCAACTGTTATACGCCGTTTATAGTAAACAAAAGAAAAAAGTTTTCTCTTGCATTAACTGCTATGAACTGCGTTTAGCCAGTAACGGTTTGTCCAGAATTTCCTTTCAAAGAGAATTTTAACAGTCGGATGAAAAATGTAGATATGAAGGAAGGTATGAAGCACTGAGTGAAAATTGTAACTTTTTATTTTTCGCACAATCATACTTTCGGCTGAAATAATCTTCTATACTTGATAGTTATTGTTTGTGTTGGGTACTGTCTTCTCGAGCTTGCATCCATCCATCCTGCGGCATCTGAATGGTTTTAGATATTTCATTGTACAACTAAGTGCTCTTTTTAAAATGTGGAAATATCGTTGAAAAAGTTTTGTTTTGTCTGTGGTGAGTACATATTTTACGAATTAAAGGAATTTTAGCCTTCTGCTTCAACAGGCTTCACAGCAGATTCTCAGTTCACAGAATATTACGTGACTAGTGCTACGATCCCACTGAGACTCCTTCCCGATAGGGACTCGAATATTCGACGACTGGCTTATGAGGACAGTGCTACACCCTCTAAACCGCCGCACCAGGGCAGGGCCCGTCAAAATCATAAAATTTCCATTTCGCTCCATGTGCCATAGCATCAACATTTTCCATCCGATGTTAGTGATATTAGGCTTAAAATTAACGTAAACATATTATTTGTCATCTTAGATTCTAAAAGGTACGAAAAAAATTGTTTTTCGGCCAAAAAATCATTTCAAAATGAGTAAGTTTTAAAAATGGTCAAAAATGCACTTTTTTAAGCTTTGGTCGCTTGCAGCACTACACCTGCATATTGACTAAATTAATTGAATGATTTTGACACGAAATATTGACTAAAAACTACAAAAAGTGCTCAAAAACGAGTTTTTTGAGAAAATGACAAAATCGCTTCTTTGAACAAAAAAATGAATATTGTTTTCGTGTTCAGCTATCCAAAATTAGTCTAAAAAATACTTTTTCATGAAGCAATTTTTCTTGTAAACTAGTGTTATTAGACGAAGCGAGTGTGCAGTAACGAATTATACGCATCTTAGCAGGGGCTAGCACAATGTAAACGATGATAATTATTTTATATGCTTTACCAGCATTTGGAAACATTTACCTAAATAATTATTTTTAACTCTGTTCGAAGCAAAATGTGCATAAAAAATATTTCCGAAATATTTTGTTTTTTACATTTCTTATAAAAGAAATGTATAGAATTCGCTCAAACTTTCAAGATTTTTTCCGAGGCCCGGAGGGCCGAGTCTTATATACCAATCGACTCAGCTCGACGATTTGGGACAATGTCTGTGTGTGTGTGTGTGTGTGTGTGTGTGTGTCTGTGTGCGTGTATGTAACGGACAAATTCTCATTCGTGTTTCTCAGCAATGGCTGAACCGATCTTATCCAAACCAATTTTAAATGAAAGAACTAAAAAACAGTATGAACGCTATTAATTTGTTTTTGATTCTGATGTTTAGTTTCCAAGATATGAATGTTTGAATGCGCAAAAATGGCGTTTTTTGCAGTTTTTTTAAATTATCTGCCGAAATTGACAATGTAGATTAACAATTTATATGTTTTTAGACAGCTTTAACGAATACCTTTCGAACAAGCTATAGATTGTTGAAATCGTACTATTATCAAAAGAGATATTTAACATTAAATGCGGACGAAAGATTTTTATCATTTCCCATAGCCAGAAATATGACCAAAAACATGTAATCTATTATTAACGCCAAAACGGCTTATTTTAGGTCAATAGTACCTTCGGAGAATTTAATGGAGGCAATATGCCCTTTCTTTTGGTATTGTGCTTTTGCTGATTAATCCCCCTACGAGTGAGATATTTTCACAAATTTTTTTGGAAGTGATTATATCGAAATGATGCCTTCAGCAAATTTGTAGCTCTAACTTTTGCGAATAACGTTACTGAAGACTTCAAATATCTATTTTGAATACTTTAAAAGCTATGGCTTGTTGTTTGTTGATTACTCTTTGTCGCTTATTTATTGTTCAATATAGTAATAATCCATTGAAATAAGCCAAACATTATTTCGATAAAACGAATTTTGTATTTCATTTTACTATCTACAACCGCTAGAAATAATCACCGAACACTTCCAAGTTATCTGGAAGGAACTTGATAACTTATCAGTACAAAAATGTTCATTTGTGCGAACTTTCTGACTGCAATTTTGCTAACTTATAACCATCGGATCGATCTGAAACATATCGGAAAATGAGAAGCGAAATAAATAACTCCAAGCAACGGCGTAGCCAAGAGAAGGTTTTGGGGTTTAACACCATACAACCCCCCCCCCCCCCCCCACAACACCCAAAAAAAAATTAGATTGAAGTTGAAAATTTATTGATGCAGACTGATTTAATTCAATATTACAATAACAATTATCTGATCCGTAGATTGATAACCTGTTGTTGTAAACATCATGAGGACTTTTGATAAATTGTCGGAATGGGGTCCTGATATGTAACTGATCTCTTGGTCTTGATTTCACAGTTGTCTAATAGCATCAATATCAAATTCCTGTCTGAAAACATTCCAATAGAAAATTCCAGAGTTCTGTAATCAATCATAATCCTCAGATTTATTTTCAAATTGATCTCGTTTTTGTAGAGATGTACTGTAATAAGGGTCTTTATTTAATAGGAAGCGAAGTTAAAATTGATTTAATTCTATGAAACATAGAACTGCTCAACAAAAAATGCATAAATTTCAACAATTGCTTAAAATGTTTTTGCCTTTCTCATTCACCGGAGGACCGAGTGTCATATGCTAATCGACTCAGTTCGTCGAGATCGGAAAATGTCTGTGTGTATGTATGTCTGTATGTGTGTGTGTATGTGTGTGTATGTGTGTATGTGGAAAAAATGTGACCTCTGTTAATCAGAGATGGCTGGATCGATTTGCACAAAGTTAGTCTCAAATGAAAGGTACAATCTTCCCATCGGCTGCTATTGAATTTTTTATTGATTGGACTTCCGGTTCCGGAGTTACGAGTTGAAGAGTGCAATCACACAACAAATTCCCATATAAACTGAAATGAAAAATTTTCAAAATCAAATTTGTATTTTTGATGCCAAATGACATTATAATGCATGAAACATTGAGATTTGATGTAAACTCGAAAAAATAACGTTTGACAAAAATTGATTTTTTTGGACTTTGGTACTTATTTGCTCTGTTACTATTTTCTGAAAAATTAATTCTGCATAATTTTAAAACTTCAAAAATTACGGTTTCGGAATTATGCCGTTTAGACATTAAGATCGATTTTCACCAAACCCCCACCAATTGTAAAATTGGTATTGTAAAAAAACGTAAGGGCGATACTTCAATGCTGATAGGTGGGACCGAAAAAGTAAACAATCGCCAAAGGGACTATATACTATATATACAATCATTTTGTCAATTTCAATAGCAAACACAAATTTTAATTTAATAATTTCAAATACTTCATGAAGTTTTGGGTTTCGATCACTGAATCATGCAATCTAGGATGTAAAAAACACAATAGTTCTAAATTGGAAATAAAACCAAGTCTGGTATATGCACTGTTGATTTTCTTTGAATGCACTATGAGTCACAAGGGCGATTTTTCGGTACAAAAATCAATAACTCCCAAACCGTTCATTTTAGAGAAATTATGCTGAGAGAATATTTTTGGGGATTAAATTCGCTTTCTTTTAAAGTAAAATGTAGCTAGAGTGGTCCTCTCAAACATTCTTTTCGAAAAATTATTTTTCGAACAAAATGGTATAGCAAGGTACTTACTTCAGCAAAGTTGTAGAAAAATGTTTTTCAGTTAACATTTTCAAATGAATTAGAGTTATAGCACTATCGGTTTTTATGTTATAATTATTTTTATTCTTTAACTTAGGGTGTTTCTGAAAAAGTCAGTTTTTTAACTATAACTTTTTAAATAGTTAGTCTATCTTCATACTCTCTATGAAGCAATTTTAGTACTTTTCATTGCGCATATTTCTGCTGAAGAATGTGAATCGATATCATTTTTCGTTATCGAGTTACGATCATTTTTTTTTTAAATAAAAATGATAGTTTTCAATGTCCTCTAACTCAGAAGGTTGCAAAAACTAGCAGCTAAATTTGTACTCTTTTGAAAGTGCATCAAAAATACTATAAAATATTTCAAAATCAAAGTCAGCATTTTTGCCCTTCGATGTCAAATATAAACAACAACACCACGAGTCGTGACAGTTTAATTGGTATCAATCTCATTCATGAATCGAATCGCAGTAGCCGACGACTGCTTTGATCAACGCGTGTAGTGCTTTGTATTATTAGTGCTGTTAAAATGGATAAAATAAAGTTGTTCGATCTCTGGAAAGTGGCCAAAGGTGAAAATAAAAATAAAATAAAAGTTGTGTTTGAGGAAATAATGAGATAATTTGATGTGGGACAAAATGAAAAAAATAAGTTCACTCAGAATGCAAAAGCTGTAACAATTAAAACATGTAAAAGGTTTGATCAATTTTGGAAAGACAGTAATCGAATTGAGACGAAAGTGCTCGATAAAAATTCGAAATATTTTGAGAAGCCGTTAACAGTTCCTACAAAAGATGCAAACTGCACTTCCTCCCAAACCAGCATTCACAGAAATTCGTCGCTTACTTAGAACAGAATGAAGGGTAATCCTTAATTCATTTGCTTTTTAAGGCAAAATGCGCTACATTTTATATTATGTCAACACTTCCATTACCAACAAGTTTCATGAGCGAACAAGGAGCTGAGACTCGGAACGATCGACTGAGTCACGGTAGAAATTGTTCAAGAGTCGCGAACATGGAAGATGTTTTCTTTAGAGCAATGGACTCGTCTAATCCGGTTCTTGCAGTTAGAAGATCCCGATACAGTAAACGCACTGAAATAAGTTCAATATTAAATGAGTTAGCACTTTGAGAAAAGAGACACGATTCATATAACTATAACGACGACGATGCTGATGATGTTGATGATTGTGATTATAATAATTATGAGGATGACGATGATAATAAAGTAGTTACGTAGAATAGTAAAATAAATATCTGTCTGAGCCTAACGTTTTCAATATTTGTGTACATATATTTGACAAGCTCAAAAAATCATTTAACAACTCGACTTTTTGATCTAGTAAAGCAGGTTCTAAATGGCAATGACCAGACCCTTAAAAACAGCCGTATGCTGATGTTATTTAATCATAATGTTGATGTCAACATTTTTCGCTGAATGACAAAAAAACAAAAGTTGATTTTGAGATATTTTACAGTATTTTTGATGCACTTTCGAAAGAGTACAAATTTAGCTGCTAGTTTTTGCAACCTTCTGAGTTAGAGGTCATTGAAAACTATCATTTTTATTTAAAAAAATGATCGTAATTCGATAACGAAAAATGATATCGATTCACATTCTTCAGCAGAAATATGCGCAATGAAAAGTACTAAAATTGCTTCATAGAGAGTATGAAGATAGACTAACTATTTAAAAAGTTATAGTTAAAAAACTGACTTTTTCAGAAACACTAAAATGACACCCTAAGATAAAGAAGAAAAATAATTATAACATGAAAACCGTTAATGCTATAATGCTATAACTTTGATGCATTTGAAAATGTTACTTGAAAAACATTTTTCTACAACTTTGCTGAAGTAAGTACCTTGCTACACCATTTAGTTCTAAACATAATTTTTCGAAAATAATGTTTGAGAGGACCACCCTAGCTACATTTTGCTTTAAAAGTAAGAAAATTTAATTTCCAAAAATATTCTCTCAGACATAATTTCTCTAAAATGAACGGTTTGGAAGTTATTGATTTTTGTACCGAAAAACCGCCCTTGTGACCCATAGTGGAATGGTGGGTTTTTTAAAGAAAAAGCGTTGATTTCTTAATTCTCAGTCGCGTTGGAAATTTGAGTAAAGTATAAACTTCAAATCGATTAAAAAAAAATCGATTTTTTTTGGCTCAGTACAATATACATAACCCCTTTAGAAAAATCAGTTTTCCCACCACAATGCATTGATTGAGGAATTTAGATATTTTATTAACAGAGCATTAGCAATAATTCGTTTGTATGTCTATTTTATGGGCCATTTTTTCGCCTTCCCATTGATTTGGTTTGAGATTTCTAGCACTGATGTTGTCCTATGCTGATTTGAGTGATTCTCTGAGTCCTGCCACTATCCCATGTAGTATGTGTTATCAAAAACATCGCGAAGCATCAAGTTCTAAATGTTCTCAAACGATATAATATCCGAAGAGAGTGATAAAAGTTATAAGAAATGTCTCATCACACTGTTAGGTGGATTAAAAGCGTTTTTTTCAACAAAAATATCTAGTAGCGAAAATACATTTGATAAGTTACATACAAATATCAAACGCAAAAATCATAACACGTTTTAAATAAATAAAAAAAAAGTTTATAATATAAATACAAAATTTATTTTAAAACTTAATTTTAATATTTTTTTACAAATAATTTAGTTATAGAATGTATTTCAATGTTTTGCCTTTCTCATATAGAAAGGTTATGCAATCACTCTGAAAAACGTCAACCTAATCCCGGCCCGGAGGGCCGAGTGTCATATCCCATTCGACTCAGTTCGTCGAGATCGGAAAAAGTCTGTATGTGTGTGTATGTGTGTATGTGTGTGTATGTGTGTGTATGTATGTGCGTATGTGTCAAATAATGTCACTCATTTTTCTTAGAGATGGCTGGACCGATTTGCCCAAACTTAGTCTCAAATGAAAGGTGCAACCTTCCCATCGGCTGCTATTGAATTTTGGATCGATCGGAATTCTGGTTCCGGAATTACGAGTTTCAGAGTGCGGCCACACAGAAATTTCTCCTTTAAACTATAGGAAAAATTAAAAATACAATTTTTATTTTTGATGCTAAATGTGATCAAGGTATATGAAACGTCGAGATTTGATGCAAACTGGAAAAAAAATTTGACGACGGTTCACTTTTTTGGATTTTGGCACATTTTTGCCTTTTTGCCTTCTCATATAGAAAGGTTATGCAATCACTCTGAAAAACGTCCACCTAATCCCGGCCAAATTTTTTTTTTTTGACTCGCATAAGGTTTCTGGATTTTAACAGGGGCGTAGTTGATGGTTTACGGAGAGGGGTTACACCCCCCTCTACTGTTCACTCCCCTCCTTTAAAAATCTCTTTAAATCACCCCTCAGACCACCACCCCATCCAGCCCTCATACCCCTCCCTTTCAACCCCATCATCTTTAAACCACCACTGTATCACAAAGCATACCAATTTAAGCTGGGGAGTCGTTCGTTCATGGGACTTTCGCCCTCCTTCCCGCATGAAAAAATGAGTTAGCAAGCAGATAACATTGATCTAATGCTGATTAGGCTAATGGAGTATGATATTTTTTTGTTTCAAGTGTTTCACCGTCGACACGTAGCTCATCAAGTTCGTGGCTGGCATGCCATTGTATATAAGTGCAAAATGTACTAAGAATGTAATGGACATTTCCACAATTATGTTGAACATAAAAAGCCTCCGTGCCATAGTTTAGAGAAATGAGAAAGGCACAATTGCACCGCTAGGTGGATTAAAACAGGTTTTTCAATTCAAAATGCTCATGAAAAATTGTCTTTCAAAATTCAGATATTTTCAAAACATTTTAGATGTTTTAGATTAGTTTCTTCGTTATTCACGTTTTTTCATCAAAACCAATATGTTTTTCAAAATAAATATGAAATTTACCATTAATACTCAGTTCCCGGATCAAAGATGATTTATGCACGACTGTTTACGGGTTAGCAAAATTTGTTATAACCCAATCAATAGAGCTATTGGAGGAAGTTGAAGTTGTAGTACAAATAATTTAAATTAAACAGTTAGATTTACTTGAGTTTTATTAATACACTGAAGAGCCGTTTTCATTAGCCCCTTTGGTGTATTTTTGGTTAACAAATTGGGGACAACGACAACACATATTTATTTATTTTATTAAATAAACCGAAGCTGTTAAAATATTCAACATTATTTTGTAGACATAACCTCATAACCCTGACTGGCTGACGAAATCGGGCCGAAAAGCGGACAAAATTGAGGCTGATAAAAAGGGGTTTTCACTGTATGTTTAATTTGAATCAATTTAAACCCCTAACTCACACCACATGCTTCTCTTTCTCCTCTCACTTCCAAACTCACCGCACTCTTCTGGATGAACACATAAAAATATTTTGCATTTAGCAGGTTTAGACATATGCGCCGCCGCCGGTAATTTTTAACATGCGCCGACCGGCGGCGCGCCGCCGGTGCATTTTTCCTACACCGATAATTCACGAACTTAAAAATTATTGACTCATAATTTTACCCACTAATCTAGGAACATTGTCTATGGTCCGAATATGCGACTTACACTGATTCATGATCTTTCACATCTTGATTATTACAGTCATGTCCGAATTTGGTTCGATAGTTGGACCGACTGACAAATGTCAAAAACTGTCCAAAGGAGACGATAGTAGTGTAAATGCATCTGCTCACATCTCTAATCATTTAATTTTTTTTTAATTGATTGTCAAAGTGAATTTGACACGAGGTGTTGGCATTCAGATGTTTTTCATTTGGACAATGGTCCCTCCACTAGGTGGACCAATTAAATTAAAAACTAAAAAGCGGCCCAGCTAAAAAATGTCCAACCAGCGAATCATGACTGTACTTGGTATAAGTGGTTGTGAATTAGATCACAAAATTAAAATAGTCTTAATATTTTCTCGAAAACGATTTTGCGGATTGTTAGGAATGAAATGCGCTGAACGTCAAAAATACACCACATAGCCACAATTCATGTTCGTGAAATAATTAAGACAACTATAAGATACTGCTGATCGAATATTGTAACTTAATTATTCAGTTCATAGTGTCACGTGACTCTGTGTAAAAATCCGACGGTAAGCTCAATACTAAAATATCACGATAACACAAAGAGAATTTACGAAAATCGTTGCACATCATTTAACTCTCGACTTTTTTAGTCGATAAAGTTGATACAAATCAGTGTACCCTCAACTAGAATCATAAAAATACTAAGACGAATTTCGCGCCAACTCGAACAAATGTTGGCAGAACCGTTTCAGATTTTAATGAAACTTTCTGTACATGAAGACTTTGTCACAAAAAAAGCAACTTTGCATACTTGGTTTTTTCAAAATTGATCTAGCCTGTCTTTTGAAAAGGGTTAAACTTTTTTTACCAATTTTTTTTTTCAAATGGCTATAGTCTAAAAATGACAAATCCTAGAAAAAAATGTTGTAGGAGTGATTTTCACAAAATTAGTCAAATTTTGTAATAAAAATATTGAAAAAATTCTTCATCGACTCCTACACTGAACAAAAAAATCGATTTTGACAATTTAAAGTCAATTTACAAAAAAAACTCATCTTTGATTTGGATGAAACTTTGTTCCAAGGTAGGTAATTATGTTTCCTACCTACCATCAAAAATTCAAGTTCCAAGGAAATAAAGTTATTTGGAAAAAAAACTTTTTTTCTCCAAACTGATTTTTTTCAGTGTATTTTTGTCGAAAACTAAACCAATGAAAGCCATAATCATCTCAGAATCCAATTTCCCAACAGCTAGTTGCCTGACATATGCAAATAATTATCTTTAACGCATTTGGTATATATTCATAAAAAAGAAGACTGGAAGACTGGAACACTGGAAGACTGGAATACTGGAAGATTGGAAGATTGGAAGACTGGAAGATTGGAAGACTGGAATATTGGAAGATTGGAAGACTGGAAGACTGGAAGACTGGAAGACTGGAAGACTGGAAGACTGGAAGACTGGAAGACTGGAAGACTGCAGTTCAGTTGTTCATCACAAAAATGATAAATTTTATGAAATAGTTGACAAACTTCTCTAGAATTTAGTTTATGTCTGATGGAGCAGCAGCACAATACAAAAATAAGAAAAACTTCGCAAGCTTGTTTAGATTCCAGTCAAAGTGCGAATTAAGCACAGAATGGCATTTTTTGCAACATCCCATGTAAAAGGATGTGATGCTGTTGGTGGCACTCTCAAGTGAATGACCAAAAGAGCCAGTCTTACTCGCGACTATGGAAATACCATAACAACTGCCCAAGAGTTATCTAACTGGGCAGTTGAACAAACTAATAAAAATATCACAAAACTAAATTTCTGCTACATATCCACTCAACAGTATAAAAAAATATCAGAGGAACTCGAAGAACTGTAACGGCAAAACAATATCTGGCACTCAGAAATTGCACAGACTTTAAATTTTTAAAATCGATTTTTTTCAGTGTAGAAGTCGATGAAGATTTTTTTTCAATATTTTTATAAAAAAATTTGACTAATTTTGTGAAAATCACTCCTACAACATTTTTTGTAGGATTTTTCATTTTTAGACCATAGCCATTTTAAAAAAATTGGCAAAAAAAGTTTGACCCTTTTCAAAAGACAGTCTAGATAATTTTTGGAAAAACAAAGTATGTATGAAAAGTGGCTGTTTGTGACAAAGTCTTCATGTACAGAAAATTTCATTAAAATCTGAGAGGGTGCTGCCAACTTTGGATACGATTTAGCGCGACATTCGTCAAATACTAAAATGCATCATTCTTTCTTTTGTGAGCAGTTCTTCAATGCATTTTTTCTTGGATAATTGCACTGTGCATGAATCAAAGAATTTATCCAAGTCAATGTGCGTTATTCATACCTTAATACAAATGAGATTGAAGTTAAGCAATAGTGTTGAGTTTATTTTAGTTATGTGCAATTTGATCACTTGGACGTTGAGAACGTGGTTAACGCATAAAAATGAGCGGAATAAAATGTTGATCAAGTTTGATGAACTTCCAGGGTAGTTCTACAACATCAGAAAAAGTTCAAACATTCCTACTCTTACCACCCGAGGCCATCACCGCCTAAAAATAAGTTATACTTCAACATGATAATTTTTACGTCCACTATGCCTAATGTGTTTATGCCTAACATCCATTATTCCTAGCACGGTGTTCCCAAAACCGGTATTAACAAAAAATGGCCATAAATTTGTCATACGGCATTCGAAAGATATAGTATCCAAGCATCTTCTCAGTGAATTTCAAAATGATCCATCAAGAGATTCGAGAGAAATTGCAATTTGAAGTTTTATGACACGTTTCATAAGGCTACCAGCAAACACCCACGGGTTTGGTCCTATCTCTATAAACAAAAAAATATTTATATTCTTATTTAGTACATGACATTCGAAAGATATAGTAATCAAGTATATCTCCTGCAAGTTTGAAAATATTTCATTGGCGGAATCGAAATTTATAACGGTTTGGATGTGGTATTCGGTCATAGATGGGTATTCTACCAGATTTCAAGCGTGAATCCACGTTTTTCCATTGACTATTTAGATCATTTACACGTGTCACAGTTTTTAAAGGTAAACCTTACCATTTAATTACATAAATATGATGTACAAAAGGTGTTATTTATATGGTGCACTGAAAAAATATGAAAATAGATGAAAGTTGGAATGTTTACTTCAAAAGGCTCCATGGTTTGTTGACCGATCCTAATTATTTTTTCATTATTGAACAAGTAGACGTTTTATCGTTAATTTTCATTAAGAAGAATATAAAATAGAGTTGCCTACTTCAAACAATAGACAACATAATTATCCTCAACTATATGTATTATCACTATTTAGTGAATATCTTTATATTCAAAACGACGACCAATCAATTTCTATACATTAGTTGAATGCAACGAACGAAAAGTACAAATCATGGAAAAATAAAACCATAAATTTAAAAAAATATGAAGGTTTGCTGATTCAGATCAATTTATGTTATGATACGGTTTTTGTTGGAAATTTTGTACAATCGCGATTCGTTGGTTGGGTTGGCAGATCCAAACCGTTATAAATTTCGATTCCGTCAATGAAATATTTTCAAACTTGCAGGGGATATACTTGATTACTATATCTTTCGAATGTCATGTACTAAATAAGAATATAAATATTTTTTTGTTTATAGAGATAGGACCAAACCCGTGGGTGTTTGCTGGTAGCCTTATGAAACGTGTCATAAAACTTCAAATTGCAATTTCTCTCGAATCTCTCGATGGATCATTTTGAAATTCACTGAGAAGATGCTTGGATACTGTATCTTTTGAATACCGTATGACAAATTTTTGGTCATTTTTTTTAATAACGGTTTTGGGAACACCGTGCTAGCGTACGTATGCTAAATATCCGTATGCTTACCGTATTTATGGCTAATGGGGTACACCCGTAAAACACTGGTTTCCAGAGTAAATGTCGAAAAACTAATTCTTCCTGAGAATTTTTCACGTTTATCAAGGTTCATATGATAAAAATTTATTGAAGAATAAAAAGAAATGATGAAATTTGATATGGATGACAAAATTTCGTAGTACCCTAACTTTTCATACTCTGACTAAAGTGCAAATGCTTCATTTGATTGCTAAAATTATTCCACATAAGCAAAACTGCAAAAAATGTATAATTTGAAGCGTAGGACAGAAATGTCATTAAATACCGGTTTTTTGAGACAAGATATTCCAAACCCCCTGTTCAGAAAGGATTGTATTCGTTAAAAAAAATCGTCGATGGTTTGTATGATTGTCAAACTGTAAACGTTTCGAACTTTAAATATTCCAATGGTTCCAATGGATATTAAATATTCAGTAGAGTAGAGGTTCCATATGCTCAAAAAAACCCGATACCCTGCCCAGAATAAAGAAATATTTCAATTATTAGTCCGTTGTTATCAATTTATCTCATTGGATTTAGTTGAAACCAAACAAAGATTCTCCATATAGAAAACTACAGTGAACAATAAAAAAAGATAGTAAAGCTCCCTCTAGCCATTACAAAAAGACGAAAATAACTTTCAACTAAAGGAGACACAAGAAATGTGCACGAAAAATATGCATGTTACTGATCTTGATGCTTATCCATGACAGATGAAAATGAGCAACCCAAAACATGTAGCTATAGAAGACGGGAAGGGAAAAAAATATACGTACATATACGTTGCGAACTGAAACAGAGGATATCAAAAGAATTTTTCATCAAACAACAGCGCTTTCAGAAGATATGTATGGCTAACAGTATTCTCCCTATAAGTTTCTACGGCAATTAATTAAAAACGACACGTACAGCAATATCAATGGAGAAAAAAACAAAAACTGAGCACAGAACCAAAAACTATGAACACATACTTAATAGGTCGTATTCTAGAAACAACGAATGGCAATTTTAAACTCTCGATTCAGTATTATGGTAAGGTATTATAGCCAAGCAAAGCATTTTCATAGAGATATTTAGTTAAGACTTGTTCTATACTTTTTTTAGGAAAACAGAATATATATGCTCTTCCCTTTAAGATTAACAGCGATTTACTTCGAAGCGTTAGAATGGCTCTAGGTGTTATGTATGTTGTCTTTTATTTCTGGGGCGTGTTTGTGTTGGGAATGTGTATTTTCATTCTTTGTTCAGTGGATATAGACAGCAAATTTTTCATTTCTTGGGCAAGTCACCATCCTACGAATGATTATAAATTGTAAATCATAAGCGGGTAGAATGATCCCAACTCGACAATTTAGATGATCCGACTAGGAAGGTAGAAATTAGAAAAGAAATGCAGATCAAACAAGTAGCGCACAAATAGTAACCTAAGTGAGAATGAGAACGGGAAAGGTGGCGTTTCGTGAGGTTCAACTCTAAACTAAAAGGGCAGTCTGTTGAAATAGGATTATGCAAACGATCAGAAAGGATTTCAAGACGATTACGTTCCGGGTTTCGTTTCGTACTCTGTTCGCCCCGAGAGCGGAAATGTCTGAATCACGGCGGCCGGTGCGTCGCATGGGACGATTAGAAAGGTTATACAAGGAATGGACTGATTTGTGCTGTGATGGAATTGAAAACAGTCGAAGGCTTTTAGACTGTTGCGGGTCTGGATTTTTGCTTCCTCTGGCATAGGTACAGGTATCGTCAGGAGGGTTGTAGCTACGGTTTTGTTTGTTTTTGTTGTCGAGTCATTTAAATGACCAATAAAGCATTTGTACAGTTATCGAATTACTTTTCTTAGAACAAGGGACATTTTGTACTTTTCGTGAAATATAATATTTTTTCAACAAACGGCGAAATATTTCGAAACATTGTTGAATGATAGTGAATTCCAGTAGACTACGGCACTAGCCTTATATCTACTACTTTTTGAAGTCTTGTATACCATCGAATTTAATTTAATACATTAAATAAGTTGGTGTTTTTCGTCAGGGATACCATCACAAAATTGAACATTATTGGAGCAATATTCTATTTCGGATGGAAAACATATGCTAGAAAACGACTGGATTCAAATGAGCGCGAAAAACACTACATGTTAGAAATGTAATATCCAATTCATAATTAATGATCACGGGGCTACAACCCTGACTTCATGGACTTCATGGATGCCGATGGAATTGGATGTGCAAATCAAAACTGAGCCAACTGCCTGATAAGTTCACTGCAGTAGTAGTGTCTCCCTAAACTCGCTCTCTACTAGGTTACAAGTGTATCCACTACAGGTGGGATCCATTTTCCGATTATTATTCATGCAGCTCGCATTCGAACCGGCAACGGCACCGGACATGCGTCTTCATCCCCCCAACAGTAGGAGGTAGGAATTTTCCTCTATTTCTTTGATTCTATATTCCAAATTCTGTTTGTACGTGTTGGTAGTGTGAGAAAGTGGGGGAGGGGGTTGTTTTTTTGTTAGTGTGGATAGTTGGTGAAGTGAACGTCCGTTGGCTGGACGGTTGTGAGTCGTTTGACTACAGATTAGAAAGTCTCAGGCGGTCGTTGTGGGGGAGAGTGGTTTTTTGTTTCCTCTAACGTGCTCTAGAGCCTTTTTCCGATCGCGAGATTTTAACTTTGGTTTCTAGCAAACGAACCAACGAATTGCGTAGCTTATCGGTACGGTTCGAGCTTGGCACATGATATTTTTTGTTGTTGTTGTGGAGAAAAACAGATACACGTCAATACCAACAGTATTTTGCTTGGCTATCATATTTACCGAGCGCTTTACCTGCCGTACCCATGTTGAGGATACTGATTTCGCCAAAATAGGATCCAGCTTTCAGCGAAGCCATAACAGTTTTTCCGTTGTCTGCGACAACCTGCAGTCTACCTCTATTGACTATGTACATCTCTTTGCCGACTTCACCTGCGAAAAAAGGAGGAAAACACGATTTCGTTAGTCGCTACTACAAAGGAAGATCTAATCTACTCGTCACACTCGATAGTACATGCTCATCCTTGGCAAAATGGGTTATCATGTTTGGATTGCAAAAAATCAAAATTCAAACGGCACAACGGAACGCTGGCTTACCTTTCCGACAGATGAAGTCGCCCGGAGAGAACAGCACCGGTCTTAGCTTTAACACCAACTCGCACAGAAAGCCCGCTTCGGTATTTTGAAAAATTTCTACTCGCTTAAGTGTATCTAAATGAACATTTATAGCTATTTCAGCCTGTGGAAGAAAATGGAAGAAAAAAAGAGCGTGAATCAGAACAGTGAGCTTAATTTAGTACCGAAGCATGAAGACACAGAACAAAGCTTTCGTGGTGATGACGAAAGTTTTGTACGGTCTGAGTTGATGCCGCTTTGAATGATTTACTGGCATTGGACGTCGTCGCACGTGCCGCTAACTTATTGTAATGTGTATGAATGGTTTCTAAAGTTGTCCTTGAAGTGGAATCAAGCTATATCGTTCGGTGTCTCTGTAAAGCGGAACGATTTAGTGTAGTAGTGAGTAGTGACAATTAATAATCAGTGTGAGCCATTTTTAATAATTTGGTATTTACCATGTGTCTTCTGTCTACTGTCTACTGTCTACTGTCTACTGTCTACTGTCTACTGTCTACTGTCTACTGTCTACTGTCTACTGTCTACTGTCTACTGTCTACTGTCTACTGTCTACTGTCTACTGTCTACTGTCTACTGTCTACTGTCTACTGTCTACTGTCTACTGTCTACTGTCTACTGTCTACTGTCTACTGTCTACTGTCTACTGTCTACTGTCTACTGTCTACTGTCTACTGTCTACTGTCTACTGTCTACTGTCTACTGTCTACTGTCTACTGTCTACTGTCTACTGTCTACTGTCTACTGTCTACTGTCTACTTGCTACTGTCTACTGTCTACTGTCTACTGTCTACTGCCTACTGTCTACTGTCTACTGTCTACTGTCTACTGTCTACTGTCTACTGTCTACTGTCTACTGTCAACTGTCTTCTGGCTTCTGTCTTCTGTCTTCTCTCGTTTCTTTTCTGGCTAAACTAAATAGACTATTTACAGTTGTGTTCGTTATATGAATCATGATATTTTCTACGAGCTATCAGAATGTTAAAATCAAAATATAATAGAAACTTATTCATTTAATAATGCGACAAAAAAGGGTGGCCGTAGCGTAGTTGGTAAATCGATTGCCTTATACGCAGCGCACCTTCGAGTCTCGATACCGTACATAGGGTTAGAAATTTTTCATAAGAGATTTTTCTAACCCGAAGAGGCGACTCACCTCAAGGTTAAAACCTCTATAATCGAAATAAAAAAATGCGACAAAAGCTGCAACGGACATGTTAGTCCATGCGGGGTTGCGGTAAGGCAAGCTGTTTATGCCTGCAATATGTTGTTGGTAATCCGTGCGTGAAATAACTTAGTGTCAAATAGCGGACATATTTTGGGCGGCGCAATGTCGCTAGGTACTAGAAGTAGTGAATGTGTTTTTTTTACAAAATATAGAACCAGAAGTCCAATTTATTTCATTTTATTACACTAAAACCTCTATTTATGAACTCATTTTTACGTAATGTTCGATTTACGTAACTTTTCTTACGAACTAAATTCGAAATAAAATCTCGTCTAAGAACCAAATTCGTAAAAGAAGTTTGACTGTATCGATTTTGTTGGTCATTTTCGGCAAATTTGAGACTAAGAGAAACGAAAGCAATGAAATTGAAAGACGGATAGATATGCTAGAGCGAATCAGTTATAAACATAGAATGGAAAACGAGGACTAGGCAGGCTCATATGGACATGATCGAAAGGAAATGTGAAGAATTCTTTGCCTTCTGCTAAGTAGGAGTTGGGCGTTACACCTAAGTCTACCGCATGATCTATGGTAGAACATAAATCGTCATCATGTTTTGCCGCCGACGCCGGCGTTTTCCGACTGACTAGCAGATGATGGAAAACGATATTTAGGCCATTTTGAAATCCAAGATGGCGACTTTCGGTTTAGAAAACGCTCTATAATCTCAACAATATGGATATTTTTGGAATGGAATTAACGAATAGATAACGGAAATAAGCCTTTTTAAAATCCAAGATGGCGACTTAATAACATGGGTATTATCGGAATGGGTTTGACGATTGGATGCTGGAAATCGAGGTTTTAGACAATTTTGAATTCAAAGATGGGGACTTCCGATTTAGAAAACATTCTATAAGCTCAACAACAAGGGTATTTTCGCGATGGGATTGTTGAGTAAATGACGGAAATCGATTTTATCGACCATTTTAAAATCCAAGATGGCGACTTTAGGTTTAGAAAACGCTCTATCAACTCAACAATATGGGTATTTTCGTAGTGGAATTGACGAGAAGATGGCGGAAATCGATGTTTTAGGCCATTTTGAAATCCAAGATGGCGTCTCTAGACACAGCTTAATAACCCCTTTGATTACTCATAAACTCCTAGTACAAAATTTAAAAAAAAACTGATATTTTATTTTTTAAATATTTGACTTAAGGGGTTACATCACTTTAGAACACCAAAAAATAGAAATGTTTCAGGAATTTTTCTAGACGCAATAAAGAGGTGAATCAAAATCTTGTGAAATGCGAATTTTATGATACTACTTGTGAAGCACAAAAAATAATTTTTTCAAGTAATTTTGTTACGAGGCCGTGTAGTCTTTTTCAGTAGATGCCTCTTTTTGGAAAGGGTCCATGGTCGGAAACCTATCTCCCGTAATTTTGAACCTAGAGCTTAAAACTAAAGTTTTTTCGATATCTTATAACAATGATAAGCGATGTGGGTAAGATTTCGTCGATATCTTGTTTTTTCGCGAAATAGCGCCCTTTTTATTGCAAATGCGCTGAAAACGTAATAAAAATCTACACAAAATTGCTGTTTAAAAAATATCCAATAAAAAGTGAAATCCTACATACGTTTCTGGAGAAAACAATTTTGAATATACTGTAAAAATTTCAAAACGAACAAAAATCATTTGTTTGAGTTACTTTTCCGGCCAGCTCAAAAAAATTGGTTTCGAGAAAAACGCGGTTAAAGTTTCAATACACTCGGGATATATCCAAAAGACGTTGCGGCAAAACTGAAAATTTGAACATTTAACAACTATTGTCGCCTGTGGTTTTTTGGTATATCATTTTCAAGACCCTAAAGCACATTTTAGATCCACAAAAAATCGATTTTTTTTAAAATTCTATGGTGGTCAAACCCCTTCAGAAAAATATGCCCCAGAAAGCATTTATGTACTCGAATTTTAGTTGCTTCGTTTTCCAGAACCCCGATGGGGAGTTGATAAAAAAGGGCCATTACTGCATGTTAACAATTCTCTACAAAACAAACAAAATGAAGACTTTCGGAAGATAGTTAACGAATAAATGAAACAAATCTTTGCAATAAATACATTCTGATGTATGAGATGACGACTTTCGATTGAGCAAAATTAATGATGTGACTAACATTACAAGTATTTTAGGAATGAGAAGTAAGATTTCATTTTTTTTTGCCAACACTGCGGGTGTACCAATGATATTTCGTATAGCATACCAAAATAACATGATATACTTTAGATTTACCGTATTGGTATGTTTGGATGAATTATTCAAAAGCCTTAGCTCAATTTCATGGGCGTAGGTAGTTTCGCAATAGGGCGTAGTGAGGGTAGAGGGAGGGAGGAAGCTTCAACATATAGAAATTCTAACTGAAATAACTGAAATCTTGTCGAATTGAAATGTTCAGATGAATTATTTTAAAACATTTGCACAATGTTCTATGCATAATAGTAACGATCAAACTAAACATACAGCATCCCTCTACATTGACTTTATATCAATGGAAGTAAAGTTGCAGACTGAATCGACTGATGTCGAGTTGATATGTCAGAGGAATGCATTGATTATATTTCAGTTTAATACGCACTATGATTTGATAGGATGCTCTTTTCGATGTTGTTCGATCACCTGAAGTAAAAATTGCTGTTGAACTGGGGCTCTTGTGGGTTGTGTAAATGTTGTAAAATAATTCATCTGAACATTCCAACTCGATAAGATTTCAGTTATTTCAGTTCAAATTTCCATATTTAAAAGTCCCCTCACTACGCCCTATTGCTAAACTACCTATGCCCATGAAATTTAGCTAAGGCTCTTGAATAATTCATCTAAACATACCAATGTGGTAAATCTAAAGTATATGATGTTATTTTTTTATGCTATATAAAATATCATTGGTACACCCGCAGTGTTGGCAAAAAAATTATTTTTGGCAATTAATTCGATCTATCGAACTTTGAACAGCTATAATTTGTTGTAGAAACATTCTAGCACCATGCATTCTTCGGCAAAGTTGTTCAGCATATCCTGGACTACACTTCCATCTAATTGCTGGTATACTGCAGGAAGAATTGCAGTCTGTAAAATTGAAAATGAAAAAAGTAGGTTTTCCCGTACTAATTTCCATACAAATTTCAAACGCAATGCGCTACGCTGGGTCAAATCCAATCGACCCAAAATTTTGCACAGTTGTTTGGGACCCCAAATGGAACCAAAAAAGTGCTGTGCTGAAAAAACGACCATTTTGCCCCACCCTAATACCCATATTGTAAGGGTTTTAGTATATTTTACATGACCGTAAGTCGCCATCTTGGATTCCAAAATGACATCACTCGTCGATTTCCGACCTCTACTTATCACGCCCGTTTCAAAAATACTCATATTTGTAACGTTTTGACTACTTTTGCTGGACTGGAAGTTTTGGATTTCGAAATCACGTCACTCATCGATTTCCGTCATCTACTTGCCATGCCCGTTCCAAAAATGTCGAATATTCGTCATGTACTGTTAAGCCAATTGCAAGAATATCGCGATTCGCTTCACTTGCCTTTTTATCGATTCATTTTAATTGCTATTCTTTACAGTGGTTATGCATCATGACCTGTGACATCCGTTGAACTTTATACTATGTAGAGCATTATGCCATGAACCTTAAAGATCAACATATTACTTATTACACTTATAGATCTTCTGTATTTCAAAATGTTCTTGGATGACCATAAACATCAATTGGACGCATGACCTCATTGAACTTTGTGTTATGATCCTTCATGAGTATGCACTGCCTCCATATACGGCCGAAAGATAACTGGATACGCTTATAGATCTTTAGACCTTCTCTCCAGGAAATTCTTGGAATACCTGGAACATGAGTAAATATAAGCATACCTGCCATACATACGAAAGGAAATGCGAACTTTTTTAACGAACTAAATCCCAAATAAAGAACAATTTTTTACGAATAAATTCAATTTACGAACTCACGGTTTGGTTCGTAAATGGAGGTTTCAGTACATACACAATTGTTAAAAATATGTATACAAAATAGTAACTTTTCGGATCGGAAAAAAACAAAAACGTTTTGTGTTTTACGACAGTTTCAATACTGGTTAGTTCATTAAAATCGTCATTTAGGTCGCCAGTAATAAATTTTTAAAAATAGAAAGGACTTTAAATTTCAAATGTTATTATCACGGTAAAATTTTTTTCACAGAACCCATGCGGATTTGATTTTGAAATAGCAACTACTGCCAAAAAAGAGGATCTTCCATCAAAACTGTAATTTTATCTAATTTGGGAATTTTTTAAAATTTTAACTCAGTACTGCAATTTTTTCCCAATATGAATACATACTTTCGGTGTAAAATGTCGTTAACCTTCCGGCAGTCACACTAGCGCACTGAGTGCACGCTGCTTTGAAAATCTAGCGAAATCGTCTTAGGGCACCAGCGGATGCTCGCTCAGTGAGCCATTTGCGCGATTTTCGGAGGTTAATAAAACATAAAAGAATATAATTCTCCAATTTCTCTGGACAAAACAATGTACGTAAAAATCTATCAAGTAATTACTATTTAGTCCATATATAACCATTAGACCGGCAACAATTTTGACCTTTTTTTAGAACATTGTTAAATCAAACGGTAATTAGCTTCACATACCATTTGTAAAATTTGAATTTTTTCCGAAAACTCTATTTCACTCACAAGAGTTTTCAAGTTTTTCTATAAAAATATATGAAACATTGGCAATTGAAATAATAAATTCAGTACAAAATGCCAGTATCATCTTGTGCATCCCAAAATCTGCAGATATATAGATTAAGGTGCAAGGATCAACATTGCCGAAGACTGCAAATTGATTCGATTTTGCAGTAAAAAGATATTTTCATATAAAGTTATGTGTTGCCTCTCTTTCTCGCACATGATTAGAATAGGAAATTTCAAAAAAAATGGTTGGTCTTCAAAGTTAAATAACTTTATAGGGGAATCTCCAATCAATATGCGATCTTCAGCAAAGTTGTTCGTTATAAAATAAGCTGAGCGACTGTAAGTTTTGAGGTATGCAGAGTTCCTATGAAATTTTTGATTGGAATTTAAGTTTTAATTTTCAAGCTTTCGTATATATTGCTATAGAAATTTGAAATATCTTGTGGGTGAACTAGAGCTGTCGGAAAAATCTCATATTTTGCATATGATTACCATTACCAATTACCATTCGAATTGGCAGTGTTCAGAAAAAAGTCAAAATTGTTGCCGGTCTAATAACCATTTGTTGCACCTTGCGTACAGAAACACATATTTAAAAAAAACGGCAACATAACTGTATATTGTAATCATAAATTCTATTACGAGTTTAACTGGTAGGGGTGCTCTGTATGAGCGACGTGGCCAAAAAGTTGTTTTATTTTTCAATCAAATTTCCATATAAAATTGAAACGCATTGCACAAGGCCAGAGAACAGCCAATTGCTCCCAAAATTTACACGCTTATTTGTGAACTTTAACGAACTCTATATTGCTGCAATTCAACAGAATTACACTTAAATCACTATCGTCCAATTTTATCAGATCACTTTTGGTCATCATTCGCTTCGTTATCCAATTTACTAGTCAACTAAACGAAGCGATTTCGTTTTGCGTCACCACGCTCCCAGCATTGCTCCAATTCTGACACCGAAAGGGATGACGGCAACACCCGTCTAAAAGTTCCTTTACAATTTGCTGTCATAGCAACTTCCAACAGCAGTACACTGAGGTGCAAATAAGTACCGACATAAATTTCACTTCCGGAAATACTAGATGCATTATTCTGTAAATTTATCAAAGCTAACAGTATCTGACAATTTCATTTTAATGCTATGATGATTAAGGAAAAATCAATCCTTGGGGAAGCTGTCAAAATTTTCTTACAATATTAAGATTTGATTAACTTACAGAACATTGAATCCACTGTTTCCGGATGCACAAAAATTTGCTCAGTGTATAGTTTTACAGCACAGTGTTGATATCCGTTTCTTCAGGGAGGAACACACACTTTTCACATGACATAAACAGCTTACCTTTAATTTGTCAGGAAGACATGATACAGCTCTCTCCTCATCTGAGCACTTCTGCGTCAGCCAGAGATAGTCGAACCATTTGATCACTTTCACCTGGAGATGATTGGGAACCCGTCTCATGCGCATGTAGGTTTTGACACCGTCGAGCTTGGCTGTGCAGCAGAAAGGGAAGAAAGAAAACGCATACAAAACGGATCAGTACCAACTTTATCGAGTCTTTTTCACTGCAGCCACTACTGGGTGGTATGATAGATGCCCGCTTGGGATGTGGTGGTGAGTCCTAAGACTGCAAAAGACGAGTACAATTTGTACCGTTGATTGAAAGCGAAAAAAACTGAAATATCAACCTGCGGCGATTCTGGGGGTAGGGAAACAATGATTGGAAACCAATACCTAACCATGTGCGATGAGTTCGTGTGAAAAAGAATCATTACTTCGAATAGTTCTTTTTCCTATGAAATGGAGACGAATGATGTTTTATAAACGAACTAACGAGTGTCTTTAACGGTCTTCCAGGAACGGAGATTATGGAATATCAGCAACCCGGCAGTAACGAAATGGTTGGTTATTGTTTCTCTAGTGCCAGCAAAGATGACGGCGAGAGGACTATCGATGCCCATCTTTGCTCCCTTCGTGAATCATAATGTCGAGAAAAGGGACACGCTTGTAGTGCCGCAAGAACAAAGCATACAGGGCACCCTTCTCGTTCGATGATGACAACGCTTTCGCTATTACAGCATCGATAGTCGTATCAAGAGAGATGAAGTATTCTTCAAATTTTCATCAGAACAAACTCTTGTTGAGATTAAAGATAACGATCACCCCCCACCTGTGAAGCCAGGCGGTAGGGTTCTGTAGCACTCTTCGAAGCAATAGGTTGTAGTTGGTAGCCCGTATAATTGGGTTTACAGGATACAAGCGATGTTAAGTAGGATAAAGTGCCAATTTTCACCATACTAAGGTAGGTGCCTCACTAATTCATTAATTTCTAGACCTACAATCAATGGAATTTGTAAAAATTGACATGAACAGCTTTGCTTCGTTGTTAAGAACCAGGCTAATAAAACAAATGCGCTGAAAACAGTGAAATTCCCGGGTTTGAGTGCAACGAAATCTCGAATCGAGTGCCCCAATTGTTGCGCTACAATTGGGCTCAAAGTGTTGCACAAAGATGACAGCCCTAATAAACTTTAATAGTCTAAATAGTGATTTAATAGTCTAACGACCTGTTCAGGGTATAGTCCAAACATAAGTGGAATCGTTGCACTATATGGGTTAATGTTCGTGTATAATCATCACGCTACGCCGAAAAAAATTCATACATAAATTCCAATAAAAAAATCCTGACGAAAATCGTGACCAAGTTCCTGAAATTATGGATATTAAACCAGGTATTCATGAAACTATTTGTGTGTTCAAAAAACTAGCTCCCGACAAAAATATTAATGGCCTTACATACAATGTTTTGTTGAATTACCATGATTATTCACTGGACATATTAAGTTTTTGTTATGATTCATAATTTGGAAATACACTGGTTGGTATGAAGTATACCAATTAAAAGAACCGACATTTAGACGATGTTAATCATTTTAGGACTTTAATCACGATTTTCTTATCCCATATCCTATATTATATGCGTGACTGATTCGCGATATCTTGTTTTGTGAACTACACCACGAACATGATTTGTGGTTCTATAATATCTATTTTTTGGCGCTCCGCTCAATTTTTATTTTCTGCCCGGAAGTTCTAGGTCCCAATAGTAATAGTAAGCTGGACATAACTGTATGATATTTCATAAAAAAACCGACTTAATCTACCTAACAGTGAGATGAGTCATTTCATACATATAATTGTTGGATCAGACGTGGGATGAATACATTTTCGAGTTCTACACGAATTATACCTCGAATAAACTGAATAAATTATAGAAAATCAATAAAATAAATGAAAATAAATGAACAAAATGAATAAAATTATTCATTTTATTCAATAATAAAATAGAAGAAAATGAATAACGTAAAAAAATAGAACGAAAAAAATATTTAAAATAAATATTATAATTAAATTAAATAATATAACTAAAATTAATAAAGTAGATAAAACGAATAAAATAAAAAATAAATAATATAATTAAAACACGTGAAATAAATAAAATAAATACAATAAATAAATCAATTAAATGAGTAAAATGAATGACTGAAAAAGAATAGTCAGATTATTAAAATGAAAAAACTGAATAAAATGTATGAAATGTAATGAAATAAATAGAAACAAATAAGTTAAATGAATTTTATAAACAAAAATAACGAAATGAGTAAACTGATTAGAATGAGTGTATAGAATGAAACTAAAGAAAATGATTTAAAAAAATGAATAAAGCGAATTTTACGAATTTGAGAAGCATTATTTCAGGAAGTTCTGAACTGTTCAGAAAAATTCTAATATTCAAAAGATGGCCAATTAATGTACAATTCTAATTAATATTCAATTTTCTGTTTTCACCTTTTTGATTTCGTTCTTCTCTTCTTGACGACATCATTTAAGATTATCTGGTATTGCTATTTCATTGATGGACCTTAATTAGTTACCAGGAAATTGGAACGTTTAATTTGTTTTCGACTTCAAGTACGTCTTTTTGGTCACAGATATTTCTCCTAAAAAGAGTTTCACAATTCACAATAAAGTTTTCAGGTAATTGGCAATAGGAAACTGAGATAAGGTAACATGTCATTTCAAACTCTTTAACAAGAGAGGGACAGAGATTTCATCTTCAAACATCTATATAGTCCAGGTAAGTCGGACATTTTTCTAAAATACCCAAGGATTTCCTTAATTATAGTATATATAAACACTCAGTATAGAATTGAATTAAATTGGACCTGATGTAATGCCTGCCTTCCCATAGTGCAACGTTTCGAAGGGATATCCCTTCATCTTCAGGGGAAAGTAAGGTTTGAACAATTTAGGTATAGTTTTCTTATAACACAAACATTTTGAAAATTTTCCAGGACTACACATATTTTCTTTGTCAAGTAGTATATTAAATTAGGTGGGACTATTACACTAGGAATCATAAATAAGCTCACGTTTTCATGACCGCTTATAGTGCATGATAGTGTGACTTTATCGCTTATAGGGCATGATACTCGAAAACAAGTGTACTTTTCGGAAATGAATGTCGTGTTTTATCCTTTTCTGACCCGAGGTATGAAAAATGTGAATTTTCTTGATATGTTTGAAGGAGATGCATAGTAATTTTTGATT
Source organism: Topomyia yanbarensis (assembly GCF_030247195.1). Classification (NCBI taxonomy): domain Eukaryota; kingdom Metazoa; phylum Arthropoda; class Insecta; order Diptera; family Culicidae; genus Topomyia; species Topomyia yanbarensis. The sequence goes on from NC_080672.1 coordinate 300,307,272, forward strand.
ACTCTAGTTCGTAATGTAACTTAAATTTTCATAATTTTCCCTAGCCAGTTATCTCTAGCTAATCGAACGTCGTTAAAATGTAAAAAAGTAATTTATAAATGTCACTCACAATTAATAACAATTCAAAAAATGTGTCTTCTGTAAAAAAATGTGTCTTCTGTTAATAATTCACTACACATAATATTTTGAAAGTGAACTTCCACATATAGTGTATTTTATATGCAAGTTGAATTTTTGGAATAGGTTGGTTATGTGCCAGAATAAAATTGAATTAAATTAAAAAATCAATTTGAAATAAGATTTCAGCTTCACAAAATGACCTATTTTCATCGAATTCAGGCAACTTTTGAAGTTTTGTCCGACTTTTGTGTGGAGGGTGGTCACTGTGTTACCGTATTGATTTTAAAGTTTTTATTGTGCATTTCATTCTACTAAGTCAAAAAATTCGGAATTCCAAATGTCAGTATTGCCACAGAAACCAGCCAGAATCCCTGTTGATTTGACTCGATACTACAGCGCAGACTTGATTTTATCAGTCCGTGATTTTTTCATCCTCATATGAAAAGTTGATTAATTTTCCAAAAATGCTCTACACTGTTTTTTAAAAAGGGTAAAACTTTTTTACCAACATTTTTCAAATGGCTATAGTCTAAAAATGACACATCCTACAAAAAAAAGTTGTAGGAGTGATTTTCACAAAATTAGTTAAATTTTCGAATACAAATATTGAAAAAATTCTTCATCGACTCCTACACAATTTGCAATTTGCGATTTCTTTGATTTGGATGAAATTTTGTTCTAAGATAGGTAATTATGTTCCTTATCTACCGTCAAACATTCAAGTTTGGCACTTTCAAGAAAAAAAGTTATTTGAAAAAAGTTTTTCTTGCCCTTACTGATTTTTTTTCAGCGTATTTTTATCGAAAACTAAACCAATGAAAGACATAATAATCTCAGAATCCAATTTCCCAACTGCTAGTTGCCTGATACAGGCAAAAAGTATCAGTAAAGAATTTGGTAAAGCATCTCGGACTTGACTGGAACGAAGACGAAGGGATTCGTTTAATGGTGATCTGGTACTAGAGCACTTAACGCACGACCAGACAACATGTTTAATATTGCGATAACCACCACCACAAGCGTAGAAACCGCTCTCTACGACCCCAATACGCCGGAGATAGACATTCTACATATAATGATTGTACATGGCCTGAGATATCACCCGAATGAAGTCAGCCATTCTCTTGGACCAAGATTTGTTGATACCTTTGGGATTCCTGAACTTCCATCGCTCCACGAAATTTGCCAATTTTCGAGCGTCCTCTGAGAAGAAATATTTAAAAACTCATTGAAGCTACGCGATCTTTCATAAATATCACATTCTAATGCCTAAATGTCCATCTTTTCATTAACATTTTAATCCAAGTGTCCGCCTTCTCATTACCAGGAATGGAACACTGCGAAAGAATTCAAACTAAGGTAATTTGCTATGATTTCTCAGATATAGTACTCAAAAACTCCCATGTATTCCCCAGGAAATTCAAAGAGTGCTTTCCATACTCCATCAAATGGAGAGCCTTCTGTAACTATAACGATGTGGACATGGTCGTTGATAGGTAAATATAAAGCCATTAATTTTGTTTTTAAGATCATGCGGAGTCTCTCAACAGTAGAAAACTTTTCATGATTTTCTCCGCATTTTCCAAAGCATGCCTTGTTTCTACAATAAGTCGCTATAGGCCCAATTGTTTGCAACAATGGCAGTTCATGCCTCGCGGCACAAAAAGGCGAACAGACTAGCCCCGTCCAAAAGATCAAAATTTGGAAGAGCAGATACGGCGAAAGGTTCGAATTGAGGCTGATGGAAAATAAGTTGTTTTCATATACTTCTTGATTTTTCCTGGACAAATTTTCACTTGCCGAAGCAAAGGGTTCTTGAAGGAGCGAACCCCATACTTCGCAACTAAGGCCCCTGTTGGAGGCTACACCATCAATCTCTACTTCCTGGGCGGGTACATAGACAAGATATGTACTTCTTCGTACACGGCCAAGTGGTATTTAGTTGAATCTCGCATAAATCGATGATGGTAAATGGCTTATCTTTACCCTCATTCAAGTTTGTTATGAATATACACTCAGGTTTTTTTACGCGGATTTTTTTTTGCGCGGAATTTTTACGCCATTTTTTTACTCGGATTTTGAAATTTACGCGGTTTTCATTTACGCGGATTTTGAAATTTACGCGGTTTTCATTTGGAAAAACAAAGTATGCAAAGTGGCTTTTTGTGACAAAGTTCTCATGTGCAGAAAGTTAAAGTCTGAGAGGGTGCTGCCAACTCTGAATACGATTTAGCGCGAAATTCGCCAAGAAATGCATGATTCTAATTCAAAATAAGAACGAATTGCTGTAATGCATTATTTCCATTAGGAAAATCGCTTTGAAAACTAGTCCCCCGATGAAAGTAAAAAATCATTTGTTCAATCTTCCCAATGGCAACAGGTCACCATCGTTGGAACGATTTGCGGATTTACTTGCAGCACTCATCATTGGGATAGTATAAGTATAACTGTACAAGCGTATTTGACCCCTTCCTCATTCCAGTGCAACTGAAAATTTGTAGCAAAAAAAAAGTCCTTCGACTGATTGCAGCAATTCGTGGATCCACAGTTCAGCCATGGTTTATGTTCTATCACACCCACTCACCGCTGAATCTTTTCCAATAACTCATGTTCACTTTAGTACCGAACCGAGTGCGCTTCACGAGGACCCCTCTCGACACCAAACCCACTCAACGGAATGCTACTTTACAACCCACTCCTAGGAGAAAAGTACGCCAGATCCTTCTTTCCTGGTTCCTGCATTCGTTTATGTATGGGTGTGTGTGCGTTGGTGTGCCTGGTGCTTATCTTTTTTTATTATTCTTTGCAATAACAATAGCGAGCATTTTTTTCTGGACTGAGCATCGCAATCCGAAAGACCAGCCGACTCAATAAGTGCAGATATTTCCTATTTCGATAAGTGCGAGCTACGCTTCGTGCTTTAGTAGGTAGTAAAGGTGCTGTTAGTATTTGCACTATCGGAAACAGAGATCCCTTTGCGAAATTGTGCACAACTAACAAAGCACGGATAAAAGTGATTTACGATAACATGAAAACATGCGTAGAAATATTTGCAATTAGAATATTGCTTAGGCTGAAATGGACTCCCAAAATTACGATAATAAATAAAATTGTTAAAAATAGTAGAAATTCAATAAATTATAATTTTTCATCGATAGCACTATTCGGTTTATACGAATATACGGGAATGAAAGTTCTCATCAATTATCCATTTGCTCTGAAGCCGGTTATGCTCATCTAACTTTCATTACTTTCCAACATGCAGCCTCCTTTTAAAGACTAACTTCTTAATCACGTTGAAATCCATCAACAAATCCGCACATAAATCCTCCCTTTTAATAGACCTGACTAGATATGCGTAAGACATGACTAATTATCTTTGAACCAAAGTACATATGTACAGCTACAGTATCTTTTCGTTCCGCTACACATCTTACACTACTACCGAGCGACATGATTCCATAGTTATGAGATCCCTCATCCAGAATTCAATTTGCTCACACCGAGAACCTGTGTTACAGCAGGACCACATGTTGCAATTTAATTGACTAGGTAAAGCTGGCTGCTGGCAGGTTCCTTTTCATCGTACCTAAGCATAAAATATATATCAGTGAAGCAAATTGGTCCGGCTAGGTGCTTCGGGCGAAAATTACTCTTTGAAGACATAAAACTTAAATGGGATTTAGAAAACTGCCAGCAAGTGACTGCTCGATAGCTCCGACAGGTTAGGTAAGATGAATGAATGTTTACTTGTCACACAAAGCAAGTGGGACCGAGAAAGTAAAAAGCCCGTTAGGTGCCTTTAAGAGCATTAAACTATTTCTGGTCTCATGAAATCAGTTCACTAAACTCAGGATATTTTCAAAGGGTCCTTAAATGTTAATTAATTCAACTAATACGAAAAACTCGTTAGGAATAAAACTTTTCTTATTCGAAATGTGATGTTATGTTCTGACCAAGAACAACTTTGAGGGTCCCTCTTAATAGCGAAACCCATCGCACACAATTAAATTGACATTTTATTCATGGGAGCATCAGGTGGCCTGTCGGTCATTCAGGGCCGATGAGAGGGGGAAGGGTCAGCAGGGGCAACTGCCCCGGGGCCCGGAACCAAATTCTGACACAATTTGTCGTACCCTCTCGCCCCAAAAGCGTTACGTAATTTATGAAAGACCCCTAATATTCGACAGCGTATCGAAAATTCCATTCTTTGCAAGAAAGTGCGATAAGAGTCATTATAAAGCGAAAGACGCATGGATTGTTCCAAGGCAATTTTCTTAAAATAAATCATACAAAGCCTTTTCGTCCGCATTCCGATCGGTTACTTTGAACGGTGTTGTATGGCGCCCAAACTTGTACGGCATATTCTGAGATGCTCCCGACCTGTGCGCAATGAATAGATTTCAGTGCAGAAAAACCCACCAAATCAACCGTATTTCGTTTCAGAAAACGCAATGTTGCAATTGCCTCCGCCGTCGTTGCTGTGAAGTGTTTGACAAATTGAAGTTTTCTCAAATAATCACTATTAAAATCCACCCTCTCAATGACACAGTAGAGTGTCCAGAAAAATAATGAATTTTTGAAAACTCACTCGGCCCACCCCTGAGTCGATTCCTAGTCCCACCAGGAGTACTTGCTCCAAATTTGAAGCAAATCTGACAAGTCTAGCTACCGGACCAAGGTGCCTGAAGTTTGTATGGGATTTTTCCACGATTTACATGAAGAAAACCCACTAGCTCGCATTTTCACCTCTAGGTGGCACTGTATGCATCGTATTATCACTGTAAGTGAAAACAAGAAAGATAATTTAATTGTCTACAACTTTGTCGAAGACTGCTAGTCAATCCGGCCTTGTTGAAAGAAGTTATTAAACTTTTAGTGAAGTGATGTCTGAGTCAGTTTTGCATGGGGCCTAGCAGTACGTGGTAGTATATCAGTACTAGGTTCTAACAAACTAAACATTTTTGTGGAATAATGGTTAGATTTAGCTGAATAGTATGTTCGGAAGAATTGCAGTACATAACACGAGTTATGTTTTGGTTAGAAAATTTTAGTTCCACCTGTGACCGCATAGATGGCGCCAACACTAACGGAGAGAGATAGAATATCGAGATGTTTGGCAAAATTACTGAAAAAATCTTGTTCTACAAATTTGTAGAAGACACCTAATTTCTATCTCTCTCCGTTGAAAAGTTAGTGTTAGCGCCATCTATGCGGTCACAGCTGGAACAAAAGTTTTCTAACCAAAACATAACTCGTATTATGTACTACAATTCTTCCGAACACACTAGTGAGCTAAATCTAACCATTATTCCATAAAAATGTATAGTTTGTTAGAACCTAGTACTGATACACTACCATGCACTGCTAGGCCCCATGCAAAACTGACTCAGACATCACTTCGTTATAAGTTTGATAACTTTTCTTGTTCGAGTCGGATCGCTTTGCAGTCTTCAAAAAAGTTGTAGATAATAGAATTATCTTCTTAAGTTTCACTTTTGGTGATAATCTGATGTATACAGTGCCCCTAGGGTTGCCACCCCTCCGGGTTTGACCCGGAGACTCCGGTTTTCGGGAGCGATCTCCGGGCCTCCGGATTTTACATCAATTTCTCCGGGTTTGGTGGGAAGAAGCATAATTTTAACTTTTTTGAATTTAATTGATTCTTTGCAAAATATTTAAAATGTCCAAGTTTACTATTACTCTGGTTCAGATTTATTTTGTCCGACTAACCCTTCGTTTCAAGGTGACGAGGATGAGCTCACTAAACATTGCTGATTTCGTTCGCAAACCAATGAAAATGAAAAACAAATCAAATTTACTACAAATCAAGGAAAGCAATATTTCGCTATATGCTACAATTGAAATTTTGCATCCCATTACGTCGTTCAAAATGGCGTAAAAAGTTTTTTTGCTGCAATTTTATCAAATCACTTCACAGTTGGTGGTGCTTATCGACAGCTGCACCAAGGTATGGCGGATTTGTTCTAATTCGACTGGCTAGGTCAACATGAAATGAATTTTTCTGGTATTGTTGCTACTCCTGCAGCGATCCTTAACTGTTGGGTAGCGAGGTGAGTTTTGCCCCTTTGTTGGGACCTCTGGTGATGGATATCCAACACCACATAGTGCTACCCATGTGATGCCGCCACCATACCTCGTTTGCTCTTTTTTCCTGTTAGTTGTGAAGGAGAGCAACGCACGTTCGATTTATCCATCAAAGCGAGAGTAGCTGGTGCTTTTGTATTCTGGGTACTTACCCATAGTACAGTTTGACTCTTTTTAGCTCATTAGGTAATAAAAAGCGATAAAAGTGCTCTAAAATGTCGAGCAATCGCTTTGATTCCAATTTCTGTCCAGTTTCACTCATAATCCACCATCCCTTAGGTCGTGAAAATCTCCGGGTCAAAGCCACTCCAAAGGTGGCAACCCTAAGTGCCCCCTAGCGGTGAAAATGTTCGCAAGTGGGTTTTCTCCATGTAAATTGTCGAAAAATCCCATACAAACTTCAAGCACGTTGGTCCGGTAGCTAGACTTGTTCGATTTGGCTAAAATTTGGAGCAGACACTCCTGGTGGGACTAGGAATCGACTCAGGGGTGGGTCGATGGGGGTCATTTTTTTTCTGTCACTCTAATGACACAGGCCTTGTAACGCCTCAGAATTATAGAACACCCGAAACATATCACTTTACATTTATCGACCTTGATCTGCACATATCCATATTAGCTGTATCATCTTGGAGCACAGCAGAGCTGAGTTCTGAGGCAATTTAACGAAAGATGTTCAGATCATAGTAGTGGAGTAATTTTCCAGGTTGGATGCGGGTGAAGAGATCGTTGATGAATATGAGAAAGATAAGTGGCCCTAGGTGGCTTCCTCGAGGGAAATCGGTTGGCGTTTCAAATACGCCTGAGCGTATGTTACCAATTTTAACAACAGCGGAAAGAACATATGATATCGATAAACATGGCATTTACCGTTTCGATTATCAACTTTCGATGTATACAGGCGAACTTGCCCAGAGGCCGTGTGAAATCTGTCCAAGAATTGAGCCACTGGAGTCCTGCTCCCATGTCGTAGGAGGCGACTGAAACCAGGAGCCCCCAAGTCAAGGTATAATTCCCTGCCAAGGACTTGATGGATGGAAGGACTAAAATATTCCAGTTGCGTACGGAGCATTTTGGGTTTTGTCCTTACTGTGTTATGCGAATCTCCATTAAATATTTTCTTCGCAAATCGTGGGATGATCGTGTCCCGTTTAAATCTGATATGTCTCACTACATGCGGCAACATCCCAAGTTGTAATTAACAATGATTAGAATAGCACAACTCAATCTACAACATAAACGCACAGGTAAAGGTAAAGCTTCCATAGCATTGATTCAAGAACTGTACTTTCATAAAGGAAACTTCTATATTGGAAAGTTACTTAATACTGCCAGTTCAGATCACGAAATTCCCGAAAGATTATAATACCTCCTTACAGCAGTCTCAGTGGGGAGGGGCGGGCATAGCGTAGTTGGTAAATCGATTACCTAGTACGCAGCTCACCTGGGTTCGATTCCCAACCCCGCACATAGGGTTAGGGATTTTTCCAAAAGAAAATTCTCTAACCAGAAAAGAGGTGAAGGACTCTAACGTTAAAACATATATAATCAAAATAAAAAAGTCAGCTTTAAAGCTAAAATTTATTAGCGTGATTAGAAGGAATTCACACATAATAATGCTAACTTACGTTTAGTATCATCTCCTATTTCCGCGATAGAACAAGATAGTTCAACTGCACTGTTCTCGGTAGTGAATCCTATCACGAAACAAGCATGTAAGTGTAGTTATATCGGCAGGCACTACTATACTCGTTTACATGAAGTTAGGTTAGCAGGCTCAGCAGCTCCTTATACCGTGAACAGGGCTTTGATGCAGCAGCACAGAATGGCACTATCGGTTGCGACGTCTTTCGACTAAAACAACCCGGGAAATACCGTCCAAGAACACTACGCTTCCGTGGACGTTGAGTTGGTGACAGTTCTCAATCGAGGAGCGTTCGGAGCTCATGTTGCGGTTCGTTTGTTTGAAACGGTTTTCAACATCCCCCAACCAATTGTAAACTAATTTTGATGCCGGTACTGCCTGGTAAATATACCCATACTACTAACCACTGGGGCTGTCGATCCTATCGTTGAAATACACAGTCAGTCTACTTATAGCAATCGAACAAGCTAGTTCGCTTTTACTCCGCGATCCGAAATACCTGAATAGTTATCTACCGGTTCTGTGCATCGTTGATTTTGTCGGGAAGTAAGGCCGTGAGCTCGTTGGGCTGATAGTGAAGGTCGGTCAAGTTCTGCGGTATGGACACAGTTTACAAGCTGTAGACAGGATAAGCAGCCAGGTGTGGTACAATACGAGGTGATCGTAGTCAACAGTTCTAAAACTAGAGAAATCGGTAGACAATAGCGGGACAAACGAACCGTGTGGTTAATTAAAAAACACATGGTTATCATAGATACGTGCTAGTGACTGGTGTGGTATCACATGTTCTGACCAAGACCATATGTCGGAATCTGAAGAATACGAGAGCGGAAGTGAATTCGGAAACATAGGTGCTGATAATTCGCGTGATCAATTTGTGACATTGCGAAAAACGAACAAAATATCTCGAGATGGTGAACAGGATGCCGCGGCGCTAAGGTTAGAATTGGCGGCCAAAGAAGCTGAAATCGAACGCTTGCAACATCGCTTAACTATCGCCTCGATGGAACCGGCGAATGGCCAAGATCGCGCAGTTCGTCGTCCAGATTTCCGTGAATTGAATTGGTCACTAAGTTCAACCCAAAAGACGCCACGTGTTCATCGGCGGAAGAGTGGATCCAGGATATCGAAACTACGGCAGTACATTACGATTGGGATGATACTACCAAATTACATTGTGGTCGTTTGAATCTGGAGGGTTCGGCAAAGTTGTGGTGGTCTGGAGTACAAGATGTAGCTAGTACATGGACGCGGTTTACGCAAAAATTCCGTCGGCACGCGATCCAATTTACTACCACAATCAGATGACAACGCGTCGAAAATTGAGAGATGAGACGATTGAAGAGTGCATTTACTCTCAAGTTGCTTTGGGTAAACGAGCCGGTTTAGCTGAAGGTGTGGTAGTGAAATACGCGATCGCTGGGTTAGGAGAGTTCGTATCCAAATGTCGAGTACAACTCGGAGGAAAAATCGAAACAGTTGATGAGCTGATGTCGCAGTTGAAGTGGATGGAGGGTATGATGAATACACCATTGGAATCAACTCGTGTGCGAACAACTGAGAAGAAAGAAAAAGTTTTTACGTGCTATCGATGTAACCAACCTGGACATAAGGCGATCGCTTACCCAAAGGTGGCTGAAAGATGCTGTTATAGTTGTGGTATTAGTGGCCACATGGCGAAAAAATGTACAAATATGAAACAACCGAAACCTGGACCCTCAAAAATGCAAGTGGTAGAAGAGGAAAACAATTTCGTTAAATTGGTTGAGGTGGGAGGAATGAAACTGAACGCTTTGATCGACTCGGGGTGCAAAGTGTCTACTATTCAATATCGGTTCGCCGATAGGGCCGGTGCTAGTAGGGTTGTGGTACCGGTAATACCGGTACCAAAAATCCCGAGAATACCGACTCATTTTTGGTACCGTAATACCGGTACTGAACAAAAGCCAGTACCGGTATTTTCGGTACTATACAATTTTTTATGACAAATATGTTAACTCTGCAGGAGATCTGTTTCAAAATATCGGTCTGCAAGTTAACGTTTAATTATATTAATTTGCCTTCTAGATAAATCGTTGAGATAACACCTTTGTGTGGGAATGAGGTGGGGCCATCATCATAATAATTCTAGAAGTTAAAGTTTTATTAGCGACATTCTGATTGGTTTCCATTATTCACTGGGCGGCGCGTAATAAGACTATGGTCTGAGTCATGTCTGTATTTGGTTTGCTCTTAAACCTTTATAAAAGAACGAACAGCGATTTAGTAGCTAACAGTTTTAGACTTGGTGAACTGCTTCAAATGGGGCGATTTGTAATTATTGGTGATCGGAAAATTCAGCAAAACTCCATAGTTTACAGGAAAACAAGGAGCCTTGATATGCATTAGAGAATAGTAGGCAAACGACATAAAGGTCGGAGCCAATTTTCAGAAAAGCAATAGAGGAAATGCGATTAACCTGCTCGGATTTACTGCCATTCTCGCTTTGATTTAATGTTTTAATAGGGTTTCATACATTTACCATCTATTCAAATCGACGAAAGTCGCACCACTTAGCAGTTATTGATTTCAAAGTGGCCTAGATTTCGAAATAAAAGAAGGTGCCCTATATGAAAAATATCTTCTGTGAAATAAGTCTTGCCATTCCGAAGCAATTAAAAACAATAAACATGTTTTTTATTTCATGGACTTGTTGACTTTTCTCGGTGAAAATGAAAACTTCAAATTTTCCCATTACTACACGTAACGTTTCGGCTTACTGCTCTTCAGCCATCGTCGGACGCCTACAAACATTTATTTAGCATTAACGTTAACATCAATTTGTTCACAAAAAATTACAAAGCTAGCATTCACAAATTAAACACAATTTACAATTAACTCACATAAACTTATATCACGCATCTCCATTCACTCTCGTTCACTCTCCACCGCTAGGCGGGCGATCACTCTTCGACTGTCTGCGTTCCTCGCTATTCAAACACTGTCGAAGCTTGGTGACCAGACCGTCGTATGTTGTGCAGAACGTTCCACATTCTCTTTGTAGGTTCACCGTTTTTTCCTCGCCGAGAATTTTGATGTGAAACATCTCTGCAGTTAGTCTGCTCTCCTGGTTTTCGATTCGTTCCAGTATCCGGGTGTTGTCGAAATCGAAGATGTGTCCTTCTTGCAATGTGTGTTGGGCTAAACCAGTTCTCGCATCTTTTTTCTTCGCGTCGTTCTTGTGTTCCGCTACTCTCGTTTCCAGCCTTCTCCCCGTTTGTCCTACATACGTTTTGCCATCGCCTGTTCCACACGGAATCGAATACACCACGTTCTTCTGTTTCCCTGGTGGGATCGGGTCTTTCAGTTTGGAGAAAATTCTGTTTTTTATTTTATCTTTTGGCTTGAAAGCAAGTTTTGTATCGTGTTTTCTCAGAATTTTCTCTAGTTTTTCACTGAGTCCCGGGACGTATGGCACAGCTACATATGCTATTTCAGCAGTCGCATCTTTATTCTGCTGTAGGCCATTATAGTGTTTATGGACCCGATCTTTCAGAATTTTGCGAACAAACCAGTAGGGGTAATGGTTTATTCGCAATATCTTTTTGGCTGTTTCGATTGCCGCTGGTCGGTTTTTACAGTCGGAGAGCTTAACTGCTCGATCTACGAGTGCAATTGCCGTGTTGCATTTATGCGAATAGGGACTCTCTGAATTGAATTGTTTTTTGATCAGCACAAATCAATCATCTGAGAATAAGATCATCAGTTTGAGCATTCAATTTCAGTTTGAAGCTTTTTTCGATTTTTTAAAAAAAAATATTCGAGTACCGGTACTTTACCGGTACTACCGGTACTGAGGGCTTCAGTACCGTAGTACCGGTTCTCGCCAAAAAGGGTCGGTACTGCGAACCCTAGGTGCTAGTGAAGTGACAAATACAACGTTGGTTGGTTTTGGTGGCAAAAAGGTGGATGTCGATAAAATGGTGAGGTCTTTTGTAAAACTCGATGAGATTGAAGTGCCAGTTAAGCTGAACGTTGTCCCTAATTGGGTACAGAACACTGCCATCATATTGGGACGGGATATACTCAACCAAGATGGTATAGTGATGGTGAAAGGTAACGGAAAAGTGGAATTTCGACGTGATAGTGATCACAATGCAGATTCTGGAAAGGTAAACCAGAGGATAGTAGTGCAGCGGCGGAAATATGAGTCGATGTACACAATCGACAGCCAAGTGAAATACTCGCCAATTGAAGTTGATGATTTGAACGTAGAGGGTTCAAAAGAAGAAATTCTAAAGCTAGTGAATCGGTACCGCTCGTGCTTCGCGAAGGATATGAATGAGTTAGGTGTCGCGAAAGGTACGGAAATGAAGATCGTATTAAGTGATCAAGAGCCAGTGTATGTAAAACCACATCGTATGGAGTATGCAAGAGAGACTGCTCTGCGTGGTTTAGTGGAAGAGCTGATAAAAGCCGGTATTGTGGAAGAGTCGGAATCGCCGTATAGTAGCCGAGTCGTAATGGTGCCAAAGAAAGACGGTTCATTCCGAATGGCAGTAGATTAACGTTTATTAAATAAAAAGACAGTGAAAGACCGTTACCCAATGCCGGATATTGAATGGTGCTTGAATAAGCTCAGTGGGGCAGAAGTGTTTATTACTGTGGATCTCTATTCTGGCTACTACCAGATACCAGTTGCAGAAGACAGTCAAGAGTGTACTGCATTTTCGACTCGTGACGGCCATTATCATTTTTCTCGAATGCCGTTTGGGCTTGCCAATGGTTGTTCAGTGTTCCAGCGAGCCATGAACCAGCTGACCGGGAAGCTTCGTAAAGAAGGAATTGTGGCCTATATCGATGATCTAGTGATCGGTGGGAAGAATGTGAAAGAAGTGTTGGATAAGTTCGAAAAACTTCTAGAGGTGCTCCAGGAAAGTGGCTTCACTATCAATCTGAAAAAAAATCGCATTTCTTCAAGGCGGCGGTCGATTTTTTGGGATTCGAGGTATCGAAATGTGGGATCCGGCCAGGTGCAGCAAAAACACGAGCTGTGGCGGAATTCCCGGTCCCGGAAAGTGTGCTGCAAGTTCAACAGTTTCTGGGATTGGCGGGCTTTTTCCGTAGATTCATCCCGCAGTTCAGTATCGTGGCAGCACCGCTTTTTACGCTGTTGAAAAAGATGTATCATTCGGGTGGAAGAGTGAGCAAATGAAGGCTTTTGAAGAGCTGAAGAAAGCATTGAGTAATAGACCTCTATTGGTGCTGTTTGACCCAAATTGCGAGTTAGAGTTGCACACGGATGCGTCGCAAGACGGTTTGGCAGGAATTTTGCTAATGCACACGGAAGAAGGTTTGCGTCCGATCAGCTATTACAGCAAGAAAACGTCGGAAGTGGAAAGAAAGTACCATAATTATGAGTTGGAGGTGTTGGCAGTTGTAGCGAGCATCGAAAGATTCCGTCATTATCTGATCGGAAATTTTTTGTGTTGCGTACCGATTGTAGTGAAGTGAGAGACACATATACAAAGCGCGACATGAACGCCAGAATCGGACGGTGGTTTTTAAAGCTTACTGAATACGATTTTCGACTAGAGCACAGACCGGGTAGTGCTATGAGACACGTTGATGCATTGAGCAGAAATCCAGTTGAAGATGGTGTAAGTGTGAATCCAGTTCTGTGTGATATATTGGCCATCGAAGTGAGTAATACAGATTTTCTTGTGGCTCTACAACGACAAGATCCTCGATTGTGTAACATTATTAATATTTTGAGAAGAGAACAACTGACTGACGAAGAGAGACAAATAAAGCAAAATTATCGACTGGAGAGACACAGATTGATGAGATTAGTGGACGGAGATAAAAAATTCGTGGTGCCGAATAAAGTTCGCTGGCGACTGGTACACACATACCACGACGAAATGGGCCACTTCGCTGAAGAGAAAGTGTTAAAACAGTTGAGACAGAAATTCTGGTTCCCGAAGATGCGCAAGTATGTCCAGTCTTATATACTAGCCTGTCCGCAGTGTGCGTTCTACAAAAGTAAAGGGGGAAGACCAGAAGGATACTTGCATAGTTTACCGAAAGAGCCCGTTCCGTTCAGTACAGTGCACATGGACCACATGGGTCCATTTGTGCGATCAGCACGAGGAAATTCGTATGTGGTGCTTCTAACTTGTGGATTTTCTAAGTTTGTGGTAGTCCGAGCAGTGAGTTCAACAAAAGCTGCGCCTGTGTTGAATTTCTTGGAGGATGTTACTGCTACGTTTGGAACACCAAATCGCATGGTGACGGATAGGGGCTCGGCTTTCACTGCCAAACTATTCGAGGAGTATTGTCGGGTGAACGCAATAACACACATCAAAACAGCTGTTGGATCTCCGAGAGCGAACGGTCAAGCCGAGAGAGCCAACCGAACAGTGCTAAATGCAATTCGTTGTATGGTGGGTGAGCACAACGTGCGTTGGGATGAGCATTTGCTGAAAATCCAGTGGTCGATCAACAATATGCCAAATTCAACTACAAATGTAACACCGAGTGCGTTGGTATTATCCTATACGCCACGTGACACACGATGAGGGGAACAATGTGTTGGAGAACCCTCAGGAGCTGAGACAACAGGCGATGCATGCTATCGAGAATAGACAACGAATGCAGAAGCGATATTTCGACGAACGACGAAAGGAACCGAGTCATTATCAGGTGGATGACATGGTGTTAGTAGAGAGAGATCTTACCGCGATGGGCCACAGTCGCAAGCTGGAGGCGAAATACAAGGGCCCATATGTGGTAAAATCCGTGTTGGACAATGATCGCTACGAGTTGGAGGATCTACCGGGCGTGCGCAACTCGAATCGAATGCGAACTACGGTGTATGCAGCTGATCGTATCAAACGCTGGTGTCAACTAGCAGATCTGGACGATTCGGATGAAACAGCAGACAAGAGTATGATGGAGCACGAAGAAACTTGTTAGTGTTGAATTGCAAATGGTATATTATTATTATCAGTTGATATATATATATATATATAGAAAATGAGCTATACCTAATTTGGAATCAGGTGAATCTGGGTGTCCGGTTGTAAACTAATTTTGATGCCGGTACTGCCTGGTAAATATACCCATACTACTAACCACTGGGGCTGTCGATCCTATCGTTGAAATACACAGTCAGTCTACTTATAGCAATCGAACAAGCTAGTTCGCTTTTACTCCGCGATCCGAAATACCTGAATAGTTATCTACCGGTTCTGTGCATCGTTGATTTTGTCGGGAAATAAGGCCGTGAGTTCGTTGAGCTGATAGTGAAGATCGGTCAAGTTCTGCGGTATGGACACAGTTTACACAATGTAGTTCCGGAGATCCCTCTTCCACGTTCTCCTTTCGGTTCGTCCGAACATACAACAGTGCTAGCATCACCTTCGGCCGAGTGAGGACACCGTCGCTGGTCTGCACCACCGCTGTCCGGACTTGTCCATCTTTTTCTGCTAGCACCTCGATGATTTGTCCTCTTACCCATCCGTTGCGTTTTTTCTCATCGACTACATATACAATATTTCCAGGTTCCAGATGTCTAGTCGATTGGAGCCATCTGGCGCGTCTGGTCAATGTCGGCAGATACTTACGGACCCATCTTCTCCAGCACTGATCCACTAAATCTGGGTTAGCTTCCAGCTGTCCCAGAGAGATGCTGCTTCAGTTGCGAATGCTGTTTTTGGTTGGACGATACCTTGAGCACCGTAAAGCATGAAGTGGTTGGGTCTAGCACCTCGGCTAGAGATTGTTGTGCTGGACGGCTGCCATCGCTACTTTGACGGAGCGGACCATCCGCTCCGAGGATCCACCAATTTATGGTGCTCATGGTGGGTAGAAGTCCCAGCTGGTTCTTACGTTCGTGAACGTTGCTGCTCAGTTCTGTATCTGTTCTAATAGTAAGTTACTGGACCTCTTGAAGCACGTACCGTTGTCGAAAAAAAATTCGGGAGGGGTCTGAAATTTCGATTTTTGAATGAACATTGAACATTTCGTAATGCGTAATGGCCTTAATAAATGAATAAAGGTTTTGTTGGCCAAAATTAGTTTGGTATGATTTTCAGTTTGAAACTAATATAAACTTGAAACTCATTTAAAATTTCTAAACGAGTTAAAAAATTTCAGAGTGGATCCGGACACACAGGACTCTCCACCTGGATCCGCCACTGTCGAAGTAGAATTTTGCTGGGCGCCTCTCCAGCTTACGGATCGACGAATCGCCATCATGCAGGACTGTGCCGATATAATGTGGACAACCTCCAAGTGGACCGCACGTACAGTGAGTCATGTAAAGAGCGCCACCTAGCGCTTCACCAAGCTGCGATTCTGCTTAACCAGATTTGGATCGCAGTAGTGTACGCAGGTATGACTAAATGCAAGGATGTGTGGTGTAAGTCGAACCTCTGGAAGTGGCACCATCATCGGCAGTTGGGGCGTTGCCTTCTTAATCATACAACGATGGGAATTTTTGACGACACGCTTGATGACTGGACGCAGTTGCGGAATTCTGAAGCGCTGTCAAATCTCATAAAATAACGAATCGTTGTTGATGTGCATGAAGCGTCGATGGTAGCTGTCAACAAGGAGGCGCGTTTGACGGTGATCTTTCGGCAAAATGTTTAGATATTTAACTTCAAATGGGGTGGCCGGTGCAGCCCCAATTCGGCTGTTCATGCAATATTCAAGAAAGGTAGATTTGTAGATATTGCTACGCATCTCGAACTCCTTCGGTGCTACTTCGGGGTGTTGCTTCTTGTACTGTAACGTACAATATTCGTCGGGATAGAATTGGCGCTGCACTTGTCGCCAAAGGAAGTTTTCACCCTGCAATAGATCATCGCTGGTCATCTTAGTTGAGACCTTTTGTCCACGAAACTTCTGCACTGCTCGTTGTACTACTGCTACTACTCGCAGCAATCGATTCCAATTTGAAAACCTGATAATATCGATCAGCGACAACGGTAGTTCTCTGTGGTGGTGTTATACCGCACGAAGTTCGTCATTCGTCCACTGCCTCTCGGCCAGTCCACCATCGGCTGGTACAGAAACTCTAACGAGGTGTACCAAATTCAGCTCGGAATGAACTCCCACCTTTGTGACTACATCAGCCACATTCTGTTTGGAGGGCACGTGGTACCATTCGTCGACGTTGGTGCTACTCCGGATTTCGCCGATCCGGAACGCCATAGACGGATGATATGGCGGCTGTCGGACCTCATACAGGCTAGTACCGTTACAGAGTCCGTCCAGATATATTGCCCCTCGATTGGAAGATTTAACGCTGCACATAGTCTATGGATCAAGCGACAACCTATCATACCAGCCTGCGATTCGAACCACGGAGTAGAAAGCGGCTTCAAAGGTGCTACCATAGTTTTTGCAGCTACCAAAACATAGCAAACCAAGTCAGCTTGAACGATTTGAAGATAAGCCTCACACACATACGCAAGCTCACTCGCGTCGACGAAAAAATGTAACTGGATGCTAGCGGGTAGCTTCGCTGAAGAAATAGCGAGGAAATTCGACTTCACCCAGCCGATTCCGTAGGCAAGTCCAATCCCTCCACATTTCGTGTTATTCTGTCACAATTTCATCGTCCCAATCTGGACCAGTTCTCCAGATATACTGCATCACTGATTTTTTCGTGAACAACAAACTGGTCAATAAAACCATGTAGGTCAAACAATGACATAATCAGTCGTAGCACCTGTCACTTTGTCGGCGTAGTGTTTTGTAGTAAGAGCTTCTCTAGATCTACCTTCAGTGATGTCGAACGTCAACCAATCTAGGGTGGGTTTCCATACCATTCCCAACACTCTCGGCGTATATGGAAAGTCCCAATTTAGAGATTTTTTCTGGATATTCTGTTATTTTCATCAAGTTGCTGCAACACTTCCTGAGAGTTTGACAAAAAGTTTTTGATCTCATAATCTTCCAGCGCGTGCACGTACCTCCCTTCCGTCAGCAACTCAACCGCTATCTCGATAGTATCCACAATGTCCAGAAAATCGTCCACGTAATGAGCGTTGATGATGGCTTCGACTGCTCTGGGATACTGCTGTGAGCATTCTCGTGCGTTTTTGTTTTTCATCAACTGAGATGAACGTGGAGAGCATGTCGCCGGAAGGTGGCCACATACATCACATAGATCTGCGGCGATGCGTCTCGGTGCTCACGGAACACAGGTATCTTTGAGATTATTTGTCCTGCGCGATTATGCGGATTTGGTGAATCATCTCGCGAACAGTTCTTTGCTGGAAGTGTAATAGAACAGCAAACAATGACGTCAGCATATCTGGCCCTTTCAGAAGCATGTCGTTGAGGGACATACCATGTACTCCTGCAGCGGCGTCCCAGATAGGACGAACTTTCGCTGGCTTTTTTGGGTTCTGAACGATCTCTATCGGTAGGTACCATACTCGGTTCTAGAATCAAGCTCCTTTTGGGTGATTTGGTGCATATACCCTTTCAACTCATACTCCTTGGTCAGGTGCATCACTTGCCCTCGCAGATACGGATCGTTGTCAAGCCGCTTCTACAGTGCACAGTGGTCCAGGAAGCGAAATTAGCGGGAAACAATTGTTAATGCATTCATCTTTAGGTTTAGAGATTTGGTGTCTTAGAAACATTCATTGTGCGTGAAAAACTGCATCTTTTGGCTGAAACGGTTTTAGGGTGGCCCTTAAAATGTCAAAGTTGTAGACATTATTTCAAATTATAGTTCAGAGAGAATGATACTTTCTTCTGCAATATTCTAGAACAATCAATTCCGAGCAACTTTGTTGAAGATACTAAATTTGTATCTCAAACCGTTTTCATTTTATAGTGAGTTCCATATCATAACTTAGGGTGTCTCTCAAAAAAGCAGTTTTCTCCGTACAGTTTTTTAATATGATTTTTCTCACAAAAGTACCCTTCAGTGTACTTTTAGAGCATGATTAGAGGCAACTTTTGCTGAAGAAAGAAAAATTTTATCTTGTCTGGTTCAAAAGTTATACTTAATTTTCATTTAAAAATACGCTCTTTTCAAATGTCGATATCTCAAAAGGGGGCAAACGAAAATTGATAATTTTGATTGCATTTGAAAGGCTGTACTTTTGCCTACAATATATTGAAAAATTGGAGAACGCTTTTTTGTCTTTCTCAAATAAATCAAATTTAAGTAAAAGCATTTTTGCGTATAATCCTACAGCGCTCATATTAAAAAATATTTGTTTTACGCTGATTCTGAGAATTCTTATAAAGATTTTTCAAGGATCACATACATTTGCAAGCTTTTCCTAATGCAGATAGGGTAAAGACCACCAATCACCAATGACTTGACCTATAATTTGCTTTGAATTATTGCCAAGATTTCCCAAAATCTACACATATTTACAATCGATTTCGTTCATTTGCAGGAACGGTTTCAGCAGGTAGCAGTATCAGTTATACTAGTAGTAGTGGTAATGGGATTAAATAGAAAAGAACGAGGGTGTCTTTAATTATTTTACATATTGTACACTTAGGCTTCTTTATGTAGGGGATGCGCGCATAAAAAACCGCCTAAAAAGACTTCAGTGTATATTTGCATTTTCGATAGCTCCATTATGTTTGTTGGTGGTATGGTAGGGTGGAAGTAAGAAGAAAGCGATTCTAGTTTCTGTTGCACTCGTATACAAGTTATTTAATATACTGGTTTTCAGGAATAAAGCAAATATATTGACCCTAACGCATTGATCATAATTTATATGCATTTCAACGATTGTACATAGGTCGAGCAATTAATGATAGAGTGCGCCACCCTAACGAGTGAGCCCAAAATAGGGTCCTCAGCCTATTTACAATATGAAAAGCCTGCAAGTGTATGTGATCCTTGAAAAGTCTTGACATGAATTCACAGAATCCGCGTAAAACAAATATTTTTTTTAATATGAGCGCTGTAGGATTATACGCAAAAATGCTTTTACTTAAATTTGATTTATTTGAGAAAGACAAAAAAGCGTTCTCCAATTTTTCAATATATTGTAGGCAAAAGTACAGCCTTTCAAATGCAATCAAAATTATCAATTTTCGTTTGCCCCCTTTTGAGATATCGACATTTGAAAAGAGCGTATTTTTAAATGAAAATTAAGTATAACTTTTGAACCAGACAAGATAAAATTTTTCTTTCTTCAGCAAAAGTTGCCTCTAATCATGCTCTAAAAGTACACTGAAGGGTACTTTTGTGAGAAAAATCATATTAAAAAACTGTACGGAGAAAACTGCTTTTTTGAGAGACACCCTAAGTTATGATATGGAACTCACTATAAAATGAAAACGGTTTGAGATACAAATTTAGTATCTTCAACAAAGTTGCTCAAAATTGATTGTTCTAGAATATTGCAGAAGAAAGTATTATTCTCTCTGAACTATAATTTGAAATAATGTCTACAACTTTGACATTTTAAGGGCCACCCTAAAACCGTTTCAGCCAAAAGATGCAGTTTTTCACGCACAATAAATGTTTCTAAGACACCAAATCTCTAAACCTAAAGATGAATGCGTTAAGAATTGTTTCCCGCTAATTTCGCTCCCTGGACCACTGTGCAGTGACTGCAGCCTACTCAAAGTAAGCGGGTAGCCGTTTGGGAAGGTGGGTTGATCAAAATTTCCAGAGCCATCAGGTTTCGAAATCGTCGGTTATCCTGCGGATCGTGCGCTCCTGAATGTCGCGTGTTCGAATGTCATCTGCAGACTCGATTGAAATTGTTACTGCTGCTTCTTCACTTTAAAAGATTGCTTCATGAACTCGTACAACTCATGGTTCTCAATGTGCTTCTCCGTGTGAATGTGTGGATGTTCGATGTTTTCATGGCTACTGGTTCATTTGTTCTCCCTTCCCGCACCTTGAAACTGCATGAGTTGTGCATGCTCGATTCCAATTATAATTCTAGAAAATTTATCCACTTAGCAATTGCAGTCCTCGCAAATGGGGATACAGCTTTTGCAACTCGTCGTACTGAAATGACTGTCCTTGAAAGTTGAGCTTCTGCACTGTCCACACATTGTTCAACTTAAACGGGCTCTTGACCGATATCCGTTGAGATCCTTTCTCTTCCCGGGTGAGCTTTTCTGTCCACCCAAGCCAAAGAGATTCGGCTGGCCCTTCGATGCCCAAATCCGCTGCCAGCCCGATCTCCATAAAAGCAGTTGACATCCATCGTCTAGAAACGCAAACATCTCGACCTGCATGTTGTTTCTTTCAAGTGTCACCAGAAATAGCAAAAGAGACAAAAATTTCGCGTCGAGTGGTGATTCTGTTGGGCGACATATTCACCGGTCGATTTGTTTATTGACCGGTTCTGTACCCTTGCGCCCGCCGCAGCAACCCGAGAATGTATTAGTGCATGATGGCGCAAACGACAGCCATCGAATCCGCATATGACACGGCCATTTTTGGTGCATGATCAAGGACGTCCTACATAAACCCTTGAAACGGGTTGCCTTTCATTTTCCATCCAGATCCAATGTCTTAAACAGTGCACATCCAGCTATTTCGTGCTTCTCGTTTCAACAGTGCGAACAGCATTTTTGCCTGTCTCCAGTGCTGTTAATGACTTCGACTTCTCGGCATTGTTTGTCGTCATTGCGTGATTTCCTTCTATTTCTACATGTTCGTTTTCTCGTCCCATTTTGCTTGGTCTCGACTGCTGACTCGTAGTGTGAGATCCTGTATTGACTAGCTCGGTCATGAAATCTCCAAATATCGCCAGGTTGACATCCATCTGTGACCGCTTGCACCAAGATTACTGTATCTTCATCTGTGACTGTAGTTTCTCCACCAGTTGTTACTACACCAACGCCTTGTTAGCCGTTAAGCCATGTCGCGACCTTTTTTCGACTCGCCCTACTGCTCAATTTGCTTCTGCTACTCTCGTTGTCGTCTTCCAGGATGATATTCATCTTTTGCTGGAGAAAAGCTTCGTCCTCTTCAGCTCGTTTTCGTTGAATCTCATCCTCCTCAGTACGCTGCTTCAGCTGCAATGCGCGCTGCTCTACTTAAGGGCTTTAGTGCTCGCTATACTCTTCACTGACTTATGAGTGTGCTGACTGGCTAACTCCGTAGCCTCATCATTAGCACAACGACTGAACCTCCAGCTCTTGTCAGAGTCCAAGTCGTGTTGGGTTTTTCCTTCGCAGTCGGGATGGAACCACGTATCACACAGATCGCATCCGACCATTTGACTTGTCACCTATCCGGACTCACATTTCCCACAAGTTCGAGTAGATTACATCTTCTCGGGAATTCCTCTTCTGCTTACCGCACAGAAGATAAACAGTACTGCTTACTACGCAGTTTTTCTGTTGTAGATCGAACAGATTCCCAATGAATCTTAATAGTTTGGTTCGGATCGCGGGGAGTTTCTAGGAGAATTAGTACTTTAGATCAGCAGTCTCAGTGTGAAATAGCTCTTTAATTTATTTCGCATGGTCAGAAATATAGCTCAATTTTACAATTCGAATAACGCACATTCAGAATTGTTTCTCTCGTACAGAATCCGCGAATAAACAATATTCAGTACAGCTCTCGATCCGTAATCGATTCCACACAACTCGCGGCCTCAGCGGTATACAAGTTTTCCTTTTTGATGTCGCCTGTAACCGAATGTTTCTGAAGCGGGTAGCAATTTTATTAGTTCGGGTCAAGAGGGTTCCATAAACTGCAGTCAGTAAAATAGCACGAAATGTATAAGGCGTCAATAAACTTGCAAGCCTGGCCCTCTTGTTAATTTTTACTTACTCCTGTTCTCCCAATCTAATCGGTTCGATGACAGTTCTCGATTGGGGAGCATGCGGAACTCACATTACGGTTCGTTTATTTGCAACGGGATTTTCACATATGCAATTTTCCTAGACGTCAAATAAGCAGCTTTTGAGAAGGACTCATTGGTAATGTAAGCCTTGGAGCCCCTCGCGGCTCTCGATGGCCGACGACGGCGGTTAAAATGTTTTGCAAATTGTTTGCATTCGGTGCATTACGGTTAACCACGTAGAATCCACGGAATAAAATGACAGATAAGTAAACTATCATAATCATTTTTCAACCTTAAAAATGAATTCAGCGTACTAAAATAACTCAAAAAAGCATCTCACTCCCATCGTTTTGTACTCGAAACATATGTCCCGCAGTTAGACAATGAAACAAAAGTGGCGTAATTTCAAGAATGAAATATAAATGGGTAGAACCGACAAAGCGACGAAAAAAAAACTGCGTACGGTTGAAAGCATAGAACAGCTTTTCGTTCGGCTTTCCACCATGCAAGGGAATACTAGGTACTCGTCGAGTTACAGATTCGCAATTCGGTCCGGCTTCATAGTACCGGGAAGGCTGTGACAAGGTGCGATCAATTGGCGTGTTGTGGATTAAAAGCCATGAACGCCCACTTGTAGTTGGCAATGCAGAAACAGACGGTCCAATGATTGGGATGGACCAGCCTGCATACGATGACCAACAACAGACATTGGCAGGTGGAGCGTAAAATATCAAATTGAGATAGTTGACACAATATTGTAGTGAATATTCGTTCGAATAGTCCGACGCCCTGCATGATGACAGGAGAGGAGTCCCAACCCATTTTTAACACCAATTAAAGCAGGCCGAGCCCTGCCGAAACCAATTCGGATGGTCACTGCCGACCGTTAGTTAGTCAATCAGCTTGTCAGAATAATCCCATGTAGTAGGACAAAGTTTGGCCCGCCCGTACCATGCGCTGGGTGGGTCAATCTCCTTAGATAGTACCATACAGCGCTATCCACACGCAATTGATTTTTTTATTTAATCATCGAATTTTGTCATTTTCCCGTCAAAGTTTCGAATAGTGGCAAGGTTCATTAAATTTTCATGAACCGGAAACCTTTCAACTGAACCGGGTAGGCGAGAGCAGTTTGTGTATTTTCAGCTACCTGTATGTTGTGCGTTTAGCGGAGCACTGATAAAAACCAAAATACACCCGCGTGAAATGGTTAGCTATTGTGCATATACTCTTCTGTTCGTCCTCACTTCTTTTGTTCGACGGGTGTTCAGTCCTACCTTTGCTGCGGTGCGTGCCAGCTTTTAACGGTTGCCGACGGGTTGGGATAAACGGTTATTTGGGGTTCACGGTCTGGAAAATGGAGATTCAGATAGCTGCGGGACTCCCAGAGGGGGGAAATTTTTGTTACTGAATACACTTTTTGCCCGGAGATGAGCGATGCATATTCCTTATGAGGATGATTGTTTACTTTACCCGAGTTGATTATTTCTTGGAACATCTCTTATAAAACTTGTTATTGAATTCCATACTGGGGATTGATGGTAATTTATTTGTTCCCAAATTATTTTAAAGATCTTTTTAGGTAGGTCGTAGAGAAAACTACAAGGGACAGCCCGATGGGGTTGCACGAACTGTAGACGTAGGACAGCACTATTTAATTCGACACATTTTATTTTGAAGTACATTTTAATTAATAATAAATTAAATATATTTCTTTCGTACAGTTTAAGTATAACCTATCAGCAGTGAATGTTACATATTTAACGAAACCCTCCGTTTTTTTTGAGAAAATCTGAAAAACAAGGATAGAAAACTGCGATTGAAAACCAAACTAATAGTTGAAACTGTTTTTAATCTTTAACAACCTCAACCTTGAATCTTGTGAAAACTTTTCGATTGTGTGCGGTACAAACTCGGACCGATGAAAAAAAATAAAGTTTTGTACGATATAGTCACATTTCATATATGGAACAAGCTTTCTAGTTTGATTTTGTAACTTTCCTAAAGAACAAAAGTATTAGGTGAATCAAAATAGGTTGGGCTGAGTGGAAATGAATCACGTGGAATCAATCAACGTAAAAATCATCCTTCGTTACGCTTTTCATCGATTCACGTAAATTCATTGCCAAGGAAGTGTTTATTTTCGCGCACCGAAAGCCACAGATTGTTATCATGCACGCATGCAACCACAACCAAATTAAGTACACCAAATTCTTTTTTTGCACGGGGGATGCGTTCCGTGCAAAAAAAAACCGTGTAAAAAAAATCCGTGTTATTTTGAGAAGCCGTGCAAAAAAAATCCGTGTTATTTCGAGAAACCGTGCAAAAAAAATCCGTGCTATTTTGAGAAACCGTGCAAAAAAAATCCGTGTTATTTTGAGAAACCGTGTAAAAAAAATCTGAATTTTTTTATTAACAGCTATTTGGTTATCGTATTTAACAATGAATACTGTTGGACATTTTAAATGCACAAGGGCTGTCAATGTGCCCAGTAGAAGTTTTTTTAATTTTTCGAAAAGGTTTTTTTTAGGAAAAAAGTAAGTTTTTTATTCGCCAAAAGAAGTTATTGTCCGTTGAAAAGCAATAGTTAAAATGGTAAAATGTTTCAACTATTTAGAGTTTGTTAACTTTTTGTAGATTACACTGGGCTACAGCGATTTAAAATTTTTAAAATGAACTAGGATAGCAAATGCGATACAAAATAATGTACACACGAAATTTTGAAGCAAAAAACATTTTTTTGGGACCTTTGCCACAACAAAATTTGCTACGTTGTCATTTTCAGCCGATTTTCGGCTTTGTAACATTTTTTGAACGAAGAAAACTAGACCTTTCGAACAGTATGCGGTCATATACAGTTTGGTAAGAAACATTGTTCGATTCTGGGACAACAATATCAAAATTGTCATTTTTTGCGATTTCTTCATGTAAATGGTTATTTTCTCATTAAAAGAATTTTCATGAAAAGTAAAAAAAAATCATTTTGATACAAAGACTCTCTTGCGCAATTGAAATGTCAGAAATTGTCAATTTTCAACGGCCTATTGATTGGCTTTTACTTAATTAAATACTCTTTCCTGATAAGAGGCAGCATTTGCCATTTTGCAATGTTGACAGACCCCTCCTTTGCAACTAAAATTTCCAAAACTGCACTTTGATGAAAAATTCTTTCCTGAAAAGCTGAAAATTCGCTATTTTACATTTAGCGAATCTAGTTTTTTTTTGTTAACGACTGCAACCTGTGCCTGGGTGGATATCGGTCCGTCCCGCGAGGCAAACTTTGCAAAATCGTACGAAATGGCGACTATCTGCCAATTAAGCACCGATCTTTAGGAGGACGATAAAGTTTTGTGCATGTGTGTCTCAAAAAGTGCGATGTCCTCTAATTTGTCTAATTCTGAAAAATTTTCTCCTGTCAGTGCGTTTGAGTCTTCTATATCTATACTAAACCAATTTAGAATTAGAACCGCCTTTTGTTTTGTACCTGTTCTTTTCTTTCGTCTCCTAGGTCTGAAGCGGATCAATCTATTAATAAATATGATAAAAGATGCCAGCACTATTGGTCCTTATTCGCAAATACTTTATTCACTACAACTGTGCTATATATCTTCTCGATCTTATAACAGAATTTGAAAATCTCTGTTCTAAATAGTCGATATTGGTAGTTATTATGATGTACCAATAAGCTAGAGTAGTGACAATATTTTTCAGTTCCACAGATACAATCTCCCTTTATTGGATACTTCAGAGTTATTCGCATCTGCTCTCGGAGACCACCAATCCTCCAAACACATTTCAACCCCTGAGCATTCAACTCGAGCATATCATACCGAGGAAGCGATTTGTTATTTCCAAGAACCAAAGCTCGAGTGAAACAATCAACATTCTCGTAGGTGCCAGTCCTGCACATCTTCTTGGAACCAGCTAACATATCCAAGCCTGATAGCTAGCAGCAGTCACATATATCTCCACCCAAGCGAAGTGATCAATTCGCTTTTAAGTAGGACCACTCATCTACAAACCAGTCATGAACACATCCGTACCAACGAGAATGGATCATACCAGACGAAGGCCACAGGTCCAGTACCAACTTGTCCCATCTCAGTAAAAAATAGACTTGTGCCTGTTCCTCTTTGAAAGCTCTATTTAATCAGAGATCACTAATTGGTTGAAACATCAGTCGTTATCTACTCAGACCAAACAATACGTATTGCGTATCCCTGCATATTAAAATCTCCGTTTCTAGCTTATCAAACTGAACAAGCAAAATTAATATACTTTGTGTAGTGGCACTACCCGGGGGAACTTGGCCATATACCAACTGCTCCATTGCCAATGCGATGTGATATATGAACCGGAATATTATTTGATGATATCTAAAAAGCATACAATCCTATAAAAACCATTGCCCAACATTATTGATTTTCAACTACCATAACTTGAATTTTGAATAACAACTCATTTCCTAAAATTGAAAAATACGCTATTTTTACACATTGGCGGATCATCCCCATTTGCATTGCAAATATCCAATGCCATTTATTTTCAGCTGCTGTTATTAAATGCCTATTAAAAATTTTTTTTTGCACGGTTTTCGAAATAACACGGATTTTTTTTGCACGGTTTCTCGAAATAACACGGATTTTTTTTACACGGTTTCTCAAAATAACACGGATTTTTTTTGCACGGTTTCTCAAAATAACACGGATTTTTTTTGCACGGTTTCTCGAAATAACACGGATTTTTTTTACACGGTTTCTCGAAATAGCACGGATTTTTTTTGCACGGTTTTTTTTTCACGGGATGATCAAATCATTAAACTGGTATATCGAAATAGGTATTTTATACATAAAAATCGTGTTATTTGGCAAAACCGTGCAAAAAAAGTCGTGCAAAAAAGTCGTGCAAAAAAAATCCGTGCAAAAAAAGTGCGTGCAAAAACAGAATCCGGTGTATACAAATTCGCCACAAACATTTAACTTAGGCGAACGATCGAAAAAACGAGAAGCTTATGCGGCTCCCTTATCTGAACTGTTGGTTACTTGGGATCAGTCTGCTACACTGGCTGTGGAAGCACGCAGTATAGTGCTCTGCCTGCCGTTCCACAGGAAACTAAGCTTGTCCGCAGCGAGGCCAGATTCTCAAGGCATTAATTCCGTAGATTTGCTATGCACGAAAAAAATATTTATTTCAAATAGTGTTTTTACCCCATTCAGGAATTGTGTTCCAAAACCCATGTCCCATTTTTCAAAAAGGGGCTTAACGTGAACCCTGCAAAAACGGTCATTGTACCGTTTTCCAATAGCAAAAAAACTGAAGGTGGTTTCCCCAACGCTCAGTGGAACTACAATCAACTACGCAGAAGAACCAAAACACCTATGTGTTACCCTAGATAAAAAACTGAATTGGAGCTCGCACCTAACATACGCCGTTTATAAAGCAACTACAGCACTGTGGGCGTGCAGTAAACTTTTCGGGAAAACTTGGGGTATCAAACCGAGGTTGTCTTACTGGCCCTACACGACCACGATTAACTTATTCTTTTATTGTGTGGTGCCCCAAAGGCAAAAGACCTAAAGCTAAACTACCTAAAGTTCAGAGGATAGCCTGCCTCTCTATCACAGGCGCTATGAAATCAACATTCACTACAGCTATAGAAGCCATGCTTCATCTACCTTCATTGCACAAACATGTTATGAAGGAGACGAGACTTGATTCTCTGAGAGTGCTAAAGGGTAAATCACTATTTGGTGGGGATTTAAATGGTCACCTGAGTATAATAAAGGAACTCAAACTAAACCCTATCTTAACTACAGTTCAAGACAAAACGGAAGCTAAACCGAACTTCGATATCTCATATGAGATCCACATATTGGATCGTTAGATATGGGATGTAGGGGGTACCATACTACCTAAAGGTACAATATCATTCTATACGAATGGTTCTAAAATGGAGGAGCTGACTGGCTCGGAAGTCTACGGACAAGAATTAAAGAAACTATAGCAATGAGAAACTGGCCTACATTTTTCCAGGCTAAGGTATATGCAATATACACCTACTCGGAGGTCTGTAGGAAACGAAATTATAGACATGCACAAATCGCAATCTTCTCGGACAGTCAAGCAACACTGTTGGCATTAAGGTCGTCGAAATGTGAGTCCAAACTGGTTTGGGAGTGCATTACATCTTTACAACAACTGGCAACTCGGAATAAAGTAATGATATTCTGGGTACCTGGCCACCAAGGAATCGATGGTAACGAGGTGGCCGACGAATTAGCCAGGCGTGGTTCATCAAACATGTTTGTTGGACCAGAATCATTTCTAGGTATATCTACCTGTGCAATCAAACTAGAGCTTTTGGCTTGGGCAAGGGACCAACTACTAAACGACTGGCGTATCGTAATTCATACATCCAGATACAACAAGAGCCAAAAAACTTATGGATCTAAAACGAAAAGATTTGCGTATAATCACAGGTTTATTTACGGGACATTGCCCTGCTAAGTATCATCTGAAACAAATTGGCAAAAGTCAAGATAACAATTGTCGATTCTGTAACTACGTGCCCGAGAGCTAGGAACCGATTCTCTGCCATTGTGCAGTACTAATTCTTCGAAGGAAGCGATACTTTGGAAGGCATCTTTTGACGCCTCACGAGGTATGGCTTCCATGTCCCAAAAGGATCCTTAGTTACATTAATAATGTACTACCCGGTTTGGACGACACATGTGGACAAACAACTCGCTTCCAATTACATTGGAGTTGGGTAATTTGTAACATCAACATGTAGGGCAAACAGGGTCAGCCACAAAAGATAACTTAAATAGTGGTCGCAGTGGCAAAGTTTCCCCTAACAAAAAACCCATGTCGAGTATTGAGAACAGCAGGATTTTTTTCAATTATACTGACCCTTAGATAGTCTGTCTCGTTTCATGACCACATCTCATGGCAGTACTTATGATCAGATAACGACGGTTCGAGCTCGTTTGGTAAGAGCCAGTTGGCCAACTCATGCGTAATACTGTCAGAGTAGAGAGATACATCTAACACCTCTTCTCTGCCAGCTCGTGCGAATGTTGGGTGGTTTCCTATAGATGTGCAGATTTGTACTACTTAAGTATTCCATTAATTCGGTGCCTCTCAAATTAATATCATAGCTGCCGCAAATAATTAGTAGGGGATTTGTATCACTGCCAATTATGACGGGAAACCCATTTCTGCCGCAGAATGATACAACCCTTTTGAAATCATCAAAAGGTGATGATTGATTATGCGGCAAATATGCCAAACGATAGACGTAATTCTTGTTTATGTTGTCAACAGTCATACTGACTGTGCCAGCACAAATATCGCGAGTTGTGAGGTCGGATATAAGACATGCATCAATTCGCAAGTATACATGCACGAGGCATTTCACGTAGATTTGTCATGCCATTTGCGTTGAAAGCTACGAAGACGGAGTTAATTAGCTTTCCAACATAGAAGTTTCCTTCGTGGAAATACGGTTCTTGAACCAAAGCTATAGAGGTGTTTCCTACCTGTGCAAGGCGGGATAGATTCCTAGTTGCAGTGCGTTTATGCTGCAAATTAATTTGTGCTACTCCATCTGAACTCGTTCACAGAACTACACATTTCATTATCAGCACTTGTTGTACAGCAACTAGAAGATACCAAACACGTTGGCTTACAATCGCCTATAGCGAACCCCGAAATGGGTTGGTTGGTTGGTTTGTTTTATTAAAAAGGATTTACACTGCACGTGCATTCACCTCTTAAAATGGGTATTAGGGACATGACCATCATTTGAATCCTACGATTTGCGAAGAAACAAACGTCCACTGTGTCAGAGATTCGCGTAACACAGCAAGGATAAGACCCTCGACACTCCATGTGCGACTGGCATATTTTAGTACTGTCAGCCATTCAGTCCTCGGCTCAGAGAAACACCTTGACTTGAGGACTCCTGTTTTAAGTCGTCTCTTAAGACATGGGAGCAAGAAACCAATGGATCAATTCTTGGTTAAGAAACTTCAACCCACCGGATGTAACACGACCTCTAGGCTGATTTTGTCCGGAGAAAGATAATATCTGACTGTTATCAACCTCCTAGTGGACCCCAGCCGGCAGCGTTGCAAACAAGACTCTCGTGTACATGGAAAATGACAGTATGAAGGCAAGGTAAAATGACCTATCACCACGTACCCCTCTTGAGCCAATTGAAAAATTCATGCCGGAAGTAGAAGCCGTTACTTTTGATACTAGGAGAAACCTTCCCGGGTATGTCTTTTGGTGAAGATGTGGGTTGAAAGATCTATTCCCGCTTACTTCACTATAGAACTCAAAGCTCACAGCACTACTAAAAAACTAACCTATGAAGAGCAGAATCCTAATCGTGAGGAAACAGACTTTAATCTCATTATTTGAACCACAAATGGTTGCCAACTTTGTGGCAGCTGTTCAGGCCATAACTAAAAATGCAAACGCAGCATCAAGCACTCCAACTTCAACAGGCAGCACTATTAAGGGCAGCGTCTGGTGTAAAGTGCTCAAAACGAAAGTTATTTTGTTTTACGATTTTGAAGGCAAGGCAACAATGGAACTTTTTTGTAACGTTAAATCGCTTTATACATTCATTGTGCACGAAAAAAAAGTTTTCAGTCACACAGAGCCACACATACGAGCGTTCCAAGAGTAGACGTCCAACCGTTTCCACGTCGAGGAATGCCGCGGTGAACACGATAACTATCGATAAAATTGGCTGATACTGGAAATTCAATAAGTTTTGTAAAGCTTAGACTTGTAGTTAGTCGATGAAACACAAAAAATAGAAAAAAAGGTCGAGTTTCGGAAAATGGCTTAATGAAAAGCGAAAAATTTCAAATTTTACTGTGAAATTCGCTCATTTTTCTTCAAAAAATAGTGAGAAAAAAAATTTTATTCAGTTTTCTGAGGTTCATCAACAAGCTACATATATTGGGCATCCTCATAAAAAATAAAGTCAATTCGTTGATTAGTTTTTGAGTTACCGTATTCGCCAATTTGAAAAACGCGGTTTCGAGAAAAACGCTATTAAAGGGTGTAGCATATCAAATTGCAGCACGGAAAAAAATGCTGTAGAAAATGACCTATTGGGTATTTTCACATGAAAATTTAAGTAGAAGTAGTAGTGT
This sequence comes from Topomyia yanbarensis, assembly GCF_030247195.1. Lineage (NCBI taxonomy): Eukaryota > Metazoa > Arthropoda > Insecta > Diptera > Culicidae > Topomyia > Topomyia yanbarensis. Next base: position 300,339,107 of record NC_080672.1, read on the forward strand.
ATTGTTTACACCATATTTTTATCGCTGTCAGTTTTTCGAAAATTGTTGCCGATAGATTGAAATCTGCGTGTGCTATAGCAAATACGCGCGTGGAATGCATGGCTGTTTAAAACAAAAGAAGTTCAGCGTGGCCACCGAGTTGTCAGGAAACCTTTTTAGGGGCTCAATACTAACAATTAAGAGGATAAAAAGCTGTTTTAATGGACCTAGTGGTGCAATTTGGCCCTTCTCATTTATCTAAACTGTAATTTAATGGCTGGTTATATTCAATATAACATTGTGAAAACGTCTATTTCATTCTTATTACACTTAATGAGCATATACAGGGTGTTTGGTTCATGGTTAAGAATCTCTCGGGGGATGATAGACTGCCATATTTGGAGAAAAAAATTGTTCTACATATACCATGAAATCTCAACCGTTACAGAGTTATTGAATTTTTTGTGTAAAAAACTTATTTGTCTTAAAATACCTCTAACTTTAAAAGTATACTATGAATTTTAAATGTTTCAGTTCCATTCGAAAGATGAGAAAATTTCCTATTGAATGGTGTTCTCATATCTTTTAAGTAATTAGTTTTAATCACCTTTTAGCTGTAAAGTATTCAAAAGTTAGTGTTTTTGAGGAGGTTTTTGCTAATTTTCTCGAAATAATGAAGTATGATTATAGCAATATCCATTATCCAAAAGTTGGGTTTTAGGACGATCCATAATTTGTTCTTGGACATCATATTTCTATCTCTTCTCATTTCTTTGTAATTTCATTACTATACTTTTCCTGTAACCGACTTGCAAGTGCTTAAAAGACTCTAATCTAAAAAATATGATTTATATCGTTATTTACAAAATTTCATTGGAAAGCTGAGAAAATTTCCTATCAGTGTATGTACAAATATCTTTTAGTTAAGTGTATTAAATGATTTTTTACTAACGAAATAACTCAAAATTTGTGTTTTTTTGAGAGTTTTTTAATTATTCTAATTATTAATCAACAAAATTTATCGTTACTATTGTTCATTTGATGCCCCTTAATCTTCTCTATAACTTTTTATTAGACACTTTGTCTATATCACTTTTCATTTTGCTGCTATTTAATATTTAACACAGCATGAGCTCGCCACAAATGTAATGGGTTCGAAATCGTCATTTTTGCATACGAAACGATGTGATAAAAACGATTTTGCGTCGAAACCAAAAGAGATAATTGAATGGAGTCAAAGAAAGAACTGCAGAACTTGCTGAGATGCATTATTTCCATGATAATAATGGTGATGTTTATTATTTACTATTTTACGAAAATTAACGAAAATGCTAATAATAGCACTAACTTTAAACTAATTTACTTTTAAAAGAATACTAAATTCACTTAACTGAAAGATATTAATACATTTTTCACTGTAAAATTTTCCTGGCTTTCGAATAAAAAGAAAAAAAAAGTACAATAAGTGCCATAATTTTTCAATTAGAGCTGGTACTAGTGATAAAAATATCCAAGTTGAATAACCAAAAATCATGACAATAAGAAAAGGTAAGTGTATCATGTCAAAGAACGAATTAAGCAGCTCATCAAGACTAATAATCTGAATTATTAAAATGATGAGGTTAACTATTAGGATTTTCAAGAAATGAACGAAAAATCGTTTAAAATTGTTTAATTTTTAATAAATTACTTTGAAAAGGCTACTTAAGCTCAGTAGCTGAAACATGTGAGGACATCACTCAATGCGAAATTTTCTCACCTTTCAAATGGAACTAAAACATTTAAAATACAAAGTATACTTTTAAAGTTAGAGGTATTTTAAGACAAATAAGTTTTTTACACAAAAAGTTCAATAACTTTGTAACGGTTGAGATTTGATAGTATGTGTAGAACAATTTTTTTCTCCAAATATGGCAGTCTATCACCCCCCGAGAGATTCTTAACCATGAACCAAACACCCTGTATAAGTGCACGACTGTCACAAACCTGATAAGCAACATGGTACTGACACAGTTGAAACAAACAAAAATATAATATTTATATAGCTTAATCAGCACAAGTTCAATGTTGTTTTCATGTGGAGAAGGGACGGGATATAATTAGTACGAGGGGGTGGATATGTCGGGAATCATCTAACTTATTTTAGTATACGGGGTGGATGAAGGGGATGCATGGGAGGTTGGTCTGAGTGGGGGGGTGAGGCAGGAGGGCGGGTTGAGATATAAGAAGTGGAGGGGTAGATGGAGGGTTCAACACCGAACTTCATATTATACCCAAGGATGCAAAATGCCTACCTTTTCTGCGGCTGTAATTTTTCTGCCTACATTCTCATTTCTCTTTCGACGCTGCTGTCGTTCGCTAGTGCAGGACGCCAAGCGCTGTACGGCAGTCTGTAAGCAAAGTAGTAACATGATACAAAAATACTGCCCACAGTACAGCCACCAGACGCGAGCGGTACAGCTTCTCTTTCCTTATTTTACACTTTTTAATATGTTTAATCCACGACCGGCATTAACGCTTTCGTGTGCGGGCTTCTCCCTTTGACTATGCAGAGAATAGTGTACAAAGCGAGAGAACAAACTTTACTACGCCACACTCTCATCGAGCAGTCGGAATACAGCAGCAAAACAAAAATGTATTCTACTGCTGTTAGGGAAAATGTACTCGGTTTGACTACCATTCTGGCAAGAGCTGTAGTGCTGCGTCGCTGTACCGAGCTGTACGGCTTGTGCAAATATAAATATACCGAAAAAAATGCAGTTTACCGGTACCGTTGGCATCCCTGATTATACCTTCCATTTGAGACTAGGTTAGTGAAATTTGGTTCAGTTGCCACCGAAATGGCTTTAGATCTGGAATTTGCCCCAAACCCCAGGACTTCCGGAATTATCGATAGTGGACAATACATTCCAATAATTTTTGATTCGCTATCCGTAATCTAGGCCTGCGAATTGAGGTAATTTGATGTTCATTTCATTTTAAGCCTATTAGGTAACAGGATTGGACCGGTTTATATGGAAATTTCCATGAAACCGCAATTACCAACCTAGAACTCCGGAACCAAAAGTCAGAACTGAATGAAATTCAATAGCGTTCAATGGGAGTAATATATCTTTCATTTGAAATCAAGTTTGTAAACATTGGTTAAAGGTTTGCTGGAAAATAAGTGTGACATTAGCTCGAGAGCTTGGCGAGTTGCCAGGGGGCAATCGGCCATAGGTGACCAAGGTGGCCAAAACTACTTTCATTGGTCATTAGTGATCTAGACCCGCAAATCCAAGTAATGTTGAACGTATTTGAATATGTATTACATCATTCGGACATCATAGGATTACTAGTTTATATGGGAATTTGCTGTCTGACCACACTCTTCAAACCATAACTTCGGAACCAGAAGTTCGATCAACTAAAAATTCAATAGCGTCTTATAGGATCGCTATACCGTTCATTTGAAACTGAGTCTGTGCAAATTGGTTCAGCTATCTTTGAGAAAATTGAGTGACATTATTTGACAGACACATACAAACACACATACATACGCACACATACAGACATTTTGCGATCTCGACGAACTGAATCGAATGGGAAATGACACTCGGCCCTCCGAGCCTCCGTTGGAAAATCGATTTTTGGAGTGATTGCATAGCCTTTCTTTATATGACAAAGGCAAAAGTGATTGCATTTTAGTACGGTGCGATTCGTTTCATTATTCGTCACTCTCTAAATATGAACTGTGCTAGGTATTGGGTTTCCAAATTCGACGCTTCTGAATTTACGAAATTTTTAAATCGTGTACAAACTATATTTTGTCATAATGGCATACCCCCTCTTTGTCAGCCGACTGGAGCCGCCTATGATTAAATACAACAATATCTCTAATTAATTACCGATTTTCAGTTATGCAATGGTTGCTTAGAAGGGCGGTTTTATCCTGTTTTCCCCTACCATTTAAAAAACTTGAAAAGACACGTGCCTTCCCTCTAGTTCTATGCGCGACATTTGCATATAGAACGGCACTAGTGTTAAATAATACAGCACGTACCTCCCGTGCCAAAGAGAATCAGGTCTATCAGATTAAATTTGAACAACTGCTTATAGATTTTTGGCAATGTTCCATAAATACTTCGGACCCGTTTTCATTCACATCTTGCATCACTGCTGCTTAGAATGTACTGAATAATTCAGTGATCCTCGTATCTGTATGACCCCAATCTAGGGGTGTCCAATTTGGAAGCCTATCGCTTTAGATTTGAACTAAACTTTTATTTTGTTGCCATGATCCGGCAAAATCTTTGCTATGCTCGTGAATTCCTACTGGCTCACATTCCGCCGAACTTTACCGGCATACCTTCCCCGGCCTTGACATAAAGCAACATTGGACCATCCCGAGAAAATAACTCCGGTGCATCTGTACTCACTGTCATCATCATCGCACCATCCAGCGGAAAGTTTCCCACAGCGCCACCATCCTATGTTTTGTGGCCTCACGCTTGCACTGATGCGCATCTCTGTGTGACCGTATCCCCTACGTGAGACCGTTTCTACCTCCCCTAGAGCGCAGCACCGCCGCCCGTTGTAATCCCATGCACACCCCGTCGTCAATTGCTTCCAGCCCTGGGAAAATATCACTGCATGCATTGTGTGTGACGGAACGGATGATGGTGTACATAACCCAGTTTTCCCCTTGGGATCCAAGCCCACCCCGTCGTGGCCTGTATTTCCGGCAGCGGTATACCCTAGTTCTATAAATAGCTCGCCCTGTCGCATAAAATCGGTCGATAAACTCCTTGCAGTGCTAAAAATAGCACGGCTGCTCCCGCTGCGGCTGCTGGTGTATGTTGCTGACGCTCGCACAAGTCTCTCCATTTTTAGTCGAACGAGGCGACCGGTTTGTTCTGGCGCAATCATGGGAATATTTAGGAGCATTTTGCTTATGAATGGTGCTTTTTTCGATATGCAGTTTCCACTCTGTGACGAACATTTTCAGCTTTTGTGTTTAGCTCTCGTTGAGGACGGTACAAAGACAATTCTCTCCCGCAACCTTGAAGTGTCCTATCTTTTTCCCATGACCTATTTCCACTGTTGCGCGTCGCTTTGCTGTGCTATGCTGTGTGCCAATGTGCCGTACTGCACAGACAGATCCCGTTTATATTCGCCTTCTAAAAGTTGAAAGAAGTCCTCACAATTGCCCCCAGTCATCCAGTATCCCTTCCCGTTTCCGTTGTCGGCTTTCATTCGGATAAGATGCGTGGGGGAGGATTTGCACCGTGTTTTTATGACTCTGTGAATATGCTTTTCGTTTCAATGTTTCAAACAACCGAGCATGACTTATTTTCTTTGGTAGAACGGTTCCACTAGTGCATTATAGCCTACCGGTTTTGCCAGCTAAAGTTTTCCACTTCATCCCTGTCGCACACGGAAACTGGAGTGGTCCTGGCACAGATGCACGGCAACAGAGGATACAAATTGTTAACGTTTCTGAGGCAATGATTGCTGGGAGTTGTTGAATAGTTGTTCCTTTTGAAAATGACTTCTCAGCCTGCCACCTTGGAAATGTGGCTGAATGATGAAACGTACAAGTGATAGTGAATGACTGCAATCAACATGTTCAGCCATTCTTTTCTTAACAACGCTAAATTATCCCATGGCTGTTCGTAACACTTACTTCCGTTTCCGCACTTATTGATTGTTTTCTGTATAAGGTATGAAACATATAAACAATTAAGATACACGAGCAATGAAAAGGCCCCGGTTTAGGCGAGAGCGGTCGAATACTAAAATTTTGACAAGATCATGACGAGGGTAATTCAGATAGAATGTGTACAGCGTATTTACACCGTGTACACAGTATACATTCTCGTGTATTTGAAACATCCGTACCTTGTGTATATTTTTACATACGTGTTAATGACAGTTTGTCGTCCTATGGTTATATTTGTATCAGAGGCGGATCCAGAAAAAAATTTCGGGAGGGGTCCGAAATTTCGATTTTAAATTGAACATTATACAATTCGTAATACGTAATAACCTTATTAAAAGAATATCAGTTTTGTTAATCAAATTTGGTTTGAAGTAATTTTGAGTTTAAAGCTAATATAAAATTGAAACTAATTAAAAATTTCTCAACAAGTAAAATAATTTCGGAGGGGGTCCGGACCCCCAGGACCCTCCCCCTGGATCCGCCACTGATTTGTATTACTTTGTCGAATACTGAGATGAGAGGTGAAATGAAGCCGTGTGGTATCCGGCGAGCTGAAATCTCTCGAAGTATTTGAACACAGAATAGACTAGGTACCTGCTACTATGTCGTAAGAGGCACTAGCTCTACCAGGGAGGCGAACGTGGGGGGGGGACACGTGTACGTTCCTATTCGAACAGAAACTGTTTTGGTAAAAAGATATTTGCATTTCCCTACTTTGATATGCTGATATTTTAGAAATGATCAACAAGGCGTTCAGTTCAATTCTTTCTTTGTACCACTTTATTTATACAAGTGAAGACAAATTAATTAAAGTATGTTACCAATGGAATTTGGAATTTTCTAGTAATAAGTATATCATTGTTTCTATTAGGGTTGTGGTACCGGTAGTACCGGCTTCGAAAATCCAGGGAATATCGACTCATTTTGAAAACCGTAATACCGGTTTCGAGCTTAATATTTCCTATCTACAGGACGTTGTGTTCTGTTTCTAGTATCTACCAGAGCTTCGAGTGCGAAGAAAGTGGCACCGCTAAAAAGTAATTGAATCTAAAAGCGCATCAAACCGTGCAATCCAATAAGGCGCCACTTTAGAAGAAAAATCTTCTGATAAAATGCGAAATATTGTTCGAATGAAACTGACGCATGCTTAGAATACTTGTTAAGCATGCAAAATCTGATTAAACAAAAGTCATGATTTTGATCGTTCTACTTTACTAAGAAGTTCTTCTTGATTAAAACAACCGTACGACCGACACCGGGGGGGTCAGTACCGCGCTACAGATGCACGCCAAAAAAGGTCGGCATTAGGAACCCTAGTTTCTAAATTCCGATGTAGAAGTATTTTCCTAAAATATGGTTCTAAGTATTAGCTTAGGTAATCCGTTGGTCTTTTATCTACTAAAAACGTCATTTGATGCAACAGAGCAATACGTACAATATGCAAATGCAGTGCAAAAATTAGTATGTGTTCACGATTCATTTTTTGTTTTTGAATTTTGATGTAAGTGCCAATATTTAAGTTAAGCGGGAGTAATTATGTGAAAAATACGCCCCAAGGCAAGATTCGAACCAGTATCTTTTAGGTGCCCTGCCCACTACGCTATCTATGGAGTGCACATAATTATGATATTGATGATAGTGAAACATATCCGCCCTCAAGCAAGAGCACTCGACCGACCCATGCAACTCGAGATAGTACATCAATTTTAATTACACGCTCAACAATTCATCTCCTAGGTACTAGATGCAGTGGTTGCACTTGTCGGGAAACAGTGATATTTAAAACTACGATATTAAAAACTGTGTTCCGATTGTGAAAGTACTAAATAATTTTTAGAAATACATTTGCACGGCTTTCTTGATATGTCGTCTGCCTAAAGTAGTAACTCGTGATCCGGTGTATGTAGCTTAGACTTAAAATTTCATATCGTCAGGTCTGGTGGAGCTTGTCGCTTTCCCATCACTCGAATGCCGTTAAGAATATCTGGAAAGAAGTTCTTTCAAATGTCATATTACCTCTCTTTGGTGTAACATTTTTGTCACTATTTTTGTACCCATCAATAGACGAATGGATACGTCAATACTTAACATCAACCCCTACGGTTTCACATTGCAGGAATATAACATACTGTTCTTAGTTTTCGCACAATACACAAGTAAACAAAAACCTTAATTCTGTTGCTTTCCGCGGTTATAGCTACCTTTTTTTTTTATTCATTTCGTTTATTTGATAGGCACAAATGCGTTAGCTTGGCGGTGCCAAATTCTTTTGTTTTTACATTTTGTATATTTTAAAACTAGGAGGTTACAATGTTGAAATATTTTTTTAAAAAAGAAAAATTTTACAGCTATCTTAAGACTAGAAATAAGATTCTATATACAAGAGAGGGGGCGAAAGATTTTTTTTATGAAAAAATTTTAAAACAAGGAATTCAATAGTAATAATTTTTAGGAAATATTTACACTTATCTTAAAACTAACAATATAGTTTGGTACACAAAAGGGGGAACAAATATTTATGAGAAAATTCGCATGTGTTTTAAGACTAGGGATACAATTCTATTTACAAGATGGGGGACAATAGTTTTAACAAAGAGGTAAAATTACAACTATCTTAAAACTAGGAATACAGAATACAAATTTGAACTTTTTTAGCGGAGACTTATGCTTGGTCAAGATATTCAGAGGGGGGCTGTAGAAGCAGTTGTATCAAGGACAGGGGAGAGAAAGCGTAGATGGTGACCGGGAGAGAAGAGCAAAACTTGCAACTTTCGCTCAAACGGGAGATCAGCGAAAGATTACCGCCTCAGTCTAGTAGGTCGGATTGGCGGATGGTATTCTTCGGACCCGCGGGGAATCCTTCAAAAGTCATCGGACCTTGAGTCGCTCTCGCTTCAGTTTCCGTAGTGGTAAGTGCGACGGCGGTTACATAGTTGCAGTCTGGAGCTGATCGGTCCCACAAGGCAAGAGAAAGCTTCTAAAACGAGAAATAAAAAGAGAGGGGCTAAATTGGGATATTTGTCGTTTTTATGAAAGTATAAATAAGGGACATATAGGGGAAATCACGATTTGCCAGTATATCTCGGACTGGGACATTGGGTGGTCTACCTCGGGCCCGAAGGGAATCCTTTAACTGAGACCTGGCGTCCAAGTACCCGGCGCATACCCAGACAACGTGCTCGATGTCGTGATAGCCCTCGTCACAAGCGCACAGACTACTCTCCGCAAGCCCAATACGCCGCAGATGCGCGTCCAAGGTGTAGTGGTTGGACATAAGTCGGGACATTACACGAATAAAATCCCGACCCACATCCATCCCCCTGAACCAAGGCTTCGTTGATACCTTTGGGATAATGGAATGTAGCCATCGTCCAAGTTCACCATTGCTCCACGAGGTTTGCCAACTGTTGAGTGTCCTCTGACGACAAATACTAAAAAATTCGTTGAAGCAGATTGGTCTTTCGTATATGTCACCATTTAATGCGCCCACCTTTGCTAATGAGTCGGCCTTTTCATTGCCCGGGATAGAGCAATGAGAGGGGACCCAAACAAAGGTAATTTGATAAGATTTTTCAGATAACGTACACAAGGACTCCCGTATCTTCCCCAGGAAATATGGGAATTGCTTTTTGGGCTTCATCGCACGAAGAGCCTCGATGGAGCTGAGGCTGTCCGAAATGATGAAGTAGTGATCTGTGGGCAGAGTGTCGATGATCCCAAGGGTGTACTGAATTGCAGCTAACTCTGCGACGTAAACTGAAGCGGGATCATTGAGCTTGAATGAAGCGGTGATAGTATTGTTGAAGATACCGAAGCCAGTGGACCCATCGAGATTTGATCCGTCAGTGTAGAACATTTTGTCACAGTCGACTTCTCGGAATTTATTATAAAATATATTGGGGATCACTTGAGGGCGTATATGGTCCGGGATTCCACGAATCTCTTCCTTCATGGATGTGTCGAAGAATACAGTAGAATCAGAAGTATCTAGGAAACGAACACGGCTGGGAGTATATGAAGAAGGATTAATGCTCTGTGCCATGTAATCGAAGTACAAGGCCATAAATCGGGTTTGAGAATTAAGCTCGACGAGCCTCTCGAAGTTTTCAATCACCAACGGGTTCAGAATGTCGCATCGGATGAGCAATCGATATGAGAGTTCCCAAAATCGATTTTTTAGCGGAAGAACGCCCGCCAGCACTTCGAGACTCATCGTATGGGTCGAGTGCATGCAACCCAAGGCAACGCGCAAGCAACGATACTGGATTCTCTCCAGTTTGATGAAGTGTATGTTCGCAGCGGAGCGGAAACAGAAACACCCGTACTCCATCACCGACAATATCGTTGTTTGGTATAACCTGATCAGGTCTCCTGGGTGAGCACCCCACCATGTTCCAGTTATTGTTCGGAGAAAATTGATCCTTTGTTGGCATTTCTGTTTCAGATACCTAATGTGACATCCCCAGGTACCTTTAGAGTCGAACCAGACCCCGAGATATTTAAATGTGAAAACCTGGTTGATCGTTGCACCCATTAATAGAAGCTGGAGTTGCGCCGGCTCACGCTTCCTAGAAAAAACAACCAACTCAGTTTTCTCCGTGGAGAACTCAATACCCAGCTGAAGAGCCCAAGCAGACAAATTGTCCAAGGTATTTTGTAATGGTCCTTGCAAGTCGGCAGCTTTGGGCCCTGTAACAGAGACCACGCCGTCGTCTGCAAGTTGCCTTAGCGTGCATGAATTGGCAAGACAATCGTCAATGTCATTCACGTAGAAATTGTAGAGCAGGGGACTTAGACATGAGCCCTGGGGAAGACCCATGTAGCTAAATCGCGTTGTTGTTAAATCGCCATGCGAAAAGTGCATGTGCTTTTCAGACAACAGGTTTAGCAAAAAGTTATTTAAAATTGGCGAAAGACCATGCTGGTGCAGCTTCTCTGACAGAATGTTGATAGAAACTGAGTCAAAAGCCCCCTTAATATCCAAGAAGACTGATGCCATCTGCTCTTTGTTAGCATAGGCCATTTGGATTTCTGTAGAAAGCAACGCAAGGCAATCGTTCGTCCCTTTGCCTTTGCGGAAGCCAAATTGTGTATCTGACAGTAAGCCATTTGCTTCAACCCAATTGTCGAGGCGAAACAAGATAATTTTCTCGAACAACTTCCGAATACAGGACAGCATTGCAATCGGCCGATATGAGTTGTGGTCGGAGGCTGGTTTTCCTGGTTTTTGGATGGCGATGACCTTCACTTGCCTCCAGTCATGAGGGACAATGTTACCCTCAAGAAACTTGTTAAATAAATTCAACAAGCGCCTTTTTGCAGTGTCAGGTAGATTCTTCAGCAAGTTGAATTTGATTCTGTCTAACCCTGGGGCGTTATTGTTGCATGATAAGAGAGCAAGTGAAAACTCCACCATCGAAAACGGTGTTTCGTTCGCGGTATCGTGAGGAGACGCGGCGCGGTACGTTTTCTGTACCGGGACAGAGTCCGGACAGATCTTCTTGGCGAAAGCAAATATCCAACGGTTTGAATATTCCACGTTCTCGTTGGTACTATTACGGTTACGCATACGTCGAGCCGTACCCCAAAGAGTGCTCATCGCTGTTTCTCTCGTTAACCCGTCGACGAACCGGCGCCAATAACTACGTTTTTTGGCTTTCATTAGACTCTTCATTCGCCTTTCTAACGACGCGTACTGTAGATAGCTAGCGGGTAACCCGTCTTCCCGGAAGGCCTTATATGCAGTGGACTTTTCCGCGTACAGCTCTGAGCACTCTTTATCCCACCACAGGGTGGGAGACCGTCCATGGGTATTCGCGCTGGGTACTGGTTTAGTCTGAGCTTGATTCGCACTGTCGAGAATCAAGCCAGCCAAAAACCTGTACTCTTCCTCCGGAGGAAGTTCTTGAGTGGATTCGATTTTAACGGATATCGCGGTCGCGTAACTCTTCCAATCAATGTTCCGTGTGAGGTCATACGATACATTGATTGTTTCCGATGGTCTTGAACCGTTAGCAATTGAAATCACGATAGGCAAATGATCGCTACCGTGGGGATCAGGGATCACCTTCCACATGCAATCTAACTGTAGCGAAGTCGAGCATAGAGATAAATCCAACGCGCTTGCGCGTGCTGGTGGTGTAGGAATCCGCGTCATTTCTCCCGTGTTTAAGATGGTCATGTTGAAATTATCGCAAAGATCTTGGATTAATGTTGATCTATTATCATCATGAAGGCAGCCCCATACCGTACCGTGCGAGTTAAAGTCTCCCAGAACTAGCCGCGGTGCCGGTAAGGATTCCGTGATATTACAAAGCGTTCGGTGCCCTACCGAGGCTCTAGGAGGAATGTAGATGGAAGCAATGCAAAGGTCTTTACCTTTGATTAAAACTTGACAAGCGACAATTTCAATGCCTGGTGTCGAAGGGAGGTTAATTCGGTTGAAAGAATAGCACTTTTTGATCCCCAAAAGTACTCCTCCATAGGGGTTTTCTCGATCCAGACGAATTATATTAAAGTCGTGGAAGTTGAGATTTATATCGGAAGTTAACCAAGTTTCACATAATGCGAAAGCATCACATTTTAAACTATTTAGTAAAAATTTAAAGGAATCGATTTTCGGGAGGATACTTCTGCTGTTCCACTGTAGAACAGTGATCGAATCGGTGACCTCGTTCGATGACTTAGCCATCGATGGATACGATCGCTGCAAGGAGGGGCCATTTAGTAGTCAACTGCTTCAAAAATGTTTGCACTATAGGGAGAAAACGTATCAGAAGGCTTTTAAGAGGATCAGTAACATTGAAAGCTGTGAAAATTAAGTCCACTATGTCAGAAAATTTCATTAGTCCGCTACTGGACTGAGTATCTGTTTGAAAAAAGGGGACACTTGGGGTTTTTGGTGTCCCTGGAAGTGGTGGGTACTCCTTGTTAGAATTAATATTTCCAAGTCCTGGAGCAAATTGCTTCGGCTTTTGTGCATCACTTCCGTTGGATTTATTGGTTGTAGATGGCGCACTCTGAGTGGACGACACCTTGGCACCCTTACGAGGCAATGTAGGGGAGGCTAGATTTCTCCTCTTCCTGGATTCCCCTGGGTTAACCAATGATGTTCCCTCTTGTGGGTCGTCAGATTCTTGCTCAACGCCAGCCAAAAGAGCAAAGGAATTTTCGGAAGCGACAGATGGCGAAGCATTCTTTAGCATTTCTGCATAAGAGTGCCTCGAGCGATCCTTAAGGGAGCGCTTAATTTTATCCCCGCGCTGCTTGTACGCCGGGCATGACTTAAGAGCATGCGGAGGGCCCCCGCAGTAAATACACTTCTCAGTTTCTCCACCGCAAGCGTCATCCTCATGCTCTCCCTCGTATTTGCCGCACCGTTTTTTATTGCCACAATAAGTGGCTGTGTGGCCCAGTTGCTTGCAATTGCTGCAGTTCATTACCCGCGGTACAAATAGGCGAACAGGTAGGCGAACCTTATCCAGGAGGACATAGTTGGGAAGAGCAGATCCGGAGAAAGTCACCCGAATCGAGTCTGACGGAGAATAAGTTGTCTTATCATCTTCAGTTTTTGCGGAATACAATTGCTTGCATTCCAGAATTTTCACCTTTTGAAGTGAAGGGTCCTTAAAGCAGCCAACCCCGTACTTCAACAGGTCTTCGCACTTTAGACCCGGTTCGGCGACGACCCCATCGATCTCCACAACTCTACAAGGCACATACACTTTGAATTGCTTCGTAAAACGCTCGCTGCGAGCAATCTGGTTTGCCTGGTCGAGGTCATTTACTATAACGCGTATCTTATTAGCTCGAACACGTGTTATCTGAGCCACGGACGGGTAGTTGGCAGTCAGCTCCCGTGAGATTTCTAGAATATTGGGCGATTTCGTGTTGGGCCGGAAATACACCACCCAGGGTCCAGTCGAACTGGCTGGGTATGTTTTAATACGGGGAGGACTGGGGGAATCAGGGGAGGGAGTAATTTCGGGTTTATCCGGTATATCCATGGGAATATCATTCCCATCCAATGTTACTTCGCCCTCGGCCATTTAGGCACGAGGATAACACGTGGTGTAAACGAGAGATGAAACTTATATTCAGGGGAAAGGGCAGAAGTAGAGACCGATCGGGGAAAGGGAAATGAAAGAAAAAAAAAAAATACTTAGCTTATATAGCGGCGATTCCGGCTATTCTGGTATTCACTTCACCAGCCTGGGCACCGGCGAACAAAGACTGCCTCGAACAATGGTTGACCTTCACTGACAATTTATTCTTGTTCACTTTATGCACAGCACCAGAAAACGAACTGCTTCGATCGAGAGCTCGGAGAGTTATGGTTATAGCTACCTTATCTGGCCGAGGTAAACCAGACTGTGCTACCGATTTTAAATAATTAGTTATTTCACGATACATGATTAGTTGTTATTAATGAAGTACACAACTTCCATTTTTTTTTTTTGACGTAGGACTACGTCTTTGTTTTCGATATAGGGGTACACGTTGCAAATTCTACAAAAATGGTATGTAACGAAAAGTGGTCCAATTTTAAACACATATAATTCAGCCATCTCACGATAAATTTTCAAATTTTTTGCGCATATCGCCCCGAAATACTTCTAAGAATAGATTCCAATAGATAAAACCAAAGATTTTTGATATCATGGCAATAAAAATTTAAATAATGAACAACCTAGTCAAAATATCGCGCATTTACGCACAGAAGATAGCGCTTCCCTAGTCCAGCACGACAGATTTGTGTACCTAGCGCGCTACGCTTCTATGGATGACGTCATCATCGACTATTTAAACCAGAGGGGGAACAACTTGACAGCTCCTATACAAATCATTGAAACCACTTTATTTGGGTCTGTGGGTCTAAAATGGCGGATCAATTTTTATTCAAGAACAATTTCTAAAAAAAAACTTCTTCACAGTAAAAATTTTCTTGTTCATTTTTTTTTTACTTTCGATAATTCATTTTTGAAGACTTTTTGGGCGTTTGGTGTTGTTTTGTTATAAAAATACATCTTTATTCCGATGCATTATTTTTAAATGATTCATGATTTTTTGGAATCATCAGCATACAAACAAGCGGCGCTTATACTAGTTAGTGAGCACCTTTATTTAGTCTTAAGATATTAGGTAGTAATATTTGTATTGCAATGTAAAAAACACACACAATGATACTGGACTATTTTGCTCCCTCTCCGATAAAAAATGAACTGTCATCACTTCTGATTTTTGTAGAAACCTTTGCACCGTACATGTCGCAGCACCTATCAGTTAGATGCTACACTGTCAGAAATTAACAGTCGAAGTCAATCCTGCCTTTGTTAAATGCGAAGTGAAAAATGATAATCACAATACTAAATGTATTTAAAGATTAACGACAAACTTTCGAGAATTGTCATATGCGAAAGATATTTCAAGGGCAATGGGAGAGGAAAAAGTTCACACTAGAAGCGCACTCAAATCAAATCACGCATTTTATATTTTACATTCGGCACAATTTGTAATCCTTAACTTGTTTGTATTTATCTTAAATTATTACGCTGTTTTGAAATGATCATCTTGATTATCTCTTCCGAATGTAAATAAAGAAAACAAGTTCGTAAAAGACGTCACGAAATTATTTTCTCGCATAGAAATTTACAGTATCGCAATTAGTGGACGGCGTTCTATGGTGGCGACATCATTCGAAACACGGTGGTTTCAAGCAACTTAGGCTAAACGTCAAGTTGCGGGAGGGTTGATTTAAACGGACCGATTTCGCCGAGCCAGCTCAGTTGCTTGTTGAACGGCGGGCGAAGCAGATCACTGCGCTGTGTGTTTTCACAGCCAGTGTAGCTGAGTTAGAAGTCCGTTACACTGCCTGTGTAGGTACGCTACCCAGTGAATGGGACTGAGCTTGTCCGTTCAAACACTATGCTATCTTTTGTGTTGTGTTCGTTTCCAACACACTTTTATGTATAATTATTCAATATTCATACACAAAATAGTTTGTACATGTGAGCTCCATTTGCAAACACGGTTAACATAGTGTCGTGGTATTAGTTGTCTCTTTCGCTCTACCCAACTTCATTTGCGTTGATTCATTTTGCTTTGTGCGCTTGGATTTAATGTTTGAGGCGAATGTGTGGGTAGGTAGATCTAATTTGTTACTAAATTGCACATCGAAAGTTTATTATTTACGTTCGATCAATTCATTTCCCCATCACGTGATTCATTTCCACTCAGCTTATAGTATTTTGATTCTACTAATAGGTACATACTATAAAGCCTATTTATGAATGAATGCACTGCCACTTGAAAAACCACGCATCTTGTCCATATATAAAATTGTTTCCGATTCTTGTATATTTATAGTTTCGATATATGATAAAGACGCATTCGCTATATTTGTATGTGTACTTTAGGAAAGTTACAATAATGGCAAAATATAACTAGAATGCTTGGTCTATACATGAAATGTGATTATATTGTCTAAAATTTGATTTTTCTTCACTGGTCCGGGTTTTTTACCACACACACAATCGAAAAGTTTTTAATAGCTAATCTTATGCTATAAAGATTTAGTTCCAGATATTAGTTCGGTCACAGTTTTCTGTCATCTTTCTTCAGATCTTCTTAAATTAAATTAAAAATTGTTCCCAAAATCGTGAATAAAGTGCCATGAATTCTGGAACAATCAGATTTTTACGTTACGAAAACAGGACCATGAACAAAAATCATGTGTTTTATAATAATGTTCAATTTCCCTCCAGTAACGCCCGCATAACGCTTTTATTAGTGGAAACATTTGTTTTTGTTTTGTGAACTTCGATTTTCCGTACGTGAACTAGTTCACAACTTTATGAATATTATTCATAAAACCAAAGGTTAACTCATGATGTTGTTCATAGATTTAGGAACATTAGTCTACAAAACCAAAACATTCTGGATATTTTCTCGTAAACTAGTTCACGAAACTCGGAATTTTATTCATGAATCCCTTCAATCATCGTGAACTAATTCATGATTCCTAATATATTAGTCACGATCCAATATCCGTGCTCGTGAAATAATTCACAAAATTATGAAATATTTGTCATGTATACGTGAACTGGTTCATAAATCCTAGTACAAAAGTCACGACTTACCATTCATGCTCGTGAAATAGTTCACAAAATCATCAAATATGGATCAAGTATTCGTGAAATAATTCATGATTCCTAATATATTAGTCACGATCCATTATCCATTGATGCTTGAGAAATAGTTCACAAAATCATGAAATATTGTTCATGTACTCGTGAACTGGTCCATGATACCTAACATAATAGTCACGTCTTACCATTTGTGATCGTGAAATAGTTAATTCGTGAATTGGTTCATGATCCCTAGTATACGTCTGACAATTCGTGCTCGTCAAATAGTTCACAAAAGTATGAAATATTATTCATGGATTCGTGAACTAGTTCGAGACGAACACAACGCTCGCGTAAAAAACCGATAACACACACTCACACACAACGAGCCTTTGTTAGTAATTTATTTCGTATCAAATTACTACTCACGAATCTCAAAAAAGATTCCCTTCTTCTCCACCTTACATGCCCCCCACCCACTGCATTTTATTTTGTTCAATTCTTTTCTCCGCTGCTATAAATAGCTCATGACCTGAAACTTCTAGTAAAAAAATCCAACCGTCAGATTCCTACACACCAAAAAATAATGAAATTTAAACGACATGTAAATCAATACGAATGTAAACATACAACGATTGAATAAAAAATTTGATTGAAAATTACGTTGAAATCGATTGGAGCATCAAACAACACACAATTTTACACTTTCATTCGTGTAATATTACATGTCATTCATTTTACAGCAGTATTCGAGTAAAAATACATTGAAGTGCATTCGTTTTCCGTTTAAAGAAACTGTAATTTTCAATCCACGTGTAAAATTATAATAAAATTAGTTGAAGAAAGCACGGCAAGACGTGTGTATTTGTGGTGGACCTTAATTTTACATTTATATTCATGCTCCAAATATGTGCATGAAAATAAACTTAAAATTACAAAATATTTTTTTCTTTGTAGATTAGCGCCGACAAACATCTATTCGTTAAAAAACCTCGTTACAACCCGTTCCATGACGACATGTACTCGCTGACTTGTACAATTGCATACATACGCTTCACACTAATGATAAGTGAGATAATATCATTTGGCTCCCCACCGCCGCGCCGGTTTTTCAGTATATTAACGCCTTTTGCTTTGTACCACTTTTCCGCTGTTTTGTTCTGTTTGTATGTATTTGTTGGGAACTAAGCCTTACTAAAAAAAAAGCTAACAGGTAGCATCTGAACCCGAATTCACAAACATCTACTCATTAATACGCCTACTTACACCATAGGGCATAGCGACACATGATGGGTAGCTGTTCGAATGAGCCATATAAACTTTTCATCACTGTAGCAGCGATCATATGCGCGACAGAATGGAGACGTTGGTATGTGTTCTTCAAGTTTTCTCTGTATTGTGTAGCCAACAACGTGTAGACAAAATATTTGTCTTTGTTTTGAAAACTTTAGTCACGGTTTCCGCCATGTCACTACCAAATCGATTTTCTGTACGTGAACTAGTTCACAACTTTATGAATATTATTCATAAACCAAAGGTTAACTCGCGATGTTGTTCATAGATTTAGAAACATTAGTCTACAAAATCAAAACATCCTGAATATTTTCTCGTGAACTAGTACACGAAACTCGGAATTTTATTCATTAATCCCTTCAATCCTTGTGAACTAATTCATGATTCCTAATATATTAGTCATGATCTTGTATCCGTGCTCGTGAAATAGTTCACAAAATCATGCAATATTTTTCATGTATTCGTGAACTAATTTATGATTTTTAGTATAATAGTCACGACGGACCATTCGTGCTCGTTAAATAGTTCACAAAATCGACAAATATTGCTCATGTATTCGTGAGCTGTTTCATGATACCTAACATAATAGGCACTACTTACCATTCGTGATCGTGAAATAGTTCATAATTTCTAGTATACGTTTGACAATTCGTGCTAGTCAAATAGTTTACAAAATTATGAAATATTATTCATGGATTCGTGAACTAGTTCATGATTCATAGTACATGATTTACGATATATTTTGTGCGCTTGTAATATTTAAAATATATTCCTTATCATTTTCCATTTTAATGCAACATGGTAATAAAATTAATGGTAATGAAATTTGGGGTAATATTCGTGGAATCATTTTTGTTTCATGCACTTTTTCATGAAATGTTCAGCTTCTAGCGGCCAGTAATAGGTACGAGCAGTAGATATAAGAAAACTATAAGGGTCTCGAACAACATTATTCATTTGATAAGGTTCAGTGTGATGTCTTGTCACCTGTCAAATTGAAAAGTAAGCTCTATAATAAAATATCAGGATAACGCGAACAGATATTACGAAAATCGTGACTAAGATCTTGAAATCATGAACATAAACCACACTATTCGTGACAAAAATGTCAAAAATCGTAACCAAGATCCTGAAATCCAGAACATAAATAAACATAAATCTCTACTCGTGACTAAAATATCACGACAACGTAAATAGAAATCACGAAAATCGTGGCAAAGTTCCTGAAATCATGAACATAAATCACATTACTCGTGATAAAAATATCAAAAATCGCGACTAAGATCCTGAGATCATGAACATGAATCACTCTACTCATGACTAAAATATTACGATAACGTGAATAGAAATTACGAAATGTCCGACAATGATCTTGAAATCATGAACGTAAATCCCGCCAGTCTGACACAAAAATCCGATAGCAAACTCATGAATAAAATAGCACGGTAATGTGATGAGAAATCATAAAAATCGCGAATAAACTCCTGAAATCATGAGCATCGTTTGACTGTCGGCTGTGTATTCCCAAATTATGAACAAGAATCATAGCAAACCAAAACATGTCTAGGGAACAACAACAGTAACCCAACCAAACATTCGAGTGTTACGCCATGTATGTACTTGGGGTGAACAAGTTTTTTAGAAACACAAATTGTTTCATGAATATGAGGTTTATTATTCACAATTTCAGGAATTTGGTCACGATTTTCGTAAATCGTTCAGTTCACGAAATCATGATCTTTTGTTCATGAATTTATGAACGGATGTTTTTTTCGTGAAGGCAAATGTCTAGCCAAATATTAGTTAATTAGACAATTTTATGTAAAGGGTGATTTTTATTATTTGTTTAAATTCATACACACAAAAAAGTTATACGGGTTGAAAAATAGGCTAAAATAAAATCAAAATCGGTCATAACTCTTTACAAAGTATTCACAGGTATTTGGTCTCTTCGCAAAAATTGCGTGTTTTGTAATAATAAAAAAATGAACATTATTAACGCAAAAATCAGAAACATAAAAGTTATGAATTAAAATAAAAATTTAAGAAGCTCATCATAGAAAATGTCTCGTAACTCAACTACCGTGAGTGATAGAGACAACATGTCTTCTGCAAATTTATAAAATATTTATATACCTCTAGAACTTTGTCGAAGGCAGCCAAGCACTATCTCTTTTGGTCAAAAAGATAAATTTTCTATAGCCTTCTATGATCAATTTTTAAAAAATTTACCAAAAGGCCCTTTTTACACACACAAACATTGTAGAATATGTAGTATGACTCTAATTAACCCATTATTGCCCAACTTATTTTTCATGTGCATCACAATTTGGATGTGGTCACTCCAGTAAAATTATTTTTGTACACAAAGTAGCTTCCCTAGTAACAATTGTAGTTTTATGGTGTTCTTGAAGCCTCTCTTAAAACTTTGATTGCACTTGTAGTGTGCTATAAAACCTCAAATGTTACTTGGGTTATATAGTACGGAACAACCAGTGAAAACTTCAGAATAATCGATTAATTAGTTCCTGAGATATAGTGATCACCGCGATTGAACTTCTTAACAAAACACAGCTCCGAGATAATCGACTTTTACTGTCGGCGCAGGGAGTCAACGGTCCAGCGTATCAAACACTACGCACCGCCTACGAGTGGTCAATGGATAGCGGTCTATGAATAACTGTAACTTGAGTTGTATTATTCTGATCTTAATGAAATTTTGAGAAACAATTCCTCAGCGTATGTAATTTTTGAATATCTAATTTACAAAAATTCGATTTTTTCATCCAGACAAAAATGTGTAACCTCTTGAGGGGTTATATCTACTTGAGTGTTATTTTTATGTTTTCTTAATGTACCTTTCCTCAAGAATGTTGCTACAAATTTTCAAACGAATCCGACTATTGTAACTTGAATTCCACGAAGATCCGTCCGAAAATCTTAAAAATCGTTACCGACCATCTTAGATTCCAATGAAACTTTACACATTTCACCGGCATGGAAGACTAAACAATTTCCACTATCAGTAGGATTATTTTGGCCCACGAGCAATTTTTTAAAGGGGCGTAGGCATTTTTACGTGCATTATTTTTAAATTTTTTTTGTTCGATTACTGTATTTTATACAGCAAAACTTTCTGAGAACGAGTTACAGGGAATGCATATTTCTGCACGAAAAAGATATGCACTGAAAAAAATGTTGTGTCATTTATCTTTCAAACAAAAATTTGCGTTGAAAATTTAAATTGCAAAAAAAAACCATATTTTCTAATTTTTTATATTTTGTCAAAAACATCTAAAGAGAAAAGGAACATTTTGAATGTGATTATTTGATGGAGAGCTTATCGGTTAAAAAGTTTTTCTAAAAATAGCTTATACATGTTTTTAAATTCCATACTGATTGACTGTAATGTAATTTTATTACAGAACGTAATTTTTCGTGTGACTATGCCCTTTTTAAAATTTATTCGTGTTATCCCATCATAAAATGTCAAAAATATAATGTTTATCGTTTTAAAGACGTAAAAGTAACTTTTTCAGTGTATTTGGATCATGGAAAAGCTTTCAATAAAAAAGTTTTGCCAACAAAAACTTTTGACTTATTTTTATAACTCATACTATTTGTAGCCAAAAATACATTTTTTTTTTGAAAAGGATACAAAACGCCATTTTAAATCAAAATGCTCATAACGAAAATTTTCTGAAATGTAGTAGTTCTCGAGATATTTTAAATTTTAATTTAACAACACAATTATTTTGTTTTATTGTGACCTTTTAAGTAAT
This sequence comes from Topomyia yanbarensis, assembly GCF_030247195.1. Classification (NCBI taxonomy): domain Eukaryota; kingdom Metazoa; phylum Arthropoda; class Insecta; order Diptera; family Culicidae; genus Topomyia; species Topomyia yanbarensis. The sequence goes on from NC_080672.1 coordinate 300,360,988, forward strand.
TCGCGATTCTCCATCAACAACACAAAGTTTTTCAAAAAGCCTTTAATTTTCTACAAATTTCTCTTTGACATCAAGGCGATATTGTAATCCATTTGGAAGCTACATGAAATCAACCAAAATATGATCGAACTATTTAGTTCAATCGTCAGACGCTACGGTTGAACAGTACTTTGATTGTTTCAAATGGTTTACAATATCGCCTTGATGTCAAAGATAAAGTTACAGGAAATGTTATGGGCTTTTCGAAAAACCTATTGTTGTTGATGGAGAAATGGGAATAACTTCTGAAATGGTCGTAATAAAACAAAAGAAATGTGTTGTTACAACAAAATTTAAAATATCTCGAGAAATACCTCATTTCAGAATTTTTTTTTGTTATGAGAATTTTGATTTAAAATGGCGGTTAGAATCATATTCAAAAATAAAATTGTATTCTTGACTGCAAATAGTATGAATTATAGAAATATGTTAAAAGTTGTTGTTAGGAAAACTTTTTTATTGAAAGCTTCCCCATGATCCATATTCTTTTGCATCTTTAAAACGATAAACATTAGATTTTTGACATTTTATGATGGGGTAACACAAATAACTTTTAAAAAGGGCATAATCCACGAATTAACTGTTTATGTTGTTTTTATGAAAAATGACGCATCATTTTTTCAGTGTATATTTTGTTCGAGCAGAAATATTCATTCCCTGTAACTCGTTCTCAGAAAGTTTTGCTGTATAAAATACAGTAATCGAATATTTTTTTTTGAAATTAATGCGCGTAGAAATATCTACGCCCTTTTAAGAAAATTGCTCTTCTATCAAAACATAGCAATTGTCAGAGAAAATCAAGGAGATTCATAAACCGAACTCAACTTCACAGTTTCGTTCGAATCGACGATGGTCCTATTTTGTGGTCGGCCGGTTTCTCGTGGAATCCCTCAGCACTAAGGAGCTGAAGGTGTCCTGAGACCTAAGTGACTCTTAAATTTTTACGCGTTCAGGGTATTCCTCAAAAGACCAAATGCGCATATATTTAAATGAGTACCGAATGCTTGTTGATTCAGGAAGTCACTTTCGTCAGAATGTGCATTATTGTTAGTGCATTAATGGTCTTTCAAAAAATAATTTGCTTGCAAAATATGTTGGCGGATTCGCTTAGAACAATAACGAGAGTTATAATAAACTCATCTCGAATATTAGTCCCAAGAATCTTCCTGGGGGAGTTTTGCCAGTCGAAATTGCATCTTTCACTTCCGCTTACATTTTCAACGAAGGAAATGTTGCGGTTTAGAAGATATTACAAGCATTATGGGTATCTTTTTGTCCAAATGTCCATCCATTTGTTGCAAAAGAGAATGATGCTAGAGGCTACTAATAAGGGAAGAATGGCAGTTCGTTGACATCAACATGCCATTCTCGGCACCACTACGGCGTCCGAAGATAGTCACTAGACTCTATGTAGGTGGAATGTTACTCATTTTATCATTGCACGATATTGACACGAAACTTTAAAAGCAATTATCTCAAAATCGTGTTTTTTCGAAAACGCCTTCGCGGTGACAACGATTACTCGGCATGTACTAAACCGATCGATTTGAAACCTTCTCCGTTTCATTTCTAATTACAATGGCTTTTTCGTGAACAAAAGTATTTTTATTTTGATTATGCTTTTATGTTTTAGACCAAAAAAACTAACATTCTAAGTCATCCAAATTCAAAAGTTTCAGAAAAATTAGTACCACTTTCCAACAAATGAGAATCTTGTAAAATCCTTCGTTCACGAAGGGTGTCCAGCCATGTACTAACTAAAACATATTATCCACTGCGGATAAGCCGTTCTTGATTTATCATTGTCACCGCGCATAAGGTTCAAAATAAGGTGATCCATGGCAACAGCCATATCACTATCAATTTACAAGATTTTGCTACATAAAAATTACTGCAAACACCTTCAAATATGTACTACAACATATGTAAAACAGTATTACAAAAAAACTTTAATAATGATGAAATAAAAAAATCTCGAATTTAACTAATATTTTTGAAACCCAAGTAGATATAACCCCTTAAGGGAAAATTGAATAAAAGCAAAACATAAACACCGGTTTAACCACTCTAACTTCTCTAAATGTATTCTGCAAGAGTATATGAACAATATAAACTCATTGATAATACCTGTTCTGCGTTATTACATGAGTAACAGGAGTTATTCTTAGCACCTACTATATATACTAGGTTGGTCAATAATAGATTAATTAAGTATCTCAAAACGCTGTTTTGAGTCACTGTGCACTGCACGGACTGGAAAGATAGACCGATCGGTCCGAGCGTCACAAAGAATGTGTGCTTCTATTTTTTGCTCAAGTTTAGATTTTTTGTAGCACTTTGAAGCCAAAAGACCAATTTTTGCTAAGAAAAAAAACAGTTAGCAATAACATGCTATTATAAAGATAATAATACTAAATATTTTCTGAAAAACTGCTGAGAAATGATGTGAAGAAGAACTGTGCAAAATTTTAGTACGATTAGTTCGGGAGACTTTGAGTTAGGGTGTCACTCTCCGAATTTTCAATATTTTGCAATTAAAATTTAGGAAAATGTTATTCAAATATGTTTAACTCCATTTCCGAATTCCAAATGCAAAACTTTCTCGCCTACCATTTTTTCTTGTTTCAGTATACCATTTATTTCGTTGCAAATATTAAATGACCATGGATGCATCTCGACACGCTGCAGTATTTTATAGCATCCGAAAAGGAAATCAAATATGTATTACTACATTAACTGGTGCCAGTTTCTTTCTTCATATAACTTACCACTACTTCCGTGTGGATTAGAACCAGTTTGCAGAAAACATTAGTTTACATCTATAAGGTGTCCAATTTTTTATCATCAGCTGAACTAATTTTATCAAAAACCATATAGTCAGTTTCCACTTACAAAATACCATCAACGAAGATGTAAACTTTCTTGTCCACTTTATTCCTACATGCGACAAGCTATTTCCAGCACAAAAGATGGCGAGAGGCAGTAAAACAATAATGTTCAAACTTCTCGATTTATTTTTTATCATTATTGGCTAAACTTGCCAATAGTCGATTATTGCGTCTGCCGCCTCCCCGCTTTCGATGCGATGGTGGAAAGTTTTCTCCTGACACATACAAATGTCACATGTTTTAAGGCACATCCCATCGTGTTAATAGCAGTTTGTTTCGCCTGTTTCCGATGCTTATGGGGACATGGGTTCACGCCATCAATCGTTCGCACAAAACCGTTGCCATTTGGTACGTACAAGAAAACTTTTCCGAGTTGTAAAAGCAATGCAAGTTTATAGATTTGGAAATATTACTTCACTCTTTCTATTTTCACCGTACTGATTCGTGCGCGACAGTTAGTTAGGAAAATATCTATTATTATTATTGCCCAAAACGAATGGTTTTATTGGAAGAGGGAGAATCAGGGCACTTGAAGTGCCCATTTACAACTGAGCAGAGACATTCTAGAAAATATTCTGAATTACAATTCACTTTTAAGTATGAGTTCATGAAATCTAATAAAATGCATATAAATATATTCAATAGCAGGTAACACAATCGACTGCAAGACTCGCTTTCAATAAGAGATCAATGCATATGTGTTGCAACTTGGTGATCGATGAAGTGTATGGTTATACTTGTTACTATAATTACCTAGGTAGTTTTTTTCTTCGCTGAGCTGTTCTAATAGCATTGCGATTTTACAGAACGTTTACATTTGTTCACTTTTGCTCATTAGCAGGGGCGGATCCAGAAAATTTTTCGGAGGGGGTCCGAAATTTCGAGTTTAAAATGTTCATTATACAAAACGTAATATGTAATATCCTCATTAAATTAAATTCAGTTTTGGTGGTCGAATTTTGTTTGGCGTTCAGAACAAATTTTATTAAAAAACTATTTTAAAATTTCTCAACAAGTTAAAAAATTTCGGGGGGGGGAGGGAGGTCCGGACTCGCAGGACCCTCCTCCTGGATCCGCCACTACTTATTAGGGGTACAGTGAAATGAAAGAAATTGAAAGGCATGCATTTATCTGACAAATGCCAGTGATGCGTGCAATCGTTACATTCGTGAAACTTAATGTAATTGTACATGAGCAATATCAACCGTTGGCCCAATTTCAAGTATAACAAATTCTATTTTTTTATTATGTACGATTTCATCTCAGTACCCAAACGACTCCTTCGGTCCACCTACATTGGCTCTTCGCGTCCTACTTTTCTACTTCGACCAGTTAATCCTATATTTTAAAGTGTACGGAAGTTTCACTTGTTTTTCCCAAGAGCGTCTTCGCACGCTTTTCGTTGCCCAGCACGACAACATGACTTGGCTTTTTCGGCGAAATATTTATATCCCGATGTCAATTTATTATCCCCGGCACGATCGCATCGTTATACGGTTCACGCCATGGTCCATTCTTCCTGCACTACCAGTACATGCTACCGTGGCTGGCAGTACATCGGCACCATCCCATCTCATCACGGATCTTCGTTACAGGCAACCACCGCATATCCCCCCCCACCGTGAAGGGGCCATGTTTTGTTTTCCCCCTTCGACACGTACACGGACAATAACGAAATCCAAAGAACCAACAACCGGCAACGTGCAGATACACGGAACAAAGCTCACTCCCAGCAAAACGAGGGCAATTTATTTTAACAAGGTTTACTGCAATCCCTACAGCCGTGGTGGGGAATAGATGTCGAATCTTATGAGTTTTGACGTAGCACTGTCCTATATAAAAAGAAACACAAATCACCAATTGAGGATGAAAAACGTGCCACTGCAACCACAGTAAACGGTACTTGTGCCGAAAGTGTTGGAAAAGGAGGGATATGAATGTTACCTTGGGGCCGCCACCGGGGACCAAGCAGGTCGCCCGCTTGACTTGTTTAATGGTGGATCTGCCAACTGCGCAAACCCTCCAAAGTGATGCGACCATAAAGGTTATGGGCTCGGTTTTGACCATGAAAGATTATGTTGTGTTCTGGACTGCTGGTTTAATGGTCCCAGTTGTAGTTTTATAGTATAAAAGATCCTGGCCAAGATTCTAGACGTTGCTTATTATTTTATGCATGGTAATAACAATTATTTTGCTTCAAACCCTTTTAAATTCAAGTAATTTTTCATTTAATTTGTATGAAAATTATTGTTCAAGCTTTATTTAGTCTTTTAGAAATTTGACGACTCCGCGCTAAACCTGGTTTATAAATACTAAGATATTGGAAATTTAATTGTGTAAAAACCGGATATCTTTCGATTTTCTCGCATGGAAAGAAAAACAAATGATACAAAAATTAACAATCTTAGTCCACAACTAATTTATTATGGAGTTTACGTTTCGATTTCGTCTCATCAGAATCCGACACTAAATTAGCGACAAAATTCTTAAAACAAGCGTTGCTGATGTTCCATATTTATCTGGAATTTTCCAAATTTTTAACAACTGCAAAACATCCGGTCAAGCCAGACATTTGCCAGATTTTTTTAGTTTGCCCAGATATTTCCAGATATTCTGAATTCTAAGCTTTTCTCCAAGACAAAAAAAAATATTTCTAAAGATCAATTTGACTCTCTGAGAATCCTTTTTAGAATTTTCAAAGTTCGTCGATATTGTATCGGAAACGAAACTTTTAAGAAAATGTGCATCTTGTACTTTGTATTAAATCTGGACTGGATCTGTCAGAATGTACCAAAAAGTCAATTTTAAACAGCGGAGAAATTTGAAAAAATTGCATAATATTAAATTATCCTAATTCAAATAACTTCGAAGAACTTAAGCGAGAATTTTGCGATTCCACGGTATGTTTCGTAAACTGTACACTGATAATATATATTCGTAAATATAATAAAATCGATCATGCAATGCACGAATTCATTCGTCGTTTTCTGCAACGAAGTATTTTCGTGTATTCTAAATAATAGGTTTCGTTCATTTCATAAACAAGAATGGTCGCTTGGTCAACGAAAGCTTTCGTAAATTTTACACATTTAATGTACACTGCACGAATGTTATCGTTGATAACGACATGATTTTTTTTGAATGAAACGAAATGTTTTGTTTATTTTAATAAACGTGTCTGTATATTACGAACGATTTCGTTGGTCGCACGAATTCATTTCGTTTATCTTAGAAAAGTTTTCGTATTTGTTATCCTCTTATTGTTTTCAGTCGATCTTTTGGGATCGATGCTTGACAACATCGATTTTTTTATAATTTAAAAAAATCGATGTGGCCCAATCGATTTTACTGTGGTATGAAGAAATGACCGCTTAATGAACGAAAGTTTTCGTAAATTTATTTTGCACGGATGTAATCGTTGATAGCGACATTATTTTTTGTGAATGAAACGAAATGTTTCGTTTATTTTAATAAACGTTTATGTATATTACAAACGATTTCGTTGGTCGGATTCGATCTTTTAGGATCAATGTTTGACAGCACCGATTTTTTATTAATTAAAGGGATCGATCTGGTAAATTCGATTCTATTTCAACCTGTTCATCATTATTGAGGACTAGAAAGATTATGGTGTGAAGAAATGGACGCTTGATGAACAAAAGTTTTAGTAAATTTTACTTATCTAGTATACATGGCACGAATGTTATCGTTGATAACGACATTATTTTTCGTGAATCAAACGAAATGAATCGTTTATTTCAATAAATGTTTGTGTATATTACGAACGACTTCGTTGGTCGCACGAATTAATTTCGTTCATATTAGAAAAGTTTTCGTATTTATTTTCCTCTTATTTTTGCATTCGATCTTTTAGGATCGAAGGTTTGACAATACCGATTTTTTTTAAATTAAAAAAACAGATCTGGCAAAATCGATTTTATTGTGGTATGTAGAAATGGCCGCTTGATAAATGAAAGTTTTCATAAATTTTACTTAGTACATTGCACGAATGTTGTCGTTGAAAACGACATTATTTTTCGTGAATTTAACGAAATGTTTTGTTTATTTTAATAAACGTTTGTGTATAATACGAACAATCTCGTTGGTCGCACGAATTCATTTCCTTCATCCAAAAGAAGTTTTCGTATTAAGTAGCATATTATTTTGGCTTTGCTCCGACAGAGAAAGCTTAAACTAATTCATACAAAACCAACGAGCAGTTCGCGATGGCTCAACTGAATCCGTACTGCTCTGGATTCTGGAACAACTGGAAGCGAAAGAGGTTCAGGAAATCTTCCTGAAACCTACGAACACGGATACGGCTACTAAATAGTGAGGCCGCGACCGTCGTTATGATCAACAATTGTCTGACGTATAGCAACAATAACTCCATATTGAAGCTTTTTGACGTTGACGGCTTAACGAATACTGCTCGTAAATATTATAAAGATATTCGTATATAACAGCGAACAATTCGTTCGCCGAACGAAGCTATTTCGTAATAAGCCAACGAAAGTCATTTCGTGGTTTTCACGAAAAATTAGTAACAAAAAATAAATGTGTTTCAATAAAACTACGAACTATTCAAGATATGTACGAAAAATTCGTATATTTTATGAAAATTTTCTGTACGAAACTAATGGCTAGCGATTTACGAATATATTCTATCAGTGTATAATACAATGCTAGAAATATTTTAAACTGTATCATTATTTCAGGACACCTTATTGTATTTAGGATCGGAAGATCTTTATAAATCGTTATTTTATGCAATACAAAACAATATAAAAAATCAACTTCCAGAATTGCTAATAGAAACTTTGTTGAGCCAATTAATTTCAGACTTCAGACTTACTAATATCAAAATTAGTTCGATTTTTGTTTCAACTCGTCAACTCATCAGAATGTGAATTAATGAAAGTTAACCCTAGAACGTTGCACTGGGGTACAAATATACCCCACGCCTCTTTTGGATCCGTGTGAAGACGAGAATTCGGCATTTACCGACCTGGGGCCCTAACCATAATTCAATTTAGAGTTCCTAGTAAAGGTACACTCAGGCAAAAAATACAGCGATTTTCATAGGAATATCGTATAATTTTTAGCCACAAGTAGTACGCATGTAAATCATAAAATTATCTTATGAAACGGCATTTATTTTGTTAAATCGGTTTGCTATGATTTCATGTTCCATAAGGTATCTTTGAATTATCATAAGACAATATTATACATACATTATACATTATGAGAATCATAAAATGCTCGTATGAAATTCGTGCGACTGTCATATGCAATAACTTATAAAATGTTAAGGTAATCATAAAAGTCGTATGTTTTTCATATCAATCTTATGATAACATAGTTTTGTTAGTTTTCTATTCATCATAAGATAAATCTTATGAATTTCGCTATGCACTTTGCCTTAGTGTAGGAAAAGGTGGTATAACCAGTTTGCTTATAGCCTTCGTGAAAACAGGTGTCAAAGTTGGCGTGAGGTACATTTGTACCCCAGTGTACGGTTGCCGTTAGCGTTTCGTCAGGTTTCGTGCTGTCAGTGGGAATGTGACTCGTGACAATCCCAGTTTAAAGACTGGTTGTTTTACTATTTAAGTAATAATTAGTATTATATAATCGTTTTAAATCATTTACTCAATTAATTTAATTTAATTTAGAAGTAGAAAAAAATCGTTTTAATTTTATATTGTTTTATTGTTCATTTTTATAGCTTTTCAAAACAATGGCTCGCAAGTAGAATTTTCGCACAGTAACTGCTGTAACAGTAACATTGCGTGTTACCAATGTGTTACAGGTCAGAGATATATTTTTCATTTCAATTTGATAAAATTTAACAATTTTTGTAAAAAAAGACAAAATTGCGATAATTTAACTTTTTTTTTGTTCAAACCTATTTATGTATCATTAATTAAATAAATTCCGTACTTTCACTTACTCAGCTGTTTTCGCAATTAAAAAACCAAGAAAATCTCGACAAACATATGATTACGGCCTAAAAACCAACTGTCAAAATTCACTTTGAATGGAAATTCCGGACAAACCGTTACACGCCAATCACAGATGTTGGTAGTAAACGAAAGAGAAAAGTTTTCTCTTTAATAAACTGTTGTGAACTGTGTTCGACTAGTAACGGTTTGTCTGGAATTTCCATTCAAAGTGGATTTTGACAGTTGGCTTTTAGGCCGTAATCATATGTTCGTCGTGAAATGATGTATTATACATTTGTTTTGTTTGCATTCATACGTGCGAAAATTGCGATCAAACGCGTGGGGTACGTTTTTACCCCAATACAACGTTCTAGGGAACAAAACGCGAGTGCAACGGGTTAAGTAAAAGCTTTAAAACTTGCAGAAAAACTTACTGCAAAAGAACTGCAGAGACAGAAAACACAAATTTTGGCAACATATTTCATTGTATAGTCTTAAGTTGTCAGGATAGGTTAGGTAGGAATCATCCTATACGTTTTTAACATTTCTTCTAAAAGAAATGTATATTTTTCAGTTGTTTGTTTCGGTGCACGCTGATTTATGAGACCATGGCGAATTCTCATTTCTCTAAGATGAATCAATTTCGGTATCGCTCAAACACGCCGCTATTCTGTAATACATTTTTTTTCGATTATAGAGGTTTTAACCTTAAGGTCATTCGCCTCTTCGGATTAGAAAAATCTCTTATGAAAAATTTCTAACCCTATATGCGGGGTCGGGACTCGAACCCAGGAGCGCTGCGTACAAGGCAATCGATTTAACAATTACGCTACGCCCACCCCCCGAATGTAAGAGATGTTGAATTCGTCCATGCATTTGTCGCGGCTATTGTTTTTTTCTTGTGGTACTCAGATTCCCGTTGTTATGATAGCTACGGCTGTGGCTGTCTTCATTGTTGTACACTTCTTCGTTGGTGTGTGTAAATGGATCTTACCATAATTTTCTTCATCCAATTCCATCATATTAAGAACGTTGCATCGGAAATAATTTTAAAGTAAGGCCGACGCAGAAAGCTAGTTTTGCGTAACCAGGCACACTCCGCCGAAATCGACAGCATTGGGATTAGAATCTCTGTCTATATGAACGACGACAAAATTAATCGATCACATACATAATTTGATGTTAGTTTCTCCAAGTAACGAATTCTATTTTAGGATACCATTGAACTTACGGTCATACTGGGCGAACTGTCAACCCCAAACACCGTTGTACTCTGGGCAAAATCAACACTTAAAAAAGCAGACTGATTTGACCTTAAGGACATTATAAGAAATAGTTTAAATAGACACTAACGGGGAAATATTTGTCCAGGGGCGGATCCACAAAAAAATCGGAAGCGGTTCGAAATTTCGATTTTAAAATGAACTTATATAAAAATCAAACTAATTTAAAATTTCTCAAGTTAAAAATTTTCGGGAGGGATCTGGAGCCCCAGGACCCTTCCCCCCAGATCTGCCAATGATTTGCGCATATTTTATTTTGCTTTTTTCGACGTGCAGAAACTTGTAGCGACCGAGACTAACGTTGGTTGATATACAGCTGCGATGGGTGTCCTGAACGGCCAACAGGGGCAGGAGCAGCTGATGACGTTTGCAGACCAGGTACTTCCGTCGGTCGATATCCAGTTACGGCGGCAGATCGGCCGTGTAACGTGAGGCTTGCATTTTCCAAAAAGAGCACGGAATTGGTACACGGTGCACAAAATGACGCGAGCGATTTCACACTATCTAGCGGGGTTTACAGTTAGCTTCTGGTCATATGGATAACTTTGGCCTCAGTCCATACAGCGTCGTATGGCGTCATTCGACCAAGGTTAGCACTCGCGTCACATCAATTCTTCGCAGGTCTGAGCTTCTGGCGGATTTGTCTCGGATCTTTTAAATCCCACAAACTTTAGCTGCCGCCGGTCATCACTCCTCGGAACAAATTCTACTAATTCATTGTTTTTCGTCACAAGCAAATCCTTTTATCTCCTCTGTGCTGCGGAAACCATCCCCACTCTCGATCGAAGACATCATGTAACCAGGTATGACACTATGTCAGATTTATCTGGCACAGACAGAGTTTTTCGCAGCTTTCGACCGTGTTTGGCGACCTTTTTCAAAGGAAACTAAAATGATTGTTATTTATGGGTGGAAAGGTAAAGCATAGTAAAAAGCACAAAACAAAATTGCAGTGCGGTGTGCCTCGCTTCAATCGTGTCGTTTTAGTCGTAGTCGCTGATTTCCAACGATGGGAGGTAGGGTGTTCTTGCACTGGCCGAAATGGTTGCGGAGATGACGATTTTGTGCGACGCAATTACAACCGACGAACAGCTGATCAGTCTCGGTGAGAAAACCGCTCGCATCGAACACATGATCAGAAACGACCACAATTTTGATCTCACCAAAGCTAAGATCATTGATAAAACCTATCGATCGACGGCTCTACCAATACTCGGAATGTGGCACATCGCACCGATGTAGATGGCCTGAACCAAGGATGCAAAATGCCAAGGATGCAAAATTTTCTACGGCTGTAATTTTTCTGCCAACATTCCCCTTTCTCATACGACGCTGCTGTCGTTCGCTAGTGCAGGACGCCCAGCGCTGTACGGCAGCCTGTAAGTAAAGCAGTAACATAACAAAAAATACTGCACCCAGTACAGCCAACAGACGCGAGCGGTACAGCTTCTCTTTCCTTATTTTACACTTTTTAATATTTTTAATCTATTTAATATTTTTAATCACAAACGACGACAATTAATGCGGTTCATTTACGCCACGACCGGCATCAACGCTATCGTGTGCGGGCCTCTCCCTTTGACTATGCAGAGAAAAGTGTACAAAGCGAGAGAACAAACTCTACTACGCCACACTCTCACCGAGCAGTCGGAGTACAGCAGCAAAACAAAAATGTATTTTACTGCTGTACGGAAAAGTGTACTCGGTCTGGCTACCGTTCTGGCAGCAGCAGCAGTGATGCGTCGCTGTAGCGGGCTCTATTCGGATTGGGCAAATGTAAATGTACCGGAAAAAATGTAGTTTACCGGTACCGTTCGCATCCCTGGCCACAACACCACCTATGCAGGCATTCTACACACTATACACCACCAGCACTCGACGGAATAGAAACACAGCAACCAGTGATGACAGATGTTTTTTTGGTCACAATTACGCGCATGTTCAAACAAGGCGTTGAACCACACATAAAGCTCCTATGCTTTACCTTTCTACTCATAATAAACAATCATTTTAGTTTTCCTTCAAAAAGACTGCCAAACACGGTTGAAACGTCGGGCAGTTTTAAAAACAAGTCGTTTGATCAAGCTAAATTGACTGAGAAATCCGTAAATATTTACAGAAATTCCATTTCCAGTCGGTACAATACTTAAAGGAAATATTTTCAAATATATCAACATTTTTAGGGGTCAACATTAAGCTGGTCCACTGATTACGAATATATTGCGACCAAAGAAACGCAGGTCACAGTTTTAGATCGATCCAATAGTTATAAGTTAAAAATTAGCTGTCAGAATATTTGGGCAAAGGAATTTTTTTACACTTATAAGTGTTCAAGTGTTGCAGACAACTAGGTATTTGCGCTGGTTATTTCTAGCGAGTCACTAGAGGAAGTAGAAGTACTCGCCACGGAGGCGATATATGCTGTGCAAAACTGGATGCGCGAGAAAAAGCTGGCGTTAGCTCACCACAAAACCAAGATGGTTTTAATAAGCAACCGAAAGACAGTGCAGCAGGCGGGAGTTACTGGGAGTTACATCGACCACGCATGCGGGAGGGCCGTCAAAGTGATCTCGGCACTATCTCGGATCATGCCCAGCAATTCAACGATTAATAGCAGTAACATGAGACTGCTGGCGAGTGTCTCCACATCGGTGCTCAGATACGCAGAATCTGCATGGGTGACAGTACTGCAGACGATGAGGAACAGATCTCGGGTGTAGCGCGTATCGAACTATTTCGTCAGAGGTAGTCTACGTGATAGCAGGAACGTTTCCCGTGAGCCTTCTACTCGAAGCATATACAAGAGGAGTCCGTAAACGAGACCAAGCTGATACCTTAAGCAAGTGGCAACATCAACATGGCTGTAAACGGTAGAGGGATCCATCGACTAATTCCATGCCTGTCGGTGTGAGTGAACAGAGCGCACGGTGAAGTGAACTTTCAAATAACACAGTTCTTGTATGGTCATGGCTTTTTCATGAAGTATCTGAATAGGTTCGGCCACGCGAGATCACCGCTCTGCATCGCGTGCGGAAAGCCTGAGCACGTAATCCTCGAATGCCCGCGATTCGAGCACGAACAAAAGGAAATTAAAACCATTGTCGGTGAGGACGATAACATGAACAATATTGTACAAAAATGTGTGCATATGAAGAAAAATGGGACGCGTCGAATAGAACTGTGGTACAAATCATGTCAGCGTTGCAACGAAGATGGCAGGGAAGACGCAACGACCATCAACGAAGCAGCACAGGGCTTCGGGTCGTCGAGGCATAGATAAATCGGTAATTACACTCCAACCGGAATCGTGGGACCGACCTTGGCACTCGACTGCTGAAGAGAGATGGAGGAGATAAGCAAGCGCGACCGGAGTAGGCTAGATCCACCGCTGGGGACTACACTGAGCGGAAATATCGTTGACGATAGGTCGCCAGGGCATCTTAGAAGCTCCTTCACCCGAAATCGCAGGACTGACCTTGGCACCTAGATGACTAGCATTAAGATAACGGTTTGAAGAGAAATTTCTCCGTCGGAGTAGGATTAGCCCACCGCCAGGAACTAGCTCGAGTAGATCATGACGTAGCATCGGCAAATGATCGTCGGGGCGCCTGTGAGCTGGAAGTCATCCTTCACCCAGAATCGCAGGACCGATCTCGGCATCTGCCCGAGTAGCATCGATCTATCGGGGAACTCTTCGTCGGACTAGGAAAGACCTTCCTGTGGAGATTATTCCGAGTAGTTCGTAGCGAATCGCCGGCTTGAATCGTCAGGACCAGCGAACTAGCACAACCAGCTAGAGCTGTAATCAAGTGAAGTACATGAGCCCCCACCACCGAAATAATCCGGAGGGATCAGGCAAATTTCGGACTTCTTGGTGGAATTTAGAGGAGTAGAGTTCAGAGTTCTATTCTCTGTTCAGAGTCCCTTACTGTGACACACGATGGATGAAATCGATAGTATAGTCTACCTACTGAATGTGTGCTGGGTCGGCGAAAAAGCTTTACCACCAAGTAAAACCAAGAAAGCGCACACATTATCGTCGAGTTGAGTCGATTGGTATATCAAATGCGGCTTTTCGGTTCTATATTTTGGAAGTATATTGTCTAATCACTACATTGAGAGCCTATTGTTTTAAGCAGCATGGGGACGTTTGGGACATTGTAGGAATTGGATCTTGTGGCTGATCTCTTAGCCGAAATCCCATAGTTGTCAAATTATCATAAGCTCTTTCTTGAAGAAATGCTCCGAAATATTGATTAGCGACAATGCTTCGTATGGGAAGCGCATTTCGATATTTATAACCCTTTATAAGACCCAGAATTTGGGGCTATTAATGGATGTTATATTAATAGAAACACGGTTTTTTCACTTAATTTAGAACATATTTACATTTATTTCGTAATATAATAATGTTTTGAAAATATAAGTGGTACCGCCCGTACCGCCGTTAGAAAACGCCAGTCTTCGTAATGTTTGATGTATTTCCAACGAGATTGGTGGAAATATAAAGACAAATCAAGCTAGATCGGAAATTCAGAAAGAAATTGAGATGAGCTACTGGTTACTACCTGATTAACAGTAAATAACCCCTGTATTCTGAGGATAAGTTGAAAAATGAGACCACAGATTACAGACGTTCATTCATTCATTCATATAAATTTTTTCTTTGTAATTTTTACCACTCATAATCCAAATTTTCGAATTAAAAATAGTTGTTTTTACAAATTTGCTTCACCAACTTATAGGGTCTAGAGTATTTTTTTCAAATTAAGCTAATTTTATCATCCAAAAGAAAATTACCGTATTTTCTTTAAAAAAACTTTTCACCAATCTGACACTTTTCACTGTATCTCAATAAAAAGTAATAAGAAGAATCGCCAGATTCCTAACAAGTAGATTTCATAAGATTGGAACGCTTCTCACTTCATATTTCTGCGTTATGAACGAAACGAAAAGGTGGCAATATAGTTGCTACTGCCTTATAAAGGGATCAGGCATTGTAATTCTCTTTCACTCACACGAAAAGTAGCTTATCCGATGTCCAACTTTTCCGAGATAGGATGAGTCGCAAAAATCTCCGTCTCCACAAATAGCGTGAGAATGATTTTCCGGATAAAATTTATTTGGCTTTTTCCTTCTCACCGGAGAAGGTGATAAAATTTTTATTTCGTGGAAATCAATTAAAACTTCAAAAAATACACTTAATTACAAAGAAAAGCGGCAAAGAAGTATGATAGACTTGTTTTTTCGTGTTTTGGAATAACGACAGCAAAGCAGCGAACGCAAAAAGGATACCGCGATAAACTCATTCACTCATTTATCCGGAGAAGTTGTGTGAGTGCCAATAACTTTTCGTGTGAAAATGTGAGTTTTTATTATCGCAGTAGCAAACTATCCGGGCGCATTTACTCATATGAGCGATAAATGCAATGCCTGAAAGGGATAAAAACAAACTGCTTACCGAAAAATGGCAAAAAAAATCAATATTTGCTAAAAATGTATTTGCGTAGAGTTGAGAAAAAAGCTCAGTGTGATTAACAACGATAATAATATTTTTCAAAGTAGAAGGAAAATAATGAAAAATATCGTTTTCCGTTTGTCTTTAGCGGGCCACACACCAAAAAAATCTGAATTTTTTCGTTGACGTAATTGCAAACATGACACAATTCAACAAACCGTAATTTACGAAAAGACGGAGAATTACCGTATTCCGTTTAATTTTACATGAAACATATACTTTACATGTGCAATAACATAAAATTACACTTCCTACCATTCAGAACAAACGCTGTATGTGGAGTAAAATTACATGATTTACGAAATTAAACGTTATGTAAAATTAAAATCAAACGTAAAATTAAGTCATTTTTAATGCTCGTATATGTCAGGGTCAGGAGACGTAAATTTACACTATTTTTTCTAGGTGCGCAGGATTGGTTCCAATGGACATTTTGTTTTGTTGTGTTATCAATTATATGAATAGCCTCTAAGCAGGATTGGAATTAATAAAAAAATCAAAATATTTCAAGTTAGTGACAATTAATGGTGTATATTTGAGTGTTGAATTGAATGGTGTGATAATTTTTTGTATACGAGGACTCGTTCTGGAGTTGTGAGACACATTACTTCAAAACTGTCAACTTTCGATGTTTATTATCTTTGAAGAATATTACAACATAAAGCAGCATTTCATCTAATACAATAATTTTGGCGGTCAATCTTCGTAGAAGGAATTATAAAAAATTTACTCTTCAAACAAATTTAGTTATGAAATTAATATCTTCAGCAAAGTTTTCAAAAATGCTATTCAAAAACCTTTATTGAATGAAGCGGACATAGTGTAGTTGGTCAGTAGACTGTCTTGTACGCTCCTCACCTGGGTTCGATTCCTAGCCTCCGTACGTCAGGTTAGAAATTTTTCCAACCAGAAAAAAGAGCCGAAAGACCCAAAGCCTATATAATTATTATTTAAAAAAAAATACTTTATTGAAGACATTCCACAGCTAGTTTTGATGAAGACATGACTCCGTGTATTCAGAATATCGAATTATTTTAGACTATTATAGTCTAAAATATAATATATGAAAGAAAACCTTTAAAACAAGTTATTCTGATATTACTTTAATTGAAAAATCTCACCTGCTCTATCTCAATATAAATCATATTTTATTAAAGATAGTCTCTGTAGCTTACAATAAAAAAAATATTGAAAAGAACTTGGCTTTAAAAAAATTAAATATCGTTTAATATTTCGATATACTGCATTCATGTTACCTTCACATTTCCAACAAAATATTAAAAATGATATTATCAAAAACTTTGCTGAAGACAGCAAGTCTCTTATTATTTTAAAGAGTTAATTCTCCATAATTACTTCTTGGAAATTTAAATTTAAAATCATTAAAATTATTACATCAAAAGATGCGCTTTTTATGATGAAAAGCTTCTTTGAGGTAACACTCCAAAGTTGATGCTTTCGAAATTATGTGATCTTGACTCTTAGAAAAGTTTTTGAACATTTATTCCACTTCAGAAGTGCACTTTGTGTTTTCATACTTTGACTTAATTGACATATTATAAAAGAAATTACAAAAGGCATTTGTTAGACTATTTTTTTTCTGAACTTTCAATAATGTATCAACCTTACATGAAATTTAAGCACTTTCGAAAAATCTACGATTTTCATCACCCCGCAAACCAAATTTCTAGCAACGCCACTGGTCCGGCGATGATCTGTTGTGGAAACATGCATAATTCTCCTCGCACACATAGTTTCAAGCTATTTCAAAAGCTAAAATGGAAACTTCAATATTCCAATAAGTTACTCGAAATAATTCAACCAAATCCAAATTCTTTGCAACTGGTTGAAATGCTTGTATAGAATAATAGCGAGAATTTACATCGAAATGGCACATTTGAAACTTTTGTGTTGTTCTTAATCATATCAAAAATGCCAAACCAAATCATTACGTTGGTTTCATGAAATGATACTGTTATCAGTCATTTTTACGTTTCAGATAGTTCTGGAGTCCTAGGAATAGAACTGGAATTTTTTTCCCTGGAGGGGCGTATTACACCCTCTTACCCTATATGTCGAAAATTTGGTTGCTTTTGCAAGTCAACCGCACATCCTTTTCATTTCTGATTTGTGATTTTGTGCCGCCAGCGAAGGGTTGTCGAATGTGTAACGCGTTAGGCTTCCCTAGAATGCCGTACAACCAATCGTCATCGGTACCGAAATTGGCATGCAATTTGTTATTGATTGATAAATTGTGTTCCCTTTCGGCAGACATTGGCCACGTATTCTGGCGGTTCGTGATTGCGGGCTATAAAATTTACATATCTACATCCATAAAAGTTCATTTTTTTTCCTCCGTATGAAACCAAAATTTCAGATTGCTGGTAGCACCGGAGAGGAGCGGGTCGCAAAGCTCGATAACTTTCGTATCATCGCCGCGGAATGAATGCAGAATCGACGATATTTAAATCTCATTTCCCATTTGTCGCCGTTCACCGCTAGCGGAAAAGTTTTTCCGGATTGGGGGTTGAGGTACGGATTTGGCAGGGGGAGGAATATGCCAGGATATGTAGCGAGATTCTTTGCGACAGTGGCGTGACTGTTTGATTTTGATTAGATTGGAGTTTATCGAATCAGGGAGACAAATTTGCTTAGGCTGTTTTCTGACTTGTTTGGGTGGTGGTTACTGATTGTGACGAATAAATCGAAATGTCTAGAAGAACAAAATTGTTGATTTCAATATGGGGGTTGATGATAAAAACATGTTCGTTACTTAGTCGTTAATGTGATGAGATAATCATGATTAGGATAAATCTGAACCGAAATGGATTGTTAGTAACTTCTGATGTTGCGAAGATTGGGTTTCATCTGGCGAATTTCGGGCTTTTTGAAAATTATGGAAAGTTTAGGAAGTCGTTATCTTTTACTATAAATTGCTTATTGTTTCACTTCCTAGAACTTACCAAGTACTGAGAGTGAAGAAAGTGGGATTTGAAAAACAGAAATTTGTGTTAAAAAATGTTTGATGTGTTATTTAATGTTTAAATGTAGAAATAATTCTGAACAAGTATTCGGAAAGTATAACTTAGAGAATGTCATATGATTTTCTCAAAAATTCCAGAACTGATTTTCCAAAACTTGGTGGGCTTCTATGGATTTCTATTCAATTTTTTGGATTAATGACAAATATATGAATGACGAATAAATCGATTTTTGTAGGTAAAAAGGTCGACACATTAAATGAATTCTATGAGTTGACTGCGAATATATTTCCTTTATAGTACGAACATTATTCGTACTATTAACGAAAATTGAATCTGCAGGTTACTCATTAATAGAACAGAATAAATTTCGTGGGATGATAACGAACCAATTTCGTCAACGGCACAAATTATTTTATGAAATCAACGTAAGGAAATGCTTAATTTATTCGTATATATTATGAACGATTATCGATAAAGAGCAACTAATTTAAAGAAAAGCTTAATCTGAACACGAGCAAACAATTCGTATATTCCACGAAGGTTGTATAAATAAATAAATAAACAATTCGTTTGACTAATAAATATAACTACAAATGATTCATCATTAGTACGAAAAAATCGCATGTTTTACGAAAGTTTTCTGTACGAAAACTACTTGTAGCAGATTTACGAATATATTATCTCTGTTCATAATTAGCACGCTACGGTGCATTTGCAGGGTGAAAACTTCTACCATATTAAGCTTCATCTGCACTTTTAGTTATTGTTCTACTCCCCGAATAGATGATCTCACGACATTTTAAGAACCATCACAATTTGCCCGTAGTGGGGATACTTTTGTGACATTGTTTAAAGTCAATTCCAATAATATTCCCCCACAGAATGGAATGATTGAAGTTTTTAGGAACGTGTCCAATGGAAAATAGACAGAGAAAGAATAACCAGAACAGTGATAATTCCTCTTTTTGTTGGACACACTGAGGTAAGATATGTCTTAAAAAAAATTGAATCGAACCTTCGATCTCCCAATCTTTAGTTAACCACTCCGCCATCGAGGAACAGTGATGATGTCATCACAAATTCCCAACACTATCGTGATCACAGCCACAGCCCCAATACCTACCAATGGACCCATCGACCCCCAATGTCTTCTATAAGCAAATCGTCACCGCTCCCTCAAACAGATCGTCTCGTTCGGAGACTAACTCATTAACTTTTGTATAACCAATGATATTAATAATTTTATGCTCAATATTTAACATTTTCTAAGACAAATAACTCCGAAGGTGGCAAAATATCGCAATCAGTGTCACGATCAACTGACAGTACTTTAAAAACACTTCAAAATAAAAAGGGAAATGGTTTGTATCCTAACGATTGTTTGAAAATTTTGCTTGTAAACTCGCTCTGTTCCATGGATCAGAAATCGCTTTTTGTTTAAACATTCAGTTCTTAAAATTTATAAGTGCCAGACATTACATCTTACAAAATGGTTCTCCACGATAAGTGCGTTATTTTAGTTATGTAAAAATTAGAGTTGCCCTCTACTCTAATTTCTGATGAATAATTAAAGACAGGAATATAAAACCCGTTTGAAATTTACAGTGTAATCATTTCTGAGTAACTTTGGTGACAATTTCAAAACTCATCCTTTAACGATATTCATATTAGAGCGTTTTCCCTTTTTTGGTTTGGGATGACTCTTCAAAAGTCTGTTTTTTTTTGAATAAAATGAATTTCTCATAAATTTTAAATTGAGGAATTCCACGAAGATCCGTCTGACAATATTTCAAATAGTGACCAATCATCTTAGATTCCTATGAAACCTTACACGTCTCGACGGTATGGAAAACTAAACATTTTTCAATAAGATTATTTTGACTCAAGAGCAATTTTTTAAAAGGGCGTAGACATTTCTACGCGCAAAAATTTCAAAAAAAATTTGTTCGATTGCTGTATTTCATACAGCAAAATTGAGATGAGTTACAGAAAAAGAATATTTCTTTACGAAAATGATATACACTGAAAAAAATGTTCCTTCATTTTTCACAAAAACAAAAATTTGCGCTAAAAATTTAAAATGGCAAAAAACCCATTTTTTCTAATTTTTTATATTTTATCAAGAAAAACCTTAAGAGAAAAGTAACATTTTGAATGTGGTTGTATGATGGAGAATTTATCGACAAAATGGTTTTTTTTTTAACAATAACTTTATGCATATTTTTAAATTTCGTGCTAATTGACATACAAAACTGTAATTTTGTTACAAAATATAATTCTAAGTATCGTTTTAAATAAAAATGCATTTAACAAAAATCTTCCAAGATGCGATAATTTTCGAGATATTTGGAATTTTGTTCCAACAAAAACAGTTAATTCGTGTGATTATGCCCTTTCCAAAAGTCTCGAAAGTTGTTCGCGTTACCCCACAATAAAATGTCAAAAATCTAATGCTTATCGTTTTAAGGACGTAAAAGAAACTTTTTCAGTGTATTTGGATCATGGATAAGCTTTCAACAAAAAAAAATTCTAACAACAACTTCTGATATATTTTTATAATTCATTCTATTTGCAGTCAAAAATACCGTTTTCTTTTTGAATATGATTCTAAATGGCATTTTTAATCAAAATGCTAATAATTTTTTTTTCTGAAATGTAGCACACAGAAACAAATATTTTGTGTTTTTAAATTTATTATAAATGTAAAATTAAGTTCCGCTACAAATACACACAACTTGTCGTGCTTTATTTGACGAATTTTATTATAATTTTACACGTTGATTGAAAATTACAACTGTATTAAACGGGATACCAATGCACTTCAATGTATTTTTGTATTTTTAATATAATATTGCTGTAATATACAAGACATGTAATATAACACGACTTACCTTATCGTTCAGTCTAGAGCCTTGTTGTCTCTTGCTGTATACAGAAGCCGTCTCCACTCCACTCGGTCCATTGCTGCTTCTCGCCAGCCTCTCAATCTTCGAAGGGTCCGCAGGTCGTCCTCTATCTGGTCGAACTACCGTGTCTTCTTGTTCCTGTATGGTCGCCAGCAAGAACAATCTTCACCGGGTCGTTGTCCGACATTCTTGCGACGTCCCCAGCCCACCGAAAACGTCCTATTTTTGCAGTACGCGCGATGGATGGTTCTTCCAGCAGCTGATGCAATCCATGGTTCATTCGCCTGCGCGCGCCGTTCCGTCTTCCATCTGCACGCCACCATAGATGGTACGCAACACCTTTCGTTCGAAAACTCCAAGGGCGCGTTGGTCCTCCACGAGCATAGTCCAGGTCTCGTTTTTTATTTTATAACCGAAAATAGTAGTGTTGCTGTTTATTGGACCAGCTTTAAAACACCTTTTTTAAACAAGTTATTCCAAATTTGAATGATAAAAAAGTTACATTATACGGCAAGATCCGGCAAAGTTGCTGAAACAACATTACAAAACAAGATTCCGGCTATTCAAAAAAAACATTCAATCTCTTCCGATCTTTTCCGATCCACAAATTCCAAGCGATTTGAAAATATTGATATTTTCACTAATTGGAGATACGCTAAAATGCTGTAGGGTCAAATACTATGTTTGGCAAAATGAATCTTTATGAATATGTGCACAGGTATCCCTTTTCTTCTTCCTTTTCCACTGACCAACTGTTCATGCAGCGGGAAAAACAAATGTATTTACAAAGATCACCTCGAAAATACTAGTATTCGGAAGGATCTAGAAAATTGACCCCTGCACTGGTAAGTGGATAGATGCCAAATAGTCCCAAAAACCAGTTATTTTCTATTTGTAGTTCGTATTAAGGCATAATAACAGCAATATCCGCAATAAATAGTTTTGGACAGGATACGACCCCAGTTACCCCTCTGTGCGCCTTTCATTACGCCATATCAACTTCCCAAAACGGAAAATTGGAACCAATTTGCGCATCACGGACACAAGACCTGACTTAAATTAAGTTTGATTTTTGTGTTTCGCCAGTTGCTTTAGACGTTCACATGGGGTGTGCAAACTGTTTGGATTTTTTTAGTGCCTAAATATTGCAAATTTGGATGCTAGTTTAGATACATCGTCTAACTAGGCACCCACTTGGTGTTAGTTACTGACAAGATGAATTCTAATAACAAAATCACACTTAATTTAAGTTAGATCTTATGCCTTTAATGCGCAAATTGGCTTAATCCAATTATCCTTTTTGCGAATTCAATATTGTATAACGCAGTGAGTTACTGCACTCAATCAATATGTCGCTGTAGAAACTTTAAGAAAATCATTGTTTTCGTTGTTCACCACTTCTCATTAAATTTTTTTAAATTGCTATGAAAATTTTGGGGCAAATTACACAAAAATTAAAATTTCCCTTTCAGCATTACTCGAGTTATTAACAGTTCATTTCTTACAGTCGATATTTTCAAATGGGCCCTTATTTTGGACGGTCAGAGATATTTCTCATCAAACACGTTATATACTACCGACAATACTATTACTTTTTTATTCAGTTACGGTATTTTGGTACCATCAAAGCGTCGGTATTTCCAGTTATACAAATCTAGTTGTCTAGCAATGTTATACAAAGTTTTATGTAAACACACCCCTTCCAAGTTATATAGTTTTTTGTAACAGTTTTTTATGCAGTACGTATCCCCAGCATAAGAAAAACTCTAGTGTACATCTCAAGAAACAGACGTCAAGTTTAAAGTGAGCAATATACAACATACCGGCATCGGCGCCTTAGAGAACGCAAAAAAACCAGTATGATTTTCTCTCAGATCTCCAGTAAATGAAATGAATAACATTGTATTAATTCATACATTGTAGAAATCTAGTATACACGTTGAAAATGCTCTTAATCCCCACTTTCCGTGCCATTAAACAATACCGATACTAGCCTCCGGGTGCTGAATCGCCATGTGAAACCAGAACCCATCATGTGGTTTGTTCCTGTTCAGATCCTATACTTTTTATCGGCATTACGATACATCATGATTCAACTACAGTCCAGAGGGGATTAGCAGCAACGTTGTAACTGAAAAAAAAGGTTCCTACCGTATATTTCTCTTGAGAGAAGTAGTTTTCAGTTCAGCATGCGATGGACGAATTGTTCCATTGCTTTGTATGTTATCCCGGAAGCACGTGTCTCTGGCTTGGTCTCCTGATCCGAAAAATATCCTCTTTGTGGGGTGGATTCGAGCAGAGGCACTTGTGGAAATAGACGAATTGCGAATGGGCGGAAAAAGTTTCGATTGGATGATATACGAAAATAAATTTATATTTTATCGTTTTATTTAAATTTTACTCGCTTGAGTTAAAGCTTCGATATAGCTGCGGAGAATAAAGCCAGACAACATAATCTGCATTGTTGGCTGAAAAAAAACAGAAACATTTGAGTTGATTAAAATACTCCAACCATTTCATCGGTATTCAAAAAACTCAAACAAAACGTGCTGAAAATGCCAGACGGGGTTAATAGAAATGTTACTACCCCCAAGGTAGATTCTGTGAAACAAAAAGCACATGTAGAATTAACCGCCAGTACGTGTACTGACCTACCACTCGGATTCCGCTCTCTCCTCGTTTCGCTGTTTGAGAAAGCAAAATGCACAATTTTTACGACAGTTAAACTCAGTCCCAGCATTCTCACAGTGCAGTACAATCAATGGTGATGAAGCCACTCGCAGGAAAATAGGGTTATATCCAATTCACTCAGGGAGTCAACCGAATGAACACTTGCACTAATGTCAATCATTCGATTTTACGATGCCATTGCGCATCGCCATAATCATCGCCACGATTACGTATATAGAGCCAAATATCATTCCCATCATTATGCATTTCCCCCACGGTATCATCGATGGGTTGATTTCTACTTTTGTTTTTATATTTGTACTATAACGGCTGACAGTGCACCAAAGGACTCCACCAATCCCAATAACGCGCGTGTGTTTGTTTTATTTAGTAGGGCAAAGTGCTTAAAAACTTACCTTGAAACTCCTTGCGGGCTGCACTGACCGAGGTGACGATGTTGGCCACATGACCGAGCACCGTCGCAAACAGCATCAAACCGAACAGGAGCTGCGCTATCACAAACACGTACTCCGCCTTGGAGCGGGGCCGTGGCAGGTCACCGATCGTGGTCAGTGCCAGCGTGCACCAGTAGTAGCTCTGCAGATACTGCTTCACCACGTCCGCCGATTCCGAGTCGTGGAACACCCAGTTCTTCGAGCCGAAACCGTTATTCTTATAGATTATGTGATATAAACAACCGTTCCAGTGGAATATAACTAACAGATAGTGTATCAGTGAGGTCGAACGGAATAAATTCGGATAGTTCGTGTGCCGTTCGGTGCGATCCATAAAGGCCCAGAATCGATAAATCTTAACTAGCCTAAACGACCGCAGTATCGAGTTGAACCCTATCGATAAGTATAAAAAATCTAACGGCAATAAACAAAGGCAGTCTATGTAGAACGTCGTCGAGTTCATGTAGTGCTGCCGGAGCTTGGTCGAGTCGGTCTGCAGCACACCGTCCTCGAGGTAACCCGTGCGGAAGTGGAACAGAATATCTACGAGGTATAAAAAATCCGAAAAGTAGTCCAGACAAAACCACAGCACAATCGTCTCGCCGTTGATCTCCTGGAACGCAAACCGGTAGATGATCACCCAGAAGTTGTACAGGAACGCCATCGAAACCACCATGGACCAGTAGTAGCACAGCCGACCGGCCGGATCGAACACGAACGACCAGCGGCGGCCGTTGGACTTGCGGGATGAAGTCGAGCAGCCCGACCGGCGTCCGAATCTGTGGGAAAGAGAAAAATATGGAAACACTGCGTTACCTTTGAAAGCTTTATAAATATAAGTTCAAGGGGATATTAAAGGGGAGCGTCCGGTGTAAAGTGCTTAAAACGAATTTTTTTTTACGATTTTGAAAGCAAGTCAACAATAGATGTTTTGTGTAATGCTAGGATCGCTTTATACATTCATTGTGTAGGAAAAAATATTTTCAGTCACACAGAGCTACACATACGAGCGTTCAAAGAGTAGACGTCTAACCGCCGCGGCGAACACGATAACTCTCGATTAAACTTTTTGATACGGGAAATTCAATAAGTTTTGTAAAGCTTTGACTTGTAGTTAGTCGATGAACTACAAAAAATAGAAAAAAGTTCAAGTTTCGAAAAATGGCTTCATGAAAAACCGAAAAATCTCATATTTCACTGTAAAATTCGCTCACTTATCTTCTAAATAATAGGGAGAAAAATTCTGTATTCAGTTTTAAGTGGTTCGTCGACAAGCTACATAATATATTATATTGTGTATCCTCATAAAAAATCAAGTCAATTCGTTTTTTTATATTTCGTTTATTTGACACGGCTCATAGCGGTAGCTTAACGGAGCCGTGAATCTTTTATGTGTTTACAATATGTAAAAATAAAAATAAAACAAATGTTATTGATTGTCCGTTCGTTCTCGTGCGCGCAATTTTTTATTGCGAGCGGAGACCTTCTTTCGTGGCTCGCCTACTGCGTCAGGGGGACTATTTAATTCTCACCTGTCCTCCACATCAAGGTCATCATCGTTAAAAGTGCCTTGGTGCTCGCGTCCAGATGTTCTTTCCTGCTTATTACCCTTACGGGTGACCAGTGTAAATCCGTCGCCATTGCTATTATCTTCATCACCGATGTTGCTTACAGTGCACTATGGTCCCAAAGCTGTATTTAGGAAGACAAAACTGTTTGCGCCTAAACCGTTGGTTTTAGATATATAGTATTTTCGGCAAACTTTCTTAGAACTTTCTTGCCGATTTTTTTATCTTAGCTGAATTAGGGTGGTCCTTGTGGTTAGGATGTTCAACGTATCAACTTCTTAGATATGTAAAATTCAGCTACATAATGTTCTACAAAGTTATAAATCAATCAAATTGAAGCAACTTTTCTGAAGAAACTATGTGGCTATCTCCAATGATTCATGTGCTATGATTTTTGCAATATTTAAGGTAGGGTGGCTCTTTAAAAAATCGTTTTCTATTAGTATCTTTTTATGTGTTAATTTCTCGCTAATACTTTGTTTTAGAGGTTTTTAGAACTTTTGTAAATACACATTTTTGCCGAAGCAATGAGGTTTCTATTTTTTGTTTGCATAGTTACAGGCGATTTTCAAAACAAAAATGGTGTTTTTCAATCTTTTAATTTCATTTGAAAGATCGGAACTTTTCTAGTTTTTGGTGAAAAAACTGCGGGAGCGTTATTTCTGTAAAAAAAAATAATTATTTTTTGAAAATGGTGTATTTTTCAACCAAAATCGTTAATAACTTTTCAAATAGATGAGATAATAACTTGGTTACTTCAGCAAAAATATTCGCCGTACAAAGTTCTAAAAGTGCTACAAACAAAGCATTTACGATAAATGAAGTGACAAATGAGAAATAGTGATTTTACGGGGTCACGTTTTCATCGCTCAATCTCTTATGGTAAAATCAACTGAGAAATGATCAATGTGTGCGATAATACCAAAAGTTACAGAAAATCTACTGAATATGTGACACTTTTTGAAAACACAATATTCTACCGTACAACTACATGTTAGCGTGAATTTACAATAGTGTTAATAGCGTAGTATAGTAAACTCTAAATAAAAGTTATCTATTACGTGGCCAATAAAGCAACCGTTATCATGCATTATATAGATGCTAGGGAATTATGCTTTATGAGTTATTTTACCAGTTCGCGGTTAGCGATTTTCAGACCTCTTACTTTTATTTGTTTTGAAGTAACAAAAAATTGAGAATCTTTCCGTAACTTACCCACAGCCGTCATTATAGTCGATAATTAATTCATAGTTTCAAACATTGCATAAATATTGGAAAAGCATACAATAATTTACGCTGCTATGAATAACAAACTCGTTTCAAGATTTTATTTTAATATAACAAGACGTGAGGTCAAGCATTTTCTTTCTTGCACTCGTTTTGAGCACTAGTCCAAACCAAAAAGGATTTACTTAAGTGAGTATAGAACTTTTGTTGGCCGATTTAGAATTAACGATAGTTTGCAGCTAACACTACTGTAAATCCACTGCACCATTTAGATGTACGGCAGACGTTTACAAATCGAATATAATTGCCATGATATTCGGCATTATCACACACATTGACTATTTCTCAGATGATTTTACCATAAGAGATTGAGCGCTGAAAACGTTACCCCGTAAAATCACTATTTCTCATTTGTCACTTCATACATTGATTTATCGTAAATACTTTGTTTGCAACACTTTTAGAACTTTGTACGGTGAATATTTTTGCTGAAGTAACCAAGTTATTATCTCGTCTATTTGAAAAATTATTAACCATTTTTGTTGAAAAATACACCATTTTCAAAAAATAATTATTTTTTTTACAGAAATAACGCTCCCGCAGTTTTTTCACCAAAAACTAGAAAAGTTCCGATCTTTCAAATAAAATTAAAAGATTGAAAATCCATTTGCAATGTTGGAAGATATATAGCTTTGAAAAACACCATTTTTGTTTTGAAAATCGCCTGTAACTATGCAAACAAAAGAGATAGAAACTTCATGGCTTCGGCAAAAATGTTTATTTACAAAAGTTTTAAAAACCTCTAAAACAAAGTATTAGCGAAAAATTAACACATAAAAAGATATTAATAGAAAGCGATTTTTTAAAGAGCCACCCTACCTTAAATATTGCAAAAATCATAGCACATGAATCATTAGAGATAGCCACATAGTTTCTTCAGAAAAGTTGCTTCAATTTGATTGATTTATAATTTTGTAGAACATTATGTAGCTGAATTTTACATATCTAAGAAGTTGATACGTTGAACATTCTAACCACAAGGACCACCCTAATTCAGCTAAGATAAAAAATCGGCAAGAAAGTTCTAAGAAAGTTTGCCGAAAATACTATATATCTAAAACCAACGGTTTAGGCGCAAATAGTTTTGTCTTCCTAAATACAGCTTTGGGACCATAGTGCAGTGGTTTCTGGGGTGCTAGATGCTGCTTTGGCAGTTGTCAATATGGACTGAACAGCTGCCACAAATTTGGCAACCGTTTGTGGTTCAGGTATTGGTATTGAACACTCTTTTTTGGGTTAGTTTACCGTGGATTCGTTGGCAATCGGTAGAGATGCATTCTCCTCTGTATCTTCCGCGCAAGGTTGTCCGTGGTGTGCTGTTTGATTACAATACTTGCACGTGGGAGTTTGCCCCTCATGTGTGCATAACGTAGTTTGATTAATAGTAGCTTCGTGGGTTTTGAGTTTTATAGTCAAGTGGAAGGGGATAGGTTTTTCGATCCGCATCCTCACCACAAGAACACCGTTAGGGAAGAAATTTCTCCACGTATCACGTGTAACTGATTCTACTTCGCCGTATTGCGACATGTATTTTGCGATTAGATCAGGAGGGGTACGTGGTGATAGGTCATGTAACTTTAGATCTACATAGTCTTTTCTATATAAACGGGAATCATAATTCCAACTTTATCACTTTGAGCCACGTGCTTTAAGTTGTTCTGCAAAACGAAACTTTCGGCTTGTGCAAACGTGTTGAATGATATGAGTACGACATTACGAAGATGATGATACTGTAGATACATAACCTCCTTTAGCTTAAGCTGCATCTTCAGCAGGTATTCCCCTTCACGAAAACTCAATCTTATTGAACAGAATTTAAAGTCAACGACCGCTGCGTTGGGTCGGAGCAGAGATTTTTCGTCAACTTTACTCATGATGGCAAGAATAAATTAAAAGTTTCCTTTGTTCTCGAGACAATGCACACTAGATCGAGAGCTTGCTAGTTTTTGTTCACTTGGTTCGATTGGTCATTGCACAGTGAGGTCATGCACTAAATGTGACAGGTGGTGGTCCTGTTGATTACATTTTGAACTTAGAGATTATTCGTATTCTTAAAATGATATATTGGGAAGCACTTGAAATATATTGGGAATCATGTTTTTGGAAGTATAAATGTTCTATAGAAAGTCATACAATTAAATTGTTCTATTCCCTACTGTAGGAAAATGTATATGAAAGATCTAATAAGTGAACTAATTATTTGTTTATCAATTACTTCTAGTGTTCTCTGAATCTGTAAGTAGTTTTGCGGTAAAATTTCTTGGGAATTAATTATTAGCACTAAGCTTATTTTAATGGAATCCACATTTGTTAAGTCCAAACTGTAAACAAAAGGACCAGATCCTGTCAAATTTGTGAGGTTAAGGCATTTCATACAATGGTCAATTGTACGTCTGACTTGGGCAGAAGTAGAAAGCAGACTGAAGTCAATTCGTTGATTAGTTTATGAGTTATCGTTTTCGCCAATTTGAAAAACGCGGTTTCGAGAAAAACGCTATTAAAAGGTGTCCGACATAGAATTGCATCACGGAAAAAATGCTGTAGAAAATGACCCATTGGATATTTTCTTTTGAAAATTTGGGTTGAAATAGTTTAGAGTGTATTGTTTACACTGTATTTTTATCACTGTCAGTTTTTCGAATAATATTTGCCGTTAGATTGAAATCTGCGTGTATTATAGCAAATACGCGCGTGGAATGCATGGCTGTTCAAAACAAAATAAGTTCAGCGTGGCCACCGAAATTGCGAGAGACCTTTCTAGAGGTTCAGTACTAACAAGTAAGCGGATAAAAAAGAAGTCGATTATTTTTGCCCTCTGCATCAGTCGCCCCCCTTAATTCAAAATAACAGTGAAACGCAATTGAATTTCTCCATCAAACAACAGGAATTAGTATTTCTACTTCGACATAGAGTATTTTTCGGTATCTCATCATTATCATCATATTAGATTGATATACACACTGAAGAAGACCATACATCGTAGTCGAAATACTAGTGTCTATTGTTCGATGATGAAATGCAACTACATTACATGTTTGGTGGTGTTTTGTAATGAACGTTTAATAATTTAGCAAAAAGATGATTTCTGTAAAGTTTTTGAGAACGACAAGGGCTGTTTGATAATGTAATGATTAAATTGGATATCATCCGCTAGGCGACGCTAGTGAGCATACATCTTTTTATTTCACTATCAAATGATGGCAATTTAGTCTTCAGCAAAGCTGTTCGAGATGTCAAGGAGATGGTGACAGATTAGTTTAGCATACTCTCACTATGCGGCGCTATTGAGCGTGCAAGCTTTCAATACATGGTAGATTGTAAAATAGCCCAAAAAATTTATAATTTAGAAAGATGTCTAAAAAAAATTTTTTTGAGGGAGTGTAGGGCTACCCGGCGCTTGAGAGCTAGTAAATATTTGATATTCAAAATGAAAAAGGTGTCAAAAAACAAAACAAAAAGATGGGTGGATAATGGCAGAGACATAACCGTAGTGAAGTAGAATACACTTTAGGCTGTTAATACAAATGCTACAATTTTGACTATCTTCTGATAGGTTGTATTGAAACCAGCTATTTCGTTATTTATAATGGAAATACCGAAATATCAGTAGATGTACATCGAAATCTAAAACGTTCGAAGATATTTATCCTCATATGGTAACCCTGAAAAGAGAATTTAATGAAAGTGAAACAATCCATTTTAGAAACAGTACACCCAAAATCCGACGAGTGTGTTTCGATTACTTTTGGGTAAGATTCTATTGTCTTTTCGGTAACAGACCACGCAATTACGCATTGCGATATTAAACTCATATTCCCGCAAAAGTAGTAAACGGTGGAATGACGAATTTCGGTTGCTGTTCATGTATATGCATCACACAATCAAACACTTTTTCAGTATGTGTCAACCTCGGCTCTGTTCGCATGTAGAATAATTCGGTCGATTTCTATAATAGTATTAGTACCGAGTCAAACCAACCGAAATCCTGGCGGATATCCAACCAAATTCAGGCTGGAATCTACCTCAATATTGGCAGAAACCAGCTCGAATTACGGATTTTTACTGGGTAGGTTGGATAGCGAAAAAAAATTTTAGGCGCTTTCCGGATCCGGCCTAGTTGCCAGATCCGACACAGTTCCCGATCCGGACCAGTTCTTGGATCCAGACCAGTTTCCAAATCCAGACCTCCCGGATCCGGACCAGTACCTAGATCCGGACCAGTTCCCGGATCTGGACCAGTAACCGGATCCGGACCAGTACCTGAATCTAGCCCATCCCCTTTTCCCCTTTCCTAGTCCGAACCTGAACCAGGCCCGGACTTGGAGCTAAGATCCAGACAAATGTCTGGATCCGGACCCTCGGTTCGGACACATGGATCCAAACCATAGGTCTTGCTTCCCGTAGGGGAAGATGTGGTAAAACGCACCCCCTAAGGAAATGTGATCATAACTAAGCTATAGAACATCAATTCGGAGAATTTAATTAATAAAATCGTTTAGCCAACATTTTCCTCTGTAATCAAACCCTTTGCAAAATATTCAAAAACATGAAAATAATTCAATTCTTCAAAATCATTAAAAATCACCTTTTGAAAAATAAGCGGGGCAAAACGCACCTGTGCGGGGGCAAAATGCACCACAACAACGGAGCGTAATGGTCGGCGAACAAGCAAGTAGTTTTGTTTTCTGACGAGATTTCACAAAAGTGTGCCATTAAATAGCCTTAGGTTATGCAATTGGTAGGTTTTCAGAACGATTTTTCTGTTTTCTATTAAAAAGCAGCAAAATCAGAGATGAGGCCATTTGCCCCCGATGGAGCAGAGATATTAATTTAGCAAAAAGTTAATTACTTAGTAGATTTTTCATATGTAGTGCGACAGAATAATGAACAACGGTATAAATAGAACCGGAATGCTCTAATATAATAGTAAAACAGTATTTATAAGAGCGGAAAATCCTTGTTGCACGAGCCACAATAATTACATGAGAAGAGTACGTTATTGTGTTTTATTTATTTCTTAACCTGCTATTGATGTACGGTTATCAAACTTTGACAGTGTATGTTTAATATGGCGCACTTCCGACTGGTGTTACCGTTTTCTAGAAATTTCCAGCTGTTATCGATATAAACAAGGGGTGCATTTTGCCCCGGGGCGCGTTCTACCCCATCTTCCCCTAAATGACGGGAAGGACTTTTCATGTTTTGCGCAGTCGCTATCTTGCTTTTAACGTCCGTGATAGAAAAGAAATTTCAATTTAACACCGGCCGTAGTACCCCACCACTATTCCGAGTCGTTTTTTTCTGACTGTGCTTTGAAGCTAGCCGAGTGTGAGCCGATCTTCAAATACGGAATGTGTCGTATAGAAAAATCGAACCTCGTCTTTATCCCCATTGTGTTTACTCCGCTTGAAGCGCAATACAATGACAAGCGAAGTGCTACACACTTCCAGACAATCCGACGCGTTAATATTTATTGAATAAGAATTGATGAAACGTGAGTGCGACGCAGAGAAGATTTGAATTGGGACCGTTTTAGCATGAAACGTCTTGCTATTATAGCAATTTTTTCTTATTACCGTAAAGGTATTACGGCCGAGTTTTGGGTGTAGAGAATCGGATATACTTGTACCGTTATTTCGTTATTTGCTTTAGAAATACCGAAATAACTTATTTTAACAACCTTTCATAAATTAGTGAAAATTGCAGCATTCGTACTAACAACGTAATGTGTACTTCATTATGGTAATGTCTCTGACGTTACCTACCCAAATTTCTAATCTAAAACAGAAAAATTGTTCTGAAAACCTAATAAATGCATAACCTAAGACGATTTCAAGCTACACTTTTGTGAACAGAAAACAAAATTACGTGTTTGTCCAACGAGCTTTCTGTCCCGTTGTTGTAGTGAATTATGCCCCCTTTTTGTGGTGAAGTTAACCCACCGACATGACAATCTATTTTTAGACTTGGTAAGAGAGTTGACGTAAAAATTGGTAACTCTACTGTCAGACGAACATTTGTATTTGCCAGTACGAGCTACAAAATTTTGCCTCAACTCTCTAATAATCGGCAAAACTGTCATGTATTGTTTAGAGTTCCTACATAAAAAGTCTGGTCAAGAAAAAATTGACAGCCATATCCAGTGCGCCAAAACGGAGCCCAATCCTGCTCTACCACAGTTGATGAC
Source organism: Topomyia yanbarensis (assembly GCF_030247195.1). Lineage (NCBI taxonomy): Eukaryota > Metazoa > Arthropoda > Insecta > Diptera > Culicidae > Topomyia > Topomyia yanbarensis. The sequence goes on from NC_080672.1 coordinate 300,394,715, forward strand.
ACTTGTCGTTCCTATTCCAGGCCGTGAGAGCGAAAGAGATGAATGATTCGAGTGTGCGTTTATGTTGTTCGAATTATTGTTTCTCTCGTTTTCATATTTTCGGATCATGGCTGCCTTTTCAGCTTTGACGTTTAGTTGAGCTAGAAATGTGATCGCTGATGCAGGTTTTTTTTTGTCGTGCTAACAAGAAGCTGAAAAGAGTCAGCCATTTTTCTTTATTTTCCTGCCCATCGAAAGTAATATTCTGGTCCGGTTCTGCAGGATATTTTTGAATCAGCTCAGCACGCAACCTGCAGAAGAAGTGCTGGGTAGTAAAGCGGCTCCTAAGAGTTGGTGTTACACGTGAATCGGATGAAACCCTGTTGGAAACAGTTTCTTTAACAGATACGGACCCGGAAAACATAAGTTCCAGTAAATTGGCTGGAATTGCGCTTCAAAATCCAAAAAAAATCTTTAAAATCTTTAAATTCTGCATAGGTAAGCTTTAAAACTAACCATGTTTTACATGACCACGTCCAGACGTCTTTTTGTTTTCTTGTTAGACGCACAGGCTGCGGTTTCGATACGCGGATGACAGCTACCTTTCCCGCATTCTTGCTAATTAGTTCGCACCAGGGGAATTTCCTGCCAGAAGCAGTTTTTCAAACGGAGCCGGAATAGTCTAGTTGAATCGGATAGGATTTCTGTCTTAGAAAGCCGACAATACATCTTCATAGGTAAGACTGAAAACTATGAGTAGATTTTTCCCGGACAAGACCTTTTGCGATTTTCTACTTTGGCTCGGATTATCAAACGTGAACTTTGCTGCCTTGCTTTGCGCAGCCTCTGGCTCAGATCGTCACCAGTTATAAGCAGGAGAGGTCGCGGTTTGTTGTAGCATATTTTCAGATTTTTATTCAGGGACAAGTGTAAAGGTTATTTTATTATTCCAGTTCAAAAGTGGAGAAAGGTGTGTTCCGTACTCTTTGGCTAAAGTTATTTATGGAACGATGCCAAATAGAAATTTGTATTTGGTGAAAAAAAAAATTGTTATAATTAGCGAGTATATTTCTGAGTTATGAATTTTATGGTAATTGTCTAGTTTAGAAACTTTAGTGACAGAGGCCCAATTCTAGTAGATTCGAGTGTGTATTTTCGTTGCGAGCGGTTGACTCTCGTAGAGCTCCCTTCGAGTCGGTTAAATTTCCTCATTTTCAGCACAGTTTACTGCCTACCGGTTATCGAAAATGTGAATAACGGTGCAATTTAATGATTATACAAAGCGAAGTATGGCTTATAAAAGCATTTTTCGGCATATTTTCGACTGATGCGAGTGGTGACAGTTTGTGAAAATCGAGTTTCGGCAAAAGAAAAAAAAACTTTTCCTCGCATTACGGGCCGTCCATTCCCGATGCAAGGACAATAAAAGTGCACAGAAAAAATCTAGAAACACAGTGTACATTCTGAAAATAGTAAAAAATGTTTTTTTCAGAGAAAAAAACGATCCAAAAAGTGGAAAAATATGACATATTCAAATTATTACCGTTTTACCAGCGACTAGCGACTACCAGGTGTCGCCCCAAAATTCTTTGCCCAAAAAATAAGTGGCAAACCAGCATGTCGCTGCTGAGCCGATTTCGTCCGCGTCCCTTATCACCTATTTTTATTGGGCGTTTCATCGGCGGTGCTATCTTTGAAAATGAGCCGCCTTGGATATTCAACTGTTTTTTTTGCTTTCTTATTTTATTGCAAATAAGGGGCCGTACACAAATGACGTAGCTTTTTTTCGGCGATTTTTGACCCCTCCCTCCCCCCACGTAGCATTTGGTCACAAAATTCTAACCTCCCCCTCGTAAATAACGTAGCATTTACCTACCCCCTCCCCCTCGTCCCATGCAAAGCGCCCGGGAGATGAAAAGAAATTGCATGTTTTTCAATTATTTTAAATACATGTCCTTTCAAAATGTTTGACGACTTTTATCAACATTTTCATTATAACAGCAAATTGCGTGCAAAATAAGCCCATTTCATGACAAATATAGTGTTGATAGTTTTGTATTGAATTTTATAAGTCAAAGGGAGCATGAAGAGAAGTTCTCTCAGTTCACAATCGTGCAGCCGCCAATGATTGTAAGAAGCATACGTTCATCTAAATTACTAAATTTTGTTTGGATGAATCCGAAGTGAAAATTTAATTCAGCTTTCAAACTAAGTCTACTAATTAGCAACATTAGCTAACTAATGTAGCAAGTTAAATCCGCATACAAAATCTTTTTGTATTTTCGCGAACTTGCAATTCCGAGAATCGTAAAATTTACCTCATGAAAAAACCGCATCAAAAGTAACTTGTTTAAATTTAAATTTATTTCTCTTGGGAATGGATGATCATTAAATTGTTTTCTCTAAACAATGGGTTTTAAACTTAATGCTACGTCGCACAACTTCTGACCCTACCCTCCCCCTCGTCACACTTCGTCACAAATTTGGTATACCCTCCCTACCCCCCAAAATGCTACGTTATTTATGCATGGCCCCTAAGTAGAGGTTTTGATTATTTTATATTCGGGATTGCAGATATTTTGTCGCATGGAAATTTTGGGTGTTCGTTGATGTGATGGCACTGTAAGGGAACACGTATCCGCCGGTCGGCCGACTTTTCTTTGCACTGAGCAAACTAATTTCTGTGTTTGATCCACAGAGCATTCAATGTGCATAGGGAAAACACATGGCCTTATTTGAGTGGAATTGACAATTTGCAAGAGGGATCGGGGTTGGTTATGTCAGCACGAAGAATAAGTGTTTTGCTGTCATGTTCATTGGTAAGCTTTCAATTCTATCTCATGCCTCCACGCGAGTCTAGGTCTATTGATGACATTTGGTCCTTAGAACGGCGACGACTGGCTGTCGGCCTTCTGCTGATAGTGGCAGAATGCCACTCGAGCGGATATAGCCGAGAAGACAACACCGTAAAAATGAATAGTTGTTCGGGGGTCGGCTCCAATGGGACTTTGATTTGACTGGTATCGATGAGCGCGGCACAGTGGTCCAGATCCTGGAAAAGCTGACCAAATGTCAATATCTCGTGAGATTAATCGCCCTAAAAGTGAGATCCGAATTTTATTTTTTCAAATATTTCATATTCAGGATCAGGGCATCTTCGGCAAAGTTTTAGCAAATAGCAAGATTATCCTGAGCAAGATCCACGATCTAGTGTACTAAAATGTTAAGAGATTTTTTGCGCATTATAGTATTGAACAATTTTGTAGAACATTTCAAACATGTGAATGTCAAAGAAAAATAATTATTAAGTAAAAACCGCTGTGTAGAGTTTTTCTGTAAAAAACGTTTGATATTTCAATTAGTTCAAGAAAAGGACATTTCGTGTCTTCAACAAAATTTCGTGTGATGATATTTGCTAAAACTTTGCCGAAGATATGCCGATCCTGAATATGAAATATTTGAAAAAATAAAATTCGGATCTCACTTTTAGGGCGATTAATCGTTGATTTGTCAATGGCAAAAGCAGGGGCTGCTTATGTGCAGAAACTTTCCCGAAGACATCACTAGCCTAAAATGCAACACTCGCGAGATATTGACTTTTGGCCAGCTTTTCCAGGATCTGGACCACTGTGCGCGGGCCAATACGTACTGAAAATTCACCGCGTCTGTTTTAATGAATCTAATTTCAAGTTCCGTTATTGGTAACAAGTCCGTGCATCAGGATAACGATCCTCTGTATTTCCCCTAAATGTTCGATATAATCGTTCATATACGTGTATTTCACAAACAATCCGATTTGGAAAATAGGAAATACTTTCGTTGATTTATAACATGTCAAGCTATCATAACTCTTTGTCTGAATAACGTGTTATCACTCGGTAGTTTGCAACCCAAAAATATATCGCAATAAATAGTGATCTGGCCCATTACACAGATAAGATTAGCTTTTCTAGGCAATACTCCCATTTGTCGGCTGTGTGGAGTTGAAATTGATTTTATTTAGAAAACAGGATACTCTAGGTAGTCGGCTACCCACAGTTTAAAAAGAATCAAAAACTAAACAAGATGTTCTTATTTGAGCGATGGTGTTCTCGAAAACTAACTAAACTGCTACCTAATAAACCGTGCCTTACAGTTCGCATCGCTTGTTTCGAGCGAATCCTAGACCCTATTCCCTTCCAAAAAACCACCAACTCCGCGACCCCTTTGGATGAGTCTGATGAATCGCCGTCCTTCCTACTTAACGGAAGCATCAACACTTTCCGTCTACCTAATCCTTTATCCTTTATCAATTGAGATGGGGGCGGTCGGCAATGATGACTATCATGCTGTTGTGTGCAATCGCCAAAATCATCGTCACAACGCAACGCAACGCAAAGCAACAACGGCAATAAATCAGTTTGCATGCCTGTTTTCACACTTCTTAATAAAATTTAATATTAATAAAAGCCCCTCTTACTACGAAATCATTATACATGTGCAATTCCAACTATCTACAAGAATAGTTTTCAACACAAGAAAAAATAAAGAAAAAAGGCAAATACCTTCTGTATAAGATTCCGTATTTTATTCAAACGATCACCGGGTAAAATCAGCACCGACACGATAGAAAATACGAAAAAATTCGTCGCGTGATTGAAAATTACAATTGATATTGAAGGGACCATCTACATAGGGAGAGATCGAGATAGAGAACACATTGGTATTTTCTTTCTTTCAAGACATCATAATGCATGCCGCGAAACGAAGATTGATGCTCGTCTTAGGAGGTAGCAGGGGAAGACAACGTAAATATTTGTTCTGTATTTTTATTCATTAGCTTCACAAAGTTTACAACTGTGCAAAATTGTAATCAAAATTATTTTCACCACGAAAACAACATTTTCGTACTATATTGTCGAAATTGTGTAAATATTTCTCATTATATAGAGTTATTAGTTCGTTTATAGAGATATTAGTTGGGTTCATTTTATAGAGATATTAATTCGGTTGTTAATGTTCCTGCATATGAGAAGTTAACTGTTATTTGCTTATGTTTACAATTTCCCCAATCCCCAAAGTTGGGGTGAATATAAAAAAATCATTGCTTGCTTTGTTTTGAATGTTTCCGTAACATCTCGAAAAGGGGTTTGTCCTAATCTTTTATATATTTGCATTTTTCGCTAAACGTGTGTGCGAAAATGATGGAGATGATACGCTGTACACAGTAAGGATTTAAAAAAAATCATTTGCATAGTATACGTAAATTTATAAACGTTTTAAAGCACTTCGTAAAAATGTTGGCTAACATAATTTTCTCTGATTGATCGAAAATTTCGTTTCGGCGCTATTATATATTATATTTAGTATTACATATTTCATGGGCATTATATGCATTATATGGCCAAAATTGCTTCGAAAATCGAAACATTCAAGATACCATCTTAAAAGTTGGTTTGGCTAATCCCATTAATTAAATATCAGTTACGAGATCGCAATTTTTTGTTACTTTTTGAATAATACAATCTTGAAAAATGCACATCACATGATTCCTATTTCAGAAGAGTCCCTGGAAAACGGCTTCACAGCTTTAAAAATAAATATTTTTGCAGATGAAAATTTTATTTTTTATATTTTAAATAAAATGATTTGTTTAAGGATATCATTGATTAGATTACCGTTCTGGAGATTAAATATGATATTTCTCTACGGGGTGCTCTCTCCCTATCCACAACAAAATTGACCAATTTTATATTAATTTTTAAAGGTGCTCGAAACGTTTGTAAACAAACATATTGTTAAATATTCCGCTGTAGTGTGCAATTTTCTAAAAAATCTCATGAGTATACCAATAATTGCACAAATTTTTGTGGTGAAGATATAGCACATCCAGATGAATATGCCAAACATGAGTTTTTTTACATTGGCTGATACGAATATAAGAGAACATATCAATACAAAACAAGCAAATAGTCATTTCGGACTAAATGCCCTAATCGTCAATCTTCATTCCATTATGTATCCACTATATGATGTGCCGACGGAAAAAAGATCACATCGACATAAAGAGAAAAAATTGCAGGTGAATTTCAAGCTAGCTACATCGAGATAGGGAGATATCGAGATAGAGAAAATATCGAGATACGAAGGTTTTTTTCACAGGCAATCTGAAGAGACTTACGAAATAATCGAGATAGGCAGCCGGCTGCCCAGAGCAATTATTACATGGTAACGCTATTGGCACACTTACTAATAACTCTCCTCTTCCCGTGATACATGTGGAGCTGCAGAGGATTCCTCGGTCTCTAGTAGCAACATGTATCGGACTAACATTCCTTCCTTTCCCAGAAGATCTGCATTCGGACGCGGCCGGCGTCGGTATTGATCAGCATGCAGGGATCAATATAAATTGTACAATGTGGCTCATCATGTTATTCCCAAGCATGTTGTTCCAATCAACATTTTGCAACCCAATTTGGTTCTGGTCAATAACGCAGTAGCAACTACGGGCGATCTCTTATGCTTATGCTTATTCATATCATTGCGATCCAATTTCGCTCAAATTTGGTACAAAATATTTTGTGGTACCCTGATGGATTTCATAGCAGACGGTGGAATAAACTCCAACATTGCAAAAATAACTGCCACCCTAATGAACCCTCTCCACAGTTCCATAAACGGCAAAACGAAGATTTTAGGCACTGTCAACCAAAAAGCATACTTACATGTATCGATCCGCTCCGTTGCAGGTGCTTCCGGGTACGCCCTGTGGCACCAGGTGGTTGCTGGACGCCCGGGTCGCCGCCGCAGCCATCGTGTGCGCGTTGGACTCCCGGGGCCCAGTTCTGCTCCACGAGCCGAGCAGCGGCTGGTCGCTGGCTTTCAGCTTACTGCGCTCCCGCTTGCGGTCTTTCCGGGACAGGTCCATCTCAGATGTGGTGGCAGAGACATGGGAATGCAGCGGTCGGGACGTGCCCGAAGCCGCCAGGCTATCACGCGACGAGAAGAAACCTTGCTGCGAGATGCTCTGGCCTAACTGGGGACCGGACATGCCAAGCTTGGCACTCACGATGTCTGTTGATGAAAAAAAACAACACAAGGAAAATAGAACGAGATAATTTAAAACGTCATTAGGCATCGATACTTTTTAGCAGCAGCTACATATTAGGTAACTGAGACAATGTTTTCAGTAGGTTGTATGGACAATGAACATGAATAATAACAAAATGAATAAGATGTAGGCTGTACTTGATAGTCACGTAAAAATAAACGATAAACGGCAAATCAGTTATTCCTGTTATGGTGGCGGTCTCCACATATTTTAGTCGTCTCAATGTTCTAGAAACGTGATAACCATCAGCAACGGAAGCAGAACAGCACCCCTAAAGAACACGGAAGCTTGACTCTTTAGTGGAAACCTCACAAAAATCCGAAACTTGATTGCACGGATGGAAGCAAGCCAAGCGGAACAAAAGCCCACCAGTCCATTTGTTGCGGTTTTGCGGTTTCCGTCCGTCCGTCTAGCGTTGATTCAATCGCGCGGCTGAATTTCAGAATCCAACCCGATACGTGATATAAACTTACTGCCAAAGTTCCGCTACAAACACACATATGTACTAAAATTTAGACGTCGTACGGCATCAAAAACAAGCAGTCACCATCAGTTTCGATTTTATTGGTAAGTACGTAGAGTGTTGGACCTACTTTGGGCCTATTAGGGAGATGGCCACACAACTTTTAAATGAATTTATATTCTCAGAATAAAGTATCAGTGTACTGTTCCTTAAACATTCATATAATTCAACATTATTTTTTCCGAAAGAAAAAAAATTGATTAAAATTAGCGCATGACGGCACAACACCTAACTTAGAAAAGTCAGATTTGAATACTTCGTGTTCCACTCGTCAATAACTGACACCAACTTGCAGTCAGTACATAACTCTCCGAGCTCTCGATCGAAGCAGTTCGTTTTCTGGTGCTGTGCATAAAGTGAACAAGAATATATATTGACAGTGAAGGTCAACTATTGTTTGAGGCAGTCTTTGTTCGCCGGTGCCCAGGCTGGTGAAGTGAATACCAGAATTGCCGGACACGCCGCTATATAAGCTAAGTATTATTTTTCTTTCTTTCGTTTCCCTTTCCCCGATCGGTCTACTTTTCCCTTTTCCCTGAATACAAGTTTCATCTCTCGTTTACACCACGTGCTATCCTCGTGCCTAAATGGCCGAGGGCGAAGGAACATTGGATGGGAATGATATTCCCATGGATTTACCGGATAAACCCGATATTACTCCCTCCCCTGATTCCCCCAGTCCTCCCCGTATTAAAACATACCCAGCCAATTCAAATGGACCCTGGGTGGTGTATTTCCGGCCCAACACGAAATCGCCCAATATTCTAGAAATATCACGGGAGCTGACTGCTAACTACCCGGCCGTAGCTCAGATAACACGTGTTCGAGCTAATAAGATACGCGTTATAGTAAATGACCTCGATCAGGCGAACCAGATTGCTCGCAGCGAGCGTTTTACGAAACAATTTAGAGTGTATGTGCCTTGTAGGGCAGTGGAGATCGATGGAATAGTCGCCGAACCGGGTCTAAAGTGCGAAGACCTGTTGAAGTACGGGGTTGGCTGCTTTAAGGACCCTTCACTTCAAAAGGTGAAGATTCTGGAATGCAAGCAATTGTATTCCGCAAAAACAGAAAATGATAAGACAACTCATTCTCCGTCAGACTCGATTCGGGTGACTTTCTCCGGGTCTGCTCTTCCCAACTATGTCCTCCTGGATAGGGTTCGCTTACCCGTTCGCCTGTTTGTACCGCGGGTAATGAACTGCAGCAATTGCAAGCAACTGGGCCACACAGCCACTTATTGTGGCAATAAAAAACGGTGCGGCAAATGCGAGGGAGAGCATGAGGATGACGCTTGCGGTGGAGAAACTGAGAAGTGTATTTACTGCGGGGGCCCTCCGCATGCTCTTAAGTCATGCCCGGTGTACAAGCAGCGCGGGGATAAAATTAAGCGCTCCCTTAAGGATCGCTCGAGGCACTCTTATGCAGAAATGCTAAAGAATGCTTCGCCATCTGTCCCTTCCGAAAATTCCTTTGCTCTTTTGGCTGGCGTTGAGCAAGAATCTGACGACCCACAAGAGGGAACATCATTGGTTAACCCAGGGGAATCCAGGAAGAGGAGAAATCTAGCCTCCCCTAGATTGCCTCGTAAGGGTGCCAAGGTGTCGTCCACTCAGAGTGCGCCATCTACAACCAATAAATCCAACGGAAGTGATGCACAAAAGCCGAAGCAATTTGCTCCAGGACTTGGAAATATTAATTCTAACAAGGAGTACCCACCACTTCCAGGGACACCAAAAACCCCAAGTGTCCCCGTTTTTCAAACAGATACTCAGTCCAGTAACGGACTAATGAAATTTTCTGACATAGTGGACTTAATTTTCACAGCTTTCAATGTTACTGATCCTCTTAAAAGCCTTCTGATACGTTTTCTCCCTATAGTGCAAACATTTTTGAAGCAGTTGACTACTAAATGGCCCCTCCTTGCAGCGATCGTATCCTTCAATGGCTAAGTCATCGAACGAGGTCACCGATTCGATCACTGTTCTACAGTGGAATTGCAGAAGTATCCTCCCGAAAATCGATTCCTTCAAATTCTTACTAAACAGTTTAAAATGTGATGCTTTCGCATTATGTGAAACCTGGTTAACTTCTGATATAAATTTCAACTTCCACGACTTTAATATAATCCGTCTGGATCGAGAAAACCCTTATGGAGGAGTACTTTTGGGGATCAAAAAGTGCTATTCTTTCAACCGAATTAACCTCCCTTTGACACCAGGCATTGAAATTGTCGCTTGTCAAGTTTTAATCAAAGGTAAAGACCTTTGCATTGCTTCCATCTACATTCCTTCTAGAGCCTCGGTAGGGCACCGAACGCTTTGTAATATCACGGAATCCTTACCGGCACCGCGGCTAGTTCTGGGAGACTTTAACTCGCACGGTACGGTATGGGGTTGTCTTCATGATGATAATAGATCAACATTAATCCAAGATCTTTGCGACAATTTCAACATGACCATCTTAAACACGGGAGAAATGACGCGGATTCCTACACCACCAGCACGCGCAAGCGCGTTGGATTTATCGCTTTGCTCGACATCGCTACAGTTAGATTGCATGTGGAAGGTGATCCCTGATCCCCACGGTAGCGATCATTTGCCTATCGTGATTTCAATTGCTAACGGTTCAAGACCATCGAAAACAATCAATGCCTCGTATGACCTCACACGGAACATTGATTGGAAGAGTTACGCGACCGCGATATCCGTTAAAATCGAATCCACTCAAGAACTTCCTCCGGAGGAAGAGTACAGGTTTTTGGCTGGCTTGATTCTCGACAGTGCGAATCAAGCTCAGACTAAACCAGTACCCAGCGCGAATACCCATGGACGGTCTCCCACACTGTGGTGGGATAAAGAGTGCTCAGAGCTGTACGCGGAGAAGTCCACTGCATATAAGGCCTTCCGGGAAGACGGGTTACCCGCTAGCTATCAACAGTACGCGTCGTTAGAAAGGCGAATGAAGAGTTTAATAAAAGCCAAAAAACGCAGTTATTGGCGCCGGTTCGTCGACGGGTTAACGAGAGAAACAGCGATGAGCACTCTTTGGGGTACGGCTCGACGTATGCGTAACCGTAATAGTACCAACGAGAACGTGGAATATTCAAACCGTTGGATATTCGCTTTCGCCAAGAAGATCTGTCCGGACTCTGTCCCGGTACAGAAAACGTGCCGCGCCGCGTCTCCTCCCGATACCGCGAACGAAACACCGTTTTCGATGGTGGAGTTTTCACTTGCTCTCTTATCATGCAACAATAACGCCCCAGGGTTAGACAGAATCAAATTCAACTTGCTGAAGAATCTGCCTGACACTGCAAAAAGGCGCTTGCTGAACTTATTTAACAAGTTTCTTGAGGGTAACATTGTCCCTCATGACTGGAGGCAAGTGAAGGTCATCGCCATTCAAAAACCAGGGAAACCAGCCTCCGACAACAACTCGTATCGGCCGATTGCAATGCTGTCCTGTATTCGGAAGTTGTTCGAGAAAATTATCTTGTTTCGCCTCGACAATTGGGTTGAAGCAAATGGCTTACTGTCAGATACACAATTTGGCTTCCGCAAAGGCAAAGGGACGAACGATTGCCTTGCGTTGCTTTCTACAGAAATCCAAATGGCCTATGCTAACAAAGAGCAGATGGCATCAGTCTTCTTGGATATTAAGGGGGCTTTTGACTCAGTTTCTATCAATATTCTGTCAGAGAAGCTGCACCAGTATGGTCTTTCACCAATTTTAAATAACTTTTTGCTAAACCTGTTGTCTGAAAAGCACATGCACTTTTCGCATGGCGATTTAACAACATCGCGATTTAGCTACATGGGTCTTCCCCAGGGCTCATGTCTAAGTCCCCTGCTCTACAATTTCTACGTGAATGACATTGACGATTGTCTTGCCAATTCATGCACGCTAAGGCAACTTGCAGACGACGGGGTGGTCTCTGTTACAGGGCCCAAAGCTGCCGACTTGCAAGGACCATTACAAAATACCTTGGACAATTTGTCTGCTTGGGCTCTTCAGCTGGGTATTGAGTTCTCCACGGAGAAAACTGAGTTGGTTGTTTTTTCTAGGAAGCGTGAGCCGGCGCAACTCCAGCTTCTATTAATGGGTGCAACGATCAACCAGGTTTTCACATTTAAATATCTCGGGGTCTGGTTCGACTCTAAAGGTACCTGGGGATGTCACATTAGGTATCTGAAACAGAAATGCCAACAAAGGATCAATTTTCTCCGAACAATAACTGGAACATGGTGGGGTGCTCACCCAGGAGACCTGATCAGGCTGTACAAAACAACGATATTGTCGGTGATGGAGTACGGGTGTTTCTGTTTCCGCTCCGCTGCGAACATACACTTCATCAAACTGGAGAGAATCCAGTATCGTTGCTTGCGCATTGCCTTGGGTTGCATGCATTCGACCCATACGATGAGTCTCGAAGTGCTGGCGGGCGTTCTTCCGCTAAAAAATCGATTTTGGGAACTCTCATATCGATTGCTCATGCGATGCGACATTCTGAACCCGTTGGTGATTGAAAACTTCGAGAGGCTCGTCGAGCTTAATTCTCAAACCCGATTTATGTCCTTGTACTTCGACTACATGGCACAGAGCATTAATCCTTCTACGTATACTCCCAACCGTGTTCGTTTCCTAGATACTTCTGATTCTACTGTATTCTTCGACACATCCATGAAGGAAGAGATTCGTGGAATCCCGGACCATATACGCCCTCAAGTGATCCCCAATATATTTTATAATAAATTCCGAGAAGTCGACTGTGACAAAATGTTCTACACTGACGGATCAAATCTCGATGGGTCCACTGGCTTCGGTATCTTCAACAATACTATCACCGCTTCATTCAAGCTCAATGATCCTGCTTCAGTTTACGTCGCAGAGTTAGCTGCAATTCAGTACACCCTTGGGATCATCGACACTCTGCCCACAGATCACTACTTCATCATTTCGGACAGCCTCAGCTCTATCGAGGTTCTTCGTGCGGTGAAGCCTAAAAAGCAATTCCCGTATTTTCTGGGGAAGATACAGGAGTCCTTGTGTACGTTATCTGAAAAATCTTATCAGATTACCTTTGTTTGGGTCCCCTCTCATTGTTCTATCCCGGGCAATGAAAAGGCCGACTCATTAGCAAAGGTGGGCGCATTAAATGGTGACATATACGAAAGACCAATCTGCTTCAACGAATTTTTTAGTATTTGTCGTCAGAGGACACTCAACAGTTGGCAAACCTCGTGGAGCAATGGTGAACTTGGACGATGGCTACATTCGATTATCCCAAAGGTATCAACGAAACCTTGGTTCAGGGGGATGGATGTGGGTCGGGATTTTATTCGTGTAATGTCCCGACTTATGTCCAACCACTACACCTTAGATGCACATTTGCGGCGTATTGGGCTTGCGGAGAGTAGTCTGTGCGCTTGTGACGAGGGCTATCATGACATCGAGCACGTTGTCTGGGTATGCGCCGGGTATTTGGACGCCAGGTCTCAGTTAAAGGATTCCCTTCGGGCCCGAGGTAGACCACCCAATGTCCCAGTCCGAGATATGCTGGCAAATCGTGATTTCCCCTATATGTCCCTTATTTATACTTTCATAAAAACGATAAATATCCCAATTTAGCCCCTCTCTTTTTTATTTCTCGTTTTTAGAAGTTTCCTCTTGCCGTGTGGAACCGATATGCTTCAGACTGCCACTATGTAACCGCCGTCGCCCTTATCACTACGGAATCTGAAGCGAGAGCGACTCGAGGTCCGAAGGATTCCCTTTGAAGGATCCCCCGCGGGTCCGAAGAATACCATCCGCCAATCCGACCTACTAGACTGAGGCGCAAATTTGTTTCGCTGATCTCCCGTTTGCCTGAAAGTTGCAAGTTTTGCTCTTCTCTACCGGTCACCATCTACGCCTTCTCTCCCCTGTCCTTGAACTACTTCTACACCGATTTTGGAAATGACCAAGCATAAGTATCCGATAAAAAATCAAATTTGTACTCCGTATTACTAGTTTTAAGATAGTTGTAATTTCTACTCTTTGTTAAAACTATTGTCCCCCATCTTGTAAATAGAATTGTATCCCTAGTTTTAAAACATCTGTGAAATTTTTCATAAATATTTGTTCCCCCTTTTGTGTACCAAACTATATTGTTAGTTTTAAGAAAACTGTAAATATTTCCTAAAAAACTATTACTATTGAATTCCTTGTTTTAAAATTTTTCATAAAAAAAAATCTTTTGCCCCCTCTCTTATATATAGAATTTTTTTTCTAGTCTTAAGATAGCTGTAAATTTTTTCTCTTTTATAAAAAAAATATTTCAACATTGTAACCTCCTAGTTTTAAGATATTCAAAATGTAAAAACAAAAGAATTCGGCACCGCCAAGCTAACGCATTTGTGCCTATCAAATAAACGAAATGAAAAAAAAAAACTTGCAGTCAGTTAGACGATATATCGAAACTAACACCACATTGACGCCAGTTCGACACTAAATTCAAACAGTTCACACTGGATGCATTTAGTGTCTAACTGATGCCAATTTTGTCTTAGTTAGGATGTATCGTCTAATTGGCAGCAAGTTGGTGTCAGTTACTGACGAGAGAAACACGAAACATTCAAATCCAACCATTCTATCTATATAATAATTATTTTTACGAAATGTCTCAATTTTCAGAATACAATGAAAATAAATGTTCTGTTCAGCGCATCTGTTCCCCTTGCAAGAATCCGATTATCACCTTCTTGTTGTTTCAAATGTCAGCGAATCGGAAAAAAATCCAATTTCTAACTAGGTATCTAGATCACGGACGTTACTGCATTATTTCTAAAACGAGTCATTCTACTTTTTCCTCCTATGAAAATAAACATAAACATTACACACATGAAAGAACTTTTTCAGCTGTGAAAAGAAGAGCGTCCAAAATAGCGCTAGTAAGAAAGTACCAACTGGTAATGACTAGTTTCACATCAAACATTGAATTGTCACAAGCTGAACTTAATGTCCAAATGAAAATGAAACATGAAATCTCTTCAATCAGCAATCTGTTGAGTAACTTAAAATTATTGATTGCTTATACCTGAAATTGTATTACAATATATTTTCAAGCTTATATTTTAGTTTGGCCGCACTACTGATTCTTTCCTGCGTGCTAGATGAAGAAAGGTTGATTTAATTGTAGTAGTTTATCTGAAGTAAATCTGGCCATTCATAAAAATATTTATTTTAACCAAAGGTTGGATTCGGCCGATTTTTTCTGAATAAATAGGTGCACAATTAATGAATCGTATAACTTAAACTCATTCTTGCACACCATTTTTTATCCAAATCATTATCCAAATCATTATCCAAATCACTATCTCATATGCTTGGTTTCAAACCAAGAGGTGCCAATAGGATCTACTGCTATAATAGGCACATTACCCTATCTACCGGTGTACAAGTCGTAGCCTGGCTGGTGTTTGACAGTGAAAAATTTTACGAACCAATTATTGGATACTTTATACCCTACGTGGTTCAAGAGGATTTTGTGATTTTCTACTTCTAATGCGAAATGCTTTATTTTTGTGTGCTGGTAGAATGAAACGATGTTCAAATGCGATTATTTATGTGAAGGGGTCAGTGCAAGAACAGCCTAAAAGAACACAAAAAATGAGATTACTGGTTTTTATTATCGATTTCAGTGTGCTGAATATTTGTGCAGTGATTCGCATTCGAAAATTTTAAATTTGAGTGTTTTATTTCATTAACATGTTTTTTTATTGGGTTTAAAAGAAGCTCAAAGCTAATTTTTAATCAACCATATCTTCTTTCCGTATAAATATATTCCTGGAAACAGAAACAAAAAAAAAAGTTTTCGAGTTGCAATGATACATAAAAAGGCTATTATCGTTTAGTGTAAGGTTTCCTCTTATATCTCGAAACAAGCTTTTTGGAGTTGGGCCGTTCTTGCACTGAGCTGCTCTTGTGTAAATGGTTGTTAGTTTTCAGATTAGTTCAGAATATAAAATTGGAATCTGTTAGGCAAAGTACGGTGTTATGCACACTGCTGGTGTATTTTAAACTGCAAAATTCAATAAAAATGTTATGATACCATAAATTTACCAGAAAATTTCAAATACTTCTGAACAAGAAAAGCAAAGCAATATTCCGTTGCGGAGCTTGTCCTTCTGTTTCGCTAGTCTTGCCAGCCACGAAGGACTGCAGAACAATTGCAGTACATGTGTCTGCTTCCGAATGACCCGATCAGCAGGTCATAACAAAATACTATCAAGACTATAACTCCTGTTGATTTTTATTTCCTATTATATCAGCTGGTATCCAATCAGAACTAAACGTCAAAACTAGAACAGAAGGCAATTTTCTTTCAAACTGTGTTATAAATTTGGTCTCGTTACTAGTTAAACTAACAGAAAATTATGACAAGTCAAGTACCGACATGGGATGTAGCTTTGATAAATTTTTGTTATGAGCTTCTGATCGGGTAACGAGGACCTTAAGCTGTCCCCGGTAATTTTTTCTCTGTGTAATGCTCAAACTCAACGGATGTTAAGATTCAAGCGAGAACGCCTCATTAGGAGGCTTTGAAACGAAAAACGTTTTTTCTCACAGCGTTGGAAAAAATTTCATGAAAACGAAATATTGTATTCGGGATATTGGTAGAGTATTACTGATTGATTTTCATGAAGATTTTTGCAACGGTGCGAGAAAAACTGCTTTTTTCGTTTTCCAAAATAGCCGCTTTTTAGAGCTTTCTCAGTTGAACCTTAAAATGAGCCTATCTGTATCAATTTAGAACTTAGTGCATCATAAACAAATGCAGAATGTTTCACTTTAATCTGTTCACGATTACACTGATAATATATACTCGTAAATATAATAAAATTGATCGTGCAATGCACGAATTCATTCGTCGTTTTCTGCAACGAAATATGTTCGTGCATTCTAAATAGTAGGTTTCGTTCATTTCATGAACAAGAATGGTCGCTTGGTGAACGACAGCTTTCGTAAATTTTACACATTTAATGTACACTGCACGAATGTTATCGTTGATGTTTTGTTTATTTTAATAAGCGTTTCTGTATATTACGAACGATTTCTTAGAAAAGTTTTCGTATTTACTAGCCTCTTATTGTTTTCAGTCGATCATCTGGGATCATCGATTTTTTTTATTTAAAAATATCGATGAGGCCAAATCAATTTCACTGTGGTACCAAGAAATGGCCGCTTAATGAACGAAAGTTTTCGTAAATTTTATTTATTTAGTGTACATTGCACGAATGTAATCGTTGATAGCGGCATTATTTTTCGTGAATGATACGAAATGAATCGTTTATTTCAATAAATGTTTGTGTATATTACGAACGACTTCGTTGGTCACACGAATTCATTTCGTTCATATTAGAAAAATTTTTGTATTTATTTTCCTCTAATTTTTGCATTTGATCCTTTAAAATTGATGTTTGACAACACCGATTTTTTTTAATTAAAAAAACAGATCTGACAAAATCGATTTTATTGTGTTATGAAGAAATGGCCGCTTGATAAACGAAAATTTTCATAAATATTACTTATTTAGTGTGAATTGCACGAATGTTGTCGTTGAAAACGACATTATTTTTCGTGAATGAAACGAAATGTTTTGTTTATTTTAATAAACGTTTGTGTATATTACAAACAATCTCGTTGGTCACACGAATTCATTTCGTTCGTCTAAAAGAAGTTTTCGTATTAACATATTATTTTGACATTACTCCGGCACACAGTGGCACGACAAGTGACAAAACCCCAAAAATCAATGTCTTGTAATTCTTTTGTAAATATTTATTTTATTTTTCTCTTAGTTTGAATAAAGGTATCACAAAATTTTACTATAGTCGAATGAAAAATGAATTTTTAACATGTCGTTGAAGCAAGTGATGTCGAGGATTTCTGTTCAATTCAATTCATTAAAATTTTTAGTACCTTAGAGTTTCAAATGGCGTTATCTCAAGAACTACACAGCCGATTGAAGCAATTTTAAGTTCATTGAAAAGAAGAATGAATATGCTAAACTATAGGTGGGAGATTTTTGTGCAAAACTGATTTACGTTTGTTCTGCATCAAAAAAATCCAATTAAAAAGTTTCATATCATATCAATAATTTATCTTTATACGTCTTCCAATTTTTGAGATGGTCTCCCATGGGTCACTTATCATGAATCTGACTCAAAATTTAGTGTACTTTCAAGATATATAGGGTTCATCTTGCGCATTTTTGCTCCGAAGTTGGTATATCTATGTTTTGCCTTTCTCATATAAAGAAAGGCTATGCAATCACTGTAAAAATCGACTTTTTAACGGAGGCCCGGAGGGCCAAGTGTCATACACCATTCGATTCAGTTCATCGAGATCGGCAAATGTCTGTGTGTGTGTGTATGTATGTGTGTGTGTATGTGTGTGTGTGTATGTGTGTGTGTGTCATTTAAACTCACACAATTTTCTCAGAGATGGCTGAACCGATTTTCGCAAACTTAGTTTCATATGAAAGGTATAACGCTCCCATAAGCTGCTATTGAATTTTTAGTTGATCCGATTTCCGGTTCCGGAGTTACGGGTTGAAGAGTGCGGTCACCCAGCAAATTCCCATACAAACTGGTACCACCATGATGTTCAAATGATGTAAAACATATTAAAATTGATGTAACATTACTCTAGTTTGCGGGTCTGGATCACTAATGATCAATCAAAGCAGCTTTGACCACATTGGCCACCTATGACAGTTCATGACGCCCCCGGGGAACCCGCCAAGTTCCTAACCTAATATCACACCCATTCCCCAACGAATTCTCTACCGATTTTTACAAACTTGATTTCAAATGAAAGATACAGTAATACCATTGACTGCTGCTGAAATTAATTCTGTTCTGACTCTTGCTTCCGGAGTTACAGGGGTGTTAGTAAGGATACACTGGAATTTCCCATATAAATCGGTACAATCGTAATACCTCAGAGGCTAAAAACTATTGAAATGGTCACCAAATTACTTCTAATCGCAGATCTAGATCACTGATTGCCAATCAAACATTCTTTGAATATATTGTCCACTATCGACGATTCCGGAAGTCCGGAATTCCGGGCATATTCCACAAATAAAGTCACATTGGTTCTTCGGTGATGACTGAACCGATTTTCTCAAACCAAGTCTCAAATGGAAGGCAAAATATGCAGCTGAGTATTGCATCAGAGCCCCTCCGCCCCCCCGCCTTGTCCTTACATCTCTCTCCTTCATCACTACCGTCCCCTTGGACCACCCTCACGCCCGCATTTCCTTCATCCACCCCGTATACCAAAATAAGATGAAGGATTTCTGACGCATCCTCCACTCCCACTCTACTAACCCCCCATTCCCTCCACGTTTAAACCCATCCCGATCAGAAGAGAATAACAGATTTATAACAACTGGAGTTATTTATTTCAAAAATATTTTGAAGCAGAACCTGTTATAAATCCGGCTGGTTAGTTGTTAAAATAACAGAAAATAAAACAAAAAACTAGTTAATGATAACAAAATTGGAACAAAATTTGATATGATTTTATCAAAGTTAAAACAAAATGAGATATAGTTTTTTTCCAAAACTTTATTGCAACCTCTGTGAGAGATTAGATAAAAACTGTATTAGATATAATCATCTATTGACAGTGATCTAGTCACAAACGATCAATTCATAAATTGATCGTTTCATAACAGATTATGTTGTAATATTGATAGTATAGAAAACTGTCCGCAATCCACTTTCAATTCCTTTATCTGAATATAACCCCAGTTGTTATAAATATCAACCATAGTTATAATTGTGTTATTGTTTTGTTATGCTCTTCTGATCGGGATTCCACCAACATTTCAAAATATAATCACATGAAGATAACATTGAACTCATGCTGATTAAGCTAATTAAATACTATTCTTTTGCCTTTCTCATATAGAAAGGTTACGCAATTGCTCCAAAAACCGACTTTCTAACCGAGGCCCGGAGGGCCGAGTCTCATATAACATTCGACTCAGTTCGCCGAGATCACAAAATATCTGTGTGTATGTATGTGTATATGTGTGTATGTGTGTATGTATGTATGTATGTATGTATGTATGTATGTATGTGTGTGTATGTGTGTGTATGTGACCAAAAATGTCACTCATTTTTCTCAGAGATGGCTGAACCGATTTTGACAAACTTAGTCTCAAATGAAAGGTGCAACGTTCCCATGCTATTGAATTTCTAATGGATCCGACTTCCGGTTCCGGAATTACAGGGTGATAAGTACGAACACGCAGAAAATGTCGATTTTAATAAATTCTGCAATGAATGTATAAAGGTGAAATTTTTTCCAAAATATGACCACAACTGCTTCGATTTGTAGTATTAGGTCACTAACATCCATTCAAAGTCTATTTGGCCACATTGGCCACCATCCTCAGTTCCGGAAGCCCCGGCGGAAGTATCCAAATTCAGAATAACATTCACATCGGTTTCTCGGAGATGGCTAGACCAATTCGATTAAAGTTGGCCTCAAATGAAAGGTATTGCGTCCCCGTAAATGGCTATTTAATTTCATCCCGATCCGACTTCCGGTACCGGAGTTACAGGTTGTGGCGTGCGATCACATAGCAAATTGTGATTCAAACCGATACTCCGATGAAAGCAAAAAAGGTAAAAATTTCGCTAAAATGTCTCTCAAACAACTTAAATTTGCTGTTTTTGGTCACCGACGGCCAACCAAACTTTCGTTGACTACATTGACCACCATAGATGGTTCCGGAAGTGCCCGGGAAAAGCGGCCACCTTTCAAAATTTACGAACTCACATCAGTTTCCCGGAAATGGTTGGGCCGATTTTCACAAACTTAGTCCCAAATGATAGCTATAATATCCCCACAGATGTCTATAAAATTTCGTACAGATCGCTTATATGGGTCCGGAAATATAGACTAAATCGTCCGGTCACATATGAAATTCCCATATAAGCCGGAACCCATTTTTTTTCAAAGGGGGGACCCCATGAAATTTAAGAAATCGAATTCGTATTTTTGATGCCAAACATCTTTAAAATGCATGAAACGTCGAGATTTTATGTTATCTCGAAAAAAAATTTTTTTATAAAAATCGACTTTTTGGGACTTTGCCGATTTCACACCTTTTTGCCTTTCTCAATAGAAAGGTATTACAATTGCTCTGAAAACCGACTGTTTAACGGAGGCCCGGAGGGCCGAGTGACATATACCATTCGATTCAGTTCGTCGAGTTCGGCAAATGTCTGTTTGTGTATGTATGTGTGTGTATGTATGTGTGTGTATGTGCGTCTGTGTGTGTACGCGAACACAATCTCACTCACTTTTCTTAGAGATGGATGAACCGATTTTTACAAACTTAGTCCCAAATGAAAGGTGCAACGTTCCCATAGGCTGCTATTGAATTTCTAATGGATCCGACTTCCGGTTCCGGAATTACAGGGTGATGAGTACGATCACGCAGAAAATGTCGATTTTAAGAAATTCTGCAATGAATGTATAATGGTGAAAATTTTTCCAAAATGTGACCAGAACTGCTTCGATTTGTAGTACTAGGTCATTAACAGCCATTCAAAGTCTCTTTGGTCACATTGGCCACCATCATCGGTTCCGGAATCCCCGGCGGAAGTATCTAAATTCAGAATAACAGTCACATCGGTTTCTCGGAGATGGCTAGACCGATTCGGCTAAACTTGGTCTCAAATGAAAGGTATTGCGTCCCCGTAAATGGCTATTTAATTTCATCCCGATCCGACTTCCGGTTCCGGAGTTACAGGCCTGGGCGTGCGATCACATAGCAAATTGTGATTCAAACCGATACTCCGATGAAAGCAAAAAAGGTAAAAATTTCGCTAAAATGTCTCTCAAACAACTTAAATTTGCTGTTTTTGGTCACCGACGGCCAACCAAACTTTCGTTGACTACATTGACCACCATAGATGGTTCCGGAAGTGCCCGGGAAAAGCGGCCACCTTTCAAAATTTACGAACTCACATCAGTTTCCCGGAAATGGTTTGGCCGATTTTCACAAACTTAGTCCCAAATGATAGCTATAATATCCCCACAGATGTTGATAAAATTTCGTACGGATCGCTTATATGGGGCCGGAAATATAGACCAAATCGTCCGGTCACATATGAAATTCCCATATAAGCCGGAACTCAATTTTTTTTTTCAAAGGGGGGACCCCATGAAATTTCAGAAATCGAATTCGTATATTTGATGCCAAACATCTTTAAAATGCACGAAACGTCGAGATTTTATGTTATCTCGAAAATTTTTTTTTTGTAAAAATCGACTTTTTGGGACTTTGCCGATTTCGCACCTTTTTGCCTTTCTCAATAGAAAGGTATTGCAATTGCTCTGAAAACCGACTTTTTAACGGAGGCCCGGAGGGCCGAGTGATATATACCATTCGATTCAGTTCGTCGAGTTCGGCAAATGTCTGTGTGTGTGTATGTATGTGTGTGTGTGTATGTGCGTCTGTGTGTGTGTACGCGAACACAATCTCACTCACTTTTCTCAGAGATGGATGAACTGATTTTTACAAACTTAGTCCCAAATGAAAGGTGCAACGTTCCCATAGGCTGCTATTGAATTTCTAATGGATCCGACTTCCGGTTCCGGAATTACAGGGTGATGAGTACGATCACGCAGAAAATGTCGATTTTAAAAAATTCTGCAATGAATGTATAATGGTGAAAATTTTTCCAAAATGTGACCACAACTGCTTCGATTTGTAGTACTAGGTCATTAACAGCCATTGAAAGTCTCTTTGGTCACATTGGCCACCATCATCGGTTCCGGAAGCCCCGGCGGAAGTATCCAAATTCAGACTAACAATCACATCGGTTTCTCGGAGGTGGCTAGACCGAATCAACCAAGCTTAGTCTCAAATGAAAGATGTTGCGTCCCCGTAAATGGCTATTAAATTTTATCCCCAACCGACTTCCGGTTCCGGAGTTACGGGTTGTGGCGTGCGATCACATAGCAAATTGTGATTCAAACCGATACCCCGATGGAAGCAAAAAAGGTAAAAATTTCGCTAAAATGTCTCTCAAATAACTTAACTTTGCAGTTCTAGGTCACCGACGGCCAAACAAACTTTCGTTGACTACATTGACCACCATAGACGGTTCCGGAAGTGCCCGGGAAAAGCGGCCATCTTTCAAAATTTACGAACTCACATCAGTTTCCCGAAATGATTGGGCCGATTTTCACAAACTTAGTCCCAAATGATAGCTATAACATCCCCATAGATGTATATAAAATTTCGTACGGATCGCTTATATGGGTCCGGAAATATAGACTAAATCGTTCGGTCACATATGAAATTACCATATAAGTCGGAACTCTAATTTTTTTCAAAAAATTTCAGAAATCGAATTCGTATTTTTGATGCCAAACATCTTTAAAATGCATGAAACGTCGAGATTTTATGTTATCTCGAAAAAAATTTATTTATGAAAATCGACTTTTTGTTTTTTCTTTTACAAAATTTTAGAACTCGAATAATGATTTATTTTCCTGTATATGGTTGTCATGTGATGTATAATAATAAAATGTAATATATGCATTTAAAAGTTTTTAATGAATATAAACAACGCACACATTCTCGTGATTCATGATTGAGAAAGGCACAATTGCACCGCTAGGTGGATTAAAATAGGTTTTTATAACTTAGAATCGCGAAAACAGTTTATTTTTTGTCCTCCAAAGCAGGCCACCCCCTTAGGGTGATTACTACACCTTGTGATAGTATTATTGAGTGTCACGAAGCTCGTATCTATATTGGTGCATATGGTCAAGGCTTCTGTATGTCACGTTACATTTTTACGCATATTTCATAAGATAAGTCAGCAAAAACAATAAAAGCATATTCTATCACAACTGCACATTATTAAGGGCACTAAACCGCACATTTTTTTCTACAGAAAGTTTTTTTCTATCATGAACCGTTTTCACTTTATTGTCATTTTAATACGTCTGTCACGTTACACAATTTTCGCAGTTAGTTTGGAGGTTGCACGACTAAATAGAAAAAGTCTGTTCCGTTGGCCCTCAAATTTGCATGAAAACAGTTGTAAGTTGAAGCTTAGAAAGCAAGGAAGAGTTTGAAATATAGTTTTCCTGAAGAAAAACTTTGTTTTCGATTTTATGGTGTATTCTCAATGATCTGTCACGTTACAACTAGAATCTGTCACGTTATAGTTCTGCATTTTTATTGAAGCAAGGATATCAAGACAAGCGTACACAAATCATCCTTAATCTAGAAACTGAGTATTAACGGGAAATTTAATGTTTATTTTGAAAAACATATTGGTTTTGATGAACAAACGCGAAATTTTTTTGAAAAGGTCGTAATTTGACGAAGTAACATATTACGTCGAAAGAAAATCCAAAATAACTTGAAAACATCTGCATTTTGAAAGATAATTTTTCGTGAGCATTTTGAATTGAAACCCCATTTTGAAATACATTCTATAACTAAATTATTTAAAGAAAAAAAAATAAATAAAAATTCAAAATTAAAATAATAATTGAAATTGTAAAACGTTTTATTGTTATTTTCTCTACGATGCAATTATATTTTAAAGGTTTTTTTATTTGCACGTACGATTTAAACGTGTGGTATTTGTGAGTAATTTAGTAAAAGGGCGTATTTTCACTACTAGATATTTTTGTTGAAAAAAATCAAAATATATCGAAAAAAAAATCTTAACAGCATTTTGCTTCGAAATCATATTTAGTATTAATATTGTATAAGAAAATTATATTTATGACTGGCAAATACTAAGAAATTTAGAAGAATGCTTGAAGTTAAAAATGTTTTCTTACTAAGAACTTCCTAATAGTGCAATTGTAGTTTCATCAGTTTACAGGTTTTCGTTAACAAAAAAACATTGTTTTTCTGTAATTGTATTTTCATTTTTTTTTTGTTTTTTTAACAATATATTTGTATTTTTAACATTTTTCTGTCTTTTTTTAAAAAAAATTTACCAAAAAATATTCACACAGAACAATTAATTCCCTAGAACTCGCTATCATATAGTTTTGCTGCACAAATGGCGATTTTCGAAAAATATATGCTGAAAGTAGTGCATTCAAGATCTCATACGCCCTTTTTAAATATTACTCTTGAATAAAAATTGTTTGTTTAATATTGAAAAATACTTAGTCTCCCATATACATGAAACGTAAAAGGTTTCATCACAATCAAAGATGGTCACCAATATTGACGCAATTGAATCAAACTTGATAGAATTGCTTTACAGCAGAAAAAATCTGTCATGTTACATAAGATATTCTGTGTTTTCTTAACAATTAATAAAACTTTAAAGTTTTCACAATACAGTTTCAAAAAGTAGACTCAAAGTAGTTAGAAAAAATGCAGGTTAGACATTGTATGCACGCTGTTGGTGTGGTCCACAAAACATTTTTGAATTTTTGATCTGTCACGTTACAAGTTATTTGGTTTCCATTACTTCACAACTGAAAATAAACAATAATCCATATTCATCAAAATTTTTCAAGCAATATCATCAAATTTAAATTAGACTACGATAGAAAAATGTTGTTGCAAGCAAAAAGTTGAAAATATGGATATTCAACTCCTCCTTACGGTCTTTTAGTCACTTTCAGGTCATGCAAGTAGCATCAACAAACTTTCATAAATGACAGACATGAAATTTTTTTCTGGGATCACCATTCATATTTTTTAATATTAGAGGTTATAAACATACGGAAAACTAACAGTTTGACGCAAAATTTGATAAAAAATAATTTCGCCTGTGGTTGCCATTTTCGGAGCCTTGACCATATGAAAGATTATTTCTAATCTCAATTAGTCATTTATTTATGCCATCTACAATAATCTCACGGCAAAAAAATATGAAAATTAACTTAATCGTATTTCATAATATCGCAGAAAAACTATCCCGAGAAAACGAAAAGCCCATAATACCCCCATGGTTATGGACCAATTTCACCACCACTGCATGGTGTTTTGATAGTGTTTTTAATGGGATAAAAACACCATCACCAATCCCTTCTAAAATCCATCTTTTGGTGTATCTATGGGTTATTGCGACCATTTTATGGTATTTTAAGGTTGCACAGAGAATGCGCAAAATTCGCAAACGAAAAAAGCAGTTTTTTTCCACAGCGTATGTCAGATCTTCATAAAAATCAATCAGCAGTACTGTAACAACATTCTACACACGCTGATTGATTTTTATGAAGATCTGACATACGGTGTGGAAAAAACTGCTTTTTTCGTTTGCGAATTTTGCGCATTCTCCGTGCAACCTTAATGGTTGTGAAAATAGGCACATGCCATATTTATGGTCTTTACATGGGGTTGTATGGTGTCTGAGACCATGAGAATTTGCTCGGGATTCATTTAATAATGTTTCATGAATAAATGTATGCTGTATATCATGCACATAAAACGAACCCTGAAAATCATACAAATCTTTGTGTTTCTATGGAAATTTATATTTTGCTGCTTGAGCCTTGCGCGCTATTCATTCAACTTTCAGCGAAAATATCGTAACTTGTGGTAAAATGAACACGTTAAGCAAAGTCATTATTTTCTAACTAATAAATGATTGAGATACTACAATCACCTTATACGTTTCTTGTTAAACATGCTTTGTACATATTTGGTGAAAATATTTCGACATAAACACAAGTTTTCAAACATTATTCTTGATTTCAAAACATGTCCAAAAAAGAGACATGTTTAGGGATCATCCATAAATGACGTAGCATTATATGGGGGAGAGGGGAGTATTTTGTATTTTGTGAAGATGTGTGACGACAGGGGGTAGGGGGTCATGTCATGCTACGTAGCTGTATTAAAGGAGAATAACTAACATAGCTATTCATTTTTTTTAATTTTGCGGGGACAAGGGGGGGGAGAATTACTGTCAAGCAACGTAATTACCAGGGGGTATTTAGAGGTTTGTGACGAAATGCTACGATGGGGGAGGGGGGTGTAAAAAATCACTCAAAAAATGCTACGTCATTTATGGATCGTCCCTTATACCGTGTGGGTAAAATGAACATGTGCTGGTGGTAAAATGAACACCTTCTAGTGACCTGCAAAATGTTCTGTATGTATGCAATGCTTAGCGTTGAAAAGCAATTTCCGAGCAATGCTGATGTCCCAGCGGCTCATGAGCATTGCATAAACACAGGGCATTTTGTAGGTAACAAAACTTGTCACGGAAAAATTAAATTTTCATGTAATACTATCCAATTTACAATTCTGTGACATGGAAACATATCCACAAACTTGGGGTTATCCATAGGTGTTTAAACTTTAAAGATCTGTTGGAGAACAGTGAAGATATAGCAACTTGAACTTAGCGATTAATTTTGAGGCTTGGTACTTGGAGCAGCAAGATGGTTCATATTACCCCCACTACAACCTGTTCATTTTACCCCCTAAGGCATTTTTTTTCAAACAGCCGTTCCGATTGAGCCGATTTGTCCTGATCCTAACTTATTGCTGTGAAATATCTGCAAGAGGTTCAACTACTGTCATGTAACACCATTTTCACATTAAAATTAAAATTTCACCACAAAAGACCTTATATTATACATGCCGAATTTAACATCAGCGAATGAATGCCGATTTTGGTTTTCATCATATTTATTTCACATTCGACAGCTTTTTATCAAAAGAAATTATTTCAATACTTGGCAGGTCACGTTTCTGTGAAGTTTGTTCTAAATTTAACTAACATTGACTTGATTTGGCTACCTGTTCATTTTACCCCCCCCCCCCCTGTTCATTTTACCCACAAGTCCCCTATATTTACACGATTTTATACGAAACGGTGTTAAGCAGAGAGAAAAACTAACTGCGTTATACACATACATGCACGACCCACAGCTTAATGCGCTTGGATCGTTCACGCTCAAGCGAAGCTTATGTACGCCACTTTGCAGTCACATTATTATGTGTCGTTTTAGCTCAGTCAGTAAGGGGGTTTGGTAGTCAATGATCGGCGGTTCAAGTCTTGGAATTATTTAACGGGAATTTTGTTCTTTGATGTCGGTATATAGTTTTACCATCGCATACGTAAGATATTTATAGCACGATTTGTGGCCAATGTTAAATTAATCACACGCATAATTTTACACTATTGGTCGCAATCCCTATATGCGCAGTATAGTTAGCATAATTGTACATGATTTTTTTTACCTGTGCAGGAAACGGTAGGAGATAATAAACTGAAACAGGAAATCACACTCGTTAACTTTCTCGTTATATATCTCGGTTGTGTTATTCTCGCATATTGTGCAATTTTCTACTAGGCTTTTTATAAAAGAGTTACGAAAGAGCAAATCAGGAAAAATTATCAAACTAGTATTCGAGGACGGACCTCAATAAACTTTGCCTCTCCTAATACACGCTTTTTCGAAGAAATAAAGTCGTTTTTTGGTTAAAATTATCGGCGCGTTGATATCAGTGTCGTTTGAGTGTTCGTGGAAATCCCAAATCCGGTCTCAACCGTCTTAGCAGCAAGTTCCGGATTTACACAAGCATATTGATTTCGCTAGAAGCAAGCTGAACTCCACGAAAAATCCAAATAATTACCGTCAACATTTATTCAATTTACATATCCGATAAAGCTGTAATATACATTATACATCCCCAAAGTACTTATCTTTCAATTTACTTCTTAACATTTCTCGCAAATTCATAAAAAATCAAAATAAAATACTGTCAACATTAATTTGAATCAGAATTGTGCAAATTTTTGAACAAACGAAACCCCAGATCCAAAAATTTAGATCTGAGATTGGTATCAAATAGAATTTAAATCTGCACGGTGGGGTTGACAAGATCAAAATTTGTTCCAAATATTTAGATTTATACTAGCTTTAGAACAGATTTGTAGGTTCTTTGGTTTATTAAAAAGCAGGCAAAAATATGCCCCGATTTTGTGAACAAACAATACACCAGAGTGCTGAAAAAACGGGTCTTCACTGTATATCTTCTAGAGTAGAGATAATATAGTTTAATTTTGGGTGCATGTGGATTATATGTTTTTATATTAACGTAAACTTCGATTTCTAATTTTCTATAAACTTCGCAGTCAATTCTTGGTGTAGCTATCGGCTAATATTACAATCCTGCAAACTACATGATGGATATAATTATATTTTCTACCATTTGTGAATATAAGAAAAAGACACAAAAGTAGAGAAGACCATTTTCTTTAAAATGGAGCAACATTAGATGACATCGCCCAAAAGCCTTAGAAGATTAAAAGCCTCTGCTGCTCTTTAGTAGCCAGAGGCAAAACAAACTTGACCACATGGATATTTCAAAACTATTTTCCTTTCCAGTTTGAGGAAAACATTCCGAACGAAGGAATGCAGAACAAGAGCTACAAGTGTCGAATGAATCGAGGGCTAACACAAAACCTGTTAGTACTACAATCTATGCGATTATGTATGATTAAATAAAGCAAGCGTTCTTGGCGAAGCAGAGGGATATTCAAATTTATCACCACAATGTATTTAAATGGTTTCGCATGCTATGCAATAATGGATTACATCCCAGTAGATAAATTGCTTTCGTTTTAGATTTCATGATGCAAAAGACAGAAATACAAGATGGAAAATGAAAGTCCTAACACAAATGAAACAACAGCAAGGATGGAATTCAAACAACGATAACAACTCAACAACACCAACAATAACAACTAAACGAGCGCAACATGAGCAAGGATTGTCGAGGGTGATGGAAATGGGGAAAGCACCTGCCCGCAACCAAACGAAACTTACCCATGAGACTTTGACGGCTCACAGAGTTTCGATTGTGTTCCGAGGACGTTTGAATGGTATTGAAGTCGGACCCAACGGCTTCGAGGGGCGGAGGGGCCAGATGCATTATCGCTGCATCCGTACCGTTGAGGGAGTGCGAGTGATGTCGCGACAGTTTCGTATCGTCAAAACATGCCTTGCCATCATCATCTAGAACGAGAGAAATAGAGAAAGGAAAGTGAGCTCAACGTGATAAGATAACAATAGTATTGAGTGTGGTCCACAATTTAATTCTAATGGCCACTTTATTAGATACGTCTGTGTTGATAGAAATAACTTGGTTGCATAACTCATGGAACAAAGAACGAAGAACCGCTTCTCAATTTAAATATCCGCTAATAAATTGTATCCTGTGGTTAACTTCAACTTGCACGATAAAGCATTTATGCCAATATCTTGAATCTAGTGAAGAGAAGTATCGTTGGACTTAATGCATAACTTCCAAAAGCGTGAGATTACGTTCAACTAATTGCCCCAAGTGATTCATCCCTTTCATTTGCAAGGAACAGCACTCCGTAATATTCCGCTATCAACAATACATAATCTCCATGTTAATTTTCAGTGCACAGACAACACAATTCCCCCATTCGAAACAGGTCATGTTTCCGCTGAGAGTTGGTGAAACTAATTTTCCCTTCCAATATTAATCTTCCTTTAGACTTGCCAGAAACTAATACCACCAGTATATATCTTTACGACAAAGTTTGAGCCAAATTCTATAGTTAAGATAAGATGTTAGTGGTTCTATTCAATAACTGTGGATGTGGGTAATGCTTTCTAACAACTTCATAGTTTCTCTAGTATTTTCTTATATGTTTAACATATAAGCTTATTAGATATTGATACAAACTGGTTATACAACGTCTTGTTCAAAAACTATTGTCAGTGTTCACGAATCACCATCCTACGAGCTGTACAACAAGCTAAATATTGGCTTCGATTAACATTATCTACCAGCCCTGTGTGTCAATCCAACCCTTCCAACCGAATTCCCATCTCTCCCAGCGGCACTACAACTTCCTGTATTTGGCATAAGTTTAAGGGGTTTCAATTAGCATTTCAAATTGATTCCTTTTCTTTGTACGATTGGCCCGAAGCCTCCGCTGCGGAAACCGAATACACACCTCCAGGTTCCCACACCGCGCGTACACACCCATCGTTAACTAACTAACTAGCTAACTAAGGTACGGGGGTAAAAGTCTATCTGCTGAATCTGCCAGACGGAGTCAGATCTGGCTGCTTTGGGATTCATTTAAATCTTTGTAATTAGCAAAAACGCCTCCACGGCAAACGGAAGGGCGGGTGTTCGCCTGGATTCAGTCAAGCTTCAGAGTTTGGTTAAAATTCGGCTTTGGGTGATGGGAAAGCAAATTGGTAGCGAGTATTATACAAGATGAAATTAGACCGTTTCCTGATTGCTAGCGTAGGGGAGGTCATCACTGAAATCGTCAGCATTCTTAATGCGATATATTGAGATTTGGTGTTGTTTCTTTTTCGTGAAAAAACTTTTATTTTTGAATTGTATGGCCAATAAAAACATGGCATAAGTTGTTGGGAAACGATTTATACGATTTATACGATCGAAAGACATGTGCGCCGCCGTATCTTTTTAACATACGCCGACGCCGAAAGGTAGACCGGCGGCGTGTCGCTGAAGCATTTTTTCCGCGCCGATAATTCGCGAACTCGAGAATTCCCAATATATTTACTTTCAGGCGAATGTGGTCGGTTGTTGGCACCTTTTTGTCTTTGGCTCATAACATTTCTTCAATTCTATAATATAGGGGCATAAGCATACCAATGGAAAGGTAAAGGCCCTAGCTAATAACTGATGAGGGATTTTATTTATTCTTTCAATATGAAAAATGTTACTGACAATTTAATAAAATTATCATTTTTTGAATTTTAGAAAAAAATGGCCGATTGTCGGAACCCTTAGAAAATTTAGTAAAAATGCCAGAATATAAATAAAAATCACCAACATTCACAGAGAAAATGTCAACGACCATCGAAGGCACTTTTAACATATTCCTTATCAGCAGCACTCGGGACTATTCATAAATTACGTAACGCAAAAATTGCACAAAATTGACTCCTCCTCCCCCATGTGACAAATTGTCACAAATTTCTCTATCCCCCTCCTCTATTAAGTAACAAATGCATCAGAAAAATTTCTTCAGTTATATCATGTTACATACCTATGAATTTTTTTTTTTGATTTTATTAACGACACTTTACACCGGCGGGTGCATTCGTGTCGTAACTATGAATGTCTTCTTGACTGTCGAGCTTCTATTATGAGGAGTTTTTCGGCTAATCAGTCATAAATTAGACAGTGAAAACAACAATATTGCTTTTACTTCCAACGTTTCAATGAATTTATTCCACCTTTATCAAAGATTAAAAACTTTGTGTTTTCTTGTAAAGTGTAATGTTGTGGTAAAACATAAAGTGTCCTAATGTATACGCGTCATCTAATAGTGCTATTGTTCGCATATTCATGCACCTACTGTATTTTTTGAAATTTTTCTGCGTTTGAAACGGTTCTGTTTCGCGGGTAGAGAACGAGGGAAAAAGCGCTATATTCGATCTGGTAACTGTACTGAACTTGACGGTTGTTGAGTGTCCAGTTACATGTTACGTAACGTTCTACCTCACTCCCCCTCCCCCATATGTCACAACATATCCCAATCACCCCTCAAAGAATTACGTAATTTATAAATGATCCCCAATGTGCGCATGTTGAAAGCTGGTAGGGGAATTATGGGTAAAACCAACGCTGTAGGTAAAACCAACACCCCACAACTTTCCCTAGAAATCAACCCATTACTATCGATCTTTTGTATGATCAAATGGGTGCATTGAAGACGAGTTTGAGGTATTCATTATTTTTAATGTTTTATGAAAACAACAAGGGGCTGCCCTATGGGGTTGCACGAACTGTAGAAGGAGGACTATACTACTTAATGTAAAATATTTATTTTCTTAGTACATTTAGAGTAATAATAAATCAAATATATTTCTTGAGTATAGTTTAAGCACAACCAATCAACATCGAATGTTACATATTGAACTAAACCTTCTTGGTTATCAGGTCATTTCATTTGTAGTAGGTGATCGAATCCGATTAAACTTATCTCTAATCTAGATCTGAAGAAAGAAAACAGAAAACCGTGACCGAACTAATATCTGGAATCGATCCGGGTAAATTTGTTGCTAAGAAAGTTTTCGCCCAAATCCCTCTCCTCCCGTTATCCTTCCTTCCTTCCTTCCTTCTGCGGCTGTTCGCCCATCTAAATATGGAAGCTGTTCTTCAATGTCAGCTTCTTTCACCGAACAGCCTAGATAAGCCATGTAGTGTCGGTAGTGGTTGTTTCAACCGGCTAAGAATTACACTACGGACTACCTGTTTCAGTGGTAAAAATCTACCAAACAGGGAACCCCAATTCCATAGTGCCATGCGACCCGTGCTATGGGTAAAATTGTTGAAGGGGTTTAAAACATTCTCAATGGCGAACGGAGCCTGGGAAGAGTCGGGCGAATTCCCCAGTATACTGCATTACGCAGCGGAACGTTCACTCTACACACCGATTTTTTCACCGATGATCCACTTAATTTTGCCGAATTTTTGTTGGCTGGGGGTTTGCAGAGACTCTCGGCTGATGGTAGTTCGGTGAAGTTTTGTTGAGTCTCGATTATCAAATTTCGATGTGTACAGATGAACCTGCCCAGAGGCCGTGTGGTATCCGGCCTAGAATTGAGCCACTGGAGTCCTGCTGCCATGTCGTAGGAGGCGACTGAAAGTAGGAGACCCTAAGTCAAGGTGTAGTTCCGTGCCGAGGACTTAATGATTGGAGGGTCTAAAATATGCCAGTCGCGCACGGAGCATTTTGGGTTTTGCCCTTGCTGTGTTATGCGAATCTCTGACACAGTGGACCATTATTTTCTTCGCAAATCGTGGGAATCAAATGATCATGTCCCATTTAAACCTGATATGGCTCGCTAAATGCGTTAACATCCCAACTCGCTTGGTGTCCTCTAGTTGTTGTGCAATTTGTGTTGGAGATGAAATGTGCAGTTCTCTAATCAACAATGGTTAGAATAGCACAAGTCAATCTCCAACATAAACGTACAGCAACTATGAATTTATCTCGACTCATGCAGGAAGGTAAAGCTTCCATAGCATTGGTTCAAGAACCGTATTTCCATAAAGGAAACTTCTATTTTGGAAAGTTACTTAACACTGCCTTCATTGCTTACAACAAGACAGGCATGACTAACCCACGTGAAATGCCTCGTGCTTGCATTCTTGCAAATAAGGCTATTGACGCGTGTCTCATATCGGAGCTCACAACTCGCGATATCTGTGTTGTCACAGTTACATTGACTGTCGGAAACGTAGACAAAAAATATATATATTGTTCAGCATACCTACCGCATAACGAATCATCTCCTTCTGATGATTTCAAAAGCGTTGTATCATATTGTAGCAGAAATGGGCTTCCGCTCATTATCGGCAGTGATGCGAATGCTCATCACATCATTTGGGGCAGCTCAGACATCAATCTGAGAGGCTCTGAACTGATGGAGTACATAAGTAGTACAAATCTCCATATTCTGAATGTGGGAAACCGACCAACTTTTGCGAGGTCTGGGAGGGAGGAGGTGTTAGACATAACACTTTGCTCTGATAGAATTTTGCATGAACTGGGAAATTGGCAGGTTCCAAATGAAACTGAACCGTCTCTATCCGATCATAAATACATATTTTTCGAGCATTTTGATGTCACCTTCAATGTGGTGACATATCGTAATCCTAAGTCTACAAACTGGGACCTCTTTTTGGAAAACTTAGCGACTAAATTTCATGGATATTTTCCAACAATTAGTCAACTAGACGACTTAGATGACGTCGTGGATACGACAAACTCATTCATATTAGCATCCTATGAAGAAGCTTGTCCACTTCGTACTGTTAAATCGACTAGGGGAACCCCTTGGTGGAGGGCTGAGCTTGATAGAATGAAGAAAGTTATGAGAAGAGCTTGGAACCGGCGTCAGCGTGATGACTCCAGGGCTTTCAGGTCAGCTCGTAGTGCATATAAGAAATGTCTTAGATCTGCAGAACGGGCTGGCTGGCAAAGCCTATGCACTAATGTCTCTAGTCTGAACGAGGCTAGCAGATTAAATAAAATTCTCTCCAAATCGAATGATTTTCAGATGAACTCCTTGAAAACCAGAGATGGTGTTTATGTGACAGACGAAAAAGATGTTCTTAATTGTCTCTTCGACACACACTTTCCAGGTTGTATCGATCCGGAGTTGATCAATGTTCACAGATCTCATTCTGGTGATTCGGACTCGTGGGCGCTAGCACGCACATTGGTTTCCACTGAATCGGTCAAGTGGGCAGTTGACAGCTTTGCTCCATACAAATCACCCGGAAAAGATGGAATACTTCCCGTGCTACTGCAAAAGGGAGTTGATATTCTTAAACATGTCTTGAAAAAGATTTTGCTTTCCAGTCTTGCTACCGGGTATATCCCGAAAGCATGGCGAGAAATAACTGTTAGATTTATTCCCAAAGGGGGGCGCTCAAGCTATGAAGAAGCCAAGAGTTTTAGGCCTATCAGCTTAAGTTCTTTTCTTCTGAAAGCTTTGGAACGGATAATCGATCATCACATCAGGAACGTTAGTTTAGTTGAATATCCTCTGCACAAAATGCAACATGCATATCAGTGTGGGAAATCCACGATCACTCTGCTTCACGATGTTGTTTACAACATTGAGAAAGCCTTCTCGCTCAAGCAATCTAGCTTGGGTGTATTCCTAGATATTGAGGGTGCTTTTGACAATGTGTCCTTCCAGTCTATTCTGGAAGCGACGCGCGGTCATGGGATACCTGCATGTATCTCAGGTTGGACAAACGCAATGCTTAGTAACCGCATACTTTGCTCGTCACTGCGACAGGCTGAGATACGGAAGTTGAGTATTTGCGGTTGTCCTCAGGGCGGCGTTCTGTCACCTTTGTTATGGAACTTAGTAGCTGACGGCTTGTTGAAGAAACTCAATGAGCTTGGATTTCCAACCTACGGGTTTGCTGACGATTACCAAATACTAATTACTGGATTTTGCATCGGAACAATCTTTGACTTGATGCAACAGGCATTAAGAGCTGTCGAACAGTGGTGTCGACAAGTTAAACTATCAGTTAACCCAAGCAAAACTTCAATGGTTCTTTTCACGAAGAAGCGAATAACAACCGGGGTTCGTCCCTTGCAGTTCTTTGATTCTGAGCTGCTGTGTGCAGATCAAGTCAAATACGTTGGAGTCATATTGGATTCCAAACTGAATTGGTCTGCTCACATTGAGTTCAGAGTCAAGAAAGCGTGCATGGCCTTCGGGCAGTGCAGACGAACTTTTGGAAAGACCTGGGGTCTCAAACCTAAATACATCTATTGGATTTACACGACAATTGTACGTCCAATACTGTCATACGGATGCCTTGTGTGGTGGCAGAGGGGAGAGGTGGTGACAGTCCAGTCAAAGCTAAACCATCTGCAAAGAATGGCGCTCATGGCGTTGACTGGTGCTTTCACCACGACTCCGACTGCTGCTCTTGAGGCACTTCTAAATATCAAACCATTACACATACACTTAAAACAAGAAGCACTATCATGTGCATACAGACTGCAGGTTACTGGGCTTTGGAACAGTAATCATGTTGATCTTGCTACCAGTCATACACGATTGTGGTCACAAATGGTTACATGGGGTGAAGATATTCTTGCTCCCAGCGATATTACACTCACTTGTAGTTTTCCTTACAGGACATTTCATATGAAGATTCCCTCTCTAGAGGAGTGGTTGTCTGGCTTTATGGAAAGACAACAACAAACGCAAGTGGTTTGTTACACTGACGGTTCTCTGATGGAGGGACGTGCTGGTGCTGGTGTCTACTGTCGTGAAATGAAATTGGAACAATCTCACTCACTAGGTAAATACTGTACTGTATTCCAAGCAGAAATCTTTGCGATTATGTGCGGGGTGCAATCGGCCCTTCAACTGAGTTTGTCCGGCAGAGTTATAAACTTCTGCTCCGATAGTCAGGCTGCAATCAAGGCCCTTAGCTCAGACAAATCCCGGTCCAAGCTAGTGATCGCGTGCCGAACCCAAATCGAAGAACTAAGCATTGTCAACACTATCTACCTTGTCTGGGTGCCCGGACATTGCGGTATTACTGGAAATGAATGGGCTGACGAATTGGCCAGGGCAGGTTCAGCGATTGACTTCGTTGGTCCTGAGCCCGCGCTGCCAATTTCGACAAGTTGGATAAGGGAAAAAATACGGTCCTGGGCTTCGTCCGAGCACCGCAATTATTGGAGAAATCTACAAACGTGTCGCCAAACAAAGGCGTTTCTAGAACAACCATGCCCAGTGGTTTCGAAAAATCTCTTACATTTTTCGAAGCTCCACTGCGGCATGCTGACCAGGGCTTTAACCGGCCACTGCAAACTCAATTATCACATGGCAACTATTCAGCGCGCTGAGTCTTTTTCATGTGATCTTTGTGAATCCGACTACGGAACTTCATATCATCTGATATGCAACTGCCCAGCGCTAGCGCAATTGCGATTACGAGTCTTCAGCCGTCCTTATATAGACGAAACCATGTTTGGTCGACTGAAACTCAGAGACATACTAAAGTTTCTTATCCAATGTGGTAAAGAGCTTTAGGCTTATTCGCAGGCAAGTTGAACTACTTGTGAGTTTAATTTACCTGTTGTTTATTTTTTGTTTTGTGCTGTTTTTCCCACCCTTCCAAGTCTACTTCCCCACACCTCCTTGTCCTTTCCTTCCGCTCAGGAAATGATGAAAACACACGGCAAGGCACAAATCCCCGACTATGTACGGGGAACGTGCCATTTGAGCCAATATATTCTGATTCCTGATTCCTGAAACCTTCTTGGTTATCAGGTCATTTCATTTGTAGTAGGTGATCGAATCCGATTAAACTTATCTCTAATCTAGATCTGAAGAAAGAAAACAGAAAACCGTGACCGAACTAATATCTGGAATCGATCCGGGTAAATTTGTTGCTAAGAAAGTTTTCGTCTTTGAGCAACGAAAGCACAGATTGCTATCATGCAGGTTACGCATGCAACCGCTAACGAACAGGGATGCCACATTGAAATCTGTGTTACGGTCAAAAATATCTTTTTACCATCTGTGATAACTGCAACAGAAAAAACATCTGTGAAAAATCACAATATTTCTAAAAATGTCTGAAAATCTGTGAAATTTTCATCTAAATGCCAAAAATCTGCCATCTGTGAAACAGAACCAGTTATCAAAAATTGTGAAAAAATCTGTGACATTACAGAAAAATCTGTGAATATGGAAACCCTGCTAACAAATTAGATATACCTACCCGCACATTCGCCTCAAACATTGAACCCAAGTGCACAAAGCTACACTGGTTGTGAAAACACACAGCGCAGTGCTCTGCTCCGCCTGCCGTTCAACAGGCAGTGGCAACTGAGCCTGTCTGGCTAAATCCGTTCTTTGAATAGTCGATGATGACGTCATTCATAGAGGCGTAGCGCGCTAGGTACACAAATTTGTCTTGCCAGACTTGGGAAGCGCTATCTTCTCTGTGTAATTGCATGATATTTTAACCAGGTTGTACATCATTTAAAATTTTAATGCCATGATATCAAAAATCTTTGGGTTTATCTATTGGAATCTATTCTTAGAAGTATTTCGGGGCGACATGTCCAAAAAATTTGAAAATATATAGTGAGATGGCTGAATTATATGTGTTTAAAATAAGACTCCCATATCGAAAACAAAGACGCAATCCTACGTAAAAAAAGTTCGCTGTTGGGGTAGAACCGACACCATTTGGTTAGGGTAAGACCGACACGCTTTTTAGATTGTTGAGTTTATTTGTGATTCAGTACAAAAGGCTCGAATAAATTGCTTTCACCTCGCTACCATACTCTTTGAATATATTTTCCCAAATTTTTATGGAGAAGCGAGAAATAGATCGAAAGTTACAGCGCTTCCAAGCGCGCTTCGTCTACCAAAAGCAGTAGTAACTTTGACAATTTTAAACTCGACTATCTCGAAATGTCGTTTTTCCAAAAATGGTTTCTCCGTGATTACCGAAAAACGACTCAATCGATTTTTTTCAATTGATCGTATTTATTTTTCTCGTACCTTAATGATTTATTTTTTATGCATAAATTTTTATTTTGTTGTTTTTTCTTGTCTTCAAAATAGAAACTTAGAATGTATTTGGTCTTATGTGTAACGTCACAGCCCTGCAAGAATCTAGCTCCACATCCAACAAAGCATCGAACGAAGTGGATCGGCGTAAGGAGTTTGCAGAACGGACTTGTCTGCGAGGTAGTGTAAAGTTTATACAAAAATGCATTTTTTTTTTTTTCAAATTCGATGCAAATTTGATGTACATGTCTAGAGCGATCTGCCCCTAGTATCAGACACTAACTTTCTGTTTAAATCATACACATTAAACACTGATCTTTTGAATCATATTCAATCCGCTAAATATTCTAAAGATTTAGGAAGAACTGACGCAGAAATACCCATCGCTCTGAAGCTCTGAATTGTGTTATTCTAGCTAAAGTAAGCAAATTACGTTACCGGCAACAAGCCTTTTATGACGGACTACCGTGCCTACACACCCGCTTATAACGTTGAGATCGACGGTGCAATCATCGATTCGAGTTTGTCATGTATGGATCTACTGAAGCACGGACTTGGCTATTTCAAGAACCCCTTGCTCCAACGAGCAAAGATTTTGAATGGCAATCGTACTGGACGGAACAAAATACGGTATACTTTTAAACTCGTGTCAAGTAACCTTTGGTCGAAGATTCCGCATAACCATGTCACGCGTACAAACAGCGTCCGAGGATTCTGAAGCATTCCTTTAAAAAGCACTTTGACTTCCCTTTTGCGGAAATATTGAAAAGAGCTGCGTCGCTCACCACGACAAGTCATTGTGCTCTCTTGGCTGAGGAGCGTGATTCTGATGATCCCCATGAGCGGGCGTATTTTACTGCTCCCAAGAATTATAGACAGATGAGATTCCTTACAAAAGCTTAAATTTTTCTCTTGAGAGGCCACTAAATATACCAGCTCAAGCAAGCTCTGATACAAAGCCAAAGTAAACAGTTCTTGATTTTAGAAATTTCAGATAAGTCAAGGAGTTTTTGGCGTTTCCAACTTTGTGATATATTTTCGCTATTTTTTAATTCGAAATCTGTGCAGTTAAAATTTTCGTGTTGTGCAACGTGAGCATGTTCGTTATTTATTCTTTTATCCACTTTTCTTTTTAGAACAACCTCATATAACATGAATAAATCTGGATGAAACTAATAGGACCGTAGGGTAACCTTTTGGCACTTTTGGTGCAGTCTAAGTTGAGCGCTTCTTTGATGTTTACATTGGCTTTCTTTTTCAGATTTTCGAACAAATATAAAGTTTGCCATATTTTAACATTTAGGGGAACATGGGGAGACTTGACTATGCGCGAAATTCTATTTTTGGCTATGATGTCTTCTATTCGATTCTTAAACTTTTCTCAAAAATATTTTTATACTTGTTTCGATCCCTTAAGGTAATTTTAAAAGTTTGGAATGAAAAATCCTTACCTTACAGAAAATATTACGTGATTAATAAATTTGCATTAAATTATGTAATTTTTTATCAAACTTTGTATGGACATATCTACTCGACTACTAATTATTATTAATGTACTAATATACCACCTTAATCTTTGTGAAGCGGTGAAATGATTTTACATAAGTTGAAACATTGGAATAGTTATTACTAGAATTTGAATGACATTGAACGCAATAACTAAAGTCGGAGAGACTTGACCAAGATTTTATGGGGAGACTTGACCAAGTGGCATTTAGCTGAAGAAAGATCCAAAATTCCTGATATTTATAATGCTTTGGTATCTACTATTGATGTTAATCACGCCATAAAAAATCCCACCTTCATCTTTATATTTTAGTATTAGTAAACAAAGTTAGCAATAGTAGGACTGATTTCGTGATGTGTGAACATGCAATGCAAGCAGTATAGTTAATCCTTAAAAAACTGCATTAAAAAAGCGAAATTTTTCAAATGCAACCCTTTTATATTTTTTACTGCTACCTAAAGATCTCGACAACATGGAAAAAAAATAATTACAGTATGTTCTATGTCATTATTTTTTGTTACGGTTTTTTTAAAATGCTCTTGGTCAAGTCTCCCCACACCTTGGTCAAGTCTCCCCGCAGTGGGGAGACTTGACCAAAAAAAAACGATCACAAAAAAACTTTTGTAACTTTTCAAAAATTAAATTCAAAATTGTGCAAAAATCATGAAGACGCACAAGAGCTTTGCACATTATATCTCAATGACTTTTGAGGGATTGAAGGCCTTTTTAGAAATTTATGCAGTTTTAGCTGAAAACCTGGTCAAGTCTCCCCATGTTACCCTATCCTCATTTATTATATAAAGCAGATCAGGATTTCAGTGCCACCCCTAAGGTTGGCGCCTTTGGCGGGGGCCAACACAGCCAACCGCACGCTACGTCTCTGATCATATTATTTATAAGGTATCTCAGCTTTAAACCTTATACATACCTTGATTTAATAATTGACCTAGCTCAAAAACCAAAAATACATGTGTTCCTGAGCAAACTCCTAGCCAAGCGAGATTTTGCGTAAGAATCTTAACTTGAACTAATTTAGTTACCGATGTGCGTGCGATACCACCAATGTATAGGATGTACTTCAAGTATATGCAATATTTTTTTTTCTTGGATTTTTGCCCCACCATAACATGTATAACCCCTGGAATTGAAAATCAGAAGCAAATTATAATGAAAATAAGCCATTTTGTTTTGAAATATTTTCCGTGAGACAACCAAAACTTATTTCTTGCTTCCTGTTCGTCATGATTTTTTTCAAGACCCCACCTTTCCAATAAACGCGTGAATCTCATGAATTGAAAGGCAGAACAAAGCCCTATGAAACTCATAAAATTTCAAAGAGCCTTGAACCCGCACAGCATCAAAAAGCTCAGAGATCATCAAAGACTTCGCTGAGTCATTACCTATACTTACGTTGAATAATCGATTGCTAAAGTTGTCTCGCTCATGGTAATGAAGTGTATCGAAACGGAAAAGTATGTCGGAAAAGCCATCCGTCTGCCATTTTTTTTTGTTACTGATGACGGCGGAAACATTTAACTGACATCAATATAAACCAAGGTGTGAAAAGAGCCAAGATGCTTCCTCTGAGCACTTATTTGTCTCGGGTCCCTAGAGGTGTAGGCAGGTTAAGTTTTCTGGCTGCAACGTAGACGAACGAAATGGAACACCAGAAGAAGAAATGCGTAAACTTTTCGAATTATTGCTTCTCTCAAAACTTTGTCATGTCAGAGCAGCTCGCGTTTTTGATGCCGGTTCCCCACTGCGGTTTCCCTTTGCATACAAAATGGAAGAAGAACTTTCTGGAAAGTTGCCTACCAATTGCAGATCGGGTGCTTTTAAACAAAACAACTATTTGTGTATGGATAGTAGAACGAAAATTTTAAAACCAAAATGCTTTCAGAATTACAGTATAATGTCAACTGAATCAGAATGAGAAAGAAAAATTCCAAAAATTTAACACTTTGACACACTGAGACTTTGAAAACCGATAGGAACATTCACAAAAATATTAAATTCGCGCAAAAAACTTTCCCTGTCCAGGCATAACTGGCTTGATAGAAGAAAAGAGAAAAGAAAATTTTAAGCTAACTTTTTGCTATGGATTCTAGGCAATCTTTCATTCTTTTTGCTATTAAGGTTTAATAAACCTTTTTTTAAGAATATGTAAGAAATGAACTCTTAGTAGTATGCGTAGAAAAAATTGTGTTCAGCTTTGCCACCTGTTTATCCATATAAAACCTTTTCAAAACTCTAAAAGAAGAATATCAGTCGATTTATTTCATCATCACGATTCAAATTATGCCAAATAGTTGGTGGAAAAACAATTGACCGATCGGAAAGCTTTTGAAAAACAGGCTGTGAATTTTTCTCAAACTACCACGCTGGGCTGGAGCAGGCGACACTACTGCGTAATGAAAAAAACCACAGCCACTTTTTCAAAAGCACCATTCCGATCGGAAAGTTTTTTTCCCCAACTATTTGGCATAATTTGAATCGTAATTATCTAATAAATCGACTGATATTCCTCTTTTAGTTTTGAAAAGGTTTTATGTGGATAGGTGGCAAAGCTGAACACAAGTTTTCCTACGCATACTACGAAGCGTTAAATTCTTACACATTATCTTAAAAGGTTTGTTGAGCCTTAAGGAACACATCTTTTACAGATTATAATCGTCAATGATTCTTGTGCTGTTTTATCGAACACAATAAGCGCCGCTTGCTGATCATTTTTGGTTTCTGACTTCTGCCCATAGCTGTAAAACTATCGTAGCTCACTGTCCCAATATTCATCATTGAAAATCGCTGTCGGCGTATGTCAACCCATAAAATTACACCTCACGTACATAGTACACTTCCAACCCGCCAACACGATCATCACCCACTGTGCAAGGCAACTTTCTCGTCGGTAAACTTTCAGCAGCCTGTACCTACCACGGAAGCCACCCACCAACGGCAGGCTGGCAGGCCTTATCAACAGACCTATCCATGCATATCTGAGCCACTTTTTGAACCTGAACCATGATAAGAGAGTGCAAAAGTGTCATTCATTTACTCAGCACTTCCTTATTTACATTAGCTTACCACAGCAGCCTCCGTATCCGCATCATATGTGAACCCGTCCGGATCCTTTTCCGGCTTTGACACTTCTCCACTTTTGCGGTTAACCGTTCCCTGTATGTGCTCTCAAGCAGGAGAAATTTTCGGCTGTGGCCATTCGCCGTGATAAAGGAATTTGGTATCCATGTGCTTGGTTTGCTCAACAATCAACTTTCCGGTTTTTGTTTCACAGGATCCTATATCTGTTCTTAGAACGTACTTCCAAACATCCAACTTCGGAAGCAATGGTGCGTGGGTGTGGGATGAAAATCCCTTCCGCCATCACCGATAGGCGACGGGTTCTAGCTTTGAAAACTATTCAACTTTTAGCACCATCTTTAGTGGAAGTTTGTTGCAGCAGGATATGTAACTTTCAAAATGGCTTGTACAAACCGATCTAATCTATTTAACCCATTGTAGCCCAGGATACTCCAATGTAAGCTAAATAAAGCAAAAGTTATGAAATTACCGTTTGAAGTGATTTTGAAAATGAAAACATCTTATGTATAAAATGGCACACGCTCAAATATAAACAAGAAATTTTATGTTGTTTCTCATATATATTGGAATTTTTTTTATAGACTACACTTCTCTTACACATCAGAAAAGGTTTCGACACATAATGGAATTATTGGTACCAACTTCACTTCGAGGTTATTTGTTTATTTTTTTTTATTTTGATTATGTAGATCACCGCCTCTTTTCCGGTTAGAGAAATCTCTTTTGGAAAAACCTCTAACCCTATATGCGGGGTTGGCAATCGAACCCAGGTGAGCTTAGTACAGGCAGTCGATTTACCAACTACGCTATGCCCGTCCCCAATTTTTATTAATTATTTATCGTTTAAAACTTTAACCTTTAAGGATGATTTATCCTTTTTGAAAATAATTTAGATTTCAGTGGTGAGAAATGGTATGGTTTACTATGTTTCGCTTACTCATCATTCCATCTGCCTTCTCCCAGGCTTATGTTTGAGTCCAAGTCGTTGCCGCTAGAGCTTTGATTTTCGCTGTTACATGTTTGGTGCTTTTGTGTTTTGAAATTTATTTATGTATTTCTTCGCTAGGCATGTTAACTATTGATCTGGGGATATGTAGCGTGGAATATTGTTTGTCCGGAATCTGGCCGGTTGTCTGTGATGTATCAGCTGTGTGAAGGTGTTGGTTGAAGTATATTAATTTTCTTACC
Source organism: Topomyia yanbarensis (assembly GCF_030247195.1). Lineage (NCBI taxonomy): Eukaryota > Metazoa > Arthropoda > Insecta > Diptera > Culicidae > Topomyia > Topomyia yanbarensis. The sequence goes on from NC_080672.1 coordinate 300,439,217, forward strand.
GCAGGGTGCCGTCTGATTATGAGTAAAGCCATGTCAAGTGATCCTCGAATTTTTCGCAAAATCACCGATCTTCATGAGGTATATTTTATTGGATAGGGATGATGATGAATAGCTTTTGATATAAATATTTCGTTAAAACACCTTTTATTCTTTAAGATATTAACCCTTAAACTTTATTGCATGATAAAATTGTAAATTTTATATTTCAAAAACTACTAAAGATAATTCAATGAATTTTTGCACACTTATGGAACGATATTTGCACACTTATGGAACGATATATTCGTGTGATCGACCCATATTTATAACATCAAACAATCGAATGTTTTTTGAACAAAGTTTGTCTATTTTGAGATAATCTAGCATTTTGTCGAGTTCTTGCTATATGGGAAGCACTCGAGTGCGATCGAAACAAAAACAAACGTCAAAACGTTTTTTTTTCACTCGCACTGATGCAAACGTTGCGACGTTGCCAATATGTACGTTCTCGCGGGCTGCATCAAAGTGGGCCGTGCGTTGAAAGAGCGCACTGTTACAAAATCCTCCATAACTCTCAGTAGGAGCAAAAATGAAAAATGATCAATACAGATTATTGAAGGTGAAAGATTGCCGCATAATTTGACATGCGTTTAAAAAATTTTTAGCATGTAAAACACAAGCAAAAATATAATTGAAATTTTTAAATAGATTTAAAGTACCGTTATTCACATAATTATACAGCAAAAATATTTTTATGAGATTCCACAAGTGTGCAAAAAATCATTGAATTGTCTGCAGTGGTTTTTGAGATATAAAATTTACAATTTTATCATGCAATAAAGTTTAAGGGTTAATATCTTAAAAAATAAAAGGTGTTGTAACGAAATATTTATACCATAAGCTATTCACCATAATCCCTATCCAATAAAATATACCTTATGAAGATCGGTGATTTTGCGAAAAATTCGAGGATCACTTGACATGGCTTAACTCTTATAGAAGTGGCGCGTGGGCATCTGCCCAGAATATGTGTATAAGGTAATTGTATGAAAAAAGATTTGTAGGTAATTAACACCTTGAGATGACCCACCGTCGAATGTGAAATAAGATATATGTTGGTTCAACCGCATTCGCACCACCCGAACACCGTTTAGGATACCAGGGAAAAAGTTTCTCCAAACGCCGTTAGAGACGGATTCCACTACTCCATACTTCGACATGAATCTTTCTATATAATACGTGCCAGTATGAGGTGCCAAATCATGAACGCGAATTTCCGTTAGATCAAGGTTCATACATACGGGGTTCTTGGTTTCGATGTTTTCATATTCGACGTCGTGTTGCATGTTGTTCTTCGCAATGTAGTTTTCTACATCGGCGAAGGAGTTTAACGTTATTAGTACTACTTGTCTCGTATGAAGTAGCTGTATGTGTGAAACTTCTGTAAAACATGTTCCACCTCGCGCACCGTAGGTTTATATAAATCGCGATTGTGTACTCTCGTAGTGGGCGAAATTTCTTTTGTGGATCACTCATTTCACTCGTAATTATCGGTAAACGGAACTTTGCTGTCCCTGTATGTTACACGTACACGTTAATACACGGGTAGTATATTTTGTTTGTATGCTGCTCGCAATCGGTATGCTTTTTGACTTCTGATCTGTACGAGATGAAGAGGAAGACTGAAATTCGAATTTCCCATTGGTGTAATAATAAAGCTATTAGATGGCACAATTCCACAGTAAATACGCATTAAACGATGGATAGTTTTTCGTATGAAATTTCATACGCTAGAATATAATGGGTTAACAGTGAGGTAGGATATTCTTTCTAATACTGTATGCATTTGCTATGCTGCAGAATAATATCTTATACCAACTCATATCGAAAGGGAATGCACTCACTATGAAACTTTTCAACCGATACCAGGAAGGGAACTAGGGAGCTAAAGCGCCGCTCCTCCGATTTATTCAGGAATATTGTTGAAGCACGTGTATCTCGGCGATTCTTAACAAACTTTTGTTTCGTCAAGTTTAAACAATTTGATAACAAAACGTTGAAAAAGAAATGTAGCATAAAAACTCTCCAAAACTCAACAGCGTCAGTCTGGTGCTGTAGGCAATTGTAATGGTTCTGAAAAGCAGAGCGGCTTACCCAAATAACCAATAAGCATTATAACATAGCATAATATCTGCTTTAGACCTGCATATAGGGCAGTCTTAAAAAGCCGTTATCATGCAAGAAAGGGCGAAATATTGTTCTATTCCTGTACAGACATTGACAGCCCGTTTTTTTTTTGCATAATTAATGCTATTATTTGGTACCAATGAAAAAGCGTCACATATGAAAGCCTGATATCGGCACTACCCGTGCTATTAGAAAGCTTCAATTGGGTGTCAGTTTCCGCAATGTTTTTGCAGTGCTGTCTTATGCTTTCCTTTTGGAATGACGAACCAAAAAATTTTAAAATACTATTTACAACTGTAATTTAATGCCTACTAATGCATTGAGTAAATTTCCCTGACGAGCTTTTGTTCTCACTTGATATGAAAAATGTTTTACGAAAATTACCTTTAGTATGTCTCGAAGAGGGGTACATTATCTCGCCCTCCACGACAAGTGCGCTACTTTTGTTGCCAATGATTCATTGCATATCCTCGAATACAATGAACTAGGCCGAATACAATTTTCAAGAGAAAATGAATAACTAATCAATCCACAGCATTACATTAGCATTATATCGGTTTTATATTCGCTATATAAGAGCACTTAAGGCATGTGTAAAGCATACTTATTTTAAAGGATCTTTGAAGCATGTATGCGTTATGTCAGTTTTATATACGTACAGAGTAAGCGATAGTGCAATATTTCGGCTGCGCCTGTATGAATTTATAATGCTAATATAGAACTTGATTGCATTGCAAATGCTGCAATGGAATTTTATTGACACATTAGTTCAAACATATTCCCAATGTTATTTTTCGTATTTTTTGATTATAGAGGTTCTAACCTTAGGGTCATTCGCCTCTTTTCGGTTTAATGAAATTTCTTTTGGAAAAATCTCTAACACTATGTGCAGGGTTGGGAATCGAGCCCAGGAGAGCTGCGTACAAGGCAATCGATTTACCAACTAGGCTATGCCCGTCCCCTATACCCAATGTTTTGCAATGGCTTAATGCTAAGGTTACCTGGGAATTTTTGACAGGTTTTTTTCAGTTCGTTTATTTGATAGGCACAAATAGGTTAACTTGACGATGCCACATTTTTTAATTTACATTTTAAATAGAAATATACTTCGATATACAAGAAAAATAATTCGATATACGGGAATGGGGACAATCGTTTTTTTACGAAAAATTCTTCAGCTATCTTACAACTAAGAATACAGTTTTATATGCAAGAGGGGAACAAGTTTTTATGAGAGATTTCACTGCTATTTTAAAACTAGAATTACTATTCGGTAAACAAGATAAGGAAGAATAGTTTTTTTTTGAAAAAAAAAAAAAACATGCAGCTATCTTAAAACTCTTGATTTTTATAACCGAGGTTTGTGCTTGGTCAAGATACTCAGAGGAGGCTTATTTTCAACATCCGTCTAGCAACAGTGATATCAGGGACAGGGAAGAGAAGGCGGACATAATGACAGGAAAAAAAGAACAAAACTTTCACGACTGTCAGGCAAAAAAGAGATCAGCAAATTGAGTTAGAGCCTCCGGCTACCAAGACGTCAAGAACCGGGTTGACGGCTGGTATTCTTGGGACTTGTGGGTCGCTCTGGATTTTTGATGTCCCTGGAAATGCAAGGAACTCTTTTTCTGATCTCAGGATTTTAAGACCGGGAGCTAGTTGCTTCGGTTTTGCAGCAGTACTTTCTAGTAGTTATTTTTGGAGGACCCGGAAGACACTTTTTGGCTTATGAGAGAAAATGTTCCTCTTTTTTCTATTGCTTCTAGGCACAGCAGAAGATGTTCCCTCCTGGGGCTCATCAGTCACCTTCGTAAGTATACAAGTTAGTATAGATGTTCTTAGGGTCCGCTGGCGTAGCTATCTTAAGCATTTCTGAAAAAGATTCGCTTATTGGGGGATCTGTCTGTCCCAGTATTTGCAAATAGTAGTGACCCGCGACTCATAAAAAGCGAACAGGTGGACGAACCTGGTCAAATAGGATGTAGTTAGGTAGTGCGGAACGCGCGAAGGTCACCCGATAAGAGTCTGAATTGACGTAGGTTCTTCCCGCCAGCTGCGACTGATGCTGAATGCAAACTTTTGCACTTTTGGTCTTTAAAACAGCCAACCCCATGTGTCAGCAAATCCGAACAATTTAAACTCGAATCGGAGACGACCCCATTACATTCAACTCGATTTGATGGTGCATCTTCGTAAATGGCCCGTAGCCAGCAATATCATTTTCCAACTTCAAACTACCACCACCCAAAGCTTATCAGGGCGAATTTTCGATATTTTTGTCACAGCTGAATATCGCTTCGTCAAAACTCGAGAAATTTGTAATAGATTCAAAAATTTCTTGTCTTTGGTTCGGAAGATGACAAATGGCCCATTTGCGGAAGGCGAGTAAATTTTCAATCAAAGAGGTGATTTTATTTCTACATCTGTCTAGCATTGGTGCAAATTATTATCAGGCGAAGTCATTTTTACACGGGCCTATTTCCCATTGCAAGCTTGTATGTATAACGGTATCCAGACGGTTTACTAGAAACACAAAAGAAGAGGAAAATACTGAAACCTCGACGAGGCGAAGAATAAGCAAGATAACCTTGGCAGCGGGTTAGCACTATTCTTTACCACGTTACACTGCCCGGACTGAAAAGATCGACCAATCGGTCCGAGAGACACCAAACGGATGTAAAAATTGATGTTTGATGTAATTTTAATATTCAAGATCTCCGGTAAAACAAAACTCCGTAGCCATACAAATGTTTTTGTATGGTTTTGTTGTAAATGGGATTGATGAGTACATGACAAAAATCAAAGTTCAGCGCCATTTCCGATGACTTCCGATTATGCGCCGAAATTCAAGATGACGACTTCTGGTTAAGCAAAATGCTGTATAACGCAATCGATCATTCGGAATAGGGACGACGAAGGTCAATGCTGCGTGCCATTTTGAAAATTCAAGATGGCGACAGTGAAGGTGATTGAAATATTGATGAAACGAAACAATGTACAACGATGAAAACTGTATACTGAACCAAACGTTTTTGTTTGTTAGGTGAAATTATTTGTAGTAGGCGATCAAGCCCAAATATAACGCGCCAAATAGAGCTTTTCAATTTATGCTATACTACGTATTGTCAGAGTTAACTCAGCAGTGAAGAATGTAGAATGTAGCAACACGAATGTTTTCTCATCGCAATCCACAACTTTCGATGCTTGATGATTGAATCTAACAGCATTCGTTGCACGTGTTGTTGGTCCCACAAATGAGAATAATTAATACACGCGAGAATAATTTATACACTTTCACGAAGCGTCAGTAATGTCGGTACTGAGCAGTAATGCCGCTTTTGACGATTGTGTTAGACGAGTAACGACTAAATTCCCATACAATTCCAGTATTGTCATCACTCAGTAATGACACATTTATTGCGCGTATAAGGCCCCTATTGTATCCTCAAGAAATTACTTAATTTGTTAGCGTTAATCGAGTTGATGAATTGTCATATATTGCAGAACAAAAATATCAATGACATTGACAACTTGATACCCACGAATCAAACGATATCTATTGAAAAAATTTACATGCAAGAAAATAAACACAAAGAATACCAGGAGTACATAGCTTTATCGCTCGGAAGAATGCATCCTTCCCTGATGTGATTTTATATGCGTTGCAAGTCTCATTCACCAAATCCCGACGGTCGGCAAAGCCACGGTAGGTACTCGGAAAGTGCGGGCACTGGCAAGTATGTTGAGTTGTTGAAATTCTAGGCTTTCTGCTCTGCTAAACACAAACAAATGCATGTCATTATGCCATACTGCTCGCTATTTATAACTCAACAGCCAGAAGAACTGTCACAACAGCATTTCCCCCTCCCATTCGGTCGAATAACTCCGCCAGGAGATGGACGAGGACAGGCGGTTCCAGACGATGCCATTAGAAAGGTTTACATCCTGCTGAGGTACCTTGCCGGAAAAATGGTTTCCGTACCTCTGACTAACCGCTTTCTGGCATGCTTATTCAAATGGGCTAACGAAAGTGCCTTTTCTAAAACAGGAATGGGAAGAGCAGAGTGCTAGGCTAAAGTTGGGATTTAATGTGCTAATTAGTTTCGTAATGTAGCTTCGTGCTCGATGTATGCTGAAAGATTTAAAATGATTGCCTCTGTTTATTGATAATTAGGGAAGCTTTTTCGACCGTCGAAAACTATTTGGCTGCATGTGTTGGGACAAATTACCATATCATAGGACCAATAAACGAGCTTAACTTGTTAATTATGCAAAATTTTATACCTCATTTTATTGGATTGCTTTGAAAATGTAAGGAAGCTAAAAATATGATGTGCTCCAAATAAATTATAAAAAATGTATAAATTTATTCGAAAAAGAATATTGATAGTTTTTTGGTACTCTTGAATTCTTAAAATTTAAAATTTCCTATCACGAAATTGCATCTCAAACATGTGAATTTCGCTTCGAAATGAGTCTTCAGTCGCAATATCTTTATCGATATTCTTTGCCCAATTTACAAAAGGTACTACTCTTGGTAGAAAAATCAAAACAACTACCGAAGCTATCGGATATTTTCGCATGAATGAGCTGAGCTTGTTCGACAGCCTGTTACCATAACGGCACGACCGTCCAGTCCACCAAATGCAAATTTATTCTGTGAACTTGACCGGTGTAGGCGCTTCATTATTTACGTTCATCTTCTCGATTATTCAGCTGACGGATAAATTTCGCCTCATCACACATGCACGGGCATCGATACGCACAGCTAAATATATTCGAATTGATGCCTAGCACAGACCTCAATGCAGCATAGCCCGAACACTCCGAAGTTGATGGACAGAGCTCTAGCTACAGTAGAATGGAATGCGTGGAACATTTGTTTTAAATTTTGAAAAGACCGAGACTGACGTTATTGCTAAAGTATTATGATAATTTAAATGTCTAATGAAGTACATACTAACTATCGGAAGCACAATTTGCCTAAATTTCAAATAAGTCAGCATAATTTCGTTTTCGTGCAGTGCCAAAATCTGTTTTCCGCATGATATTATTTACAAAATTATTATAATTCCTGTATTAAGATGTCGCCCTCCTATCAGACCCGTACAACATCCCTGCCGGCAACGGCAATTGGGTGTCGGACGGGTCTGGAATGGTGGCAATCTGTACAACGGGACGGTTCCCGGTTCAAGAGGTAATACACTCCTCCGCCGAGGGTGTTGCGATTGCCAAGATCAAGGTGTGTTCTATTGCAGCTGCTACGCTCCACCAAGGTGGCCCATAGAACAGTTCAACCAGATGATCGACAGGCTCTCGTCAGACCTAGTGGGCCGGAAACCGGTAGTCATAGCGGGAGACTTTAACGCTTGGGCAGTGGAATGGGGCAGCCGCTGTACAAATAGCAGGGGCCAAGCGCTAATGAATCCGGCCACAAAGCATACGAATGCAAAGGCATAGATAGGAGTAAACTATGTCGTCGCTGCGGCGAGGAGGGACATAAAGAGCGGGGATGCACTAAGGCGCACAAGTGTCTTATTTGCACCGCTAAGAAGCCAGCCCGTAATCATGCTATGGGCAGACCTTCGTGTCCCTTCGGTGAGGCAAATAAGAAGAAGCCGTGAACGTTACACAGCTAAATCTTAACCATTGTGCAGCAGCCCAACAGTTGCTGTGGCAGTCGGTCTCGGAGTCGAGGACAGATGTCGCCCTCCTATCAGACCCGTACAACATCCCTGCCGGCAACGGCAATTGGGTGTCGGACGGGTCTGGAATGGTGGCAATCTGTACAACGGGACGGTTTCTGGTTCAAGAGGTAATACACTCCTCCGCCGAGGGTGTTGTGATTGCCAAGATCAAGGTGTGTTCTATTGCAGCTGCTACGCTCCACCAAGGTGGCCCATAGAACAGTTCAACCAGATGATCGACAGGCTCTCGTCAGACCTAGTGGGCCGGAAACCGGTATTCATAGCGGGAGACTTTAACGCTTGGGCAGTGGAGTGGGGCAGCTGCTGTACAAATAGCAGGGGCCAAGCGCTAATGGTGGCGCTTACGAAACTCGATACTGTGCTAGCTAATAATGGCTTCGCTAGTACATTCCGTAGAAACGGGGTGGAGGCGTGGATTGACGTAACATTTGCCAGCACGAGTCTGGCTCCAGGCATAGAATGGAGGGTAGACGAAGGCTACACCCATAGCGATCATTTAGCAATCCGCTTTAGGATCAACTATGGTGTGCAGCATCCGAGCGCGGGAGATCCCTGTCAGGTACGCGGGTGGAAGTCCAATCACCTCGACAGCGAAGCTTTCACCGCGGCCCTGGGACTGGAGGCCAACACCGACAGTCTAAGCGGGGATGAGCTGTTCTACCACGCGCGTGCGACGCCACTATGCCGAGAAAAACACTGCCAAGAAACGGCAGATGCCCGGTATACTGGTGGAGTGCCGAGATTGCAGCTCTACGATCAGCCTGCCCCAGAGCTAGACGTAGGATGCAAAGAGCTCGCACCGAGGATGCAAGAGAGAACCGCCGTGAAGTGTTTCGAGCTGCGAAATTGCCCCTTAACAAGGCCATTAAAAGCAGCAAGAGAGCGGGTTTCGACAGCCTGTGTGAGAGTGCCATCGCGAATCCGTGGGGTGACGCCTACAGGAACGTGATGGCCAAGACCAAAGGGAGCTCTTCACCTCCAGAATGGTCTCCGAACCGGTTGGCGACGATTATCGAAGTACTCTTCCCGTCTCGAACCACAAGCCCCTGGCCACCTGCACTACGAGACAGTGCGGGCACGGCCGAAACGGTGGCTCCGGTGACGAATGAAGAACTACTCGCAGTGGCTAAATCCCTAGCAATGAACAAAGCTCGACGCCTGGATGGAGTTCCAAACAGCGCTCTCAAGGCAGCGATCATAGCGAACCCGAACATGTTCAGGCTAGCTATGCAGAGGTACCTTGACGAGTGCCGTTTCCCCGATAGATGGAAAAGGCAGAAATTGGTGCTTTTGCCGAAGCCCGGGAAGCCGCCAGGCGACCCATCGGCGTACAGACCAATCTGTCTGATCGACACGACTGGCAAACTGCTTGAGAGGATCATCCTCAACAGGCTAACCCCGTACGCGGAAGGTACGGACGGCCTGTCAAGCAACCAGTTTGGCTTTCGGAAGGGTAAGTCCACAGTGGACGCTCTCAACTCAGTGATAAAGACTGCCGAGATAGCGATCCAACGAAAAAGGCGAGCCATTCGATACTGTGCGTTAGTGACACTTGCGTGAAGAACGCATTCAACAGCGCAAGCTGGGATGCCATCGCGCTCTCGTTACACCGGCTTAGCCTACCGGTGGGTCTGTACCGGATCCTGGAAAGTTACTTCCAGAACCGCGTATTGCTATACGAGACCGATGCCGGTCAGAAAAGGGTTCCGATTACCACAGGAGTCCCGCAGGGCTCGATTCTAGGCCCGGTGCTATGGAACCTCATGTATGACGGGGTTCTGAGACTGAAGTTCCCTCCTGTGGTCAAGATCGTCGGCATTGCCGCCGACGTAACCTTGGAGGTCTACGGGGAGTCAATCCCTGAGGTAGAACTAACCGCAGAACACGCGATCAACACGGTGGAGGAATAGATGAGCGCGAGAGGCCTGGAGATCGCTCATCATAAGACGGAGGTAGTTATCGTCAACAACCGCAAGTCGGCACAACATGCAGTTATCCATGTGGGAGAAGTCGCGATCACTTCACAGCGGAGTCTGAAGTCCCTCGGAGATATTATAGACGACAAGCTGACCTTCGGCAGCCATGTAGACTATACATGCAAGAGAGCGTCGACTTCTGTTGCGGCTCTATCGAGGATGATGTCCAACAGCTCAAAGGTGTGCGCCAGGAGACGTCGGTTACTGGTAGGCGTTGCCGTATCTATCCTCAGGTACGGCGGCCCGTCATGGTCAAGAGCACTGAGGGTAACCAGTTACCTACAGAAACTGGAGAGCACCTACCGCGTGATGTGCCTCAGAGTGATATCTACCTACCGCACGGTATCACACGATGCATCCTGCGTGATAGCGAGCATGATGCCAGTCGGGCTGGTCATTCGGGAAGATGAGGAGTGTTTCGAGCTACGTGGAATTAGTGGAGCCCGCGAGCGCACCAGGGTGACCTCGGTCGCCAGATGGCAGCGTAAGTGGGACAACTCCTCGAAAGGTAGGTGGACCCACCGGCTGATACCTAACATATCGAGCTGGGTGGGAAGACCCCATGGGGAAGTTCGCTTCCACCTGACACAATTCCTTTCAGGCCATGGCTGTTTCCGACAGTACCTCCACAGCTTCGGGCACGCGGAGGTCCCAGCCTTCCCGGACTGCCCAGGTGTAGACGAAACTGCCGAACACATACTGTTCGTATGTCCTCGGTTCGACGTCGAAAGAAGAGCAATGCTTGACGTCTGTGGCTGGGACACAACCCCTGATAAGGGTTATTCAGCGGATGTGTCAATCGGTGGAGAAGTGGAACGCAGTCTCGGCTGCTACCACCCAGATTGCCTGTAGGCTACAGGTAATCTGGCGAACCGAGCAACAGACGACGGGCACGGCTAACTAGTGATTGGTTAGTTGGAGCGAAAAAGGCCGAGCGCAAAAAAGGGAGTGAATGGTGTGTTCATGCTGAGGCAGGTTTTGCGCAGCGACTGGCAACCGCGTAAGGGGTAAACCCAGCCATCCCGAAGCAAGGCATAAGAGCGAGTGTATAGGCGTATAAGTGGACTGCCTCATGCCAAGATGGGAGGGTCGTAGCGTAGTATGTTGGGACTTCGCTATCGATGCCTAGTGACATGGCAGAGGAGTGAAAGGGTGAGCATCCAAGTCAGTCTCACACGGTATGTTAAGGGTAAGCATAAAAGGCAGCCTCGCATGGTATGTCAGAAGTGGGGCCTATGAAAAATTTCCCACATGGGATGCCAGAAGGAGTGACAGGAGTATAATAGAGTGGTACGATCGAGAGTGAACCAGGTGATAGGGTGAGCATACAAGTCAGCCTCGCAAGGAACGAAAAAGGTGAGCACAAAAGTCAGCCTCATGTGGAGTGTTTGAGAGTGAATCAAGGTGCGATAGAGAGAGCACCCAAGTAAGCCTCATACAGGACGTATGAACGCGTGAGTGAGAGTGAATGAGTACATCAAGTACAGCCATCCCCCCAGAAGTAATACCGAGAGGTGGTTCCTGGGGGGAACGATGGCGGAGCCCAATGGAGTTTAGTCGGTATTAATGGCAGCGTCACCATTCGAGCCCGACACGCCCCCAGTACACCCTGTGTGGTAGCTTGGACACCTACCAATAGCACGTGTACTGGGTTAGGGTTTACGTCTTCTCCATTGTAAAAAAAGGGTATATGAGAGAATATGCAATTGATTGTTTTCGTGAATGTGAGTATGAATCTATTTTAAGATATAGCATAGCATATACGATTGCACAAATCGTGGGTAGCTGTATAATGATCAGCTAATATTTAACAAGATATCTACCATACCGTGTCGCAAGAAAAAACATTTGGCTTTTTCTTCATAGTGGAAAGCATCACAGTAAACACCTGGTCACGTCCTTACAATCGTCGAGGATGGAAAGGAACGTTAGTTCAACATCTACTTGCGAAAGTGCAGGGAACCCATAGAATAAAGTTTCAGGAATAGGAGTTTGGGTTAGTAGAACAGGTTATCTATTCTCACGATATCCACACCTATTAGGTCTTAACTGTACAGAAAAAAATTACTGTGAACTTCGATTATCCACAAAACACATTATATACTATAGGGAAACTTTGGAAAATATCGGACGATCAGAAAGACACGTCCGAGCGGTTGGGCAGTACTGCCACTTTCCCTCGTATGAATCTATTTTAAGATATAGTCATAAAAGGAAAAATGAAATGCCTCATAAAGAAAAAAATGTAGAGATTAATTAGAGGTGTATAAATTGACCGAAATTATTTGTGGTATACATTAGTAGTGAAAAGGCAAATTACTGGAAGTATAACTAAAACAAACTAATGAAGTGGAAGAAAAAATCCTTCTCAGTTTAATGCACAGCAAAGTCAATCCACGTCGACCCTGCCAGTCGGCAACACTAGCGCGCACAGCCAGAGTATGAAACAACAGAGTACAAAACAAAGCCCCTAAGCCCTCTCGGTCTCCTCGATGCACCATTATCGAATCGTTATGTAACAACCATCTTAAAGCAATTGTCAGTCGGAGGTTATTTAAAATTGATGCACGAAATAAGCTTGATGATGTTTGCAATCCCATCAACCTAGGGGAGGATATAATTAATTAGTATTCAATCTACGGCAAAAATCAGATTCGTTATTATTCAGTATGTACCTATGGATTTCTATATTATGGTTAGTCAGATGAATAGAATAGCCACGATGTCTTTGTCGAACAACTTTATTCAAAAAAATTCGGCATCTGTAAAACTTCGGAATATGAAAGAATGGACTTTTCCCTTTCATTTGAAAGTAAAATTAAAATATTCTGTCGGGGGGTCTAGAACAACTTTTTATTTTAAAGTTTTTTGATTGAAAACTTGAGCTTTTTAATGAAATTAATGCGCATTTTCGCTACTAATTGGTACTATAGACATTCAAAAAATACTAAAAGTGAGAATCTGATGAACAATCCCATTGTCTACAACTTCGTAGAATGCTATAAATCGATATAAAATCACCCGAGAAAGTTATTAAAATTTAATCAGTTTTTGGGTGTGCGCGGGGCCTATGGATTAAGAAGTCGATTAACAAGGACTTACAAAAAATGTTGGGTTTAAATGAACAGTAAATTCAGATAAATTTCAACGTATACAAAGTCCCATTCTCAGCAGAAAAAATATATTATCAGATTTCTCCGGGTCTTGGGCGAAAATGACACTTTATGAGGCGTGGTAAGGTGTTGACCAAATTTATTCGATAATCTTATACTTTTTCAAGATGTTGATTAATGTAGTAACGGATTTTATCATGCCTCTTTCATTACTTTTCTCGCTCTAGGGGATAGCTAATGTAAACTAAAATGACCCTTCTTCCTCATCCTATCCTGCCTGGTAAAATACAATTGGCTTAAAATCAAAGCTTTATATTTGAATGAACTAAAGTAGACAGTTCGAGTCATTGTAATAAACGACGGATTTTATTGCAATTTTGGGTTGAGAATCCTGTTTGCCTTTATCAACATTAAAAGAAAGATGATTGAAAAAGAAGAAAAGCTCTTCGAGTTTTGAATCCATGTTTGTTATCTTTTGGGGTAGATTCATTTCATCAGAATTTATAGATGCAGATTTTTGCTTGTCCTCAAATTTTATTTCCAAATCGAGCACATAATCTTAGAAAAAAGAATAAAACCATGTTTCATAATTTCCTTTAAGAAGAAACTCCGGAGTCGTTACTTTTTGTACACGGATCACAACAGAAAACGAACAAGAAAATATCAGGCTGTACCATACATTCAAGTAATAAAAGTCTGTTTATTGAAGATTTCCCTCATAATATGGGATAAGAGTAAACAACATATCAAGAAGACAGAGTTGCCAGTTCAGTTCAGTGTCAATCAGGATTCTCAATCGAAATCAAATCAAATGACTGCATATAGGGTAAGGTGGGGCAAATCCGACCGTTGGGTAAACCAGACCCCCCTGTGTTATCGAAAATCGGAAGCATTACGCGAACTTATATCAATGTTGTCGAGTAGAGCATCGAAAATAATCATAATGGTGGCATGACAGCATTTTATTAGTCTACCTTGAGATGCTCAAACGACAAAAAGTGTGTTGTTACAACTTTTAACTCGATTTTTGTACATCATTGTTTCCAGGATATTTCTGATTGTTAAAGTGATTGCGTAAAAAATGAAAGTGGATTTAAATTCTTTGATTAAAGTCCTACAAAGTGAATAGATGAATTTAGTCCAACTCTTTTCATATTTTTTTAATTGCATCGTAATGAAAAATGAAGCGGTGGGGCAAATCCGACCTCTAAAAAGTGGGGTAAATCCGTCTGCTTTTTTGCTAAGACTATGTTTATTTATCAAATTGATATATATTACTATTATTATTTTTTATGTTTTTGCACGTTAATTCATAATTACGAACGAAAGAAACCAAAACGTGATGAATATAGTATTCGTCGAGCAATTGCTCCAATCCAAATGGGAATATCTTTACGTGCTGCAGCTCGCAATTTCGACAATCCAAGATTGACATTCAATTCCATTTTCTTCATATTACAATTCAATAACATAACAGTCATTGATTTATCATTGAAAAACCACAAAATTTGGGTAATATCTGTACTAAAGCAACCAAAAACATGGGCGGTCGGGTTTACCCCACCAATTTTGAAAACAGCAAAAATGAACATTTTCATAAAACGCTTGTATCTCAAAACTTTCCAAAGGTATGAATAAAATTCTAAACATAGATAGTTACCCGGAAGTATAACCTTCAATTTGGTATATAAAACGACTTGATCCGACGTAAAATGAGCATTTCACTGCCAAAACCATTTACTAGGTCGGATTTGCCCCACCTTATCCTATAATTGAGTTTGATCAAATATAAAGTTAAAATTTAGGCCAAATATAGATATCCCACAAGATGCTAACGAGCAAAAAGATGGATTCAAGGTTACATCAAGCATACTCCAGAATGAGTGAAGAAAAAAAAGAAGAAACAAATACAGTGGAGACCCGATTTTATCAGCTTTTTGACCCGATTTTATCAGCTTCATATGAAAATTGATAGTTGGTAGTTTAATGGGCTCTAGCAATCGAACCAAGTTGAATTCGAATAAATCCTTTCTTAGGCATATATTTCTTATCTTAGAGATCCGAAAAATGCAAAAATAAAAATATTATTTTTTTTAAATTTTGCGCTGTCAGACCCCCTTAAGGGGAACTTAAAGTAAATAATCAAAAAAGGTTGCAAGGCAATATCTAAGGAACAAGGAAGAATATTTTATGAGCTTCGGTTTAATAAAAAGACAGAAAAATATATGTCCCGATTTTATCAATGTCCCTGTTTTATCAGCTTAAAATTAAAAACGGGTCTTTACTGTATATCTGTGACAGAAAAAAATTGTTTCATTTTGCTGCATTGCCCAGCATCTTTCAAAAGAGTACTAATTTCGTTCAAATTTTATCTACTCTTCTCTATATCTCCATGCTCCTAAAATATCATTGGTGCGCATAAAACGGTGGAATCTGGAATTATGTTTTTTTACCCTTCAAGGTGGGACTTTGCTAGCATTCATGTTCTTCTGAGCACACTGTTAAAATAAGGCAATCCATGTTTTTACAAATAAAAATGTTTTTGGAACAAAGCTTCTTAATCAATAGGCCCCGTGCGAATCTAGAAACTTTGATAAAAATTTAATATCTTTCTCTAGCGATTTTAGATCGCGATGTAGTTTTCTACAAAGTCGTACACAATGAAATTGTCCATCAGATTCTCACTTTTGGTAATATTTAAATGTCTAAAGTACTACCTAGGGGCAAAAATGTGAACCAGTTTCATTGAAAAACTTAAGTTTTCAAACAAAAAAAACTTTAAAATAAAAAGTTGTTCTGGAGCCCCCGATAGAATATTTTAATTTTACTTTCAAATGAAAGGGAAAAGCGCATTCTATCACGTGCTGAAGTTTTAGCGAAGCCGATTTTTTTCGAATAAAATTGTTCTACCAAACACAACGTGTAGCATTCGGCATTATTACTCATTCGGCTGCACGGCGTTCGGCCAATCAGCATTCTGCTAAATACCCGTTTATCATATTTACAACACATGAAAGGATTGAAAATCATCGAACTCTTGTGAGACGTTCGTGATAAAAGAGACAGCACATTTAAGTTTCTGCCCCGAGTGATAAAAACTCTGACATCTTTAGAGAATAAATGATAATGTTATAAAATAAAATAAATAAATAAATAAATATAATAAATAAAATTAATGAAATAAATCGAACAATTACAATTTGTATATAATGATTAAATACATATTAATAATTGTCTAGCTTTTTATGAAGAAATTGTCATCCCATCCATAAGGCTCCATGAAAATGCAAATCTTGAACAGCATTTTTCTCGGCTTGCTGTTTTTCAATATGGGACTCTTATGCTTTTATGGGCAGTATATTCCTTCAAACATGTTGGGATTGTAGACAATAAATGATCAAAGCTTCCGAACATACAATGTTTAGATCGGTTAGCAACGAACTTGGTATGAAAAATTCATTCACTTGAAGAAATTCAGGAAGAACGGTTCAGTTTTTCCATTGCGCAGAATTTGGGTTCGCTTACTATAACACCGACCTTTTACCGACACTGCAGACGTATCCAGAAGTTTGATTTTGATTACAGTTTTTTTATGTGGTACGTTTTCTGTTTCAGAAATTTTTCATATTTTCATATAATATCCCTTATCTTAATGAACGTTAGGAGTTCCAATTTGGGATCCCAAAAGAAGCAAAAACGCTCTTCCAAAAATAAATTCAGTCATGATTCAGTACGTACAATTCCACGAAAAAATTAATTGGAATTCCCTTACCAATTCCCAGATCATTATTGATTTATGAATACTTATTACACTGCAAAACAGATTAAGACTCTTTCGTGTAATGCCCACAAATGAATCAATTTCACATGTGATTCAAGATGTCTATTTATTTTCCACAGTCACCCACATTCCGAAACCCAAAGCAGTACGGTTAGCATATACCACAACGCGCACTGCACAGCCTTCGTAATTATCATCGCCTATTGTGGCCAAAAACACTCATATTTCCAACAATCCACTGAAACACACTGCACAGCGTTAGGCTCAGTCAGTTTTTGATTATGATAGATGGATCGAACCATCAGGAGTAAAAGCATGCGTCCGAAAAACGTATCGATCAACCACTGCAAATCTGTTCGCCGCAGATGAGTGTACGAGGCTGGACTGCAGATGGAAAGGAGTTTAGTTTTATATTGCAAATATGAAGCACAACCAGTGCACCAGAGTCCAGTGGTCTAAACCGAACGCGAGGAAAATCCCCACAGCCATCACACCGAGTTGGCTCTAATGCTCTAGCATAGCGCCGCGCCGGACGAAACTTAGATGCCAAATGGTCTGCTCCTGAAAACCCCCCTTTGTATCGATTTTCCACCAATCCGTTGTACAAAAACGAGCCAGATATGCAGCTAATCCGACGGGTTTCTATCGAGCAGAATGGAAGCTGACAGATAAAAATAACCCCTCACCGTGACAAGCGACAATTAAACGATCCTTTCGGATCTGCTTTGATAACAAACGGTGCTGGGGGTTATGGATTCGAAACTTTTTCGGTTCGATTTGGTACGTTGTTTTACGTGCGGTCAAGTTGTAGTTGTGATGTGCTGCCAACAAATGATTCAAATACCTCGTTAGGTGGTCGAGAGAACAGTTTTCTAAATCTGCCAGCCTGTCCAACTTGTTCGGTTCGGATATGCAAGGACAAAACATCATCAGATTCAGAAAGGCAAACTGACTGTGTAGATATGGGTCGGGCCGGATGCATACGTGGTTGATTTGGATTCCATTGATGTCATCGAATCGGATGGCTGTGACATTTATCAGATGGTTGCTGTGTACAGACGGAAAAAATCTCAAAATAGTACCATTCGATGAGTGGACATTTGGAGAAAATTCAATATTTTATCTAAATAGAATCTTACCAAGCTACCTCGAAGCGGAATAAGCTTCAACCTGACTTAACGTGTCTTTGGGTACAGTTCATATCATATTTTTGATAAATTGATAAAAGTTTTCGGAAACACAATCAGTCATCCGCACCCTTACTGTTTCCATGGCACCGAACTGGAACTTTTTTGTTTCCACTCCGAGCCAAATCACTGAAACCGAACCGAAAAAGCCAACAATCGTTTTTCATTTTTAATTAATGTTGTATTAAAAATGAGGAAAAGTTCCACTCGGTCAGTTACAAGTCGGTCATTCCGAATGAGTAATCGTTGGTTGAGCAAACTGTCGGATTGAATTGCTTCTGCAGATTTGCTGGCAAAATTGATGTATGGTTACGTTGGGAATGTTGAGAAAATTGTTTGCGGGAATAAACATATAATTTATTATTTATATTAGCAATGCCGTAAACATAAATCGTAGCTAGTACAACTTCAAAAAACTTCTCATCGCTCTTTAATGTCTGCAATCTGCTCCAATTTTACTTCCTTCCACTGCGAGCGTTTCCTAATCTACTTACCTTATTCGATGCCTTCTAATTTGAATAAGAAAAAATCCCCTGCCTGATCATGCAAATTGTTATGACCTGCTGAACGGCACAGCCATACACAAAAGCAGACCCCAGGTTTCCCTCAATTGTTCTGCTCCGGGCACAGATGCGCTGCGTTAGGAAACTTTTCTTCTGTATATTTACCCAAGTTGGGAATTGCCTGTCGAATGCCGCATTTCAAAGGTCACATTAAATTGGATTTATGCTTCGAAAGCTATACAGGAGCTTTTCAATCAACCGTAAACGATCGCTAGCAAGTAGAGGGTAGGTATTGCAATTTCTACCATATGTCCCTCCACCGACAGCCGGCTACCAACGACGCACGGGCGGAATGCGGAACACCGACAAATTTATGATTATTCTTGTTTGATTCTTCTTCCACCGACTACACATACCTACTCAGGGTTCGAGGGGGATTGGAACTTCTTCTCGCTGTATCCATTCCACCCCGGCCAGCGTCCTCCGGGAGTCCCGAAGCTGGAGGTCATGGGAAAAGTTCAGAGCAGAGTTGAAGTTTGTGATATATTGTTGTATTTTTGGAGCAGGAATCTCGTTAGGCAGCAGCAACAGCGCCAAAACAAATGGCATTATAATGAGAGGTATGAATTTCGAATTTGTTCTTGTTTGCACATAGTGGAACACGCCCAAGTTCTCTCATGTCAGTTGAGGATGATGTTTTCGATGGGCATGATTGTTTACATTTCTTGCAAAAGAAATGTATCGGATTCGCTCGAACTTTGAAAACTTTTTCCGAGACCCGGAGGGCTGAGTCTGATACACTAGGGTTACCAGCCGTCCTTATTTTAAAGGGCATGTCCTTAATTTCGATGATTTGGGAAAGCTTCCTTAATTTTACTTCAACTGTCCGTATCTCTATCTATGGTATATTTGAAATCAATTAGAAAATGTACTAAAGCGAATAAAATATTTTACTCGTTATTTTAGTTGTTCATTTCCTTTTAGTACTGTTGTTTTGTTATGTTCAGATTCCTATTTCGAATGCATTGATTAATTTGATTGCGTGAAGTAAAGTTTCAATCTAGTTTTTTCACATTTCTCATGTTGTAGAGTGCTGTCAGAAAAAAAGATTTGTCCTCTAATTCGAACTATAGAATTTTGAACAACTATTACTTTCTAGCACCGTATTATCTTCGGCAAATTACTTAGTTACTTCATGGACTCAATAAGTGGTATACTTAAGGAAAAATTTACATTTTTGGAAATGAAAATGCAAAAGGTGGGATTTCTCTTACTAATATCCATACAAATTTCAAATCTAATGCGGGATGCTACGCCATAATCAACCACATTTTACTCAAAGATCAGTAAAATCTGTTAGTCTCGGTCAAAATCCAAAATGTCCTTATTTCGCTCAGAGCCCATTTAGTAACCCTACATATACCAATCGACTCAGCTCGAAAAATTAGGACAATGTCTGTATCTATGTGAACCGATCTTAACGAAACTAGTTTTAAATGACAAACCACTATTGTTTTTGTTTTTGGATCTGTTGTTTACTATCTGAGATATGGATTATCTTGACAAAATACGACATGTTTTAAGCATATAACTTTCAAACAATTTGGTCAAGCTTTGCGCAAATATTTAGAAAGATTGTAAAAATACCTCTCTATCATCCTATAGCTTGTCACGTTCACCTGCGGCGGCGATATTCAACATTGTATATTTTTATTCCTCACTTACCAATTTCTAATGACTAAAATTGAGACCGTCACATACAGAGTATTGCTTTACTGAACTAACTCAATAATAAATAAACTATTTAATTAAAATATAAAACGTAAGTTCACTTCAAGGACAACATAATGGACAGGGCAACATAAAATTCAAATTTGACGCGAACATACGTGTCAAATTTTATTTTTTTTCCAGAGTTCATGGATTTACCGTTGCGTTTAATTGTAGCAACTGTATTTTTAAATCCCAATATTCTAGTAAAAATATGACTTCTTTCACTTCTTTTTAAAATGGTCATGACGCAAAAAATACCAGTTGCATTATTTACAAAAAGGACGTAAGAATTTAAAATATCGCGTAATATACAATGTCACGGCATTCACCATCGTTTAACATTCCGCACACGCTCTCTGTTTAAGGGGCTTGAAAGCACATGTGACCTTATCTCAGTTACCACAATAGATCAAAATAATGATCGCAGTGCTTCGTCTCCTACAAAAAAATCACAGTTTACTACTTCCAATTGCGTCTTTTTGTTTAGACATCTGTGACCAAAGAGACATCTTTGAATTCGAAAACAAATTTAACGTTGCAGATTCCTTATAACTAGGGTGATGAGCCTAGAATATAGAGCAGTAGAGACTACTGTAACCCTATTTCGCACCTCTTGGTTTCGAACCAAGCATATGGTAAAATGACAATATCTATTTGGCTAAAACAGATGTGTAAAAATAAGCTCAAGTTATATATTTTCTTTGTTGAGCACATATATATTTAGAGCTATCCTCTAAACCCAACTTTTAATTAAAATAAAATCGCCTTCTTGAAGTATCTACAAACTTGTCTTATTCGCAAAATGAATCGAAACAGGGCACAATGGCACTTAGTACTTCAAAAGCACTCGTTAAACACTAGGATAGGCCTACAGTTATAACAGGTTATTCAGAAATACCGTACACATTATCGCCACGTTTTCTTCCGATACACAACCACAACCAAACAAATTTTATACATCCAGCGCACAGGAAAGAATCAACAGTGCGGCCAAACTATAAACATAAACTTGAAAACATATTGTAATGCAATTTTAGCTGTAACTAATCAATTAATGCAATTTATTAAACTAATCGCTGATTGCAGAGATTTTATTTTCATCTGGGCATACATTTCGGCTCGGGACAATGCAATGTTTGATGTGAATCTAGTCATTACCAGTTGTTAGTCTTCGTATGATTATTGCCGGCGAATACAATACTAGGCGCTCTGCTTCTAACGACTGATGATGTTCCTTCATGTGCGTGATGTTTACGTTTATTTTGATTGGCTGAATGTTTCTTTTTACAAATCATGTGTTGGCGTCCATGATCTGGATACCTAGTTGGAATCGACGCAATAATAAATACAATCGAGGCATTGTATTTCAACAGGATTGTTTTTCGATGAGGTGAAATTTGGCATGCCCAGGAAGCGACAATGAGATCGTTGTGTTGCTCAAAAAATAATGCGGCCCTCTCCCCAATAGTGCCATAATAGGCTCATTACCTTAATTAAGGTTCATCAACAAAGTAGAAACACCACATAATCTTAAACTACGCGATCAAGAAAAAAAGAACGAAACGAAAAGATGAAAATAAAAAAACATAGGAAGTACATTGCATACTAAAAATCAATTTTTCAAATAATGGGAATACATATGATTCACAAATTCATACAATTCGCTTTATTTACTTTTTCCAGTTCATATATTTTATTCAGTTCCATCATTTAATTCATATGACTAATTTTTTCAGTCAATAAATGTCTGCATTTCACAAATTATTAACTTGACGCAATTTAATTCATTCTATTACTTTTTTTAATTTTTAAGCATCGATATTTTTGCCAATTTATTTCATTTTGTTCGGTTTATTTTCTTCTTCATTTTATTCATTTTATCAATTCTCTTCGTCTTATTTATTTGGTTCAATTATTTTATTCAATCATTTCATTCTTTTTTTCTTATTCATTCGATTCATTCGACTTATTCGATTCATTCGATTCATTTGATTCATTCGATTCATTCGATTCATTCGATTCATTCGATTCATTCGATGCATTCGATTCATTCGATTCATTCGATTCATTCGATTCATTCGATTCATTCGATTCATTCGATTCATTCGATTCATTCGATTCATTCGATTCATTCGATTCACTCGATTCATTCGATTCATTCGATTCATTCGATTTATTCGATTCATTCGATTCATTCGATTCATTCGATTCATTCGATTCATTCGATTCATTCGATTCATTCGATTCATTCGATTCATTCGATTCATTCGATTCATTCGATTCATTCGATTCATTCGATTCATTCGATTCATTCGATTTATTCGATTCATTCGATTCATTCGATTCATTCGATTCATTCGATTCATTCGATTCATTCGATTCATTCGATTCATTCGATTCATTCGATTCATTCGACTCATTCGACTCATTCGATTCATTCGATTCATTCGATTCATTCGATTCATTCGATTCATTCGATTCATTCGATTCATTCGATTCATTCGATTCATTCGATTCATTCGATTCATTCGATTCATTCGATTCATTCGATTCATTCGATTCATTCGATTCATTCGATTCATTCGATTCATTCGATTCATTCGATTCATTCGATTCATTCGATTCATTCGATTCATTCGATTCATTCGATTCATTCGATTCATTCGATTCATTCGATTCATTCGATTCATTCGATTCATTCGATTCATTCGATTCATTCGATTCATTCGATTCATTCGATTCATTCGATTCATTCGATTCATTCGATTCATTCGATTCATTCGATTCATTCGATTCATTCGATTCATTCGATTCATTCGATTCATTCGATTCATTCGATTCATTCGATTCATTCGATTCATTCGATTCATTCGATTCATTCGATTCATTCGATTCATTCGATTCATTCGATTCATTCGATTCATTCGATTCATTCGATTCATTCGATTCATTCGATTCATTCGATTCATTCGATTCATTCGATTCATTCGATTCATTCGATTCATTCGATTCATTCGATTCATTCGATTCATTCGATTCATTCGATTCATTCGATTCATTCGATTCATTCGATTCATTCGATTCATTCGATTCATTCGATTCATTCGATTCATTCGATTCATTCGATTCATTCGATTCATTCGATTCATTCGATTCATTCGATTCATTCGATTCATTCGATTCATTCGATTCATTCGATTCATTCGATTCATTCGATTCATTCGATTCGTTCGATTCATTCGATTCATTCGATTCATTCGATTCATTCGATTCATTCGATTAATTCGATTCATTCGATTCATTCGATTCATTTGATTCATTTGATTCGTTTGCTTAATTTGCTTAATTTGCTTAATTTGCTTAATTTGCTTAATTTGCTTAATTTGCTTCATTTGCTTCATTTGCTTTATTTGCTTTATTTGCTTCATTTTCTTCATTTGCTTCATTTGCTTCATTTGATTCATTTACTTCATTTCATTCATTTGATTCGTTTGGTTCACTTGATTCATTTTATTAATTTTTTTTATTTTATTTTATTTATTTTCTTTTATTCTATAATTTATTCAGTTTATTTGTGGTTTTATTCGTGCAGGACTTGAAGCTGTGTTTCTGTCTCTAATTGTGTGCCTACTTCTCATGGGTTCTGAAAACTAATGAATGATCCAACGGTGATATGTGTGAGAAATGTTTCATCTGATTTAAAGTTCCTAGTACACTCAGTGTTTTTACGCGGATTTTTTCAGCGCGGTTTTTACAAGGTTTTTTTACGCGTAAAAAGGTTTTTTACGCGTACACAAAACCGCGGTTATTGGAAAGTCCACGTAAAAAAACTGCGTTAATTCGAAAGTCCGCGTAAAAGAAAACCCTCAACAAAAGACTTAGAATTTTTTTAGAAGTTCTTTTTTTGCGCGGATTTCGCAAAAATTCTCTAGTTCTTTTGAATGCAAAAGACAGAAAATTTTCGGAAAGATGGTAGAGACGAGTCTGGAAGACCCCTTACGGCCCGCACCTCAACTATATGGGTATTTTCGGAATGGTGTTGACAAGTAGGAGACAAAGATCGATGTTTGACGTCATTTTGAAATTGTAGATGGCGACTTCGGGTTTACCGAAATTCCCGATGTGGTGTGACTTGGGGGTATGAAGTGATTAAAATTAAACACATTACTAAATGCAAGTAAATTGAACTGTCTAATTAAAACTATTTGTACTACAACTTCAACTTTCAAAAATATCTATATTGATTGGGTCAGTGATTCTCAACCTGGGGTCCGCGGACCCCTAGGGGACCGTGAAATCGTTGCTGGGTGTCCGCGAAGAAAATATATTTCCCAAGTGCATATTGAAGTTTCAAGTCTTGTTTCCTAACAAACTGAAAATAACATATTGATAGCAAACAAAATCGATGTTTATCCGTGGGAGTCCGCAGCAATATAGGGTGATTTTTAAGGGGTCCGTGGTACGAAAAAGGTTAAAAACCGCTGGATTGGGTTATAGCGAATTTCGCTAAACGGGAAGTTGTCATCTTGGATTGGGTTATAGCGTATATCGCTAAACCGAAAGTCGCTATCTTGGCGTCGAACATAAGTTTCTGGCACATACTCGTCAATTCCATTCCGAAAATACCCATATTGTTGAGGTGCAGGTCATAAGGAGTCTTCTAGACCCGTCTCTACCATCTTTCCGAAAATCTTCTAAGTATTTTACATTCAAAAGGACTTAGAATATTTTTTGCAAAACCATGTTAATTGTGAAATCCGCGCAAAAAAACTCCCAAAATTCTTCTAAATTCTTAGCATTTAAAAGGACTTAGAATATTTTTCAAGAAAAAGTTTTTTGTATTCAAAGGGACTTAAAATATTTTTGTAATCACCGCGCAAAAAAAAATTCCAAGAAGTCTAAGTCTTTTGCTGAGGGTTGTTTTACGAGGATTTTCGAACTAAGGCGGTTTTTTACGCGGATTTTCCAATTAACGCATGGTTCCTCGATTTGCAACGCGCACTAACTTTAGAGTGCCTTAGAGAAATCATATCGAAATAAGAAGAACTGAAATATATTAGTTGAAGAAACTTTTTCCCTTGTATTTCCAACAGTTTATGTTGTGAGAATCCAGATGATGAAACATATTCCTTCTTACCTGGCGTTGGATTCAAACCACATATAATCAAACAACGCTGATCACAAACTCTGGTCAGATCCCTGTGTACTCTATGCGGATCGAGGTTAAATACTAAATCGGCGTTCGTTCTTTTATAGATATTTAACCGTAAAATGTATAAAAGTGTGAGTAAGGTCCGAAACTCATTTTTTCGGAATACAGTGAATAATGAGAAACGGTCAGAATGTCGCTTATGGAATAATCCAAAAAATACAAATAAATTGTAATTTTATTCATGCTAGTTAAAAATATATTAGCAAGATCGTTGTAATTATTTACGAATTAATAATTAAAATATCTAGTTACATACAATGAGAGTTATATTCGTAAATCTCTTAATGTCACCTTGCTGGCCGATGTTTGCAACAGGTCCTCATGTGTGCTAAAAGGTTAGGTTAATTATATTACTCATCAAAAGCTTTGCATGGTATCGAAAATGCCGATACCGGTGCATATGTTTATTCGGTACAGGTATTTCGGTACCAAGAATGGGTCGGTATTCCCAAAATTTTCGATACCGGTACCACAACCCTAATCTCATTGCTAGGTGGATGAAGTTGGTTTTTTTTTTCTAAGTTTTGCCCAGCCTCTTAATACAATAATACATTGTGCGTCAGACTGATGCAGTAGTTGAGTACCATCGTTCTGAAGAGACTAAGTCAAAAGGTAAATCTCTTGGCTCTACGGTATTTTTGCCCTGTAAAGGTGGCTTTTATAAGGACAATTGACATAAAATTACACTTACCGCCATTAAGAACAAACTCCATATGTCGAGTAAAATTACATGATTTACGAAATTCAATGTCATGTAAAATTAAAATCAACCGTAAAACTAAGTCATTTTTGATGCTCGTATATATCAGGATCAGGACACGTAAATTTACACTATTTTTTTTTAGGTGTGTATATAAAATCACCGAAAGAAGACATAATCTATAAGCAGATAACACTGATCAGATAGCCTGGGAAAACCCCTATATGCCAGTAACCAGACTGCAATTGGAAGGTCCTCTACGAAAAAACCTGCCGAAACAGCTAGTAATAACTACAAACAACTCTAACAACCATCCACCGACACGTATAGTTGAACCACAAATAGCCGACAATCAAACAATAGCAAAGTACCAACCTAGTAGCTCCAAACCAACACCACCAATAAAGAAGCAAATTCCGATGAAGACGAAGTAATAGCAAGGACCACTCGACCCTGAGCAACAAGAATGCAATACCGATGACATTGACGAGAACGATAACGCGAAATAACGCTGATCGAATAACCACCAAGTTGCGGTTGGATACCGCCAGAAAGAAGATCTCATTACGTAGCAGCAAATAACTGCGTATTGTCAGTGTTTCTTTTTTATGGTTGCATACTGTTAGAAGCATAAACGATCCGCGGCTTAGTTATGCTATCGCATTGAGCCGTATCAAATAAACTAATAAAAAAAAACGTTCGATTCCAATCGCTAATGAATGCTTATTGAATTCCAGCTGACAAACGGATCGACTAAAACACTATTTATTCAAAGCAATAAATATATCTCGTTTAATGTACCTACATCACTATCACTATGAATGCAACCAATTGCTAGTTATCGGTTATTTACCTGGAAGCAATATGTGCCATATTAATTCTGCTTTCATTATACATACCTACGCAAAAAAAACCCGCACAATTTCTGCCAACCACAATTTAATCGGCTTTTTCAGAAATCATTTTACCCACACAAATCGCTTATTCAGTTAAACCATTCATGTGCGAATAAATGGGCTTCATAGATAATGCATATTTATTATGCCAGTTTTTTTACCGTCTCATCAACAGATGTTTCATTCCTATTAGGGAATGATTGAATTATTCGATTCTGTTTGGATGCCAGTTAAAGCTCCTCTCCTATACTAAGTAGTTCATGTGGAGGTTATTTATTTGTTATTTGACTGAATATTTGCGGATTGAACGGTAGCTATATTCAGGTGATTTTACCGATAAGTTTAAAAATTTGAAAATATAAGAAAAATTATGTTACACCGGGTGAAAGATTAGAGGTGAGAAGACGTGGTGGTAATATGTATTCAGAATGTGATTCAGTGATAATGAGCTTTCACCAGTGATTGATACTGATCTAAACATTTTGAGAAACTTACGATCATTCGGCTGCATTCTTTCTTTTCTTCTAATTTATTCGACACGGCTCAATGCATTAGTACAACTGAGCCGTGAATTTTTCGTGTTTTTATAAGATGTAAAAATAAAAAAACACAGCTCCTGCTTGATCTGCTGCGTGAAAAGATCCTTTTTCGTGGCGGTGATGCATTTGTTACAATGTTCTGTTGTTGGTCGTAACAGATAGAATTTCCTTAGCAATCTTTGCGCAAGATTTTCCGTGGTGTAGCGAATGATCACAGAATTGGCTCGTAGGAAACTGTCCTGGATGCGTGACCAATGTTCGCCGACTGTATGTAGGTTCAATTGATTTGCACTGGATGATCAGATATTTTCGGACGCATTCTCACCAAGTGCACCAGATATAGATTACGCAGTTCATTTATGCTCTAAAATGTAGAAGATGCCAACTTTTACCTTCAAGCAGTCCACATACTGACAAATGAATGCTTTGGTTGGCGAAGGAATTCTTATTTCCTCTGCACTCAAGCATTCGATTCTGCGTGAAATTTCAGTCAGGTAGAAAGTTAACGAATGAGGGTGGTGGCGAATCTGAATGTTGGTTTGGACAATTACAAGCAGAACTAGGCAACTGATTTTGAAATTTCGCAGCGTTGTGAAGACCTGGGAAGAAGTTTCTCCAAGTACCATTTTTAACTCTATCCACCTCTTCATGTTTTGACAGGTGTTGTTTGATAACGTTAGCATTAGTAC
Source organism: Topomyia yanbarensis (assembly GCF_030247195.1). Taxonomy (NCBI): domain Eukaryota; kingdom Metazoa; phylum Arthropoda; class Insecta; order Diptera; family Culicidae; genus Topomyia; species Topomyia yanbarensis. The sequence goes on from NC_080672.1 coordinate 300,467,460, forward strand.
GCGGTGCAAGGTCATGTAGTTTAACTTCAATAGTGTCATCATTACATGCTGTGATACTGTTTAAAATGTCATCGCCTCAAGTTGTTCTGCGAAGCAAATGGTTCTGCTTGAATGATGGTTTGGAGCGTAATGATTTGGAACACGAGTATCACATGACGTAGATGATGAAATTGCACAGCAGTAATTTCTGCTATGACGACTTTCATGTTCATCTTCAACAATTACTCCACTTCAGGAATCGATGGTCTTACTGGACATTTCTAAAAGTCAACAGCAACACAGTTAGGAATATCCGTTCAATTAATCAATTAGTAATCAACTACTAACTTAGTGAAGATAATCTGTCTAGAAAACTGCAGCGCATGATAACGTCATACTACGTGAACCTGTCTCTAGTTTTCTGCACAAAATTTTTTTCATACGAATGAATATACTTAGTTTATATTCATTATAAAATATTCGTTATACACACAGGTTTTTTACGCGGGGGATACAGGCCGCGTAAATGAAAACCGCGTAAATAAAAACCGCGCAAATTTCAAAATCCGCTTAAAAGAAGACGGCGTAAATTTAAGAATCCGCGTTAATGGGAACCTCGTTAATGGATACCGCGTAAATTTAAAAATCCGCGTAAATGAAAACCGCATAAATTTCAAAATCCGCGTAAATGAAAACCATATAAATTTCAAAATCAGCGTAAAAAAATACCGCGCAAAAAACACGTAAAAACCTGAGTGTACTTTTTTCTAGGGTATAAAACGAACTGAAGGTTGCATCTATCATATATACCTACGGTAAAAAAAAATCTCTACACTACACTAAGGTAGTCCATTAACTTTTTTACATTTTAACGACATTCAATTGGATAGAGATTACTGGGTAGGGAAAGTTATGAAAATTAGAGCTATAGTACTCAAGTGAGAGCAAGGATGTGAAGTATACATATCGAAAAACTAGAAGTGGCAGGGTCATTAGAACAGGCTTAATATCTTAAAGGCTTAACTTTTGTCTTCTGCTGATGAGGGCCGACCTTAGGCAGCATAACTACGAATCACCCGACTTCACCAGTATGTCTCCTGGCACAGACAGACTTGTCCATCTTTACCGTGAGTAGTACTATCACTGAGTACTATGGCTCTAATTCATTCAGTTTGTCTTCACATCTCGCCCTGAGCAGAAGCAAAAAATCGTCCCGCGCAAGTGAAACAGTCAATTCTACCTAAAAATCAATCGGTGCCTATCACACAAGCAGTCCATATAACAATAGCCTATACCTACTGTGCGATTTAGTGATAAGTGACGGTGCCCAGCAAAAAGCAACCCAGCTGCGGTTGAACTGTGTTGCTGTTGATTTTTCGAAATGCCCCGTAAGACCAGCCATTCGGGAAGCAGAACAGTTATTAAAAGTGCAGATGAAACTCAATCTGGCTGAAGTGAAAACCCTACAAATGCATCATATCAAACATTGCGTGCTGATTTCGTTCAACAACATTAACCAAGCTGAGTCATTCGCCTCGCGAAACAACATGCAGCACACCGCCGAATGCGGCAATGTTAAATATAGCATTCCCGTATACATCGAGAACGGCGCTGTAGAAGTTCGTGTCCATGATTTGGCTACGCGTACCCCTGACGGCGCGATTAAAAAATGCTTGCAAAAATACGTAGAAGTAGACTCCGTTACACATGAAACTTGGAGGCATTTTTTCCCGGGCATCCCTAACGGTGTTCGTGTGGTGAGAATGCGTGTGACCAAGCCAATTCCCTCATACATAACCGTCACAGCGTTAGGAAGTGACGATGTTCTCATTCATCAAACATCACTAGTCACGTACCCAGGGCAAATTCCTACGTGCCAGTTCTGCACGAAGAAGCTGCACCTCGGAAAACCTTGCGTAGAAACTGTTAAGGAAAACTTAACCAATCCAACTGAAATAAGCCCAGAACCATCTTACGCTAAACCACTAACAGCTGCAAAACCAACATCTATGGATCAAGCACCAACAACCAGCAACAACAACAACGAAACGAATGCCGATAACGAACATACTAAAACGACCCTTAAGAGTAAAACACAAACTGAAACATCCGACTGCGAGCAGCAGGAAAGTAGTACGGATGAGGATATGGACGTTAACGATAACGCGAAAGACAAACGAAATGAACCTCAACTTGCAGTGGACAACACTGGCAATATTTCGCCCCCTAGAAAAAGGATCTCAACACGCAGCAGAAAGCTGCGCCTGAACGAGACCAAAAATTTAACGTAGCTGTTTTTTTTTATTTATTGTAAAAAAACAAACAATCGGCCTCGTCGAGCTACCGCATTTGGGCCTAAATAAATTAATTAATTATAAAAAAAAATATGGCTCTAATTTTCAAAACTTTCCCTACCAAGTGATCTCTAGCTAATTGAATGTCGTTAAAATGTAAAAAAGAAAATGTGACTAACATGGTCGAAATGAAAGAGGAAAAAAATAGTCCGTTAACCTTTACAGTACCAGGTTAAATTTTTCTGAAAATTTCATTTGAGTTTGCTCTCATTTTGTCAATTATTGACCGATTTGGATGGAACCTTTAAAAGATCTGGAATTTATTCCAGTTTTTGTGTTTCTATTCTATCGTTTGAATCTGTTGACCGGCTCCGGAATTATTCAGGATCCCCGTGAAGTAACTATTTTCCATTGATCCTTCATAATAGACATGATTTGGACCAATCTAGGCCACCGGAAAAATGTTCCGGGAGAACCTTAGAAAATGTATATATACTTTTCTATCATTCCAACTACTTGGATTCATAAATTTATGCGAAATGCAAAGTTCATTCGTATCAAATCCTACAGCTCCTTCAACCTCGGCATGGCCATTCCGATACCGGTTCCGGATGGAATCAAACAAGGACATTTAACATCATTTTGAAAACCAAGATGGTGACTTCCGGTAACCGTTAAACAGTGAAAAACATGATTAATATTAATGTTATTTGACAACGAGTAGTGAGTAGAAGACCGCAATTGACTATTGAAGTTACAGTTTTGAAAAATAAGATGGCGGTTTCCGGTTATCACGAAACAGTGAAAACCATCATCTATAATGGTGTCATTATAAAGCGGGTGACCAGCAGAAGAAAGAAATTAAGGGTTGAGGCCATTTTGAAAACCAGAATGGTGGCTTCTGATAATTACAAAACAGTGAAAACCATCATCAATATGGATGTCAGTTGAAAGCGAGTATTGAGCAGAAGTCGAAAATTTGTGATGGACGCCATTTTGAAAACCAAGATTGCGGCTTCTGGCTACCACAAAACAGAGAAAAACCATCATCAATATGGGAGTAATTTGAAATCGACCATCGTCGATTCGAACGAAACTTTGCAGTTGTGTTCGGTTCATGCATCTCCATGATTTTTTCTGACAATTGAAATATTTTGATACAAGAGCAATTTTTCAAAAGGGCTTAGACGATTCTACGTGCAATTATTTCCAAATATTTTAAGTCGACTACTCTATTTCATGCAGCAAAATTTCCTGAGAGTGAGTTACAGGGAATGAATATTTCTTCGCGAAACAAAATATACACTGAAAAAAATATTGTGTCATTTTTTACATAAACAAAAATTTATGTTAAAAATTTAAATCGCAAAAAACCCATTTTTCTAATTTTTTATATTTTGTCAACAAAAACTTAAAGAGAAAAGAGACATTTTGAATGTGATTACATGACGGGAAACTTATCGGTAAAAAAGTTTTTCTAACAATAACTTTATACATGTTTGAAAATTTTATACTAACTGACATACAAAAATGTAATTTTATACAAAATATAAGTCTAAGTATCATTTTAAATCAAAATGCATTAAACAAAATTTTCTAAAATGCGATAGTTTTCGAGATATTTGGAATTTTGCTCCAACAAAAACAATTAACTCGTGCAATTATGCCCTTTTTAAAATTTATTCGCGTTACCCCATCATAAAATGTCAAAAATGTAATATTTATCATTTTAGGGACGTAAAGGAAACTTTTTCAGTGAATTTAGATCATGGAGAAGCTTTCAATGAAAAAAAAATCCTAACAGCAAATTTTGACATATTTTTTATAAATCATACTATTTGCAGCCAAAATTACAATTTTATTTTTGAATATGATTCTAAACGCAATTTTAAATCGAAATACTCATTACAAAAACTTTCTGAAATGTCGAGATATTTCAAATTTTGTTTTAAACACACAATTATTTTGTCTTATTATGGCCTTTTCATAAGTTGTTCGCGTTTCTCCATCAACAATAATAGGTTTTTCAAAAGGCCCATACAATTTCCTGTAACTTTCTTTTCGACATCAAGGCGATATTGTAAACCATTTGAAAGCTACATGAAAACAATCAAAATACTATTCAACCAAAGGGTCCAATGATTAAATTAAATAGTTCGATCATATTTTAAAACACACGGAACGTTCGTCATATGATGACAGCTATGCATCGCTTTTATGCTAATTATTATGGCAGTAGTGGTGAGAGCAAACATAAAAGAGACTGTGCTGCCAACATTCTCTTCACAAAATTTATGGTTTTATATTTACCTATCAACGACCGTGCTCACATCGTTACAGTTACAGGAGGCTCTCCGTTGAAGCATGGAAAGCACTCTTTGTATTTCCTGGGGAAAACATGGGAGTTTTTGAGTACTTTATCTGAGAAATCGTAGCGTAGTTTAAATTTTTCCGCAGTGCTCCATTCCGGGTAATGAGAAGACGGACACTTGAATTAGAATGATAATGAGAAGGTGGACAGTATTGATTTAGGCATTATTTAGAAGTTTTTAAATATTTCTTCTCGGAGGACGGAATCCCAAAGGCATCAACAAACCTTGGTCCAAGAGAATGGATGATGGCAAGGCCCATCTCCGGCGTATTGAGGTCGTGGACAGCGGTCTCTGCGCTTGTGGAGGCGGTTATCGCAATATTAAACATGTTGTCTGGTCGTGCGCTGTATTCTAGTACCAGATCTCCGTCAAACGAATTATTTCGGCTTCGTTTCAGTCCAGTCCGAGATGCTATAACAAATTCGTTACTGATACTTTTTGCATGCATTAGGCAACTAGCAGTTGGGATATTGGATTCTGAGATGATCATGACTTTCATTGATTCAGTGTTCTATAAAAATACAGTGAAAAAAATTCGGTTTGAACAAGGAAAAGTTTGTTTCAAATCACTTTTTTTTCTTAAAAGTGCCGAACTTGATTTTTTTACGGTAGGTAGGGAACATAATATTTTGGAACAAAATTTCATCCAAATCAAAGATGGTTTTTTTATAAATCGACTTTAATTTTTTTTTTTTTTTTCAGTGCAAAAGTCGATGAAAAAAATTGGTAAAAAAGTTTGATCCTTTTAAAAAGACAGTCTAGATCAGTTTTGGTAAAACAAAGTTTGCAAAGTGGCTTTTTGTGACAAAGTTCTCATGTACAGAAAGTTTCATTAAAATCGGAGAGGGTGCTGCCAACATTTGTTCGAGTTGGTGCGAAATTCGTCTATTCATGATTTTCGAAATTTTCTATATACGTTATCGTAATATTGTAGTCTTGAGCTTACCATCGGATTTTGTACAAGGAGTAACGGGATGTTATGAACTGAATCATTAAAGCGAAACCGATCATCAGTACCTCATGGTTTTGTAAACTATTTCACGAACATGAATTGTAACCCTGCAATGTATATTTGGTGCTCAGAGAAGTTTCCGTTTTCTTTGTGTTAGAACTATTAGAAACATCGTTTTCATATATTCATTACTCGTACCTATTAGTGGTCGCTAGCAGATGTAAATAAACAACTATGTTGTGTTTTATCAAACATTTTGCGACGCAATTATATTTCAAATTTTGTGAAGTGAAAATTTACCTGATAAATTTTAAGACCGTGTGCAGAATTAAATGATAGTGAAAATAATTAGGAATACCTTCTAAATTTATCAACTTATTCAAAAGCACGCAAGAACTATTTCACGAGCCCGTAAATAACAGCCTGAGTTCAATGAAATAAATCACGTAAAAGTATGAAGATCATGTTTAAAACTGCATATTTCATGAACTAAATCATGAATGTAAAAACGTATTTTATGATTTTGAGAACTATTGCAATAGATCCATGAATTACATTCTGAGTTTCGTGAAATAGTTTATGAGTAAACATCAAAACTGTTTAAGTTTTTTTTATATAATCAAGATCAAGACCTAATAAATCAAGTTCGTAAATAATTCGCGCGCAAAAAGTCTTTGGCGGCGTGCCGCAGGCTTATCGTTCGACGGCGGCGTATGTTAAAAATCACCGGTTGCGGCTGCGTGGCGCGACGGCGCACTCGTCTAACCGGATGTCGCCTTCTAGGTTAGCCCTCCGATCTGGATGAAATTTCCCACAGAGATTTTTAACCCAATGATCTAAACACACACTTTTTAGAAAATTTAAAAATTTTTAGCATACATCTCACAAACAACTATGTAAGATATACACAAAATCATTTTATTACGTTTAATCTGCAGTTCCCCAGCTTAAGCAAAAAAAAATCATACAATATACGGGTAACGCAATTTGCGGTTTTCTGTGGAAACTTTTCCAATCAAACAAACGAACCGACAAGGACCAACTACTGTCATTTACCTGTTTCGCAAAGCGAAAAACTTTGTACACAAAATTAAGTGACCGTTACACTCGAGAGCAATTTCAATGATGATTACTCGAATTTAATTCTATGCCATTCCCATGTAAGTGCAGTTTTTATCGCTGCCAACTAAATAGCCAACACACATTGTAGCCACCATGTTCCCGAGTCCTAGCGCGGAACTCGACCATGTAGACTTTTAATTAGCACACTTATAAGTACCGACCGCCGCCGCCGCCATGAACATAAAACGAACCGGTCGTCAGCGACTGGAAGGTGCACACAACACTTTGACGACATTCCACCCATTTCCTACGAGCAGACAGGCAGCATCGCATTTCGGAATGCCAGTTCCGCGCAGGAAACCAGGTTAACTGCCACTGGCAGCGGTACTATGGATGCCTTCCTTCCGAAATGTATCATCGCAATCAACAAAACAACTGTCATTTCGAAGTGGATGGGGAAACGCCGCTATGCGATACGTTATTCTTGTCAGCAGTGTACATTCCTCGAAGTGCTTGACGAATGCCTGGCCCTCTTCCTACGGAGCCTTCCGGGACCTGTGGAGGAAATCGGTGTTCTACCGGTTTGCACTATGTATAACTAGCCGAGACCACTATACTTCTTCACTGTCACCCGAGAGTGTACCAGGGGCGACGTAAAATTCATTAAATTTGCATAATTACACACCTTCCGTCCCAGACCGTTACCTCTCCTACCTGCTGGTTAGAATGCACGCTTCACGCTTACACCCCAGCAGTACATGGCACTATCATTTAACGCCCCGTCTGTCGCTGTGCGATATCGTCTCGCTAGGGATTCTGTGATAAATTGATCCTGTTGATACACGGAAAGGTCTTTTTTGAAATTTAATATCGCCGTCGAATGCGCGTTTACTCAGTTTGGTAACGTTCATTGTGCGTCACTTGATAATGTGAACATGCGGTGAATACCTGCGACAAGGAATGGGAAAAATTGTTTCGAAATTGTAATTCCATTGCATTCAACTTTTGATATACAGTAATGTTTCGATTATATCACGCTTATTAGACCTCTCCACATTTTGAAAAAGTTTTGATATATACATGGGTCAGCTCAAATTTGTGTTCTAGGTGTGAATTTAAGAACTTTCGCCAAAAATGACTTAATTTGGGCATGATTTAGAGGTGTCTCCAATCAAAAATCGTGTTTTTGCTATATTTCCATAGAAAGATCACTTACACTCTGATTTTATAGGCCCTACATGCCCACATATCATCAAAGGTTGTTCTTTACACGTATCTTAACATGTTTTAACAGGTAAACATAGCTCTAATCTCAATAGAAAATTTGTTAGCTGGATTTTTATATTGAAGAGAATATCAAAACCAAGGAAAAATACTACTAACCACGACAACCGCTCCCAAACCAACAACTAGCATCGCCAATAGAGCAGAAAATACCGATGAAGACGGATTTACAACAGCGAGCAAGAAACAAATAAGAACCTATGATCGTAAACAGCAAGAAAGCAGTACCGATGATGACATGAACGATAACGCGAGAGAAGGCAGACTGAATGACCCCCAAGCGGCTTCACCGTCAAGGAAAAGGGATCTTCTTCATCAAAACAAAGGAATAGAATTTACTGTTTAATATCCAAAAAAGTTATTTCCCATGAATTTTACCAGCTGGAAAAATATATGTATTTGTTAACAACACAGTGGAACTATTAATCACTTTCAATTGCACAAACAACATTTATTCTCCTCAAAATTAAATCGTTGCAAAAATGTTTTTCACTGATACCCTCTCTCCCCTAAATTTATCAGTTTCTAAGAATATTCCAAGTGACACTTACTCTCGGGCAGACGTTCAGACCTTCGAGTTGGGATCGCAAGATGGAAATGTCAATTTAAAATCGTTGCGCGGACTAGTTTCTGTGCTCCGTCCTAGACACGTTATTATGTATTATAATGTAATATATTGTAATGTAATGGATAGTTACACTGTTCAACACAAGATCGGGAAGCAGAATGAAAAAAAATGCTAAAACTTTGGGGTCCCAAGAAACCCCTGGCGAAGAAATTTTTGAAAAAAAGGAACAGGGCTTCACAGTTTAATGCCAAAGTTTGTTTTTGGAGAATTAAGGTGGTTCAATAGGGTAAGATATCAATAAAAACCTTTTTTAATCCACTTAGTGGTGCAATTGTGCCTTTCTCATTTGTCAAAACTACGATTCCATGGCTGATTATATTTAATAAAATGAAGGAAATGTCTATTAGACATTCAGTAAGATTTACACATACCTCCATACAATGAATCGACAGCCATGAACTTGAGATGCCATGTGTCGACGCTGAAACACTTGAAACCAGCAGCGGATCCAGGAGGAGGGTTCGGGAGGGAGGGAGCTGATGGGTCCGTGCCAAAACATTTAAACTTGCTAAAAAAAATTAAATTAGCTTCAATTTTGTAGTTTCAAACTCAAAATCATTTCATACTAAATTGTTCACTGGTTTTTATTAAATGCAGTTATTGCGTATTTCGTAAATTAACATTTCAAAATCGAAATTTTAGTCCCACAAGGAAAGTTTAGACCCAGAAGGAAAGTTTATGAAAGGGTGGTGTGTGATGTGTGAGAGGGGGGGGGTTCTAACCTCCCACCGCACACCCCAAGCTACGCCCCTGTTAAGATACAGAAAACCTACATTAGCCAATAAAATTAGGTTGACGATATTCAGAGTGATTGCAAAAACCTTTCTACATGAGAAAGGCAAAAATGTGAATTTGCTCTTCAACCCGTAACACCAGAACCGGAAGTCGGAATTAAATGAAATTCAATAGCAGCCTATGGGAACGTTGAATCTTCATTTAAGACTATGTTTGAGAAAATTGTTTAAGATATCTCCGAATAACGGATATGCATTTTTTTGTCACATACATACATACATACATACGCATACACACATACACACTAAACTCCGCTAGCGAATGACGGATCTCAATAGTAGCATGTCTGTAATAACATACGTACATGGAACTATTGAGAACCAGAGCTACAGGTCCAAAGCCCTGGTAAAGGAGGATGGTTGTGATGATCCGGGCCGAGATCACCACGTAAAGCAAGGTAGGGCATAACCCCAATTCCAAGGCGTGAAGCGACCCGTGCCGAGGGATGAGTGATCGAGGGGGTGAAAAAGATGCTCGATCGTTAACGGAGCCTGTGGGGTACCTGGGCAACCCCCACAGTAAGCGTCCCTTACCACGCTAATGCGGAGCTCTGGCGTGGCGGACATATATTTCTCGCGCTACTCGTGGGAATTTTCATGGAGCAAAATAAAAATAAAAATAAACAGACGGAGGTGCCAAATCCCTTCGCAAGAGGTGGTTTGGCGAGGTCTCCCCCCCCCGTGGGGAGAGTAGTGGAACGATGAGTGCTGTACTCGAAAGCACCAGTGACCCCCCAGCAGCGGTAGGCAATACCCCTACCAATGCATCGGAGGGGCCAATAGCTGCGATGCGCAAAGTAGCGAAGCAACTCGATGCTATAATCGACTTCGCTAGCGCAAAGCAGAACATAGCCAAGGAGTTGAAGCTGAGCCTTCTGGAGCTCCGGAAAGCTGTTCGTGTCGCAAGACAGGAACAGCAGGCATATGTTGAGAGGGTGGAATGTCGGGAGAGGCCCGACAGAGAAACCCAGACAGTGGCCTCCAATAGGGAGGAAAGAGAGAAGGTTAATAGAGGTTCACAGACAGTGGCCTTTACCTTCTATGGAGCAGCCACGTCGATCGGAGCGGCGACCGAGTTCCCCTCGAAGGGAAAGGGAAAGGGCAATCGCAAGACGGCATCGAATGCGAAGCGCCCTAGGAAGTCGCCAGGAGAGGGTTCCAAAACCGACACCACTCGGCGTGCAACCGTCAAGGTCAAACGCCGCCTGGGTGAGGTAAGCGAGGGCGAGAGTGACCTCGCTGTGGAGAGCGATGGTACCAGCAACCCGACACGACCGGGGCAGGGGGGCTCAAACCCCTGGACGCTGGTTACCAAGAAAAAGCCGGCACCGAAACCGGAGGTACCGCGGCCTGCGAGGAAGGCCAAGGACAGAGGCGAAGCCTTGTGGTTAAAAACCGACAAGGACAAATACGCCGATGTCCTTAAATCGATGAAGGCGGCCGAAAGCCTCTCGGCCCTTGGGCAGGATGTGCGTAGCGTAAGACGCACCAACACGGGAGAGATGCTCCTGGTGCTGAAGCGAGGCGCACAATCAAGTGCAATATATAAGGCCTTGGCTCAAGAGGTCCTTGGCGAGGGCGCCCAAATCAGGTCGCTAGGTGCGGAAACAACTCTCCAGTGCAAGCACTTGGACGAGTTCGCGACCGCAGAAGACGTCGTCGCAGCCGTCAAGGAGCACTGCGGCGTCACAATCGAGCGGGCCTCTGTGCGATTGAGGGACGGACCCTCTGGCACCCAAGTAGCCTACCTCAGGCTACTCAATGCGGATGCCAAAAAGGTAACCGAGAAAGGGAAGCTGAAGATCGGCTGGTCGGTATGCCCTATTAGTATACCCCAGCCGCCTTCAGTGGACAGGTGCTATCGGTGCCTAGAATCCGGCCATAAAGCTTACGAATGCAAAGGCCTAGACAGGAGTAAGCTATGTCGTCGATGCGGCGAGGAGGGGCATAAAGAGCGGGGGTGCACTAAGGCATATAAGTGCCTTATCTGCACCTCTAAGAAGCAAGCTCATAAACATGCTATGGGCGGACCTTCGTGTCCCTTCGGCGAGTTAAATAAGAAGAAGCCGTGAGAGTCACACAGCTAAATCTTAACCATTGTGCAGCAGCCCAACAGCTGCTGTGGCAGTCGGTCTCGGAGTCGAGGACAGATGTCGCCCTCTTATCAGACCCGTACAGCATCCCTGCCGGCAACGGCAATTGGGTGTCGGACGGGTCTGGAATGGTGGCAATCTGTACAACGGGAAGGTTCCCGGTTCAAGAGATAATACACCCCTCCGCCGAGGGTGTGGCGATTGCCAAGATCAATGGTGTATTCTATTGCAGCTGCTACGCCCCACCAAGGTGGCCAATAGAACAGTTCTACCAGATGATCGACAGGCTCTCGTCGGACCTCGTGGGCCGGAAACCGGTAGTAATAGCGGGAGACTTCAACGCTTGGGCAGTGGAGTGGGGCAGCCGCTGTACAAATAGCAGGGGTCAAGCGCTAATGGAAGCGTTTGCGAAACTCGATACTGTGCTAGCTAATGATGGCTCCGCTAGTACATTCCGTAGAAACGGAGTGGAGGCGTGGATTGATTTGACCTTTGCCAGCCCGAGTCTGGCTCCAGGCATGGAATGGAGGGTAGACGAAGGCTACACCCATAGTGATCATTTAGCAATCCGCTTTAAGATCAACTATGGTGTGCAGCATCCGAGGGCGGGAGATCCCTGTCAGGTACGCGGGTGGAAGTCCAATCACTTCGACAGCGAAGCTTTCACCGCGGCCCTGGGACTGGAGGCCAACACCGACAGTCTAAGCGGGGATGCGCTGGTAGCTGTTCTATCACGCGCGTGCGACGCCACTATGCCGAGAAAAACACTGCCAAGAAACGGTAGATGCCCGGTATACTGGTGGAGTGCCGAGATTGCAGCTCTACGGTCAGCCTGCCTCAGAGCTAGACGTAGGATGCAAAGAGCTCGCACCGAGGATGCAAGAGAGAACCGCCGTGAAGTGTTTCGAGCTGCGAAATTAGCCCTTAACAAGGCTATTAAAAGCAGCAAGAGAGCGTGTTTCGACAACCTGTGTGAGAGTGCCAACGCGAATCCGTGGGGTGACGCCTACCGGATTGTGATGGCCAAGACCAAAGGGGGCTCCTCACCCCCAGAACGGTCTCCGGACCGGTTGGCAACGATTATCGAAGTACTCTTCCCGTCTCGAGCCACAAGCCCCTGGCCACCTGCACTACGAGACAGTGCGGGCACGGTCGAAATGGTGGCTCCAGTGACGAACGAAGAACTATTCGCAGTGGCTAAATCCCTAGCAATGAACAAAGCTCCAGGGCCGGATGGAGTCCCGAACAACGCTCTCAAGGCAGCGATCATAGCGAACCCGAACATGTTCAGGCTAGCTATGCAGAGATGCCTTGACGAGTGCCGTTTCCCCGATAGATGGAAAAGGCAGAAACTGGTGCTGTTGCCGAAGCCCGGGAAGCCGCCAGGCGACCCATCGGCGTACAGACCAATCTGTCTGATAGACACGACTGGCAAACTGCTTGAGAGGATTATCCTCAACAGGCTCACCCCGTACGCGGAAGGTACGGACGGTCTGTCAAGCAACCAGTTTGGCTTTCGGAAGGGTAAGTCCACAGTGGACGCTCTCAACTCAGTGATAAATACTGCCGAGATAGCGATCCAACGAAAAAGGCGAGGTATTCGATACTGTGCGTTAGTGACACTTGACGTGAAGAATGCATTCAACAGCGCAAGCTGGGATGCCATCGCGCTCTCGTTACACCGGCTTAGCCTACCGGTGGGTCTGTACCGGATCCTGGAAAGTTACTTCCAAAACCGCGTACTGCTATACGAGACCGATGCCGGTCAGAAAAGGGTTCCGATTACCGCCGGAGTCCCGCAGGGCTCGATCCTAGGCCCGGTGCTATGGAACCTCATGTATGACGGGGTTCTGAGACTGAAGTTCCCTCCTGGGGTCAAGATCGTCGGCTTTGCCGACGACGTAACCTTGGAGGTCTACGGGGAGTCAGTTCCTGAGGTAGAACTAACCGCAGAACACGCGATTAGCACGGTGGAGGAATGGATGAGCGCGAGAGGCCTGGAGCTCGCTCATCATAAGACGGAGGTAGTTATCGTCAACAACCGCAAGTCGGCACAACATGCAGTTATCCATGTGGGAGAAGTCGCGATCACTTCACAGCGAAGTCTGAAGTCTCTCGGAGTCATTATAGACGACAAGCTGACCTTCGGCAGCCATGTCGACTATACGTGCAAGAGAGCGTCGACTGCTGTTGCGGCACTATCGAGAATGATGTCCAACAGCTCAAAGGTGTGCGCCAGTAGACGTAGGTTACTGGCAGGCGTTGCCGTATCTATCCTCAGGTACGGCGGCCCGTCATGGTCAAGAGCACTGAGGGTAACCAGTTACCTACAGAAACTGGAGAGCACCTACCGCGTGATGTGCCTCAGAGTGATATCTGCCTACCGCACGGTATCACACGATGCATCCTGCGTGATAGCGAGCATGATGCCAGTCGGGCTGGTCATTCGGGAAGATGAGGAGTGCTTTGAGCTACGTGGAAATAGGGGAGCCCGCGAGCGCACCAGGGTGACCTCGGTCGCCAGATGGCAGCGTGAGTGGGACAACTCCTCGAAAGGTAGGTGGACCCACCGGCTGATACCTAGCATATCGAGCTGGGTGGGAAGACCCCATGGGGAAGTTCACTTCCACCTGACACAATTCCTGTCAGGCCATGGCTGTTTCCGTCAGTACCTCCACAGGTTCGGGCACGCGGAGATCCCAGTCTGCCCGGACTGCCCAGGTGTAGATGAAACTGCCGAACACATACTGTTCGTATGTCATCGGTTCGACGTCGAAAGAAGAGCAATGCTTGACGTCTGTGGCTGGGACACAACCCCGGATACCCTTATCCAGCGGATGTGTCAAACGGTGGAGAAGTGGAACGCAGTCTCGGCTGCTACCATCCAGATTGCCAGTAGGCTACAGGTAATCTGGCGAACCGAGCAACAGACGGCGGGCACGGCTAACTAGTGATTGGTTAGCTGGAGCGAAAAAGGCCAAGCGCAAAATAAGAGAGTGAATGGTCTGTTCATGCCGAGGTAGGTTGGCGCAGCGAATGGCAACCGCGTAAGGGGTAAACCCAGCCACCCCGAAGCAAGACAGAAGAGTGAGTGTATAGGCGTATAAGTGGACTGCCTCATGCCAAGACGGGAGGGTCGTAGCGTAGTATGTTGGAACTAAGCTATCGATGCCTCATGGCGTGGCAGAGGAGTGAAAGGGTGAACATCCAAGTCAGTCTCACACTGCATGTTAAGGGTGAGCATAAAAGTCAGCCTCACAGGTTGGTAGCAAGCAAGGAATGAAAAAGGTGAGCACAAAAGTCAGCCTCGCATGGTATGTCAGAAGTGGGGCCTAAGAAAAATGTCCCACATGGGATGCCAGAGGGAGTGACAAAGGTACAATAGAGTGGCACGATTGAGAGTGAATCAGGTGATAGGGTGAGCACCCAAGTCAGCCTCACATGTATGGGTAGGGCGAGCACAAAAGTAAGCCTAGCAAGGAATGAGTAAGGTGAGCACACAAGTCAGCCTCGCATGGAACGTAAAAGGTGAGCACAAAAGTCAGCCTCATGTGGGAGTGTTTGAGAGTGAATCAAAGTGTGATTTAGAGAGCACCCAAGTAAGCCTCATACAGGATGTATGATCGCGTGAGTGAGAGTGAATGAGTACATTCAGTACAGCCATCCCCCCAGAAGTAATACCGAGAGGTAGTTCCTGGGAGGAATGATGGCGGAGCCCAATGGAGTTTAGTCGGTATTAATGGCTGGTCACCATTCGAGTCCGACACGCCCCCAGTGCACCCCGTGTGGTAGATTGGACCCTACCGTTAGCACGTGTACTGGGCTAGGACATAAAGGTCTTCTCCATTGTAAAAAAAAAAAAAAAAAAAACACATACACACTAGACCGGCAAAACTTTTGACTTTTTTCGGATCACTGCTAAATCAAATGGTAATTGACTTCACATAACATTTATCAAATTTTTCCGAAAACTCTAGTTCACTCACAAGAGTTTTGAAATTTGTATGTGGGAGTGAGCGTAGCGTGCCTTGTACGCAGCGCACCTGAGTTCGAGTCCCGACCCCGCACATAGGGTTAGAAATTTTTCATAAGAGATTTTTCTAACCCGAAGAGGCGAATGACCTTAAGGTTAAAACCTCTATAATCGAAATAAAAAAATGTATGTGAAAATATATGAAAAATTAGCAACAGAAACAATAAATTCAATACAAAATCCCAGTGTAATCTTGTGCATCCCAAAATCTGCAGAAATATAGCTTAAGGTATTTGAATTAGCTGTGTTCCAAAAAAAGTCAAAATTGTTGCCGGTCTAATACACACACATACGCATACACACAGACATTTGCCAAATTAGACGAACTGAGTCGAATGGTATACGACAAACGGCCCTCCAGACCGGGATTAGTTTGTTGATGGTCAGAATGATTGCATAGCTTTTCTATATGAGAAAGGCAAAAACGGTCATCTTCAGTTTTCGCATAAAGTCTAATACAAAATGCTTATTACATCGAAAAAACAATCTATACAATTTTTAGCTCATTCGGACATCATCAAGGGTAGCGTCTGGAGTAAAGTGCTCAAATCGAAGGTTGTTTTGGTTTACGATTTTGAAGGCAAGGTAACAATGGATCTTTTTTGTAATGTTAAGATTTATTTATACTTCCATTGGGTACAATAGAAAATATTTTCTGCCACGCGGAGCCACACATACAAGCGTTCCAAGGGTAGACGTCCAACCATTTCCACGTCGAGGAGCGCCGCGACGAACACGATAACTCTTGATAAAATGGTCTGACACATGAAATTCAATAAGATTTGTAAAGCTTAGAATTGTTGTTAATCGATAAACCAAAAAATAGAAAAACGTTCGAGATTCGGAAAATTACTTCATGAAAACCGAAAAATCTCATATTTTACTGTCAAATTCGCTCACTTTTCTTCAAAATAATAGGGAGAAAATTTTTTTATTAAGTTTTCTGTGGTTTGTCAACAGGCTAGTCATATTGTGCATTCTCTTACAAAAGATCAAGCCAATGCGTTGATTAATTTTTGAATTATCGTGTTTGCCAATCGGAAAACCGCGTTTTCGGGAAAAACGCTTTTAAAGGGTGTACCACATCCAAAAACGCTGGAGAAAAGGACCCAGAAAAAGTCCAGCGTGGCTACGGAGATTTATTTATTTATTTATTTATAATCTCAAGCAGCTTAAGACTACTGTCTTTTTATTGCTACAAAGCTTTTCTGGTAATTTTAGTCTAATCAAACCACAACGAGCAGATACAAATGTCATAATTTAATTAATTTAAAAAAAAACTACACTAACTGAAATACTCTTTACATTGCTTCTTAAACCTAAATATTGATTGGTTGTCTTTCATTGATGATGGCAAAGAATTCCAGTGGTAAACACCTCGCACAAAAAAGATTGCGGGAGACTATTCTAGAGGTTCAATACTAAAAATTAAGCGGATAAAAGAGAAACCGATTTTTTGCGCACTACACCAGACGCCCCTTAAGTGGGTGCAGCGTTCGAATATTCGAAATTGAGTACCAAAAATTTAGAAATTTTTGAAAAAAAATCGGAAATCAAAAATTCTATTGTGATGCAAAATGATTTCAAAATATATGAATCGTCGAGATCTGATGACAAAGCAAAACAGTAAGATCTAAAAGAGAAAAGAAATGGTAAAAAGTCTAAAAAAATTCTTGGGCATATTCTAGTTGTAAAAAAGTCTTTATTTGGTATTTCTTTAGACTATCGAATTTTTCTTACGCACTGTGTAAATTCAAATGATGGCCGGAGTTTAGGGTTCCAACTAAACCACTGCGAAGAAATTTTGAAGACAATAGAAAGAAGCTTCACAGTTTTTTTTTTAATTATGAAACGATTCAAAAACATACACGGACAAATCCCCGTCGAGCCCCGTACCGTACACGGCACGGCTTATTGAGAATAATGCTATATTTTTAATGATAATGTGTCACAATCAGTGGAATGCATTTAAATTAGTTACCGATATATTTAATTTGTTATTGTGATTATGAAACAGTATAAACCAGTATGGATAACGCAAATTTCACTCGAAGTTTAAATTGCAAAAGAAGAAAATCGATTGAATGATTTTTCGGCAATCGTGATCACGGAAAAATCATTTTCGGAAAAACGACATTTCAATATAATCGAGTTTGAAAATTCAAGTTACCATCACTGTGCTTGGCAGACGAGGCGCGAAGCGCTGTAACTTTCGATCTATTGATTGGATCGCTATGAAAATTTCGGAAAGTATTCTCAGAGTTGTACTTTCCAATAAAGTAAAAATAAGATTTTTGCAAAAAAAAATAAAAGGTATGTAACCTCTTAATATATTTTGAGAATCTAAGGTTCATTTAACTCAGACAAAAGTAATCAACTTCGCCATTTCTGATACGACCATGAGTTAAAAAGTACAATTTGTAGAATGTCTTTACACAAACAGAACCGTTTTTTTGTTGCTACATTGTTCTAGTGTGTACGGCGAAGCGGTTTGACCACATACAAGGGACCGAAGCGGTGCAAAACCGCTGAAGATCAGCTGAACGAGGTGACCGCCGACTCGCCGTCAAAAGCAGCGGCCTCTCGCAAGCAAACCTGTTTTTTATATATTTCTATTAAACTATTGAATTTAATAATATGATAATGATTTCGTCTTAGAGAAGCTCTTGGCTTACGTTGAAAAATAATTGGTTGTATCTTTACCGTGTTAGTAGAAATTTTTCATTTGTTGCGGTAATTATTGAAAATATTGAAGCTTCGTTTCAGATGACTCGAAGGCTTTTATCTGAAGCAGAGATATTAGTATCACCGAAAAATAACTTTTTACAACCTGCGGGTAGATTTGGAAGGTCAGAAGTTAAAATATAACACAGGATAAGAGCGACGTTTAAACCATGTGGGACCTTTACCTTCCTTCTATGTTATTTCATTAGCCCACAAAAAATCCAAATCCGCTCATTTGAATGAAAACCTCCCCTTAAGTATCACTGACAACTTTTCATAGTTTAAACAGTCTAAAACTTTGCCGAAGTTCCAAATAAGCGTTGGCCAAAGTTTTGTCAGGCTAATTTCTCTCAATGGCCCATTATGCAGTGGTATTATTTTCCAATAGTTTTTCACAGCCGGGGACATTCTCGCAGAAAAGAGATCGCTTTTGAAAAAATAATCTTCAAAAAAAAAGTTCAGCGCGTAAACAATTTAAAACATCTTCAACAATCAAGTGTCACACTTCAACTACTAAAAAGAGCTTCCAGTGCTGGTCCCCTTGGTAACAAAACCACGTGCACGGTACCTGTAGGTGTGTACAGAAAGGAAATATGAAGATGATTGCATCAGCACCGTGTCGCAGTAACTAAAAATAGCGACGGTGTACATTAATACATACGCCCCGCTGGCTGTTGCCACCCATCCAATGTGTTTTCAGGCTGCTTACTACGGCTGCCTGTTACCCGTACCGTATAGAGTACAACGGGGCAAGCTAGCCAATGGGGTGAGGCTGCCCATCTCTAGTAACAATTGAAGTTTTATGACGCTCTTGAAGCCTTTCCTAAAACCTTTAATGCATTTTGTGGTGTGCTGTAAAACTAGAAATGTTACTTGGGATTGCTTTACGCATTAAACCATCAATGTCCGACCTACTATGTGTAGTAGGTAATAGGAATAGCTCCTATTACTAAAGTAATAAGGTAAAACAGCACCATCAAAAAGTTAATATTGTGATATATACCTACTTGCTGAATACGTTTAGACAAATTAGTGTGGTTAAACCGGTGTTTTTCTTTTGTTTGGATTCAATTTTCCTTTACAGGGTAACAAATTGTTGCCAGGGTGAACAGAACCGAATTTTAAATATTTTGAAATTAGATATTCTGAAGGTACATACGAGAAGGAAAATTCTCTCTAGATTTAATTGGGATATGAGCACTACCACTCGAGTTACAGTTATTTATAGATCGCTACCTGTTGAACACTCGAAAGCGTGAAAAACACGCTGTATCGACCGCTATACTCAATTATCTTGGATTTTTTTAAGTTCCTTTGCGGCGATCATGATATCCCAGGAACCAATTTAATAATTTCATTCTGAAATTTTCACCATTTGTATCTTATTACATCAGCTATTTTGTGCACAAAAATATTTTTATTCGAATAACCGCTTAATTTTTTCGACAAGGTAGCTCAATTTATGTTGCGCGTGAAAAAAAAGTTTGTTCGAGTCGACCAACTTGAACATATCTTTGTATTGTGAGCTAGTTAGGATGATTCGTGTTAAAAGTTGAGTGTTTGGTGTATGTACCATAAAAAAGGATTGAAGTCTGCGGGGTAGTTTCCGATTCGAGTCTAAATTGCGAGGACCTATTGATACATGGGGTTGGCTGCTTTAAAGAATTCATGCTTCAACCAGTGAAAATACTGTGGTGTAAAAGTTTGCATTCAGCATTAGATCTATACTAACTTGTCAACTGACGAAGGTGTCTGTGATGAACCCCAGGAGATAGCATCTTCTGCTGTGCCTAGAAGCAATAGAAAAAGGCGAAACATTTCCCTCTAAAACTTCATTGTAAAGGTTCTCCAACAATAACTACTCGAGGAAGTACTGGTGTAAATCCGAAGTAAGTAGCTCCTAGTCTCAATAATCTGAGCTCAGAATAGGAGTTCCCAGCATTTCCATGGAAATCCCATATCTCAGCCAGAGAAAGAAATCTGGCTGGCTTAATAAATTTCTCTGATATTGCAGACCGTATGCAGCTTTAAATATTTCTGACCCTCTTAAAAGCATCCTAATAAGCTTTCTCCCCGCAATAAAAACATGCTTGATGCAGTTGACTGCAAAATTGCCCCTCATTTCAGCAATTGTATCCTTCGATGGCTAATTCATCGAACGAGGTCAAGGATTTGATCACTGTTCTACAGTTTAATTGCAGAAGCATTACCCCGAAAATCGATTCTTTTAAAGTTTTACTAAATAACTTGAAATGTGATGCATTTGCATTATTTGAAACATGGCTTACTTCAAGAATTGAGTTCAACTTTCACGATTTCAGTATTATTCGCTTGGATCGAAAAGGCTCTTACGAAGGAGATTTTATGGGGAAGTACTATTCTTTCAATAGAATCGACCTCCCCTCGACACAAGGAATTGAAGTTGTCGCCTGCCAAACCAGAATCAAAGGCAAAAATCTTTGCATTGCTTCCAGCTACATTCCCCCCAGAGCCTTAGTTGGACTTTGCGATATTGCAGAACTCCTTCCTGCACCGAGGACGAAAGCTAGGAAACGGAGTTACTGGCTCCGATTCGTCGACGAATTAACGAGAGAAACATCGATGAGCACTCTTTGGGGCACGATTAGAGGTATGCAAAACCGAAACAGTACTAACAAGAGCAAGGAATATTCAAACCGTTGGATATTTGCTTTCACCAGGAAGGTTTGTCCGGCATTCGCCTCGGCACAGATCTATCGCGCCGCATTAACTTAAGATTTCGTGAACGAAATACCGTTTTCGATGGTGAAGGTCTCACTTGTTCGCTTCTCGTGTGGTCGGTGTTAAGTCAAACCGGACCAAGTCGCAAAACATCAAAAAATGAGACAATGATGCCACTGGATAAGAAATTTCGTCAGCTACATTCGACTTTTGCCAGATTTGGAATATGTAACAATAATCAAGAATAATGACAAAAATTAATTTTCAAATATAATGTAAAGGATGCTACGATTCAAACTTTAAGCTCGTTTTTCTCGAATTCAATATTTTGTCACTTAGTCCGGTCTGACTGAACACCGACCATGTAACAATAAAGCCCCACGACCAGACAAAATCAAATTGAACTTCTTCAAGAATATGCCATGAGGTGCTTATTGAATTTATTTAGCAAGTTTCTTTGGGGTAATATTGTCCCACACGATTGGAGACAAGTGAGTGTCATTGCTATCCAAAAACTAGCCTCCGACCACAACTTGTATCAACCAATTGCAATGCTCTGTCCTATATCCGTAAATTTTTTGAGAAAATGATCTTGCAGCTCCTCGAAAATTGAGTCTAAGAAAATGGCTTACTGTCAGATGCACAATTTGGCTTCCACAAACGCGAATACCTCATCAGAAATTCGAATGGCCTATGACAACAAAGAGCAGCTGGCATCAATTTTTTTTATATTTTAAGGGGACTTTTGATTTACTTTCTTTGTTTTGAAGTAGAATACTTCCAACGACTCAATATAGGGTTCCCGTTTCAAAATTTTCTACTGGAATTTTACCCGATTTTTTAAACGTGAATATCTGCCGTTGTACTGAATGAAAAAATAGGATTATTGCGCTATCTGATTGGAAATATATACAACAATTTTGTACCCATTTCCGTAGAATGTACAATTCCTAAAAATAACGGAAATAATAGATTTTATGAAACCAGTAATTATCTGATCCACGATTGGTTGGTACAACTCGACCAAGCAGCGATCGTTGTTAGGACTGCCCCTTTGTCATCCAATGAACCTCGACACGTATAAAAAGGGAACATAAGAAAAATTCGCTTGTTTGTGTTCTGACGTTGTAAGCGTAGCAGCTGCTGCGTTTCATGTCAGCTGGCATTCTTCGGTGGTAAGTAATAAATCCCCACTGCAACCAGGCGATAATAGCATTTCATTCCAATGATGCACTGGCGTGCCAGTTTCATGCATACACAGAAGATGCAACGATGACACACCACAGAAAAAGCAGAAAGCTCTTTCTTTCGGAGCTAAATAAATGGATTGGCGATGGGATGGTTTGGTGCGAGAGAACCGCGCTCTCTTGCTATTTAAAATATATATGGCGTCAGGTGCGTGTTCAGATTAATTCACCACGGCGCGCGTTACAGAGTGTACCGTGGTGAATTTATCTGTGTGTTTCCTCTGGCAAGCGGTGGTGCGGATGCGACTAACGATTTGATAAACACTGGTTGTCTCGTAGTAAAAAGGAGACGGTGTTGGCTTATTCGATGCTGATATTATGATTTTCTGTTTATGATTTGATATGAGTTACTTCGTAAAGCTTATTTACGAGTTTATAGAGCATTTTTACATTGCCCGGGATAACTTAAAACACTCGGTCCTCGAGGCAAACTGGGAAAAAGTTTTACGTATCATCATGCTATAAACACAGTGAAAAATAAATATCCGTAAAACCAGACTAATTATATAACAGCTTGATGCATGGCGGGACTTTTGCATCCACATAAGGGCCAGCTTATTATATATGCGGCTAAATGACGCAATGTGCCTTTTTACTTTTTTTTTGTTTGCGAATATCGCGGCTCAACAAGTGAAAAGCTCCTTTAAAAGTAATATCCTGGTACTGCATTCGTTGACGATTATCATACGTGACAATTGCAGGGTAATTGCAAAAATTTCACTCTAAGAAATCTGCTTGGTTATGTTTTGAGTATATTATTATTTAGGAAAAGAGGAGGTAAAACGCTTCCCCTAAGGATATATGATCATAACATAACTATAGAATATTAACCAGAAGAATTTAATTAATGATATCTTTTAACCACAATTTTCCCCTGTAGTAGCAATCATAACGCTTTGCAAAAATTTGCAATGTTTCAAAAACATTATAAATTACACTTTGAAAAATGGGCAGGGCAAATTGTACTTGTGCGGGGGTAAACTTCACCACATCAAGCGGCTATAATTCACTATGTACGGGTAGCATTATTTCGGTGTTTCCATTAGAAATAACGAAATAACCGGTTTAAATACAACCTACCAGAAGATAGTCAAAATTTTAGCATTCTTACTAACCGCCTAAAATGTATTCTACTTCAATCCGGTTATGTCTCTGACATGATCACTATGGGTGTAGCCTTCGTCTACCCTCCATTCCATGCCTGGAGCCAGACTCGGGCTGGCAAAGGTCAAATCAATCCACGCCTCCACTCCGTTTCTACGGAATGTACTAGCGGAGCCATCATTAGCTAGCACAGTATCGAGTTTCGCAAACGCTTCCATTAGCGCTTGACCCCTGCTATTTGTACAGCGGCTGCCCCACTCCACTGCCCAAGCGTTGAAGTCTCCCGCTATTACTACCGGTTTCCGGCCCACGAGGTCCGACGAGAGCCTGTCGATCATCTGGTAGAACTGTTCTATTGGCCACCTTGGTGGGGCGTAGCAGCTGCAATAGAACACACCATTGATCTTGGCAATCGCCACACCCTCGGCGGAGGGGTGTATTACCTCTTGAACCGGGAACCTTCCCGTTGTACAGATTGCCACCATTCCAGACCCGTCCGACACCCAATTGCCGTTGCCGGCAGGGATGCTGTACGGGTCTGATAAGAGGGCGACATCTGTCCTCGACTCCGAGACCGACTGCCACAGCAGCTGTTGGGCTGCTGCACAATGGTTAAGATTTAGCTGTGTGACTCTCACGGCTTCTTCTTATTTAACTCGCCGAAGGGAC
Organism: Topomyia yanbarensis; assembly: GCF_030247195.1. Taxonomy (NCBI): domain Eukaryota; kingdom Metazoa; phylum Arthropoda; class Insecta; order Diptera; family Culicidae; genus Topomyia; species Topomyia yanbarensis. The sequence goes on from NC_080672.1 coordinate 300,491,395, forward strand.
ACGAAGGTCCGCCCATAGCATGTTTATGGGCTTGCTTCTTAGCGGTGCAGATAAGGCACTTATATGCCTTAGTGCACCCCCGCTCTTTATGCCCCTCCTCGCCGCATCGACGACATAGCTTGCTCCTGTCTATGCCTTTGCATTCGTAAGCTTTATGGCCGGATTCTAGGCACCGATAGCACCTGTCCACTGAAGGCGGCTGGGGTATACTAATAGGGCATACCGACCAGCCGATCTTCAGCTTCCCTTTCTCGGTTACCTTTTTGGCATCCGCATTCAGTAGCCTGAGGTAGGCTACTTGGGTGCCAGAGGCTCCGTCCCTCAATCGCACAGAGGCCCGCTCGATTGTGACGCCGCATTGCTCCTTGACGGCTGCGACGACGTCTTCTGCGGTCGTGAACTCGTCCAAGTGCTTGCACTGGAGAGTTGTTTCCGCACCTAGCGACCTGATTTGGGCGCCCTCACCGAGGACCTCTTGGGCCAAGGCCTTATATACTGCACTTGATTGTGCGCCTCGCTTCAGCACCAGGAGCATCTCTCCCGTATTGGTGCGTCTTACGCTACGCACATCCTGCCCAAGGGCCGAGAGACTTTCGGCCGCCTTCATCGATTTAAGGACATCGGCGTATTTGTCCTTGTCGGTTTTTAACCACAAGGCTTCGCCTCTGTCCTTGGCCTTCCTCGCAGGCCGCGGTACCTCCGGTTTCGGTGCCGGCTTTTTCTTGGTAACCAGCGTCCAGGGGTTTGAGCCCCCCTGCCCCGGTCGTGCCGGGTTGCTGGTACCATCGCTCTCCACAGCGAGGTCACTCTCGCCCTCGCTTACCTCACCCAGGTGGCGTTTGACCTTGACGGTTGCACGCCGAGTGGTGTCGGTTTTGGCACCCTCGCCTGGCGACTTCCTAGGGCGCTTCGCATTCGATGCCGTCTTGCGATTTCCCTTTCCCTTTCCCTTCGAGGGGAACTCGGTCGCCGCTCCGATCGACGTGGCTGCTCCGTAGAAGGTAAAGGCCACTGTCTGTGAACCTCTATCGACCTTCTCTCTTTCCTCCCTATTGGAGGCCACTGTCTGGGTTTCTCTGTCGGGCCTCTCCCGACATTCCACCCTCTCAACATAGGCCTGCTGTTCCTGTCTTGCGACACGAACAGCTTTCCGGAGCTCCAAGAGGCTCAACTTCAACTCCTTGGCTACGTTCTGCTTTGCGCTAGCGAAGTCGATTATAGAATCGAGTTGCTTCGCTACTTTGCGCATCGCAGCTATTGGCCCCTCCGATGCATTGGTAGGGGTATTGCCTACCGCTGCTGGTGGGTCACTGGTGCTTTCGGGTGCAGCACTCATCGCTCCACTACTCTCCCCACGGGGGGGAGACCTCGCCAAACCACCTCTTGCGAAGGGGTTTGGCACCTCCGTCTGTTTGTTTTTATTTTTATTTGCCTCCATGTATAGTCCCACGAGTAGCGCGAGAAATATATGTCCGCCACGCCAGAGCTCCGCATTAGCGTGGTAAGGGACGCTTACTGTGGGGGTTGCCCAGGTACCCCACAGGCTCCGTTAACGATCGAGCATCTTTTTCACCCCCTCGATCACTCATCCCTCGGCACGGGTCGCTTCACGCCTTGGAATTGGGGTTATGCCCTACCTTGCTTTACGTGGTGATCTTGGCCCGGATCATCACAACCATCCTCCTTTACCAGGGCTTTGGACCTGTAGCTCTGGTTCTCAATAGTTCCATGTACGTATGTTATTACAGACATGCTACTATTGGGATCCGTCATTCGCTAGCGGATCTCCCAGTCTCTAGTTAGGCGCGTTAACCACTCCGCCATCGATGTGATGATGTTATCGCAAATTCCCAACAGTATCGTGATCCCGTGATATGTTGACGGTTGACACACTTGAAACAAAAAAAAAATATCGTGCCATGGCATGGATAAGCTGGACGATTTACAAAATAATGGCAAAACCTTTATATATGAGGGGAATAAAGTAAGTATTATGGTAGTATCTGAGAATTTCCTATGTGACCACACTAACGATCGGGATGTAAATCAATAGCAGCCAATTCAAGCATTACATCAATCATTACAAATTTGGAAGATGATGGAAATCGGTCAAGAATTTCCTGAAGAATAGGTGGCACTGGCAAGTTCTCCGGGGCATCAGACCGTCTTATGTGGCCAATGTGATCAAACGACTACCGGCCTGCAAATCTAATTAATTTAACACCCATTTTAATTAGTTTTGCATCATCTAGATATCATGGTGGAACCTGTTTAAATAGGGATTTACTGTATGACCGCATTTCTCTGCCAGTAACTTCGGAGCCGGACATCGGATCAGAATTAATTTCTACAGTAACATGTACCTTTAATTTGAGACCACGTTTGATAAAATCGGTTCGCTCATCTCCGAGTAGTCGATGTGCGATTATTGGTCACAGACAAACACACATTTGCCGAACTCAACGAAATGAGTCGAATGGTATAAGAGTTTCGGCCCCTCTTTTCAGAGCGATTCCATAGCCTTTCTATAGAAAGTCAAAAATGTTTATATGGGAAATTCACCTGTGACCTGATACCGATACTTTGTTCATATGAATTTCGGTAGTTTTCAATGCGAATACTATACCCTTCATTTAAGATAAACATTGTGGAAATCGAGTCAGCAATATGTGAAAAATAGGTGTGAATCTAATTTCGGGACTTGGCCATTTTCTCGGCTCCTCCGGAATCCTCAAGAGTTTTCAATCTGACTTGGATTTGAAATTAGTGATCAGGATCAACAATTTCAAGCAATATAGAACTCATTTCAAATAGTTTTGCATCATTTAGATATAAAGTTTTTACCGGTTTGTATGGGAATCCCGCATGTGACCGTATACTTCAACCCGTAACACACGAACCAGAACTTCCATTCGAATAGAATTTAATAGCAGGGTACGCTGTAGCTTTCATTTGAGACTAAATATGAGAAAATCGAGTCAGACATTTCTAAGAAGCGGATATGAATTCAATTCAGCAATTTAGCTACAAAGCTTCCGGCTCCGCCGAAGGTGTCCAAAAATGGTCAATGTGTGTTCAGTAAACTGAAACTATAAATCCAAGCAATTTAGAAAATATTTTATGAAGTTTTACTTCTTTTAGATGACATCCTGATACCGATTTATATGGATATCTCATGCGTGACCACACTCTTGAATCCGTAACTCCGTAACTGGAAGTCGGAATTAAATGGAATTCAATTACAGCCTAAGCGTACCTTTCATTTGATACAAAGTAAAAACCGGTTCTACAATCTCCGAGTAACTGATATGCAGTTGTTGGTCACGTACATACACACATATAAGCACACTCACACAAACATTGGCCGAATTCGACGAACTGAATCGAATGGTATAAGAGTCAGCCCTTCGGACCTCGGTTAAAAAGTTGATTTTCAGAATAGCTGCATAGCCTTTCTATAGGAGAAAGGCAAAAAATGATCTAACGTGTAATCCCCTAGTTTTAGAAAATTTCAAATGTAAAACATAGAAATTGTCACTTTCAAGCTGTCGTAAACGAGCCTTAGCAAATAAATAAACTGAATTTAAAAATAACCGCGCGACTCCCATTTTGGCCGACTCGCCCCGTTCTACTCAATGCCATAGTTTCGGTGCCACACCTTGCCCGCTTTTGTGACCTTCGACATCGACGAGCGTCGCTTAGATCTCACCCCGGAGAATGATGAAGGCACACAAAGCATCGATGTACGTGAAGTGACAAAGGACACCCCCTAGACCAGAGCTGACGGCTGAAGTACAGGCGAGGCAGTGTGTTCTGCCCTATCTGACTGTGTCAACACCAAACATCAACTGCTGCTGCTGCTACTGCTTGAAGAAAACAGGCAGTTGAACAACAATGGCCATATGTTGTAGACATATGTACATATGTATAGTCGTCTCGGCTGCTATGTTATTGTGGAGACCTTTTATCGTTAACGGTAGCGTCTGCTTGAAATGTGCTGAATTATTACCTACTGTATCACTATAAAATATAGAATAGACAAAATTCTGGATTTTTTTTACAAATATGAAATAAATAGTGAATTTAGCGTAATCAATCAAACGTAAAATTTGGGTGCTGTTGTCTTCTAGGAGTTCACTTTGTCACGTCTATAAATATTTGGCTTATAAAGCCGTGTGGTATCCAGCGGGTTGGAATCTTTCATAGATACTCAGTCAAGAATTGACCCACAGGGTTCCTGCGAGCGTTTCCATGTAGTAGGAGGCAACTAAGAAAGTAAAAGTGAAGGAGTAAATAGCTCCTTTCCCGATGGCTGAATGGAATGATTTTAATCGGAAGCGGAGAGTACCATAGGCTTTACCCGAAATGTTTGAGGCGAATTTATGGCGTATAAATTGATTCTTAACGAAATATTTTCAATTCCTTCGAATTTTGCGTCCCTAAACTCACATTTAATGGTTCGTGGTTTTATAATCATAAACCTCGGATGAGATCGAACCTAACTCATTGGGGTTTGAGCCGGTCCACATTAATGCCAAAAATAGCAAAAGCCGCTTCCGACGACGTACAAAGACAGAAATCGTTAGACTATGAATAAAAGCTAATGTTACACAGTAACCTGTCAGAATTGCACCAAGTGAATAGTTGCATTTGAACGGAACGACAAGCTTTTATGATAGCTACTTTGATACTGCTAATCGCTTTCTGAAGTCGTAAAAACGTGGCTTCAAAAAGGCAACAAATTTGCATTCCTCCGTACCACTTGAATTCAAACTCATGAAGTCAGCATGGATTATTCAGTTTGTTTAAGGCTGTATCAACAAAGGCAGTCGTCTCTTCTAACGAAACTATTTTTAATAAATTTATTTTATAGATCAAGAAATTATAGAAAAATACATTTTTCAGTCCGCCGCTACACATCGCTTGCCAAGCGAAATATTTTTTGTGAGACTTCAGCCTATTTCTTGTTTTGCAAATTGTTCCAAGATCAATTGAAACTTTTGTTTTTTCCATGTGGTATCCGGCGTGCTGAAATCTCTCGAAAAATTTCAGCAAAGAATTAACCCACTTGGTTTCTGTTCCCGTGTCGTAAGAGGCGACTAACAACAGATGTGGCTGTGCTCCACTAGGAGGTTGATAACAGTTTACTATTTCTCTCCAGACAAAACCATGCTAGAGACCGTATGGCATTCGGCGGGTTTAAGTATCTCAGCCAAGAATAGAACCACTGAGCTCCTATGTCGTAAAAGGCGAGTAAAAACAGAACTCCTCAAATCTCGATGTTTCTTCGTTCCAATGACGGAATAGCTGGCAGGACGAAAATATGCTTGTCGCGTGCGGAGTGTTGTGGATCTTAACCTTTCTGTGTTAAGCGAATCCCTGACACAGGGGACGTTTGTTTCTTCGCATATCTTTTAATTCAAATGCTGGTCATGTCCCTAGTTTGGGGTTCGCAATAGGCGATTATAAGCCGACGTATTCCATAGTTGCTGTACAACAAGTGCTGATGATGTAATATGCAGTGCTGTGATAGTGTATGGTTAAAGTAGCACAAATTAGTCTTTAGCATAAACGTACAGCAACTATAAATCTATCCCGCCTTGTACAGGAAGGGAAAACTTCCATAAGTTTGATTCCAGAAGCGAATTTCCACAAAGGAAAATTCTATGTTGGACGCTACTTAACCCCGTCTTCCTAGCTATCAATAAAAATGACATGAAAAATCCACGTGAAATGTCTCATGCAGGCATATTTGTGAATAGACGTCGACGCATGTCTTACATCTGACCTCACAACTCACGATATTTGTGCTATCACAGTCAATAACATAAACAGGAAACACGTCTATTGTTCGTATTTGCCGCATGATGAACCATCACCTTCTGATGATTTCAAAAGGCTTGTATAATACTGTAGCAGTAATGGGATTCCACTAATAATCGGGAGTGATGCACATGCCCACCATATAACTTTGGGCAACACAGATATCCATTTGAGAGGCATGGAACATTTAAGTAGTATAAATCTGCATATTCTTAATGTAGGAAATCGCCCACATTTGCACGATCTGACAGAGAAGAGGTGTTAGATGAAACTCTCTGCTCTGACAGTATAGCGCGTGAGTTGGTAACCTGGCTCATATCCAACGAGCTCGAACCGTCGTTATCTGATCTTAAGTTCATCGTCTTTGATCATTTAATTGTCTAGATGCAGCATCCTCTTGCGGTTCTACTGTGTATAAATCAATTTAGAATAAGTGGTAGTACAAAATTGGATATAATTATGTGGACTTTGCTAGAATATAAATTCCCATTCTGTTGATCAAACCATTGATGCCTGCAGATCATTTCCAGTCCTTTTCGGATAGACGAAAATTGAGTCACTTTCCACATCAAGTGTGAATACTGACAATTGCGAGAAACGTGCTCCTTCTAATCCCTTGAAAATGGTTAAAAAATTTGGTAAAAATCGAAGAAAAAAGCAAAATCGGAGAGATGCTCTCTCGAACCTTGCTTCGGCTCATTATATACAGACTTCGAGTCTCAATACTTACCGACTACAAGTAAGATGGGAGAAAGCTTACTTTTCGATTGCGCTGAAGATTGATCTGTTAAAAGAACTTCACGGGTTTCTCTTTTCAGTTCCTCCCAACATTTTCATATCCAATTTCAGTGGGTTTGGCATAAAGTATAGTTTGGTTCACTCCTGATAACGAACAAATCTGAACCAACCTGAAACAGAAATTGAAGGAAATAAGTGGGAGGGCACTTCCGTTTTATCGTCGAACCATGTAGCCTTCACCAAAATAAGGTAGTCCTAAAACATTTCGCGAAATCCCAAGGAATGTTTGAAGAGTGGAATCCCAACGGATGTTCCAACGTGCCAATTGAGTAAGATGCTGCTGATTCTTCCGCCGCTACACATCGCTTGCCAATCGAAGAATTTTTTTCGCGATTTCTTGTATCTACACTACAAAATCAGTTGAAATCTCGATGACATGCGTACAATATCAATTAGCTATTGTGGTTATCTCAGACTAGACGTTTAAACATTGGTGAACATTGGTTAGGTCCTTCAAATAAAAACAAATGAAAAATAGACAAGGCACGTTCTTTTCCAACATTCAGAGAGTCCCAAGAAATTCAAAAGTTTATTGGTTCATCGTCGGAATGTTTCAATGAAGTTCACGGAAAGCCTTTGAGTGGCTGAGAAGATTTCTATGAAATTCAGGATCCAGGAGCCCTACATGCAACTTCACTAGGTTTCTCTGAAACCAGGAGTCTTCACAAAATCGTGAAAACCTCACAAGTAATTTCACAGGATTTCTCCGAAACCAAACCAACTTCAGATAGTTTCAATGGTCTGTAGACAGTTGCCCCGAAAAGTAGGCACATTCTACAACTTAAACATGCGCTACGACCTTGAAGCAAATATTGATTGAATTCCGGAATATCCTAGAAGCATCTTGAATATCCTACTACGCAAATCAAATAAGTCGTACAAACTTCAGCGAATTTCTGGAGAATATTTTGAACTTGCTACGAACGTCGTGCAAATTCTGTCGAAACCAGTGTAGTTCTTCAATCTCCCGCGATGTTTTGAACATTTGAAAGCGTTTCTACCTTCTGGGAAATTCTAAGAATTCCGTGAATATTCGACGATCTTTATGTAAGACTTGCTTATAACGTGCTCTACGAATATCAGACAGCAGGACAAACTCCGGTATAGTTTGCATGGACTTCAGAGAAGTACTGCGAACTTCAGAGAGATCCTACGAAGATCTAGACAGACATTAGAAATTAAGGGACATTCTACTAAAACATACATTCGTATACGAAACCTAGTGAGTTCAAACCATATTTCGGAGTGTTGCAGCTATCGGATTTTTTTTTTTTGTGAAATACGCGACAATAATTAGTATAATTCCAACAGTTTCTATGATGCAAAAATTTCGTTCATTACATATTCAGGCTTGCTTTTGCCGAAGATTCAGGTTTTACTTTCCACGGTTGGACCTGAAACTCTGCAATGTGAGATCGAACAAAAATCATGCTAACTTAGCTGGTCCAGTACCACATTGCCAATCTTCGAAAATATACCCAAATATGTGAAATGTTTCCAGATATTTGTCAACGGCCATAAATGTTGCCATTTTTAGTAGATATTTTTCTGATCACTAAAAAACGGTAACAATAGGTGAAATAAACGCACCCGTCTGCTGTTTATTTAATTGAGAATTGGTGAGTTTTCCTATTTTTTAGCTCGATATATAAGCCGTGTGGTGTCCGGCGGGCTGAATTTTTTTTGCCAAGAATAGAACCACTGGGAACCTGCTCCCATATCGTAAGAGGCGACTAACAATGTGCTAGGAGTTCCTAGGTCAAGGTATTGATCCGTACCGAAGACTTAACCTGGGCGGACATTAAGGTTTTGCATCATAGCCTTTATCCATTCTATATTAAGTGAATCACTGACATATAGTCACCTTTTCTTATTCGCAATTCCCGATTGTGTACCAACATTTCAGGTTTTTATATGGCGGTTGTACAACAGCCGCAAAGGATGAAGCCTAATTCTACACTAGGTAACAGCATATATTAATATAGCGGCTCTTCCACGCCAAGGTATAACTTTCAAAGCTTTGGTTTCAAACCCGTATTTAAAAAAGCAATCTTTCAAGTAGGATTTTTTTGAATTGGCCTAAGATGAAGTTTTTTGTGTGGCAAGCGATCTGTAGATGTATCAAACGTCTACCGACAAATCTACATTGACCTCCAAAAGTGACTTTTTGACGTTTCATGAAGGTCTGACACTGGCTTTGTACTACTTTTGCTTTCCTAAACAGTGGTAAACATTTCCATACTCCAGAACTTCATTCTGTCAGAAAATTTAGGGCTATCGGAAACTCGCACTCCTGGTTTTTTCAAAATCATCCAGCGCAGTACTCTGCGTCCCTCTTTCGATTTTGAACCGCTCCCATTCATTCTTCTTCTGGGCCGCCAATGGATCAAAAGCCCTTGTCGTTTTGTTTATTATATTTATTAAGCATGTCATTTGCAATTTGGCAATTAACCCAATTATTGAAACGTATCTGATAGGGAGAGTGGTGATGCCAACTTGTTATTAATATTTCTCAGTGAATTTCTTCACATTCATTTGGGATATCTTTTATACTTTTTGGATGCTTCCTTTGAACCGCTAACATTGGAAATAATTATTGAAGTGTTAATAAGAAGCAACACTCCCGGCTGTTCGGAGTTCAAATTGCTCGTTTCGAATTGTCGGAAATTGATCGCGAGCGACTTTCGTACATATTGCTAAAATCATATTTCTACTGGAGGTTGCACTCCTGAAAACTTAAATCTAAAATAAAAAAAACAAAGCTCGTGAGTACTTAGCTAAATCGCAATACCTACCAAGATATATCCTGATTCATTTCCCTACCTACTTACACCTCGGTCATAATAGTTGAACTAACATTTCTTTCCATCCCAAAATTGGCCTGCGTGGCCATCTACATTATTGATCATACTATAATCTTAGTCTCTTTAGATTGCACTTTGAGTATGATGTGCTACTCCCAAGTATCATACAATTGGTCCAATATGCAATTTTAATAGGCTTTGATCAATCGCGCGAAACTCACGGGCGGTCAACTAAGCTAAGCTATATAATTATTTGGCTTATATTTTTCGAGTTCATGATAATCAATTTTCCCCGACATTCAATCTGTTGGAATACTACCCCACGACCCAAAAATTGTTTTCTCTTTAAACGAGTTTCCTATTTTCATACTTCCTATTGTCTCCCTACCCATTTGAATCCGTTAGATAACGGAGCGCCTGTCATCTTTGTTTACGGCTTAAAAGCTATGGTGAAAATTGAGACATTTGTTTATTACTACACTAGTGTACGACTGTGCTCTAAACCAGAAACAACATTGCCCTGCATCCAGCTGCATTGATAGCTTTCTGCAGGATTCATAAGTATATGACTAATCACTGATACATAAATTCAAAACAAGTGTTCAAAATCCCTCACTATAAGTTACGACTCCAGCTCCGTTTAAGCTCGACAAATTGAATTTGTTCAAAACTCTTTCGGCGCTAAACTACAGCGTCCATTGAAACACTAGTACCTAAATGTCTATTCGGTACCGGTAATCGATTTTTCTTTATAGCACTCTAGCACAAAACCAACAGTACAGCACCATCCCCAATCTCCTGGACGTTCACAATTATTTACAGAGGAAATTATTTTAACTTTCATTGAGTGCCGGAGCAAGTGTATGTACACTCAAAAACTCCACCGTCATTTCTTGTTTGAATGTAGTTTCCTGCCAGTTGGATGGATGTCCAATTCAGGCAAATGCAGCATCAGCATTTATATTCCGCATAGCTAGGGCGGTATGCTATTTGGAAACTGGAAAGTAATTAAGATATTTTCCACTCCATGAGAGACCGAAACCTGACGGGATGTCCGGATGCCTAAAATATAACTAGCCCTCGAAAACCTACCCAACCGAGGCGGACTACCGGGTGTAATATATATGTCAGTCGAGAGCATATTTGGTTCTATTTTCAGACTAGAGTCCGAGGTGTGTGCGGAGGTGGGTACTTTTATTTATGATACGAAAATAACTCGCAGGAAATGAGAGATATTTCAAATGTTTGCCGAATCGACGGCTGGCCGAGGTGCGGCCTACAAACGTTTCGTATTCAGGATGACTATATATTCAGTATCCTGAAAACCCGTAATTGGAGTTTTAATTGCGTGACAAAATTTTAAAACTCAATAGGAAACGCATTTTGATTGAGTTTTTCCAGAAGAAAACCTGGCCTGCTTCTGCGGGAAGCGAAATTACGTGTAACCAATTAATTATTAAACAAGATTATTTAACCGTTTCGGCAAAAATGGTAATTAGCCAGGCGAAATCCGATCTCGCAAATAATTTAAACCAGCCAACTTTTCCTTCTGCCTTCGAACAGCTTAACGGAAAAGTCTGGCCGCCGTTGTTTCCCCAAATCAATTACGCTTTAAAACTGCCTTTTCGCGCCTTACTCGAGCTTCCCTCTAAAAGAATAAAGAGACTAGTAGCTGGAGAACCGCGCGTAGGCGTCAGACAAACAGGATATAATGTTACAATTTTACAGGGCTTTCACTTGATGAAATATCTGTTGTTTAGAAACGCGTCTGACGGGTCTTCCCTTGTTGCGCACGATGGTGAAAGGGTTGAAACTGGAACGCAAATTTTGACAACTCGAGCTCATAAGTTTCTCTTTATCTCATTTCCGCTGACATGGGGGAGTCGCTTATTTTATGATATTAATGATTTACGTGTGAGACGTAGATTGTTGGAACGATCTTCTGCTATGACGCATAGATTCATTAATTTTAATTGAGCGAATTTATTTCCATGCTTGAACCAGAACACACTGCATCACAACGGCTGTCCCTTTTATTCGACTTCCAACTGTTTCGAAATATCCGGTTCATTTTTAAAAGTTACTGAAATGAAGAAACTATTTAATCCTTGTAAAAATAGTTTTTTGTGTAATCAATAGCCTTATTACTTGAAAGTAATAGGCCAAAGTTTCAAAGCTGAGCTCCGAACAGTTTCGGAGTTCGGGTAATATATACAGTAGAGTGGATCGACATATTCCATTTTTCAGCATAGCACTTCTTGAGTTTCTTTGTGGTCCCAACTGATTGTGTAAACTTTAGGGGCGATTGGTCGCTCCTCGGTTTTGCGCATTGCGTTTAAAGTTTTTATGGAAATTAGTATGGAAAACACTACTTTTTGCATCTCAGTATGTTCAGATTGCAATTTCACTTGAACTGAAAAACTAACCCTATGAAAAGTTTGTCCAGAATGTGATTAACAACTGTACCGAAAACTGCAACTAGCTACGATTTTTTATAAAGCTGTTATTACGATTTTAAGAAGAAGGGTTAAAATCAAATCAAAACTTCTGTCAACACTGCAAATGTACCACCAACACCTACGGTTCAATCCTACATATCTCAGAATGTGTTCATCGCAACGACTTGGAATTTTTCAGAACATTTGGATTTAGTCGAGAAGTCAAAAAACTGATTTAATTCTCCCAACAGTGAGAATGAACCATTCTAATATCTTTTATCACATTTTTATTGCATTTATCCAATCAATTACCATTGGCTGACAAGACACGTAAATAAGCAGTAGACTGCCCAGAAAAATAATGAATTTTTGAAAACATAATCGGCCCACCCCTGATTCGATTCCTAGTCCCACCAGGAGTTCTTGCACCAAATTTGGAGCAAATCGGACAAGTCTAGCTACCGGACCAACGTGCCTGAAGTTTGTATGAGATTTTTCGACAATTTACGTGGAGAAACCCCACTAACTCGCATTTTTGGCGCTAGGTGGCACTGCATGCATCGTATTATCACTGTAAGTGAAAATAAGAAAGATAATTTAATTGTCTACAAGTTTGTCGAAGACTGCTAGTCAATCCGGCTTTGGTAAATGAAGTTATTAAAATTTTAACGAAGTGATGTCTGAGTCAGTTTTCCATGGGGCCTAGCAGTGCATGGTTGTGTATCAGTACTCGATTCCCACGAACTATACATTTTTGTGAAATAATCGTTAGGTTTGTCTCAATGGTATGTTCAGAAGAATTATACCACATAATACGAGTTATGTTTTGGTTGGAAAATTTTAGTACCAACTGTGACTACATAGAGGGCGCCAACACTAACTTTTCATAGAAGAGAGATAGAATATCGGAATGTTCGGGAGAATTATTGCAAAATGCCTGTTCTACAACTTTGTGGAAGACATCTAATTTCTATCTCTCTCCGTTGAAAAGTTAGTGTCAGCGCCCTCTATCCGGTACAATGTGGAACTAAAATTTTCTAACCAAAACATGACTCCTATTATTTTCTACAATTCTTCTGAACATACTATTGAGCTAAATCTAACGGTTATTTCACAAAAATGTTTAGTTCGTGGGAATCGAGTACTGATACACAACTATACACTGCTAGGCCCCATGAAAAACCGACTCAGATATCACTTCGCTAAAAGTTTAATAACTTCTTTTAACAAAGCCAGATTCACTAGCAGTCTTCGACAAAGTTGTAGACAATTAAATTATCTTTCTTATTTTCACTTACAGTGATAATACGATGCGAACAGTGCCACCTAGCGGCAAAAATGTGAGCAAGTGGCTTTTCTCCATGTAAATTGTTGAAAAATCTCATACAAACTTCAGGCATATTGGTCCGGTAGCTAAGCTTGTCCGATTTGCCTCAAATTTGAAACAAATGCTCCTGGTAGGACTAGAAATCGACTCAGGGCTGGGCCAATAGGGGTCATTTTTTCCTGTCACTCTAATAAGCAGTCATTTATTTGAATCTCGATCAGAAAAAAATGTATGTGCCATACACTGTAATTGAAATAAACGGTAAACGAAACCAAAACTTCAACCGAGTCTCGGGTTCAAAAACATAACGATTACATGTGTGCACGAGATTCAACTCGTGTTGATGTAATCTGAACAGCGGTTTCGGTTTGGCTTTACAAAACCGAAGCTGGTGCTTCAGTTGAAAGAAGAGACAGTAAATTGATGTGCAGTGCTGCCGAATTGGCAAGTGAAATGTATAAAATGAATTGTTCAACATCGATGGGGTAATATCGAAATGTTTGGTTCCGGGAAGTTTACAGTTCCACAGTTGATGTTTGCCGCCATACTAAAAAACCAGCATGGCGGATACGAATTCCAAATGGCGACTTTTTTATTTCAATTATAGAGGTTTTAACCTTAGGGTCATTCGCCTCTTCGGGTCAGAAAAATCGGGACTCGAACCCAGGAGCGCTGCGTACAAAGCAATCGATTTTCCAACTACGCTACGCCCACCTCTTCAAAATGGCGACTTCATCTTGGCAATTAATTATACGAAACCATACTACTATTGTACGAAGATTCAACATGGTGAACCTGAATCAAAGATGGTGGGATTTTATGACTACTTATCATCTGAAATCATGAAATATGGGTTTTATTTTTTTCTCGTGTGGCGAACATGTGTTGGAACATGCACTTCCAAATGCAGTCTGCTACAAGCCTGAGGAGGACTGAATGCACGCTGCTCTGAAAAGCTAACGAAATCGTCTTAGCGCACCAGCAGCTGCTGGTTCAGTGGGCCATTTGCGCGACTTCCGGAGGGTTAATTTGTTATGCCTTGTGATATAGTGGTAGAATAAACATGATGTGGTTGAGTGTAGGGAGGGGTATGTAATAAGGGGTGATCTAAGAGGGGTTTACGTGAGGTGGGGGGAGGGGGTTATCAGCGAAAGGGGGACCCCCTCCGTACACCCCTAGCTATGCCCCTGTTAAACTCCAAAAACCCTATTCAGTCGAAAAAAAATTTGTCCGGGATTAGGTTGCCGACATGAGGAAAGCAAAAATATGCCAAAATACAAAAAAGTCAAACATTGTAACAAAAATTTTTTCGAGGTTGCGTCAAATATCGACAATCATTTTGATATCAAAGTAGTACCAGATTATATGGAAAATTTCTGTGTGGTCGCACTCTTAAACCCGTAGCTACGAAACCGGAATTCAGATCAACACAAAATTCAATAGCAGCCAATGGGTAGGTTGCACCTTTCATTTGAGACTAAGTTTGGGGAAATCAGTCAAGTCTTCTCTGAGAAAAAGGAGTGACATTTTGACATATACATACGAACACACACACACACAAATACAGATTTTTTACGATCTCGACGAACTGAGTCGAATGGGATATGATACTTGGCTCTGCGGGCCGGGATTAGGCTGACGATTTTCAGAGTGATTGCATCACCTTTCTACACGAGAGAGGCAAAACTAACGTAGAAATATCCAGCCGTAACAGATGAAGGTTCGCCCAGATAAGCTCAGCATTGTGATAATCTGTCTCAATCAAGCAAATGACGTAGCTTGCGACATGTTTTTATGACGGACTACTGCGTCTACATGCCCGCTCATAAAGTTGAGATAGACGGTGTGGTGATCTGTTCGAGTTTTTCATGCGTAAATCTAGTTTCAGTGATCTAGATCCTGTTCCAGTGAGCGAGGAACTTGAAGGGCTATCGTTGATTGAACTAAAATGTGTCGCTTCAAACTTGTATCGGGTGAGCTTCGGCAGGGTTGCTTAGCGTTTACTTACGTTTGCACCACGCAACATGCATTGCATCATTGCACTAAAAACAAGCAAATGGGTCATTGTAGCAATAAGGCTCAGTGTGACAATTGCGCCAGGACTGATGGCGTTGCAACGTGACCTTCTGGCACCTTTCATGGGGTCTCAGTTTCGCGCCACTTTGATATTTACATTATCTTTCTTTTTCAGATCGACTCTCGTACAATAATTTTGTGTACCTGGAAAAAGAACACTTAGCCTGATTTCCTTTATGGCTTATACGTACTTATTTTATAAAGCAGTACAAGATTTCAGCAACCCTCTAAATTTGAAGGAGACCAATCTGGTCAACCCCACTCTACGGGCATACACACAGCTTGGTAATGCTGTATCGTCGTGCGGAAGCCACATAGTCATTCTCCTCTGATACAGAAGTCCTATCCTCTACGGTACCAGCTGGTGTACGAGCAACCTTAGTGGAGATCAGGTAACTAACTCTGCTAGGATTTTTTTCGCATGCTTCTTCACAGCGACTCAAAACAGTGTCGGATCAAGATCGGGCGCAAACCAAATTATAAGGCTAGGTATCGCAGTCCTGGTAAGGTAGTATACCGATTATCCAACCAACAACCCCGGAAAATGTGAATGAAGTTACTGGGTGGTCGGATAGCAAAGGACACGAAAGCTAGAAAATGAAAATGTTGCTAATCAAATGTTTCTAATCAGCATGGTGTCAGGATTACCGATCTGCAAAAAGTCGAATGGGTACTATATTAGTATACTACTGAAAGGTACACAGATCAGCCAACTTCAATTAACAATATACCAACCTCGGATCACAACTCGTATCGACCGATTGAAATGTAGCGCTGTATCCGGAAACTTTTCGTGAAAATGATCCTATTCCGTCTCGACAATTGGGTCGAAGCAACTGGCTTACTGTCAGATATACGATTTTGTTTTCGCAAAGGCAAATGGATGAACTACTACCTTGCGTTGTTGTCACCAGAAAATCAAATGGTCTATGCTCGTAAAGAGCAGATGGCAACAGTTTTCCTAGATATTAAGGGGTCTTTTGATTCTGTTTCTTTTCGAGAAGTTGTACCAACATGTCTTTCAACAACTTTGAACATTTTTTTTGCTTAATTTGTAGTCGGAAAATGGGTCAAAATTTTTTCTTGCATTCTTAAGCTAAAAATAATTGACATGTATTTTTTGTTTCGGCTGAATATGAAATTTTTTTCAGATTACTAGTTTTTGAACTTTTTAAGTTTAATAAATTGAACATATTTCAATAACTGATAACTCGGAAACGATTCGATATATGGAAAAAAGCTTACCGAAAAAAAATTACAAAAATTATTTTTTGTTATATAACTTATGAAATTTGCAATTATTTGAAACAAATTGAATTTTTTAAAAGTTGGACCGAATTTTTTTTACTTATTTTTTTTAAATATTAAGAATCATGTTAAAAAGATTGTGTAAAAATTTGTGAATGGATATCAAAATACTTTGCGAGATATTTCAACTATAAACATAAAACAAGGGCAATTTTACACTAAGGGGCTATGCATAAATGACGTAGCATTTTGGGGGGTAGGGAGGGTATACCAAATTTGTGACGAAGTGTAACGAGGGGGAGGGTAGGGTCAGAAGTTGTGCGACGTAGCATTAAATTTAAAACCCATTGTTTAGAGAAAACCATTTAATGATCCTCCATTCCCTAGAGAAATGAATTTAACTTCGAACAAGTTACTTTTGATGCGGCTTTTCATGAGGTAAATTTTACGATTCGCGGAATTACAAGATCGCAAAAATACGAAAAGATTTTGCATGCGGATTTAACTTGCTACATTAGTTAGCTAATGTTGCTAACTAGTAGACTTAGTTTGGAAGCTGAATTAAATTTTCACTTCGAATTCAACCAAACAAAATTTAGTAATTTAGATGAACGAATAGTTCTTAGAATCATTGGCAGCTGCACGATTGTGAACTAAGAGAACTTGTCTTCATGCTCCCCTTGAAATATAAAATTCAAAACAAAACTATCAACACTATATTTGTCATGAAATGGGCTTATTTTTGCACGCAATTTGCTGTTACAATGAAAATGTTGATAAAAGTCGTCAAACATTTTGAAAGGACATGTATTTAAAATAATTGAAAAACATATGTAATTTTTTTTTTCATCTCCCGGGCGCTTTGCACGGGACGAGGGGGAGGGGGTAGGTAAATGCTACGTTTTTTACGAGGGGGAGGTTAGAATTTTGTGACCAATTGCTACGAGGGGGGAGGGAGGAGTCAAAAATCACCGAAAAAAAGCTACGTCATTTGTGTACGGCCCCCTAGACGCCCAGGGATAGGCTTGTTATAATTAAAATATCTCGTAAAATACTTCGAGTTCCATTGTGAAATTTTGGCGCTGCTCTAAAAAAATTTGCCAACATTTGCAGAACACATAAATTACATAACAAAAACAAATATTCAAAAAAAAATTCCGATGAGATCATACGAAAACGTAACTTTTATTATGTAATGCTTTTTCCACTAATCTAATAGTTTCTAAGTTATCGGGGATTGAAAAATGTTCGATTTCAGTAAATTTATGAAATTTAATAAAATATTTTATAAAGTTCCAAAACTCATAACTTGAAAAACATATCAAATTCAGCTAAACATTCGTGTCAATTATTTTAATCCTAAAGAAAGCAAAAAGAAAATGGAGGGAACAAAAATTGAAATTGTAAATCTGTAAATGACTCGTAGTCTGCAAATATATGAATTTTTTGGTGGAAGTGCTAGAACCAATTTTTTTTTAAAGTCGACTTGAAAACAAATTTTTGATAACATAAGTATATTAAAAAGATTATGTGAAAATTTCAGAATGGAATTCGAAGTATTTTATGAAATATTTCAATTATAACACTATTATTACTTGGCGTTTAGTGTAAAAATGCCTTGCCTTAAGTTTATAATTGAAATATCTCTCTAATTATTTTGATATCCACTCCCAAATTTGTACACAATCTCTTTAACATGATTCCTAATATTCAAAAAAATAATAAGTAAAAAAATTGGTCCATCTTTAAAAAAATTCAATTTGTTTCAAATAATTGCAAAATTCATAAGTTATATAACAAGAAATAATTTTTCACAAATTTTTGTTCGGTAAGCTTATTTGAAAACGCATCTTTTTTTATTTAATATTTTTTCCCATATTTATATCCAATCGTTTTCGAGTTATCAGTGATTGAAAAATGTTCAATTTATTAAACTTCTAAGGTTCAAAAACTAATAACTTGAAAAAAATATTATATTCAGCCAAAACAAAAAATACAATTATTTTTAGCTAAAGAATGCAAGAAAAAAATTTGGAAGGAATCAAAATTTTTGATGTAAATCTGACGTGGAAAGACCCATATGTACCTCTCGAATGGCGATTCGTCAACGTTCAGATTAAGCTGCACGGGTCTACCCTAACGCTCATGCCGAAGCACTCTTCAATACAATTTTTACATCAATGACATATATGAATGTCTTGACAATTCCTGCACGTTAAGGCAACTTGCAAACGACAGTGTGCTTTCTATTACGGGACCCAAAGCTGTCCACCTACAAGGACCATAGCAGAAAACCCTGGACAATTTATCTATTTGGGCTATCAAGGGGTTACATATGTTGAGGTCAGCCAAAAAATCGAAATTGTGTTTGTTCTTGTATCGTAAAGTTCAGGTTCTTGAAAATGTTGTCTCATTTTTTTTATAGAGATCGGAGCAGTAGATGCCAAGTTATAGCGGTTTTCAAATTGCTCCCTTACGGAGGCGGGGCTTATACTTGAAACTTTAAACGCGATTATCTCGAATTCATGTTTCCCAAAAACTTCTTTGCGGTGACTATGATTGCCGAAAATGCTTTCAATCGATCTTAAAACTTTTCTTTTCAGCTTATTCGTAATTTAACTGGCGTGTCCTTAAACGATTGCAACAAAATTTTCATATTAATGTTATTAATTTTTTAATATTTTTTTCAGGTAAAAATAGTGTTTTTATTTGGAAAAATTGTTCCCGTTTCCAAAAAGAAGATTTTTTTTAACCAATCGTTCAAGGACACCACAGGTATACATACTAATAAATTCTTTTTAGTTTTATGCTTTTAGTTGAGCTATTGGACTGGAATCGTAGTCACGGCAAACCTCTTCAAAAAAACGCATTTCGCGGAAATTGCTATAACTTCGACACTTATTAATTTTCCATGTTCTCAAGGGGATTTTGCAAATGGGACATAGTACTACGCTAGACGCATAACAAATTATTTCAAAAAATATGGCTACATACCTAGTCTAGTCTAGTCTAGTCTACACATACACAGCCAATACATGTAGGGATCCTGGAAAATTGCAGACGTTCGTCCCCAATTTTTCTTGTCATTATTAATGTTTGTGGCACATATTGAATATGACACAAGCATTAAAGCGGCGAGGCCAACTGTGCAGCGTACAAAATTATACGGCAATCAAATTATTCATTCAATGAATAATTTAATCAACGGATTATTTTGACCCTTGAATAAGGAGTAAATGTGGACATCCGTACACAACCGTTTCAATTTCAATTTGATTGGGGTTTGATAAATCGTTGGGAGTGACTTTGCTAAGAGGGTTAATGCCACTCCTTTGATCCTAGGTTCCTGAAATGGGACAGAAGTATTTAGCCCTGCCAAAAAATATGGCTACATACCTTTACAAAAATTCAAACTTTTCCCTTTTTTCCCTCATCTCAACATATATAACCTCTTAAGCTAAGTATGGAATTCTCTGCCGAGAAAACTAAGCTAACCGTATTTTCCAGGAAGCGTGGAACCAGCAAAACTACAGCTTTTATTAATGGGTCACACAATGGCTCAGATCTTCACAACCAAGTATCTAAGAGACTGGTTCGACTCGAAAGGTACCTGGGGATGTCACATCATATCTGAAACAGACGTACCGTAAACCGGGACTTTGATCACTCGAAACTTTTTTCGTAGATCGCTTATTAAACCAGAATATTCTACCGAATCATTTTAGTTTGAGATGTTTTACATTTCTTATAAAAGAAATGTATAGAATTCGCTCAAACTTTCAAGATTTTTTCCGAGGCCCGGAGGGCCGAGTCTTATATACCAATCGACTCAGCTCGACGATTTGGGACAATGTCTGTGTGTGTGTGTGTCTGTGTGTGTGTATGTAACGGACAAATTCTCATTCGTGTTTCTCAGCAATGGCTGAACCGATCTTATCCAAACCAATTTTAAATGAAAGAACTAAAAAACAGTATGAACACTATTAATTTGTTTTTGATTCTGATGTTTAGTTTCCAAGATATGAATGTTTGAATGCGTAAAAATGGCGTTTTTTGCAATTTTTTCAAACTATCTGCCGAAACTGACAATATAGATTAACAATTTATATGTTTTTAGACAGCTTTAACAAATACCTTTCGAACAAGCTATAGATTGTTGAAATCGGACTATTATCAAAAGAGATATTTATAATTATATGCGGACGAAAGATTTTTATCATTTCCAATTGCCAGAAATATGACCAAAAACATGTAATCTATTATTAACGCCAAAACGGCTAATTTTAGGTAAATAGTATCTTCGGAGAATTTAATGGAGGTAATATGCCCTTTCTTTTGGTATTGTGTTTTTGCTGATTAATCCCCCTATGAGTGAGATATTTTCACAAATTTTCTTGGAAGTGATTATATCGAAATGATGTCTTCAGCAAATTTGTAGCTCTTACTTTTGCGAATAACTTTACTGAAGACTTCAAATATCTATTTTGAATACTTTAAAAGTTATGGATTGTTGTTTGTGGATTACCTTTTGTCGCCTATTTATTGTTCAATATAGTAATAATCCATTGAAATAAGCCAAACATTATTACGATAAAACGAATTTTGTATTTCATTTTTCTATCTACAACCGCTAGAAATAATCACCGAACACTTCCAAGTTGTCTGGAAGGAACTTGATAACTTATCAGTGCAAAAATGTTCATTTGGGCGAACCTTCTGACTGCAATTTTTCTAACTTATGATCATCGGATCGATCTGAAACATATCGGAAAATGAAAAGCGAAATAAATAACTACAAGCAACGGCGTAGCCAAGAGAAGGTTTTGGGGTTTAACACCATACAACCCCCCCCCCCCCCACCACCACACCCAAAAAAAAATATTGGATTGAAGTTGAAAATTTATTGATGCAGACTGATTTAATTCAATTTTACAATAACAATTATCTGATCCGTAGATTGATAACCTGTTGTTGTAAACATCATGAGGACTTTTGATAAATTGTCGAAATGTGATCCTGATATGTAACTGATCTATTGGTCTTGATTTCACAGTTGTCTAATTGCATCAATATCAAATTCCTGCCTGAAAACATTACAATAGAAAATTCCAGAGTTCTGTAATCAATCATAATCCTCAGATTTAAAAAAAAATTCTAGAGTTCTGTAATCAATCATAATCCTCAGATTTATTTTAAAAATTGAGCTCGTTTTTGTAGAGATGTACTGTAATAAGGGTCTTTATTTAATAGGAAGCGAAGTTAAAATTGATTTAACGTCTATGAAACATAGAACTGCTCACCAAAAAGATGCATAACTTTCAACATTTGCTAAAAATGTTTTTGCCTTTCTCATTCACTCTAAAATTCGTCAATCTAATCCCGACCCGGAGAGCCGAGTGTCATATGCCAATCGACTGAGTTCGTCGAAATCGGAAAATGTCTGTGTGTGTATGTATGTGTGTATGTGGAAAAAATGTGACCTCTGTTTCTCAGAGATGGCTGGACCGATTTGCACAAAGTTAGTCTCAAATGAAAGGTACAACCTTCCCATCGGCAGCTATTGATTTTTTAATTGATGGGACTTCCGGTTCCGGAGTTAGGAGTTGAAGAGTGCAATCACACAGCAAATTTCCATATAAACTGAAATGAAAAATTTTCAAAATCAAATTTGTATTTTTGATGCCAAATGACTTTAAAATGCATGAAACATTGAGCTGTTTGACAAAAATTGATTTTTTGGACTTTGGTACATTTTTGCCTTTCTCATATAGAAAGGTTATGCAATCACTCTAAAAATCGTCAATCATACCGGCCCGGAGGGAGTATGCAGTGAAGGGTTGCTACTTTAAAATTAAAACTAGTTTAAAATTTCTTAACAAGTTGAAAATTTTTGGCAGGACCTGGATCTCCCGGATCTTTCTCCTTGATCCGGCGCTGGTTTCAAGCGATGTTTCAGTATCACATAGTATCTCAAGATCGTGGCTGTCGATCCGTTGTATGTATGTGCAAATCGTGCTGAACATGTAATATTCATTTCCACCATTGTATTGAACATAACCAGCCATGGAATCGTAGTCTGGACAAATGAGACAAGCACAATTGCACCATTAGGTGGATTAAAACATGTTTTTATTTTGGGAATGCGTCGAGTTGAGACGAAAACGTAATATGATTAATAACGAGGATAACAATTTCCGAATGTAGAGAGAAATTTATGAAAAATGACGCTTTCCATTCGACTCTAGCAGGTTCTGATCGATTTTGATGAGCATTTGATTTTTGTTGTATGACCAATTATATGTATAGGTAAAATATTCAAAAACAGTAATTTAAGGTCAAGATAGCATCATTTTGAAACCGCCAATTTCGGAGGTTTAGTATCTTCGATGAGTTTTACAAACATTAAACAGCGCATCATTTGATAAAATAATTTTGACGGTATATCGTCCAAGAAGTATTTATGGTGAATTTTCTCAGGTTAATTTTCATGACTACAATAAAGTCTCAACAAATTCGCTAAAGGCACGAACTCTGTTACTATTGTCTGAAAAATTAATTCTGCATAATTTTAAAACTTCAAATGTTACGGTTTCGGAATTATGCCGTTTGGACAGTAAGATCGATTTTCACCAAACCCCCACCAATTGTAAAATTGGTATTGTAAAAAAACGTAAGGGCGATACTTCAATGCTGATAAGTGGGACCGAAAAAGTAAACAATCGTCAAAGGGGCGATACTATCATTTTGTCAATTTCAATAGCAAACACAAATTTTAATTTAATAATTTTAAATACTTCATGAAGTTTTGGGTTTCGATCACTGAATCATGCAATCTAGGATGTAAAAAACACAATAGTTCTTAAAAAGGAAATAAAACCAAGTCTGGAAATATTCACTGTTGATTTTCTTTGAATGGTGTCAATGCTAGTATCGCTTTTCTCAAGAAAAAGTGTTGATTTCTTAGTTCTCAGTCACGTTGGAAATTTGAGTAAAGTATAAACTTCAAGTCGATTAAAAAAAATTCGATTTTTTGGCACAGTACAATATATAACCCCTTTAGGAAAATTCAGTTTTCCCACTACAATGCATTGATTAAAGAATTTAGATATTTTATTAACAGAGCATTAGCAATAATTCGTTTGTATGTCTAGTTTATGGGCCATTTTTTCGCTTTCCCATTGATTTGGTTTGAGATCTATCCCATGTAGTATGTGTTATCAAAAACATCGCGAAGCATCAAGTTCTAAATGTTCTCAAACGATGTAATATCCGAAGAGAGTGATAAGAGTTATAAGAAATGTCCCATCACACTGTTAGGTGGATTAAAAGCGTTTTTTACTCTAAACTTATGAAATACTGGTTTGTTATACTTTTTGAGTATTTTGTTTGGTTTTTGGGTGCAAAAACTACAAAAAACCGAAAGTTGACTTTACCTTATTTTTACGAAGCTTCATAAAGTGTCTATTTTTTATGAAACATATAAATCTCAGATTTGAGCAAGAGTAATAAATTACAAGCGAGATTTTATTTTCCTTTAGAGTGGGATGTACCAAATTTACTTTTAAGAGTTTGTTTATTTTAAATACAATTTTTTGTGAAACTAGTTGGCAATTATTTCAATTTTTTTTATGTTAAAACTCGCAACTTTTTTTATTGTTCAAAATTCCAACGTATAAAAATGGATGAAACATTTTGTACATTGATAAAGCACTGAAATAAAACAATTTTAGCAGTTTTAAAGGTTTTCAGAATCTTTTATTCTAGTTGGACACAAATTATACGAATTTTGGTTACTCGAATTTTACAGTACATTGAATACTTTGTATAATACCAATTAACATCTATTTAACAATGAGTATCTTTCCAGAATTAGTTTAAACAAACATTTGAATGAAAAACATTGACAACAATAACTTAATGTGGGTGAACATGCAGGTTATCAAAGCCACCCCGGAATACGAAAACGGACATCAACTTGAAATCATTTTTGGAAAAATAGCTGTAAGAGGACAATTTTAGGTAAAACCATCCAATCTTGTTCTCCTTACATCAGTACATGGTTTGAAAATATTAAACTTGAAAAAATTGTGTTGCGTCTAAAAATATACAATGATTACTTCGAAAAGTGATCAATGTCACGCCGGTTTACGGTACCAACAAGAGATCAATTTTCTCCGTACAATAACCGGAACATGGTGGGATGCCCATTAGACTGGTTCAATTTTTGACATTTAGCTCCACCAGGCTCTACTGATTCCTTTTATGGCCCTTAGTAATTATGCAAATTTTGGCACCGATCGGTTGTGTCTACGGACCCTCCAAAAATTTCAAAGTTTATATGGAAATTACTATGGAAAATCAGTTAAAATTGAAAATAAATTCTTAAAAATTCACCTCATCAATCAATTCATGAGAACACTATATATTTCTAAAGGTATTCTTCTACTGAACACATTTGTAGAACATTGTAAGTGTGTAAAAATTCGCTGAGAAAAGTTATTAACTAAAGAAGTAGCATAACTTCAAAACAAGTGGATTTTATTATTAATCATAGCAACCCTGTTTGAATAGCTCCATCATTTTACAGGTGTAAACTAGACATGCCACTCACCGCTCGCCTATGGCAGATGCAGCTTTTCAAACTGAGTTGCTATGATTAACCCATTATTGCCCAACTTATTTTTCACGCGCATCACAAATTGTGTTTTCCGATCGAAGAAAAATGATGTATCCATTCCAGTAAAATTATTTTTGTACTCAAAGTAGCTGATATGATAAGGAACAACCAGTGAAAATTTATGATTGATCGGTGTATCGGTTCCTGAGATATCGTGATAGCCGCGGATGAACTTTTCAACAAAATACAACTCCGAGATAATCAAGTTTTACTGTCGGTGCAGCGTGTCAACGGTCTAGCGTATCAAACACTACGCACCGCCTACGAGTGGTCAATGGGTATCGGTCTATGAATAGCTGTAACTCAAGTTGTAGTATTCTGATCTTAGTGAAACTTTGAGAAAATTTTCCTCAGCGTATGTAGTTTCAAAATATCTAATTTACACAGATTCGATTTTTTTCATCCTAACAAAAATGTGTAACCCCTTAAGGAAAAATTGATTAAAAACAAAACATAAACACTGGTTAAACCACTATAACTTCTCTAAACATATTCTGCAAGAGTATATGAACAATATTAACTCTTTGATAATGCCTATTCTGCGTCATTAATTGAGTAATAGGAGTTATTCTTAGCACCTACTATATATAGTAGGTTGGGCAATAATGGGTTAATAATAAAAACCACTTGTTTTGAAGTCATGCTACTTCTTTAGTTAATAACTTTTCTCAGCAAATTTTCACAAACTTACATTGTTCTACGAATGTGTTCAGTAGAAGAATACCTTTAGAAATAATAAATGGATACCCTTCGGGCCTGAGGCATACCACCCAACGTCCCGGATCGAGATGTTATCTCTTCCTAAAATCAATCAATATAAGAATTTAGCCCCACTCTTCCTCTTTTCTCATTCTTAGAAGTCTCTTGTACTGCTTTTGTGGCACCAACTACCAAATCGCTACTACGTGATCGTCTGTGATCGCCAATCTGCTTGTAAAACCAAAATTAGAGCCGAAAACGACTCGAAGTTCTGACCCATCTTGGAGGATTACCTACGGGTTCGACGAGGACCTCCCGATGTCCCGCTGTGTGCTGATACGATGGTCCAAGGCTGTCATAACCGTTGACGAATTGCCTCAAACTACAAGCTGGATGTTTTTTCTCTTTTCTGTCACCGTTATCCTATTCCCCAGCATCCCCCGGTTTTTAGAAATTTAAATCTTAATCTGTAATGGCACCGTGAATTCTCAAATAAACTGAAGAAAAAAGAATTCCACAGAGCCCCTTTCATACATACTTAAAAATATTTACATCTCGCAAGATGCGCATAAAAGGAGCGTCACAATTCACTTCAATTTCAAGAACATGTAAAAATGCGCTTGTCACAAGTCTCCATCTCCGAGTTCTACATCAAAAGAGACACAAAATTTTATTGCACATCTCAAAACATGTGAAATTCCATTATTAGACAGCAAAATACGTCGCAATGTTGTTTACGTCAAATGTAATTTTTACTTTTTAAAATCTGATATAATCGCTGTTTCACCCGAAAACTCTAAAAAGCCACATCCTCCCATCTCACTCACCTGGTATGTAGCGGGGCCCATTGGTGTGACCGAGCGAGAGACTACCGTAGGAGACGTGGCTCGATTCAGCACCCCCGGAGACCACCGCAATCTCGTCGAGTTCGTGACCGGGCGAGGTACTGTTGGCCGAAACTAGCCGCGTGGAGGATGTTCCAGCGGTACTCTGAGATTCCTTGCGACCTCTTAGCGATAGCACCAGCCGTTTGGCTGTTGACATCGTGATGACGCTAACTGTAAAAGAGACAAAAAAAAACCGAAATTGTTAATTTATTCAACACCAAACTTTGCAAGATTAGCTAAAAAGTGTATTTGGCACATGGTGCCATTAAAGCTAACCTACGACATGCAGATTATATACGAGCGAATCAACAAGGTTCTGGCAAGACGTCAATTTGTGAACCAACTCATTAGGGTGTTAAATCGTTGCCATTATTACGATTTAATCACATTTGGCAGTCACCCATCCATGGCGAGAAGGGGACCCGCTTTTCAAGAACACGAATGACATCCTGGCATTAAACATTATAGTACTATATGTGCAAGCTGTTGTTCGCCACAGGTTTAGCCAGGAACAATTAACAGGTGGCAGGATCAAAGGCTGAATAATTCATTGCACGAACAACGAGGAGTGTCCCCCTCTAGAAAGATCAGAACTGTGAGGCGGCTGTTACCGCAGATGATACGGAATACCCCAAATGCTTTAAGCTAATGTGGATTGTCAGGATTTTTGGCATTGAACCCATCTGCATGCTATGGGTGGTAACTCTTTTGGGAGTATATATTTTTCGGAGTTCGAGTTTTTTTCTGCAACCCTCAACCCTATACCGACGGCTGTGGGTTCGGCCTGATTACCATAGATTGAAGGTTTTGCTCGATGTGCACACCCAGTTTATCATCGTTGAATCGGAAGTGGGTTTTCCATGAATAAACGAAAAAAATCCATAGGAAAACCAAGCGTGCGGTGAATACAGGCCGGGATCGATATTATTATTTTCCCGGATGTCGGTGTACAGCGAGTGGGAGTTTTGCCAACATTTCAATAAGTAGGATGCGAGCGATTCACTGAATGAAATGAAATGTAATCGACGAATTGTAAACAAGACACACAGAAATACAACGTGTGATGTTCAGTTGGTGAATATATCTCAGGGTTGTAGCGAAGGGGGAGGGGCGTGTGTGCTAGGGGGCCAAGTCAAAATTAAATTTGAAAAGACATGTATTTCAATGACACTTAATAAATTTGTATCTCATTTGGTTTGATCAAATTGATAAGACACAAATTGATAAGACATACCATCAAAAACAACGGGGACGATACTTAGTGTGCTTTCTGCTTCCGCTAGAGCCAACGCGAAGCGAACGACAAAACCAATTTCTTTTATATTGTCACTTTAGTTCTTACAGTGATGAGCTGTTTAGATAAGTGCAAGCAAGAAGTAGGGCTCCGGTCAATTACAGTGGCTATTAACCTAATCTTTTAACATAGGACCGAGCATTCATGATTGCTGAAGGTGAAAATGAAACTTAAGCGTAAAGAAGTTGCTTTTATCGAGTTCTACCATATCAGGCATTCAGTGTTGATAATGTTCAACAAATTGACCCAGGCGAAATCATTCATTTTGCGTATCAACTTAAAACACACTATAATCAAGTTTTCTATATATCGACGATGAGAAAATCGAGTTTCAGCTACGAGAACTGGCACCAGTTACTTGCACAGTGGCCATTAAAACATTCATGTCACATCTGGGAAAAATGGAATCTATTGCGTAGCACACATGGACGAACTCAGTATTTCATATGATGTTATTGGGGTGAGAATGTAGGTGGACCGACCCATTTTTCGTACTTGATCCTATAATGCTAAATATAATGCGATAGTAGCACTGCACAGAGAATGCATTGTACATATCAGGAATCAGAATATATTGGCTCAAATGGCACGTTCCCCGGACGTAGTCGGGTAGAAGATTGCATAACACGGACTACTCTGCTCAGAATCCGCTGAGAAAAGCTCATGTATGAAAATATATTCCAATCTAAAGTTTCGAATACCATTTCCTCGACCAAAAACGATTGCCAAATTTATGACGGCTGTTCAGGTTGAATAGACAACTGCAAAGCTGCGTCAAGCATTTCAAAATCAACAGCCAGTGCCTGCATTGAGGAAGTTCACACACGTAATTAATAAAGGGAAGAAGCAAGAAAGAACATTGGATCGCGAAAATGAAGACACAAACACCGATGATGACACAGAAGTGTGCACTAACGAAAAAGGAATGAACAACCCCCAAGACGTAGTTATTGAGTAAAAAAATATTTCCCCGTTTCGTAAACTGATCTCAACGCATAATGGCTAGTCGCCTGTTCGAGATCAGCAGGACAACCCGAAAAAATCGTTTTATTGTATTCATCATGTAAATGTATAACGGACCCACGGCTCCGTTTAGCTAAAGTGTTTTTTATTATTTTGATTATAGAGGTTTTAACCTCAGGGTCACTAGTCTTTTTGTCGGGTTGGAGAAATCTCTTTCGAAAAATCTCTAAACCTATGTGCGGGGCTTGCAATTTAACCCAGGTAAGCTGCGTACAAGGCAATTGATTTACCAACTATTTCCAGAGTCAGATATTCGAATTATAAGAAAAAGTAAAAAAAAAAAATTTATAAAACTGATTACTAAATCTCTCTAAAAATGAGTTCCTTATCACAAGTGACTGACATATTTTACAAAACTCATATATAAAATTCCGGCCAATGTCTTTTTATTTAAATGATATCTTTTTTCGAATTATACACAATTTGAATTACTGTATTAGGTTAGTACCCGACGAATTTCGCGCCAATTCGAACAAATGTTGGCGGCAACCTTTCAGATTTTAATGAAACTTTCTGTTGATGAAGACTTTGTCGCAGAAAGCAACTTTGCATACTTTGATTTTCCAAAAATGATCTAGACTGTCTTTTGAAAAGGGTCAAACTTTTTTCACCAAATTTTTTTCAAGTGGCTATAGTCTAAAAATTACAAAACCTACCAAAAAATGTTGTGGGAATGATTTTCACAAAATAAGTTAATTTTTTTAATAAAAACATTGAACAAATTTTTCATCGACTCCGACACTGAGAAAAATCGATTTTAAAAATTTAAAATCGATTTACTAAAAACCTCATCTTTGATTTGGATGAAAATTTGGTCCAAAATAGGTAATTATATTCCCTATCTACCGTCTACCCCTAAATTCAAGTTGGGCACTTTCAAGAAAAAAGTTATTCTAAAAAACTTTTCCTTGTCCAAATTGTTTTTTTTGTTCAGTGTATTTGGAATCGTAATCATCTCAGAATCCAATTTCCCAACAGCCAGTTGCCTGAAACAAACTTGAATGTAAACTTTCAAATGATTAAAATTAATTAACACTAATGGGCTTCTACTTTTACAATTTTTTAAACAATTAGCACTAGGGCATTGCAATAAAAAAAATTTTGAATTCTCAAAGGCCCCCCTCTCATATTGTGACAAATGTCAAAGTAAGCTCAGATGCCAAGTTTCACATCATTTGGACAATTCTAGACCCCCGCCCACTTCGCTTGAAATTTTTGAAATTGGTGCTATGGGAAAATGTGGAGGAAAAATATAGTAAATGCTATAACTTTTCAAGTAGCAATCAGAAAATTACAATTTATATCTCTTTTTAAAGGAAATTACCTTAATATTGGAATGAAGATATTCTTGTTCCTAGAAAAATACGGGATTGTGGGGTACTGGGTCATTTTGGCCCCAGAATTCCCTATTTTTTAAATTTTTCTGCTCCGTGGTGCAAACCATACATATTTTGCAGTTTTTCTAATGTGAAACAATCTCAGAAATCGAACGGAACCTTTTAGATCTTTGTCCGAATACGAGAAGTTGGGGTTATAGAGCCTTTTGCCATCTATATTTGATTTTATCATATTCTCGTGCATATAACTCTATTATTCTTCCTTCAATTTTAATAAATTGTACCTTGTTCAACGTGGAAAATTCTTAGAAATACAACAAAAATAGATTCGTTTGCGTTAAAATTCAAAAACATCAAATTTTTTGACATTAACTCTACAAACCGCATTTTTTTCATTAAATGTCCTAATACCTAAACTTCACCTATTTTTCCAGGTATGAAACTTTTCTCATGTGATTCCTAAGCGCATTTTTCACTATAAATAGTAAATTAAATAAGAATTTAGTTGTTAAATGGAGTTAATATGTGCGATTTTATGATAAAAATGTGAAATCGAGACTATATGTCAGATAATTTGATGTTTCTGAATTTTACCGGTAACGAATCTATTTTTATTTTGTTCCTAAGGATTTTCCACGTTGAACAAGGTATAATTTATAAATATTGAATAAAGAATAATAGAGATATATGCACGTAAAAACGATAAAATTTAATATAAATTACAAAAGGCCCTATAACCCCAACTTCCCGTATTCGTACAAAGATCTAAAAGGTTCCGTTCGATTTCTGAGATTTTTTCAAATTAGAAAAACTGCAAAATATGTATGGTTTGCACCACGGAGCAGAAAAATTTAAAAAATAGTGGATTTTGGGGTCAAAATGACCCAGTACCCCCACTTTCCCGTATTTTTTATAGAAACAGGAATATCTTCATTCCAATACTAAGGTTATTTTTTTAAAAAGAGATATAAATTGTCATTTTCTGATTGCTACTTCAAAAGTTATAGCATTTAATATATTTTCCTCCACATTTTCCCATAGCACCAATTTCAAAAATTTCAAGCGAAAGGGGCGCGGGTCTAGAATTGTCCAAATGATGTGAAATTTGGCATCTGAGCTTACTTTGACATTTGTCACAATATGGGAGGGGGGCCTTTGAGAATTCAAAAAAAAATTATTTTTGCAATGCCCTAATTAGCACGATGACGAAGTCGACCGATAAATCGACACATAGTGACCTCCACTGCGAGCCATGCCCAACAACACAAACCAGTGCACAGTGGGACGAGCCCGGAAGGTTATGCGATATTCTCACTAGTATTTTTCTCGTATCAGCTGAGCCATCAGAGACATTTTTGACAGCTTTTTGAAGGGCATAACTCAAGTGTTTTTTGCATTATTTGACCATAGGAACTACATACGGTTATTCTAGTTTTTCAAAGAAACGGTTGATTTTATGAATTGCATTACTTCACCAAAATTATCCGTGTACATCGTAAAATCGCCAAAAATAAGTCACTAGTTGGTTTAGTTAGTGTTTAGATAACTGTTTGTCATGATTTTTTTTATTGAATTCGAACTTCTAATGCGATAACAACAACGACGCCCGTGAATTCTCGCGATCACACTATGCTCATTCGAAAGCTTTTCATTTTCTCTTTAAAATGAGCCTATGCTAGTTTTGCGAAAACTTGCGATAAGCAGTCAAAATTTGAAAAAAAACTGTGAAGGGAGACGCATGGTTATTACTGATATTTAATTTGAATATTCACTTTATGACTAGAATAACGACACTAATTTATGCACAACTTTCAAATAGCATTTAGAGCATGATCTACAAGGGTTTTACTAGTGATCAATAGTAAGGAGCCGAATGGGAAGTATGGTTTTTAAGTGGTAAAGGAATTAAGAATGTTTAAAATTCAGTAAATATTTTCAACCATCTGAAATGTGTCATAAAATGTTTCATGAACTATTTTTGCTAACTTACGCAATAACTGTCAAATTGAGTGAACACAGTTGAGTTCTAGTCATTTGGTGAGACTATTTTTTCCGAGTTTGCATAGCGCTGATATAGCTTAAGGGTATGCGATATTATCCTAATAAAATAAGACCATTTTTAAATGAACCATATACGCGAAAAAAGGATTTTGGATTTATTTTTATTTAAGGTGTGAAATAAGCAATCTAAGCAACTTAAAACACACCTGCGAAAACAAAATCGTTAACCATCTTGTTGATTAGTGAATGTCCACTAAGACGCTCAAAATGTTTTGAAAATGAAAAAAATGTAGTTTTCATACCAAGAAACCCACTAATGAATTAAACGTTCCAAAATTAGTCGATCACATCTTATTTCATCCTTAAAAATATTATAGTCATTTCTAAAGCCACATAATGAGAATCAATTCGTTTCAATACGGAAAATAAATTCCAAAATTACAACTGAAAGAAATCTTTATAAAAGACAAAATATTTACTTTTGAGCCACTCTAATAAGTAGTAAAGTTAATTTCTATTTTCTATAACCAACATAGGAATTCAGCGCACAAAAATGTCTTTAAATTTTTTTTAACCTTCACAGCACAATAATTATTTTTGAGCCACCCTAATGTATAATGATTTTTTTTTTTGCAAATGTTAATATCAAAAACGATTTAGCACACGAAAATTAATATACACAAATTTTAAGAACGATTTAGAAAAAAAAAAATTTGAGTCACCGTAATGAATAGTAAATGTTTATTTTTGAAATGTTTGAAGATTTTGGTGAACTCCCCCTCCCCCTACATAAGATCTTATCATGATTATCGTAATTAAAAAATCGAATTGTTAATTCATCAAATAATAAGATAGCGAAAACGATATGTATAGAATTATTACAAGAAAACTCATGACAAAATTTAAGTGTAATCATCTGCAGAATTTTAATTGCATGCGAATCTCGCCCAGTAGAAAGAATAACTGTTGTCAGATATTCAGTAACTCCAATTTGGTTCTCATGATCTGCTTTGCTATATTCCATTTCCTTTGACTCTATTTTCTTGTGATGTAGAATTTAAAAGAGTTTATCACCTCTTCTGGCATGAATTTACTCTGAGTTCCAGCTGTGACGCTTATCGTACGCATAGCTCCGAGTTAATCATCTTAGAATTTTCTTGAATTAAAATACAGTTCACACTCTGGAAATATTCGACATTCAAGATCTTTGACAATCGCATGTTAGAACATTTTCCAGATACCTTGCGGGTTTGAATCGAACGTTTGAAAAGAACAAAGTCGGTCTAACCGACATCAAAAAAAAATCGTTAAATAATACTTACCAAGACTTGAACCGACAATCATTGACTCACCAGAGACACCCCATTATGGACTAGGCTAAAGCGACACATAACAACGTGACTACAAAGTGGCGTACATAAGCTTCGCTTGAGCGTGGACGATCCAAGCGCATTGAGTTGCGCCTCGTGCATGTATGTGTATGACGCAGTTAGTTTTTCTCTCTAAAATCGTGTAAAAATAAGATATTTTACCTGCAAATTGAGTGAATGGCGCGCAGGTCTCGAGCAGAATAATGTAAATTTCCATAAGAACATACAGATTTGCACGATTTTCAGGGGTCATTTTATGCGCATGATATATAGCGTAAATTTATTTGTGAAACACTATTACACGAATAGTTTTTTTGCGATATCATGAAATATGCTTAAGTTAATTTTCGTATTTTTTTGCTGTGTAAGATCTTCTATATCACTGAAGTTCTCGGTCATGTCGCCATGTGTTGTTCAGTGGATATGAGAGCTTTCTTTTTTAATTGGTTTAATTGAAGGCATGGACCTAGTCTGTTGATACCAAAGATAGAAACTTCCGGAAGTGACTCATTCAGGATCGTGCGAACGCGGGAGCTGTTAGGTTCACGCTTGTTGAGCTCGCGTTTGAAAATTTATAAGCGCTGAGACGTTCACCTGATCATCGGAATGTTATCATGTTTGAGAGATTGCGCGTGTAGGTGCCGTGGATGGTTGCGAAGGGATCAAGCATTTGCACGTTAAATGATTTGTCACGTGATCCTTTCTCTGAACTAAATAAGAAAATAAAGAAGTAATAATGGAATATTTCTTTAAAAACTCTTTTCAATGGGATTCATTATTAACCTTCCGGCAGTCGCGCTAGTGCACTGAGTGTACGTTGCTTTGAAAATCTAGCGAAATCGTCTTAGGGAACCAGCGGGTGCTCGTTCAATGAGTTATTTGCGCGACTTTCGGAGGGTTAATGAAAATATACTTAAAGGGCGAACACGAAATTATTGCGACCCCGAAAATGTCATGCCAATTTACTTATAATGTTTCAAATCAAACCAAAATTTTAGGGTAGTTTTATGCATATATTTACTTCAAAAATCAAAAGAAAAGTTAATCGATGGAGCCTTGAGTGTAAAATTGAACGCATTTTCGCTTGATGCCCTCCATCAAAGTCTTTACAGTGTCATCCGGTTCCAGTTTTTTTCCATTTTCTTAACATGTCCTTCTCGTCTTTGACTGTCTTCTTGTTCTTCCGAAGTTCCCGCTTCATCATTGCCCAGTACTGCTCCACCGGGCGCAGCTCCAGACAGTTTGGCGGATTCTTGTCCTTTGGAACAAAATGGACAGAATTGGCCTCATACCACTCCAGGACACTTTTAGAATAGTGGTATGATGCCAAATCTGGCCAAAATAGTAGAGCTTCGTCGTGCTGCTGCAAGAACGACAAAAGGCGCTTCTCGAGGCACTCAGATTCGTAGATCTCGCCATTTACTGTGCCCTTTGTCACGAAAGGCTCACTCCTCAGTCCGCAAGAGCAGATGGCCTGCCAAATGAGATATTTGGAGGCGAACTTCGACATTTTCTTCTTCTTAAATTTGTCATCCACATAGAACTTGCTCTTGCTGGTGAAAAACTCCAACCCCGGAATTTGCGTAAAATCGGCTTTTATATACGTTTCGTCGTCCATCACACAGCAGCCATATTTTGTCAGCATCTTCTCGTAGAGCTTCCGTGCCCGAGTTTTAGCCGTCGATTGTTGCCGCTCATCGCGGTTTGGGAAGTTCTGTACCTTGTATGTATGTAGTCCAGCTCTCTTCTTTGCATTCTGGACGTAGCTCAGCGACATGCCGATTTTTTTAGCCAAATCACGGCTTGAGACGTTGGGATTCCGCTTCACCTTTCCCTCCGTCTTTTTGTTCTCCGATCCCGGTTTTCTTCCAGCTCCTTTGCCGTGGTCCAACGTCAACCGCTCCTGGAACCGCTTCAACACTCTGGAGATGGTTGAATGGTGAATGTTCAGCAGTTTTCCCAACTGCCGGTGCGACAGGTCAGGAAATTCCAGGTGTTTGGAAAGAATTTGTTCTCTCGACTCGCGTTGGTTCACCTCCATTTTCGTTGAATCGAAAAACACGACTTCGAGTTTGACAGCATGTAAACAATACACATCAATGAGAAAATGTGCAAAATTTGGTTGATTTTTACCCAATGGTAAAAAAGTTATGCCCTGTTGAATGTGTCGCAATAATTTCGTGTTCGCCCGTTAGTTGCTAAATTAGATAATATCTTCTCACACACTGAGTTTTTATTGGATTCTGAGATGATTATAACTTTCATTGGTTTAGTTTTCGACAAAAAACACTGGGAAAAAAAATTCAGTTTGGACAAGGAAAAGTTTTTTTGAAAATAACTTTTTTTCTTGAAAGTGCCCAACTTGAATTTTGGACGGTAGATGGGGAACATAATCACCTATCTTGGAACAAAATTTCATCAAAATCAAAGATGGGTTTTTTAGTAAATCGACTTTAAATTTTTAAAATCAATTTTTTCCAGTGTAGGAGTCAATGAAGAATTTTTTCACTGAAAATCACTCCTACAATATTTTTTGTAGGATTTGTCATTTTTGGGCTGTGACCATTTGAAAAAATTGGTGAAAAAAATTTGACCCTTTTCAAAAGACAATCTAGAACATTTTTGGAAAAACAAAGTAGGCAAAGTGGTTTTCTGTGACAAAGTCTTCATGTAGAGAAAGTTTCATTAAAATCTGAGAGGGCGCTGCCAACTCCGAATACGATTTAGCGCGAAATTCTTCACCCTGTACTTTTAGTACAAACACCAGGCATATCACCCAAGCGCGCTCGCCAAAAAATTTTACAATTTGTTAAAAGTTCGCAATAAAACGAAATGATTATGTTGTTAAAACAAAATTTAAAATATCTCGAGAACTACTACATTTCAGAAATTTTTTGTTATGAGCATTTTGATTTAAAATGGCTGTTGGAATCATATTCAAAAATAAAATTATATTTTTGACTGCAAATAGTATGAATTATAAAAATATGTTGATAGGAAAACTTTTTAATTGAAAGTTTTTCCATGATCCAAATATACACGCATTTTGGAAGATTTTGGTTGAATGCATTTTAATTTAAAATGATACTTAGAATTATATTCTGTAATAATATAACAGTTTTGTATGTCATGAAATTTAAAAACATGTACAAAGTAATGGTTCGAAGAACTTTTTTACCGATAAGTTATCCATCATGCAACTACATTCAAAATATTTCTTCTCTCTTTAGGTTTTTGTTGTCTATTCCGATTTTAGATTCGGTAGATTTTAAAGCATAGAAATTTCAAAACAGAAAAATATGAAAATTTGTTTCTTTCATGAAAGCCTAGGGTTTGTTTTTTCTTCTTCTGTTTCCTCTCAAGTTATTAACCTGGAAGTATATTCATTGATCTCATGTTTGTCAAATACGTCAATGTAGAAATCCGAAGATATATTTGGTACTTTTTATATTATTATTTTTCCAGCACGAAGATAGTTAATTTAATTTAATGCTATATTGCAGACATCTGCAAAGAACTACAACCACTTACCTCATTTAGATACAAAATAATTGATTGTTCTTGTGAAATTAATCATAACAGTATACAACCATTTATACCTACATCATCCATTCCACCAGCTTTTCAATTATTTCACTTATTCAGTACCTATGAGTTTAAGGGCCAGGAAGCCCTCAGCCTTCAGGGTCAAAAGTAAGCAAAAAGTTTGCACAATTTCCCATGGGCAAATACCGTGTATTTCAGACTCTATCCCTTGCTCGTAGGACCCAATTCCCCGCAGTCAAATAATTTTCATCGTAGTTTCACTGACTTGCCAGCTTCGGCGCTCTATGGCAATCCCCAAAGAAATGAACGAAATATTGGGAAAATTCAAAATGTTTGAAAGTTCAGCATTTTTCCGCTGTTTTCAAGCATCAACGTATCTGGTGCGGTCTCGTTCCTGATGATGAGCACACAAAGAGCGTTCCATGAAAATAGTGGCACGCAAGAACAACTTCCAGCAGAATGCTTCCAGTGCAGCTCAGCATGATGTTGTGCGGTGAAAAGGTTTTTGGTACTTTTTGTTTGTTCCTCCTGTTGCAGACCTGCAGCATCTCATCCCATCACTGCTGTGCTCTAAAACATCTTGCATCGTGTTCGTCTTCTCGGTTGCCACAGATTGAACCGGATACCCGCACTAGCTCCACTGTCCGTTCCATTGCAGATGTGCCGTCAAAGTTCCGATCACTGAAAGTTATTGTGTAGAGCTTTGCACCGGCAATGCGTTAGTCTTTTTGGTCGGGCACAAAGTTTGAAAAAGACATTGAAGTATTCATGAATAATCCAAATCTCACACTTAGACAAAACCACACACACAAAAAAATGAATTTTATCATTGACGTAATTCCAAACTTCGCAAAAATTAAGTAATTCAGTGCCTTAAAATAAAATTCAAAATTTCAAATCAAATGTGAAACGTCAGAAGCCATAAATTTACCCAATTCTATCTCCTGAACCTGACATGTGCGTCCATCAAGAATAGGGTTACCAACCGTCCTTATTTTAAAGGACTTGTCCTTAACTTCGAGATTTTTGGGAAGCGTCCTCATTTTACACAAATCGAACACATCTAGCACGCAGTGAAGAAAACTTAGCGGCGATGGCCGAGAGTGAACCCGATGATCGCGAAGAATCGACTCGATGCTTAGCTTGTCGTACGCAACAACTTGGCGTATTTTGAGGAACGGTCTTGGTTATTGTACCATGTTAACAGACTAGTTACTATCCGAACTTGAGGCCCTTAATCTGGATAACAATTAGTTCCAACAAGACGGTGCTAAGTGCCACACATGCAATGTAACAATGGAATTATTGCTTGAGAAATTCAGCAAACGTTTCATGTCTCGGCGTGGACGTATCAATTGGCCGCCTAGATCGTGCGATATCACACCTCTAGACTTTTTCCATGGAACCATGTGAAGTCAAAAGTCTATGAGGATAAGACTGCAACGATTGATTGAAGCCAACATTACTCGAGTAAATAGCCAGAAATTCTGTCATCCCAAATTGGCCGACTCGAATGGATCACCTCAAATGCCGCAATGGTCAACATTTAAAAGAATTTGTTTTCAAACAATTAATGGCAAAGAATGTTATTTCGAATACCGATAAAGATTTTGCAATTTAATTCATGTCAGAGAATTTTCTTAATTCAGCGTTGGTTTCTGAGGTGCGTTGTTTTTCTGAACTCAAGTTTCTGAGACCAGGAGCTACTTGCTTCGGTTTGGCAGCAGTACTTCCTCGAGTCGTTCGCTCCTGGGGTTTATCACAGTCGCCTTAGTCAGTAGACAAGTTAGAGATGTTCGTAGGGTGTGAGGACATAGTTATCTTTAGAATCTCTGCAAAAGATCGCTTAGAGCGTCCCTGAAAAATAGTTTCTCCTCGCGCTATTTGTACTTCGTGCTCTGCCCGATAACGGTAACTGAATGGTGAATAGTACAGGGATGGCGGCAATCCAAGTGACGGGCGATTTCCCAGTCCAAGAGGTGGTGGATAACACACACGAAGGCTTCGTGAACGCCAGGATCAACGGCGTATTCGTATGTAGCTGGTGTGCTCTCCCACGGTGGACACCAGAGCAATACAATCGGATGCTGCACGCACTAACCAACTCGTTAGTTGGACGAACGCCGGTTGTTATTGGAGGAGATTTTAACGCTTTGGCCATGGAGTGGGGTAGCAAGTTGATCAACGCAAACGGTTACAACCTGTAGGAAGCCCTGGTGAAGTTGAGTATAAGGCTGTGCAACGAAGCTTCCGCTAGCACATTCCGTAAAGACGGCCGGGAGGCCATCATCGACATAACATTCTGCAGTCCTTCGCTGACGGGTAACATGAATTGGCTAGTTAATAAACAGTACAGGCATAGTGACCACCAAGCAATCCACTACACCATTGGTCGGCGCAATTGTATTGTGACGCGGAGAGTGAGGGCTAGCGAGCGTAAGTGGAAAATAAAGGACTTTGACAAGGACTATTCTGTGGAAGTACTTCGTGCTGACTTCCTCACTCCAGTTTCGTATACCGATGAGCTGTCGGAAACATTAGCAAAGGCGTGTGATGAAACAATGCAAAATCGAGCCGACGTACGGCGTATTGGTGGAACGAAAGGCTCAGCATCCTCTGTGCTGCCGGCCTAAAATCTAGAAGACACGTTTATAGAGGAAGATCTGAGGCAGTCAGAGAAGAGTGTAAGGTGACATTCCTGGCGGTTAGGGCTGCTTTTAAACGCCAGATAGCGCTTAGTAAGTCCATCTGCTACAAGGATCTGTGTAGAAGTGTAGAAGTAGACGCTAACCTCTGGGACAACGCTAACCGCCAAGCCAAGATCAAGGGTCCATATACGCCAGCTGAAATGTGCGCTGACAAACTGAAAATTATCGTGGAGGGTCTTTTCCCGAAGCACGTGTCTCCAATGACTAGCTCCTAATACTGTCGGAAGGGTTGTAAACGAAAAAAAAACTCCCGACCCAGATGGTATCCCCAACGCGGCACTGAAGACAGCGGTTTTCGCGTTTCAGTACACTTTAAGGAAGATCTATAAAAATTCCTGGATGAAGGTTTCTTCCCGAATAGATGGAAGAAGCTGGTGTTGCTGCAAAACCACGGAAGCCACTTGGAAATCCAGCGTATGGGCGTATATGTCTGCTGGGTACTCTTGGTAAATTTATGGAAAGAGTCATCCTCGACAGGCAGACGAACTATACTGAAGGTGATAACGGACTATCGCAGACGCAGTTCGAATTCCAGAAAGGGATCTCGATAGTGGACGCCATCCGCACAGTTATCCCGAGCGCGAAGAAAACTTTGAAGCAAAAGAGAAGCGATTACACTGTGCCTTGGTGACAATCGCCGTGAAGGACGCGTTCAACAGCGTCAGCTGGATGACTATCGCCGTAGCGCTGCACAGAATGTAGATCCCGGACAATTTGTGTAGAGTTCTGAAAAGTTACTTTCAGAACCAAGTACTGATCCACGAGACGAACATGGGGCACAGGTCGATTAGAGTTACGCCGGTATTATCTCAGGGCTCCATTCTCAGCCCAACGCTCTGAAATATTATGTACAACGGACTGTTAACAGTGGAACTACCTTCTCTGCTTTGCAGATAACGTTTTCCTGACGATAACCGGTGGGACGCTTGAGGAGGTGGATATATTGACGGCAAAGACAATGTACATCGTGAACATCTGAAACAAGATGCAGCACGAGACGTCTCCTGGCGGCTATCTTATCCTCAATACTGAGGTATGGCGTACCGGCCTGGATTGCTGCGCTGAGCTCAAAGCGGAACCGGACGAAGTTGACAAGCATGTTTCGCTTAATGGCTGTTCTTGTCGTGAGTGCGTACAGCACGATATCGTCGGTGGTGGTGAGAGCGGACTTGTTGGCTAAGTGGCAGCAGGAGTGGGACAACGCGGAGAAAGGAAGGTGGGCCCACCGACTCGTCCCAAATGTGTCGCCTTGTGTACATAGGAGGCTTGGTGAGGTGAGCTTCCATTTGACGGATTTTTTGCCCGGGAACGGATGCTTCCGGAAATGTCTACATACGTTTGGACATGCTTCCACACCCATTTTCCAGAGTGTGTGAACGTGCAAGAGACACCGGAACATGTAGTCTTTGAGTGCCCAAGTTTCGAAGAAATTCGAAAGGGTATGCGTGGTGTGACAGTTAACAATATCGTCGAAGATATGTACCACGACGATTATATTCGGGATGCTATTAACAAAGTAGTTACTGGTATACTCCAACCAACCAAGTAGTGCCACCGGCTAGGAAGCCGGAAACCACAAATCAGATCTAGGGAAAACTCTCCGCCGGTGTAGATTAGGTCCACCGCCAGGAACCAGTTGAGTAGTACGCGACGTAGCACCAGGTTTGGGTCGTCGAGGCGCCAGCGAACCGGACGTCAGGCTTCACCGGAATCACTGGACCAACACCCTACCGGGTAGCTCGTGAATTGGCCAGACCCACCGCCCGGGATTAGTGCGAGTAGATTGCGTCGAACAT
This sequence comes from Topomyia yanbarensis, assembly GCF_030247195.1. Classification (NCBI taxonomy): domain Eukaryota; kingdom Metazoa; phylum Arthropoda; class Insecta; order Diptera; family Culicidae; genus Topomyia; species Topomyia yanbarensis. The sequence goes on from NC_080672.1 coordinate 300,533,247, forward strand.
CCAGCTGTGGGCCGTTGGGGCGCCAGTGAACCTGAAGCTACGGTCCACCGGGAACCGCTGAACAGATCTCAGCCCCTACTGGCTGGTCTGTTAAGTAGACTAAGCCCACCGCCGGGGACTAGAACGAGTAGATCGGGACGAAGCGGGGAGCTGAATGGCTTACGGAAACGAACATCAGTATAGAGACAAATCTACCGCCGGGGAACTTACAGCAGGACATCCGGTATCCAACTATATCGTGACAAAAACGGGTCACGAAACAGCCACCGGTATCAAAAACAATTCCGTCGCCAGAGATCCATCAGTCGGAGTAGGGAGAGTTCACCGCCGAAGGCTATTGGAGTAGATCGGGATAAGGCTGGGAGCTGAATGACTCACGGAACCAGAAGCTAAATGGCTCAGCTTCACTGCTCTGCTGGCTGGATAACGGTCGACTCGCACACACAAAAGAATAAAATCGGAGATGAAGGGATGATAGGTTTATTGGTTTGAGAGTCACCGAACACATGACGAAAGATAGCTGCAGTTCAAGACAAATTGGAGTTCTACAGAGAAGAAAGCGACCAAGAAAGCTGTGCAAAATTTAATACAAGGAATCAAACGAAATGCATTGGCTAAAAAGGAAGCTTGGGGAATATTTATTTCGCCATTTTGTATAAACTGAACTTTTTTTTATAGAGGTTTTAACGTCACGGTCATTCGCCTATTTGCGGGTTAAAGAAAAAAATTCCAACCCTATGTGCGGGGTTGGGAATCGAGCCCAGGTGAGCTGCATACAAGATAATCGATTTACCAACTAAGCTATGCCCGTCCCTTACAAAACTGAACTTGTAAAAAGAAACATGATTTGATTTCTGATAAAAAGTTTGACCAATTTTTGATCGCACCGCCCTTTCTTATACGTTCACATACAGTAACAAATAAAATACATTTAGTTTTAATAAAAATATTATACAACTAGTAGTGTAGTGCAACAGTTCAATCTCTGTCTGTCCCTTGTAGTTTGTTAGGTCCTAAATGATGGTTAGGCCTTTTGTTACTTTAACCCTCAACAAGACAAGAGGTCTCAGAGGCCCGGCTAGTTACAGGTCTCCAGTTTCAGTGAATCTGTAATTTGAAATACAAATGGACGAGCGTTTTCGGGCTTTCGATTCTCTCACTGATAACATGACAAAAAATAGGCTTTTGATTTCATTGGGTCTTACAATGTTAACTTGTAATTTATGTTATTTATAATTCCTTTCCAAAAACAGGTTTGTCTTATAAATCACAAATCTCATTTCAGCCACAGTATCCTGATTCCTGATCAACAAACAAACCATTCAATCTGTGCCTACGATAGGGGTAATTTCGAACGACTCGATCGGCGCACCATTCTACCCGAAAATTTACCCCAGGAACCACGCACTCGATTTTCTCACAAGATGCCCGGAAAGTTCACAACATGCTCTATTAAAATTTATTACGGGAGTTTTCCGTGTAGTTTTTACGTACCTACCCGCCCATGCTTCTAACCAAACAGGAGCAAGTAGCTCGAATCGGAAACTAGGGCAGGGAAGCCTTTTGTGTTTACACTCCGGCACTCAATTATTTAGTAGATTATCGTCGTGTTTTGTTTTGCTGTTGTTGTTTATGAGCCTTCGAAAAGTTTCAGATTTGCTTTGCGGTCTGCTCCCCTTTCCACCGACCAACAACGGGAGCCAACATTCGCTGTTTTGTTTGCAGTCACGAAAAGCGAGCATTAACATCGGACAGTCGGACACACGCACCATTGTGATTTGCCACCGCCTTTGTGTGTAGCCCTTTGTTGACTCTCAATAATAACTGGGGAGTGTCTCGCTCATAATCATATAACAACCGAAACAGTTTTGTCCAAATGCTCTTCAACAGTTACCCTATATCATAAGTACCAACTAACTAGTAATGTTCGGTAAGCGCATATGTCCATTTAACACTCCATGAATGAGGCTTTATTTCCAAATTTGAATGTCCCGGTAAGCACATCTAATGCTGTGGAACGTGTTGATATGACGAGTTCCCTGGTCCAGTTCTCCCGTTTTGAACAAACCTCTCTCGTGGAGCATATATTTGGCACGACATACATGGGTAGGAAAGACGAGTGTGTGATCCCCACTTCAAACTATGTTCTGAGATGTACGACAGACAGTGCCAGTGAGATACTACCACGGTAGGCTTCCAGTGGGGAAAGTTATATCGTCGTGATTAATCTCAAGAGACTCGTTTTCTACGTCCCTTCCAGATGCGCAAGAGACAATTGTGCTGTAACGGCAACGAAAATCTCCGGCCTCTGAATGGGTAAACTTTTCCTAACTTATTTGGCACCCTGGCGAGCGGGACCACAGCTGCATACGCAAATATTTGGTCTAGAATATCTGGTCCTGTTGGCTGGAAGCGGAGCAATGCTTTCGATCCGTGACAATTTTCACTCGGTTCTGAGTATTATTAGGTAGTGAGCATATTCATCTTCAGCCCATTGGAAAATAGTAGGCCCATTTTTCTGAGCAAATAAATCATATTTGTGGATTCGTACAAAAAGTTTTAAATTGTTGCAACAGTGGTTGCCATCAAACGTAGATTGAAATAAGAATGAATATATAGTTTCATGAACTGTTGACGTAGGACTACACTACAGAACCCCTCCTTCGAAATACTACATTGAAATATGAAAGATTGAATAGATTCGACAAAAATGTGCCCAATATCTTAAAAGGAACTCTCTAAGTTTCTTTTGCAAAAGGTATACTATAAGAATATTATCTTGAAGTGAAAATAGGAGACAGTCCTCGGCATCTACCCGTTCACTCGTTGTGGAGACTAGGTCTACCGCTAAGGACTACATCGAGTAGATTGCGACGATGCGGATAATTAAATGGCTCACTTGTAGCGTGATAAAACTGGGAGGTAATTGGTACACGAAGCGGACATCGGTACCAAGCTCTTAGTCGTAGTTGGGCAGTTTCACCGCCTTAAAGCTAAATGGTTCATGGAAACGGGAATCGGATTCGGGAGGAATTCCGCCGCCGTCTCAGTCGAATTAAGGTGAGTTCAACGCCGGGGACTATCCGAGTAGATCGCGACAAAGCTGCGAATTAAATGGCTCACGGAAACCGGAGCTAAATGGCTTATGGTATCAGGAGCTGAATGGATCACTGAGACGAAAGCTAAACAGCTCACAGAAATGCCTTACGGTAACTTACCGCTGGGTAATATCCGAGTGAAGTTCGTGGCTAAATGGGTTAAGTATGTAGAGGATCTATGATGATAAATGAAGAGAATGTCGAAAAACAAGTGGAATGTCAGGAATTAAATGGATGAAAGTTCGAGCCATTTCATGGATCTAGCGAGGATCCGAGTTAACTTCAGAAAACTCGTGAGCAAATGGCATCGTGATCGCCAAAATCAACGACGTCTTCATGTGCAGCTGTTAGCAGTTGATCGGTCGAAAGCCGGTAGTCATTGGTGGTGACTACAACGCCTGGGCTGTAGAGAACCAACATAAGAGGGTGTATCCTGCAGGAAGCTCTAGCGAGGTTAGGCGTACGATTGTCCAATTAAGGCTCCGTGAGTACATTTCAAAGGGACGGGAGGGAGCCTATCATCGACATCACATTCTGTAGTCCTTCACTGACGGTGAACGTGAACCGGAGAGTTCCCTGCTACAGTGCGGAGAAGAACGACCAGCGAGCGAAAGTGGAAGACCTCTTCGTATTAGACACTTCGGCCGAACAACAAAACCGACAACGATCATGCGGCTGGCTAACAAGAAGGATTGTGACGGCTTGTGAGGCCACAAAATCCGAGAAAACTGGAGTCACGCATCCAGTCTCCGGTCCGTATGGAATACCAAACGTGGCGATGAAAGCTGTGATCCTGGTATATCGGGACATGTTCAGGAGAGTGCTTCAGAAGTCATTAAATTATGGCAACTTCTCCGAAATGTGAAAGTTACAGAAGCCGGTGATGCTGCTACAGCCAGGGAAATTACCTGGCAATCCCTCCTCGTGCAGGCCTATATGTCTGCTGAATACACTCAGAAAACTCGGAAAACTAGCTTCAACAACCATGTCGACTACGCCTGCGAAAGGTCGGCAAAGGCAACAAACGGGATACCGAGGATGATGGCCGTAAGGACTGCGGTCCGAGAAGCAGCACGAACGTCCGCTAGCTAGTATTTCGTAATCGATATTGTGATAAGGGGTTCCGGCCTGGGGTGCAGCGCTGAAAACCAAACGAAAGGGGTCTTCCGCAAACCTACTACAGGCAAGTACAATGCATCTGCGAGCTCTACCTTGCCTCAAAGCTCTTCGATTTCCAGCCTTGGTCAACGACAGGACAAACTGCTGTTATACTATCAAAATGTTGGTGGAATCAACTCAACCATTGAACAATATCGTCTTGCAGTCTCTGGTAAGAGTTTTGACATCATTGTCTTCGTCGAAACGTGTTTGAACAATGACACACTTTCCAGTCAGGTGTTCGGTACCAGCTACGAGATGTTTCGTTGTGACCGGAACCCGAACAATAGCCGAAAATCTACCGGAAGGGGGCGTATTAGTAGCAGTTAATTCCTGCTTGAAGGCAAGAGCTGTCGAGAACATTTCTTGGGTTTGCCTTGAGCAGGTTTGGACGATTATCGAGATTGGAGACCGTAAGTTGTACCTGTGTGCGTTGTATGTTCCACCCGACCGCGCTCGTGACATCGAATATGTCGAAGCACACTACAGCTCGGTTTTTACGATCCTCGAATATGCTAATGCAGTTGATGAGATCATGATGGTAGGAGATTTTAACCTTCCTAGCATTTCATGGAAATCTTCCCGCAATGGATTTCTTTATCCGGATTCCGACCATTCCGTTTTCCACCCAGGTGCAGTGAGACTACTTGACAGCTATAGCCCAGCCACATTACTACAAATTAATCATATTGCCAATGAGAATAGCCGCCACCTCGATCTTTGTTTTGTCAGCGATCAGGTCTCCGCTACATCAATAGTGATGGCTCCCTCTCCTCTAGTGAAACTAGTAGGGCATCATCGCAGTTCAAACTTTTTCCAACGTTCTGGAATACGTTATTGACAGGCACGTTCCGAAGAAAGTTCATAATAAGCTGGCCCTCCATGGCTAACGAGTATGCTACGACGGCTCAAATCCATCAAAAGAGCTGCCCTGCGGAGATTTACCAAATATCGCACAATACCACTCAGAAACTATTACGTTAATCTCAACCACGCTTATAAACGAGCTAGTCAACACTCTTTCTTTCGATATCAGCAAAATATTCAGCGCGATCTTAAGTCGCATCCTAAACGTTTCTGGAAATACGTGAACGAGCAGCGCAAGGAATCTGGACTACCGTCGTCTATGACTTTCAATGGTAACACAGCTACCACATCTCGAGACATATGTGCACTTTTTTCGGGAAAATTCGCGAATGTATTCACAGATGAGGCACTAACCATTGAGCAAATCGAACTCGCTGCTAGCAAAGCTCCACTTGTAGGCAAAGCTTTGGGTGCTATCAATTTCGACGCAACGATGATTACCAGAGCTTCCTCTCGGCTTTAGTCATCTTTCAATCCGGGACCCGACGGGTTCCCCTCTGTTATCCTGAAAAGGCATATTGAAGCTTTGATTACTCCGCTTCTTCATATCTTTCGAGCATGTATTGCTAGAGGAGTTTTTCCATCTTGCTGGAAATACGCGAACATGTTCCCAGTCCACAAAAAGGGTAATAAGCGAGACGTCAATAATTACCGTGAAATAACTTCATTGAGTGCTGTTTCGAAGTTGTTTGAGCTGGTGATTATGGAACCTCTTCAGGCTCATTGTAAGCAGTACCTAAGTGACGATCAACACGGTTTCACGTCCGGACGGTCAACCTTCTGTGTTTAACGTTCTACATAACAGAGAGTATGGAACATCGTGCTCAAACCGACGTTGTTTACACCGACTTATCTGCAGCTTTCGATAAGATAAATCACGATATCGCAATCGCAAAAATTGAGAGATTTGGAATAAAAGGTAGTGTTTTGCAGCTGTTTCGATCCTACCTCACAGACCGAGAGATAGCGGTCGTCATAGGAGACTGTCAGGCTCCCACCTTCATTTCTACGCCAGGAATACCTCAAAGAAGCCACTTGGGACCATTGATGTTTCTGCTATACTTCAATGATGTACGTCTAGTTCTGAAGACTCCACGATTGTCCTTCGCAGATGACCAACTTGATGTCTTTGCTGATTGGTGTAACACGAATCGCATGTGCGTGAACCCGAAGAAGTGTTCGGTTATATCGTTTTCACGGAAAAGGGATTCGATTCATTTTAACTACCGTCTACTAGAAACAGACATTGAACGCGTCAGCAACGTTAAAGATCTGGGAGTGATTCTGGATTCTCAACTTACGTTTAAGCAACACCTCTCTTATGCAGTTGGTAAAGCATCTCGAGCCCTGGGATGCATCTTCAGAATAGCCAAAATTTTTTACGGATATCTATTGTCTCAAATCGCTCCTCTGTTCTTTACCGCGATCAATACTAGAATATTGCTCTGAAGTTTGGAGTCCAAACTACAATAACGTCGTTGAGAGAATAGAGTCCGTTCAGCGTCGGTTTTTACGTTTCGCGCTTCGTAGATTGCCGTGGAGAGATCCTTCCCGTCTACCACGTTATGAAAACCGGTGTCAGCTAATTCAACTAGAGCCCCTACATGTTCGAAGGAATACTGCAAGAGCTTTGTTCATCGCTAACACTCTGCAAGGTCGTATAGATGCCCCAGCTATTTTGGAACAAATCAACATAAACGTCGCACCTCGAGCACTACGCAACAACATTATGTTCAGATTACCATTCCGACGCACTAACTATAGTATGTATGGAGCCATCACTGGTCGGCAGCGAATTTTTAACCAGGCAGCTTCAGCATTCGATTTCAACGTTTCTCGAAAGGTGGACCTACCGGCTCATCCTAAACCTATTGACGTGGTTCAATAGAAAACACGTAAAGGTGAACTTCCACCTGACACAGCTCTTCTTTCGGGCCACGGCAGCATCAAATAGTATCTTCATCGGATCGGGTACGAAACTTCACCGTTGTGCCCGGAGTGTGAGAACCTTGAGACGACGTCGGATCAGGTGGTCTTTGAATGTCCGAGGATCGAAACGATACGCAGGGAGTGACTTGAAACGGGAGGGCCAGACATCAACCTGGCTAATCGTGTCCACAAAATGATTGATAATGGACATAATGACGTGGAATGCGGTCAACAAAGTGGTGACGCAAATCATGACTACCTTACAGCGGAAATGGCATCATGAACAGCAAGCATCGTTTTCAGAAGAGCAATCGCCCCCGGGAAACTCTGCCGAAGTAGGCTAGATCTACGACAGAGTACCGGTATGGGTCATCGGGGCGCCAGCGAACCGAACGACATGCTCCACCCACACGCGTCGAACTGACAACGGCACCCTGCTGGTAGGCCTGAGAGAAATATTGCGAAAACCAAAGAAGAACCGGTGTCGGGAGAACTTCTTTCGCTGGAGAACTCTCCGTTCGCGTAACCAAAATTCATAGTCAGGGACTAGACCAAGGTGCTTAGAGTTCTAAGGTGATTCGTCTTCGGCAGTAACTAGGTGAGGAGTGAGGTAAGCATGCAGCAGACTGCGGGGACGAAAAATGACAGCGAACAACTTTGTCTACCCACTGAAATCAAAGCAAACATACGGAGAGAACTAGTAAACAATGTTGTTAGATGTTGTTTCTAAAACCAACATGGCTGATCGGCGTTTTTAAGGATCTTATCACCTGAGAATAAAAATTCCTTGGACTAGACTGTGCAGATCACGGGGTCTCCATTCATTCCACCGGAATCACTGGACCGACCTCGGAACCTTTTGGGAGAATTTCGTGACTAAACCAAGAATTACACGAACAAGTCGAGAGCTTAACGAAGAAGTGGTACTAACGGGTGTTCAATAAAAAAGGAGAATGTTTTCAATACCTTTCTATTTATATATTATATTATTATTATAATTAAACTAAAGAGCGTAAATTTTTTTCGCTCCAAGAGAATTGCTCTCTGAACTCCTTAGAAATGGATGGCATATTTCTTTTCGCTCGGGTGCTATTAGTTCAATCGAAGATGGCGTCGAAACAGCAAGCACTCCACGAGCGGTTTTTACGAAACGCATGGTCATCGTGGAAAGAAGTTTACGGTAGACCACTTTCGAGACAAAAACGTGCCAGTGAAAACAGTTTACCGGATCCTGACATCCTGGAGCGTTAAAGGCAGGTAGCAGCTGTCCTGCGAAGATAATGACGAATAAGAAGAAGAAAGCGTTGAAAAAGCGGTTCGACAACAAGGACGGAAAGAGTTTGCTTGACGCCGGTTGAAAATATTACTGGCCCTATACCTTGATTCACCGAACCCTCAAGATGGAGCACATCATCTGTCGGAAGAAGACTCGGTCACCCGAGTACACGGACGAGCATATAGCGATCGTGAAATCACAGTGCCGGTGGATGATGAAGAACTACCGCGGGACGTCGTTCGTTCTGGGCGACGAAAGTTACTTTCCGCTCTCGAAGACCCACATTCCAGGAAATGACAGCTGCTATTCCAGCGATAAGTTGGCCACACCCTCAAAATTAAATATAAGTTCAAGCATAAATTTAAAAAAAACTTATCAGCATCGCCATATCGGACAGCGGGATTTCAAAGGTCTGGCCATCAATCAACAAGTGTACCAGCAGAAGTGTCTTGAGAAATTTTTTCTGCTATTCTTAAAGGAGCATCATGCGGATGGGAGTGCCCTAGTGTACAAAAATAATTGGCGGGCCATGGATACAACACAGATTTTCACCAGGATCCGGAATTGTGTCCGGAAGATGGACGTCAGTATCGTCTAGCGCTCTTATAAGAGCATCGCGATTAAGTTGCGTCGTATGGCCGACCAGGGCCCCTTCTCCAAAATTCATTGACGTTTTTTTGAGGAATAACCGTTATGTTTTTTTATAAAAATACTGAAATCGTTGAATTTTTGTTTTGTTTTTTAACTACTTGACTGAAAAAATTCTAATTTTTATTGAACAACCGTTAAATAGCACAATAATGGAGCCAAAAGGCCTAAGGGAATGGCGGTACTAAGGAGCCGAAGGTCTCAGTAAATTAGACTATCTGGAGTTTTCCGCCCAGATTGTCCTCGCAGGGGAAGAGCACCAATTCTCTACCCACAGCTAGCTTTCCTACTGCCATACAGAAAAATTAAAATAATATTTATTTCACGAAATTATGATTATGTTGGTACGTCGTTTTGGACAGAAATCTGTTTAACTAGATATAAAGTCGAAGAAAAAAAAACACAAAAGAACATTATTTGTTTCGTCAAAACGTTGGCTTTGGGTACCATTTTAACTTATTCATGCCCATGTTGTTTGTGGACAACAACGTTTTTAAACAGCTATAACTTTTGATTGAGGCGAGATTTGCTCACAAAAACAAGTAAGGCTCATTAATGTGATTATTGCCTTTAATTTGAGTATTAACAGTTACAAGAATCAGCTTTAGAACTGAAGTTATTGCAATTAGTCTGATTGGATTTCGATGGAGCAGTGCTGCCAGGGATAGTTTGCGTTGACGACGGAAAATGATTTTTTTATATATCTTCGTTATGGTACAATATTATTAAAAACTGATAAAACTTACCAATTTAGACTGTAGTTGGCTACGTTTTCCACGTAATTGGCCTATTGTAATTATTCTAGGAGAATTGTATTGAGCATTAGAAGGTAAAAATTGACCAGCTTCTAGCACTGCCATGGAAGCACCTATCTTTATTAAAATAGGCTTTTCGTGTTTCTTAACCCCACCGTTTTCAAGGAAAAATAGTTTTGAAACCCTACATGCACTAGAAAAAAAGTTGGGCATGAAAGGGTTAAGCAATCTACAAATCGTTCTTTGTTTGTAGTGTACTCGAGTAACATCTATAAACAAACATTGTATTCGTTATCTAATCTTGCCGATACGTATTGCTTATATTTGATTTCTAATCATGGTGATCGTCCTACTTATTTAAGTTGGACTGAAAAGTTTGTATGGTCATACTATGTATAGTGACCCCTGAGATGACAATTTTCAATTCGAGATTTTGATGTTACACAACTTGCTCGATACCGTTCCGTTCCATCTTCACACAAGGATACACAACTTTTTTTTTCAAGAACCGCGCCGAAGTATATTATCCAGGAAACACATGCACTATTGAGCACAAAAGCATCTGAAAATCATACCCGTTTTCTGTTTTCCGAGCGGGCGGCGAAAGCGAATGGCAAAGGGCGATATCATTCTATACCCTTTCGCTGGAATGGATCATTGCAGAGTGGTTGTTCGTTTCAAGCGGAAAAAGCTATAAAAGGCAGGTCATGGAAAACGAATGTAAAATTCAACATTTTCCGTCATCAATCGCATGGGCAGGGGGGGGGGGGGGGGGGCGATGGAAGAGAGGGCAACAGGGCTCGGGAAACGGACTCGCTGCTATATGTACTGCACTGCAGAGACGAGTTCACTTTACTGTGCGGGGCTATCAATCGAATAACTGCGTAAGGATCCACACCGACGACTCATCCCCCCTCCTCGGTCTATGCTTCGCCATTCCGAACAGCGCATCTACCTACTTTCAGACATGTACATTTTGAAGAATATGTGCTTTTTATTTCACTTTGCCGATTTTCCGGTTCCAGTGCTAGTGGGAAACATTTTGAAGTAGCATGTCGCTGAAAATGATCTTTCCTCCCTATCTACGATGGGATCGAATTTTTTACACACTTTTCATCTTATCGGATACTGGTTGCTTTCGAGTACCGCTCGTTGTTTCGACTGGCGCACCCCCCACACCTTGGGTCCCGGAAATGTGATTCTGATCGTTCTGTGTCAAAAATAAGAATATTAAATGACATTTGGATGGTTCGAATGAAGATGTTAGACGAAAGGTGCCATAGTTGAACGTAGGCGTACTTCAATTTTACAAACATTTGAAATGGGTATGATTTTCTTAAGGAAAAGGGTAGATTTAGGTTGATGTATGCAAGATAATATCTTGTATGGGTTTTCCCACAAAGTATTTTAGGTACCTGCGATTCGTACAGCTCCTTCTTTTTTTTAACAACTCAAACAAAATTGAAAATGCGAATTCGCTTCAGAAGGTAATAGCAAGAAATAATCCATTTCATTTTTGGCTCTCCTATTCATGTAAAATTCAACAGCATTGCATTATAACTGGAAATGTGTTGGCGATTATTACATATAAACGTAAATGATGTACAGGTATTTTTAAAAGACTTACAGCAACCGAAAACAGCGAAATGTGATGAGCTACTTAAAAACAGATGAGTTCAGTCCTGCTTTTGCATAATACAATTTTAACTAGGGTAATAAGCCTATTTTCGCTCTGTTTCTATTAACACACTATCCATTTGAAACCTTTGGTTAGAGCAGCGTCTGCCATCCTTGTTTAACGCATTGATTGGCTCAAATAGTAGAGTTTTCGCTGCACTCAAACCGAGCTATTTCATAATTCTCCGGTCATTTTTCTTATTAAATTGGCTCTTAGGAACGAAGCAAAGATGCTGATACCAATTTATATTTTTTTTATCAATTAATGAAATAATGCAGCATACTGCTTAATAGGGCCAAAATATGAGCTTTACCCTATTAACCGTTGTGTGTTCACCAAAAAACCCTTAAAAGGCCAACAAGTATATCCGAGTATCCGCTAATTAAGGGGGACAAGACATCTAAAAAATCGATTTTTTTGTTTTTGTTTTAATCGATAGATATAAACCTGTAGAATTTTTTTTTTTTTTTCATTTAAAAGCCTGTTTTCGGAATTGTAACTGCAGTATGTTTCTCCTTTTGTAGTGAACCAAATTTCTTCGTATAGTATTTATTTTGCAAGGAATGAAAAAAAATTCTGTATGAACCGCAAATATAAAAAGAAATTTACCCTTTTAGACCTAAAAATAATCGAATTTTTTTCATAAAAACAATGTTTTATAAGACCCTGATTTCAGTGCTAAATGCTTAAAATTAATAAATGTTTTCAGTTGGGATTATGATTTCAGATGAGAATTGAGACCAGGATCACTCACGCCAATTTTGATGTCAGCAGTGAGGTAATTTACAATATCGAGCAGAACATTATTAGTTTTCGATTTCACATATTGTACATGTTTTTTTTTCATCCTCAAACATTACCCTAAATATAAATTATAATAAATTGGTGCGTACTTCATTTTTTAAAAATAAAACGTCAAAAAAAATTTTTCGGCCGAAAGAGAAAGTGCCCTCCTTGGAAGGCTCGTAACCAAATACAAACATTCATATTTATCGTAACTGTGACATTTTTCAGCCGATTTGAACACTTTTGGATGCATTGAACATAACAATAAACTTCTGTATGATGACATACAATTCGTAGTCACTACTGGGACCTGGAAGTAGCTATCTATTCTCAACGTGCACGTTTCGACAGTTCTATACTTTGCATTGCCAATAACGGCACCGACCACATCCTTGCAGTCACCGGGGAAAGAAAGGAATGTTAGTGTAACAACGGTTATGAAGAACGCATGTACCTCTGCATCTCTGCGTTTGCCACGGGAAGGAGTTTTTGTTAATAGGGTGGAGTAAAGAGTTGCACAAATCTGGATTCACCTTGATAAGTGATTCGATCTGTGCAACTCTCAGAAGTAGGTTTATTGCTCTGGGCAACCGGCTGCCAAGAATTTACGAGAGATTTATCGTTTGTTGAATTAAAAGCAACTTTAGCTCCGAACAGCCGACAGTCGGAAGTGTGTACGATTTTATTATTCCTTTTTTGTTTATTCCGGTAAAACACGACACTCCAAGAACAGTACAAAGCGATTACCTTTACCTTCACTGTCTCGAAACATTTATCGAAACGGATATGCTTATACTTATGTAATTGAAGATTTCGAAATATAAGAATTGTTTATCGTGTATAAACTTTGGCTAAATTATAAGAAATGATATTAGAGTTATGGATTGGTTTCATTGTCTGCAAACGAGTGAATAAAGATCTGATTCTTATGTTATCATTATTCGCGCGCGTTGTTATAGCCGAAGCGCATTTTAAACGGTATACAATAAGCACTACTGGAATACCTGAAACTAGTAACAATGTGTGTCGAATATACAACCGAGGAAATAAGTGCAGGAAATATATTTACCACTACAATCAATAATGCAGTGGAGACCCGATTTTATCAGCCCCCGATTTTATTTACCCCTGATTTTATCAGCTTTTTCACCCGATTTTATGAAAATTGATAGTTGGTAGTTTGATGGGCTACAGCGGAAGAACCAAGTTGAATTCGAGTAAATCCTTTCTAGGGCATATATTTCTTATCTTAGGGGATTCCGAAAAATTCAAAAATAAGAAACTTATTTTTTTTTTAATTTTACTGTCAGACCCCCTTAAGGATAACTTAAAGTAAATAATCAGAAAAGGTTGCGAGACTATATCTAAGGACCAAAGAAGAATATTTTAAGAGCTTCGGTTTATTAAAAAGAAAAATATATGTCCCGATTTTATCAATGTCCCTGCTTTGTCAGCTTAAAATTCGCCAAGGGGCTGATAAAAACGAGTCTTTACTGTATATTGCATATGCTAATATTAAGTAAACCAATTGTTATGAAAATAAAACATTTGTTCTTCGTTTTGATATGATTGTCAAAAATTGGTAACTAGCTTTCGATTCTTCTCGAGAATTGTCCTTTCTCAATCCTCATACATAATTCAACTCAGCCAGGACCATGCGTATTCCCCATGCATTAGACAGGATTAGTTCCCTAGTTGTTCAAATTAACCATAAACAAAGAATTTAGTTTGCTTAGACCAAAAACAATGTCAGCCCGATTGGCATCACCGGGCGGATACGAGGGAACACAATGCCACCAAAATATTTACAATTCTGAATATAATAAAATTAAGAGAAATTCCACGAAGATCCGTCCGAAAATATCTAAAATTGTGACCGACCATCTTATATTCCGATGGAACTTTACAGATTTCATCGGCATGCAAGACTAAACGCTCTGTTTTATCTTAGAACGAGTTACAGGGAATTAATACTTCTTGACGAAAAATATGCACTGAAAAAAAAGTTGTGCCATTTTTCTCAATAACAAAATAATGTGTTGAAAGCTTAAATTGCAAAAAAAAACATTTTTTAAATTCTTTTACATTTTGTCTACAAAAATCTAAAGTGAAATGCGATTGCATGATGGAGAACTTATCGGCAAAAAAGTTTTTCTAACAATAACTTTATACATGTTTCAAATGTCATAGCAACGCGAATAACTTATAAAAAAGGCATAATAAAACGAATTGGAGTAAAATTTCAACATCTCGTAAACTATCGCAATTTGAAAGATTTTTGTTAAATTAATTTTGATTTAAAATGATACTTAGAATTAAATTCTACAATAAAATTACTGTTTTGCATGTCAATCAGTATGAAATTTATAAACATGTATAAAGTTATTGTTAGAAAAACTTTTTCACCGATTAGTTCTGCATCATGCAATCACATCAAAATATTTCTTTTCTTTATAGGTTTTGTTGACAAAAATTTAGAAAATAGATTTTTTAGCAATTTAAATTTTTAACATAATTTTTTTTGTAAAAAATGGCGCAACATTTTTTCAGTGCATATTTATTTCGTATAGAAGCATTCATTCCCTGTAACTCGTTTTCAGATAGTTTTGCTGTATAAAATAGAGTAATAGGCTAACAGTTTTTGCAAATTAATGCATGCTCTTTTGAAAAAATGCTCTTGTATCAAAAAATTGCATATGCCAGAAAAAAATCATGAAGATCCATAAACCGAATACAACTGCTAAGTTTCGTTCGAATCGACGATGGTCATATTTTGCGGTTGGCCGGTTTCTCATAGTCTTGAGGGATTACTTAGTTATTTGCAAAAAAATCGTAAAAAATCAGTTGCATAACCAAGCTTTTTCGAAGCTGGCACTACTGATGAATCACTTTATAAAATAGGTGATAAGGGACGCGAGCGAAACTAGATGATTTCATACGCAAAACTATTCATCTTTTAACGCGTGTTTATTGTAGGTTTTTGCCATGTAACAGATTTATGGAGATAATACACCTGAAATTTCTTTGTGTGTTAAAACAGCTACCGATTTTCGTCAATTTAGTTACATTTTTGAACCGTGTATAATTGAAGCAAATGATGGCTGAAATGTGATTTTATTGAATTTAATTGTTTAAATAATACTAATAATTGAACTACGTGAAAAAAAGTGTAAAAGAAGTGTGGTCTATCCGAAAATTCGAAAAAATATGCGAAGCAACATAAATCATTTTGATCATATTTTTTCGAGAGTGGTCCTGCCGGAACTTTAGAGCTAGGGTCTCGGAAGGGATCCCCGTCAGAATCATTCACTACAATTGCAGATGAGACGGTAAATGTCAACCATAAAACCACCCACTAATTCTGAATGTGATATTCATTGTACGGTTCAGATATGTGCGGGCGTAGGAACCTCATGATCGCGCGCAGAATCGCGAAGAGTTCGAACGTTTGTGCATTAACGTGTTCAATCGCTTGGGCGTTTGTATGTCGTGTGCGTTAGCGTGTGTGTAACATCGCGTATATAAATTCGATTTATAACCGTGTATCGATTCGCATATTCACGTGTGTTCTTCCTTATCACTACAGTTCCTGTTCATGTCACCATGGAACGTGTTGTCAAGTGGATATAAGCGTCAACTGAAGGCATGGACCTAGGCTGCTAGCGCCGAGAGTAGGAAATTCCGTACGTAACCGATTCATGATCACACGAATATGGGCGTGTTAAAACATTCACTTAGTCATCGAGCTGTAATCCTGTTTGTGAGATCGCGGGCGCAGGTGTGCATGGATTATCGCAAAAGGGCGCGAGCGTTTGTACGTTAACGTGTTTGTCGCGTGTTCAAACAACGGCACACGCAATGTGCTCGGCGACGTGTTGCAACCCAAAAGATTTTCAGGGATCGGATGATCGTTTAAAGCAAAATACTCGCCTGAGAAGAGAGTTCGAAAGACCCTCTCACAACCTAAGTGGTGATTTAGCCAAAATCGAGAAGAAAAATGTTTTTTAATTCGTTTATTTGACACGGCTCAATGCGTAGGCTTAGAGAAGCCATGGGTCTTTTATATATTTACAATATGTAAAAAATAAAAATTACAATAAATTATATTGTGAGCCTATAAGATCCCGTACGCGCAACTTGCTTTTGCGAGCGGAGATCTTTTTTCGCGCCAGGAAGATGTTCCTTCTCTCGCCAACTTCGTAGTTATCCATAATTCTCTCGTTATCGTTTACGTCTTGATTACTGCCTTGATACTCGCGATCAGATATTCTTCCTGGATTTTTGCCCTTGCGGGTCACGATTGTGATCTCTCCATCTTTGGTGGTAACTTCTTCACTGGTGGTATGAGTTGTTAAGTTTGAAGTACTTTTGCAGTTGTCTTAATTGCTTTAACAGCAGCCACAAATTTGGCAACCGTTTGTGTTTCAGATAAAGATATTGGAGCTTGGGTATTGGCATTTCTTTCTGCAGGAAAGCTTTCCTCATCGGTTTCTGGGAATGGCTGTGCGTAATGTGCCGTTTGTTTACTGATTCGGCACGTATTGATTTGTGTAAGTACAAAGAGTTGGCTGTGTAAACGGTTCACCCCAACTGTTTTGTGGTGTAGCGTAAGGTAGGCAGGAATGGGTTAGTCTATCCGCATTCTGACTACAAAGACACAATTTGAAAAAACCTGGAAAGTAGTTTCTCCATGTGTCCTCCGTAATAGATTCTACTGATGCGAAATACGACATGAATCTTTTAATTGCCACTTTGCAAGTAAGTGAGGCCAAGTCATGTAATTTAATTTCAATATTTCCATTATTCACATAGAAATGGGTCTTGATCTTAGCGTTATCATAAACAAGAACGTATTTTATGTTGTTCTGCGAAATTAATCTTTCATCTGTATGAAGGTGACTTCCGAAAACTGAAGCTGCATTTTCAGCTTCAGCAGATGTTCTACATCACGAATACTTGGTTTTATGCGAAAAGACCTGAAACCAATGGCCACTGTGTTAGACCGAATAATCACGTTTTGTTGATGAGACTCAGTTATTTCGATGGATCACAACGCAAATAACGGTATCCTTTGTTATTCAGACAATGTACACAAGTAACTGTTTTTGTTCGTTCGCTTTGCACTGGCTCGGACAGAAGCATAAACACATAACTCTCCGAGCTCTCGATCGAAGCAGTTCGTTTTCTGGTGCTGTGCATAAAGTGAACAAGAATATATATTGACAGTGAAGGTCAACTATTGTTTGAGGCAGTCTTTGTTCGCCGGTGCCCAGGCTGGTGAAGTGAATACCAGAATTGCCGGACACGCCGCTATATAAGCTAAGTATTATTTTTCTTTCTTTCGTTTCCCTTTCCCCGATCGGTCTACTTTTCCCTTTTCCCTGAATACAAGTTTCATCTCTCGTTTACACCACGTGCTATCCTCGTGCCTAAATGGCCGAGGGCGAAGGAACATTGGATGGGAATGATATTCCCATGGATTTACCGGATAAACCCGATATTACTCCCTCCCCTGATTCCCCCAGTCCTCCCCGTATTAAAACATACCCAGCCAATTCAAATGGACCCTGGGTGGTGTATTTCCGGCCCAACACGAAATCGCCCAATATTCTAGAAATATCACGGGAGCTGACTGCTAACTACCCGGCCGTAGCTCAGATAACGCGTGTTCGAGCTAATAAGATACGCGTTATAGTAAATGACCTCGATCAGGCGAACCAGATTGCTCGCAGCGAGCGTTTTACGAAACAATTCAGAGTGTATGTGCCTTGTAGGGCAGTGGAGATCGATGGAATAGTCGCCGAACCGGGTCTAAAGTGCGAAGACCTGTTGAAGTACGGGGTTGGCTGCTTTAAGGACCCTTCACTTCAAAAGGTGAAGATTCTGGAATGCAAGCAATTGTATTCCGCAAAAACAGAAAATGATAAGACAACTTATTCTCCGTCAGACTCGATTCGGGTGACTTTCTCCGGGTCTGCTCTTCCCAACTATGTCCTCCTGGATAGGGTTCGCTTACCCGTTCGCCTGTTTGTACCGCGGGTAATGAACTGCAGCAATTGCAAGCAACTGGGCCACACAGCCACTTATTGTGGCAATAAAAAACGGTGCGGCAAATGCGAGGGAGAGCATGAGGATGACGCTTGCGGTGGAGAAACTGAGAAGTGTATTTACTGCGGGGGCCCTCCGCATGCTCTTAAGTCATGCCCGGTGTACAAGCAGCGCGGGGATAAAATTAAGCGCTCCCTTAAGGATCGCTCGAGGCACTCTTATGCAGAAATGCTAAAGAATGCTTCGCCATCTGTCCCTTCCGAAAATTCCTTTGCTCTTTTGGCTGGCGTTGAGCAAGAATCTGACGACCCACAAGAGGGAACATCATTGGTTAACCCAGGGGAATCCAGGAAGAGGAGAAATCTAGCCTCCCCTAGATTGCCTCGTAAGGGTGCCAAGGTGTCGTCCACTCAGAGTGCGCCATCTACAACCAATAAATCCAACGGAAGTGATGCACAAAAGCCGAAGCAATTTGCTCCAGGACTTGGAAATATTAATTCTAACAAGGAGTACCCACCACTTCCAGGGACACCAAAAACCCCAAGTGTCCCCGTTTTTCAAACAGATACTCAGTCCAGTAACGGACTAATGAAATTTTCTGACATAGTGGACTTAATTTTCACAGCTTTCAATGTTACTGATCCTCTTAAAAGCCTTCTGATACGTTTTCTCCCTATAGTGCAAACATTTTTGAAGCAGTTGACTACTAAATGGCCCCTCCTTGCAGCGATCGTATCCTTCGATGGCTAAGTCATCGAACGAGGTCACCGATTCGATCACTGTTCTACAGTGGAATTGCAGAAGTATCCTCCCGAAAATCGATTCCTTCAAATTCTTACTAAACAGTTTAAAATGTGATGCTTTCGCATTATGTGAAACCTGGTTAACTTCTGATATAAATCTCAACTTCCACGACTTTAATATAATCCGTCTGGATCGAGAAAACCCTTATGGAGGAGTACTTTTGGGGATCAAAAAGTGCTATTCTTTCAACCGAATTAACCTCCCTTCGACACCAGGCATTGAAATTGTCGCTTGTCAAGTTTTAATCAAAGGTAAAGACCTTTGCATTGCTTCCATCTACATTCCTCCTAGAGCCTCGGTAGGGCACCGAACGCTTTGTAATATCACGGAATCCTTACCGGCACCGCGGCTAGTTCTGGGAGACTTTAACTCGCACGGTACGGTATGGGGTTGTCTTCATGATGATAATAGATCAACATTAATCCAAGATCTTTGCGACAATTTCAACATGACCATCTTAAACACGGGAGAAATGACGCGGATTCCTACACCACCAGCACGCGCAAGCGCGTTGGATTTATCGCTTTGCTCGACATCGCTACAGTTAGATTGTATGTGGAAGGTGATCCCTGATCCCCACGGTAGCGATCATTTGCCTATCGTGATTTCAATTGCTAACGGTTCAAGACCATCGAAAACAATCAATGCCTCGTATGACCTCACACGGAACATTGATTGGAAGAGTTACGCGACCGCGATATCCGTTAAAATCGAATCCACTCAAGAACTTCCTCCGGAGGAAGAGTACAGGTTTTTGGCTGGCTTGATTCTCGACAGTGCGAATCAAGCTCAGACTAAACCAGTACCCAGCGCGAATACCCATGGACGGTCTCCCACACTGTGGTGGGATAAAGAGTGCTCAGAGCTGTACGCGGAGAAGTCCACTGCATATAAGGCCTTCCGGGAAGACGGGTTACCCGCTAGCTATCAACAGTACGCGTCGTTAGAAAGGCGAATGAAGAGTTTAATAAAAGCCAAAAAACGCAGTTATTGGCGCCGGTTCGTCGACGGGTTAACGAGAGAAACAGCGATGAGCACTCTTTGGGGTACGGCTCGACGTATGCGTAACCGTAATAGTACCAACGAGAAGGAATATTCAAACCGTTGGATATTCGCTTTCGCCAAGAAGATCTGTCCGGACTCTGTCCCGGTATAGAAAACGTGCCGCACCGCGTCTCCTCCCGATACCGCGAACGAAACACCGTTTTCGATGGTGGAGTTTTCACTTGCTCTCTTATCATGCAACAATAACGCCCCAGGGTTAGACAGAATCAAATTCAACTTGCTGAAGAATCTGCCTGACACTGCAAAAAGGCGCTTGCTGAACTTATTTAACAAGTTTCTTGAGGGTAACATTGTCCCTCATGACTGGAGGCAAGTGAAGGTCATCGCCATTCAAAAACCAGGAAAACCAGCCTCCGACCACAACTCGTATCGGCCGATTGCAATGCTGTCCTGTATTCGGAAGTTGTTCGAGAAAATTATCTTGTTTCGCCTCGACAATTGGGTTGAAGCAAATGGCTTACTGTCAGATACACAATTTGGCTTCCGCAAAGGCAAAGGGACGAACGATTGCCTTGCGTTGCTTTCTACAGAAATCCAAATGGCCTATGCTAACAAAGAGCAGATGGCATCAGTCTTCTTGGATATTAAGGGGGCTTTTGACTCAGTTTCTATCAACATTCTGTCAGAGAAGCTGCACCAGCATGGTCTTTCACCAATTTTAAATAACTTTTTGCTAAACCTGTTGTCTGAAAAGCACATGCACTTTTCGCATGGCGATTTAACAACATCGCGATTTAGCTACATGGGTCTTCCCCAGGGCTCATGTCTAAGTCCCCTGCTCTACAATTTCTACGTGAATGACATTGACGATTGTCTTGCCAATTCATGCACGCTAAGACAACTTGCAGACGACGGGGTGGTCTCTGTTACAGGGCCCAAAGCTGCCGACTTGCAAGGACCATTACAAAATACCTTGGACAATTTGTCTGCTTGGGCTCTTCAGCTGGGTATTGAGTTCTCCACGGAGAAAACTGAGTTGGTTGTTTTTTCTAGGAAGCGTGAGCCGGCGCAACTCCAGCTTCTATTAATGGGTGCAACGATCAACCAGGTTTTCACATTTAAATATCTCGGGGTCCGATTCGACTCTAAAGGTACCTGGGGATGTCACATTAGGTATCTGAAACAGAAATGCCAACAAAGGATCAATTTTCTCCGAACAATAACTGGAACATGGTGGGGTGCTCACCCAGGAGACCTGATCAGGTTGTACCAAACAACGATATTGTCGGTGATGGAGTACGGGTGTTTCTGTTTCCGCTCCGCTGCGAACATACACTTCATCAAACTGGAGAGAATCCAGTACCGTTGCTTGCGCATTGCCTTGGGTTGCATGCACTCGACCCATACGATGAGTCTCGAAGTGCTGGCGGGCGTTCTTCCGCTAAAAAATCGATTTTGGGAACTCTCATATCGATTGCTCATCCGATGCGACATTCTGAACCCGTTGGTGATTGAAAACTTCGAGAGGCTCGTCGAGCTTAATTCTCAAACCCGATTTATGTCCTTGTACTTCGACTACATGGCACAGAGCATTAATCCTTCTACGTATACTCCCAACCGTGTTCGTTTCCTAGATACTTCTGATTCTACTGTATTCTTCGACAAATCCATGAAGGAAGATATTCGTGGAATCCCGGACCATATACGCCCTCAAGTGATCCCCAATATATTTTATAATAAATTCCGAGAAGTCGACTGTGACAAAATGTTCTACCCTGACGGATCAAATCTCGATGGGTCCACTGGCTTCGGTACCTTCAACAATACTATCACCGCTTCATTCAAGCTCAATGATCCTGCTTCAGTTTACGTCGCAGAGTTAGCTGCAATTCAGTACACCCTTGGGATCATCGACACTCTGCCCACAGATCACTACTTCATCATTTCGGACAGCCTCAGCTCTATCGAGGCTCTTCGTGCGGTGAAGCCTAAAAAGCAATTCCCGTATTTTCTGGGGAAGATACAGGAGTCCTTGTGTACGTTATCTGAAAAATCTTATCAGATTACCTTTGTTTGGGTCCCCTCTCATTGTTCTATCCCGGGCAATGAAAAGGCCGACTCATTAGCAAAGGTGGGCGCATTAAATGGTGACATATACGAAAGACCAATCTGCTTCAACGAATTTTTTAGTATTTGTCGTCAGAGGACACTCAACAGTTGGCAAACCTCGTGGAGCAATGGTGAACTTGGACGATGGCTACATTCGATTATCCCAAAGGTATCAACGAAACCTTGGTTCAGGGGGATGGATGTGGGTCGGGATTTTATTCGTGTAATGTCCCGACTTATGTCCAACCACTACACCTTAGATGCACATTTGCGGCGTATTGGGCTTGCGGAGAGTAGTCTGTGCGCTTGTGACGAGGGCTATCATGACATCGAGCACGTTGTCTGGGTATGCGCCGGGTATTTGGACGCCAGGTCTCAGTTAAAGGATTCCCTTCGGGCCCGAGGTAGACCACCCAATGTCCCAGTCCGAGATATGCTGGCAAATCGTGATTTCCCCTATATGTCCCTTATTTATACTTTCATAAAAACGATAAATATCCCAATTTAGCCCCTCTCTTTTTATTTCTCGTTTTTAGAAGTTTCCACTATGTAACCGCCGTCGCCCTTATCACTACGGAATCTGAAGCGAGAGCGACTCGAGGTCCGAAGGATTCCCTTTGAAGGATCCCCCGCGGGTCCGAAGAATACCATCCGCCAATCCGACCTACTAGACTGAGGCGCAAATTTGTTTCGCTGATCTCCCGTTTGCCTGAAAGTTGCAAGTTTTGCTCTTCTCTACCGGTCACCATCTACGCCTTCTCTCCCCTGTCCTTGATACAACTACTTCTACACCGATTTTGGAAATGACCAAGCATAAGTATCCGATAAAAAATCAAATTTGTATTCCGTATTCCTAGTTTTAAGATAGTTGTAATTTCTACTCTTTGTTAAAACTATTGTCCCCCATCTTGTAAATAGAATTGTATCCCTAGTTTTAAAACATCTGTGAAATTTTTCTCAAATATTTGTTCCCCCTTTTGTGTACCAAACTATATTGTTAGTTTTAAGATGACTGTAAATATTTCCTAAAAAACTATTACTATTGAATTCCTTGTTTTAAAATTTTTCATAAAAAAAATCTTTTGCCCCCTCTCTTATATATAGAATTTTTTTTTCTAGTCTTAAGATAGCTGTAAATTTTTTCTCTTTTATAAAAAAAATATTTCAACATTGTAACCTCCTAGTTTTAAGATATTCAAAATGTAAAAACAAAAGAATTCGGCACCGCCAAGCTAACGCATTTGTGCCTATCAAATAAACGAAATGAAAAAAAAAAAGAAGCATAAACACGCTGAGTATCGTAACCGATGGCTTTGATGGTTGAAAATAGACTGATTAATACTTATTATATAGGTTTATTTTTATTTTTTGTTATGGTGATCATTTGCTTGATATACAAAATACTATGCTGCCAAACATCCGACGTTGCGATTAGTTTGGGACTTTTATCAAAAACTCAACCATTTTTAGATAAACATGTGAAAAGGGTATAACGCAAATGAGAGTCTCTCTTTGTTTACTTTCTCTTTCGTCAATAACTAGGCTGCTTTTACGTTTGCTCCTTAAATCTTAGCGTCATATGCTACACAAAATCTGAGTCTTTCGATATTTTTTGAAACAATAATGATAAAACTGATAACGCCATAATATCCAAAAGAGAAAGTAAACACAGAGAGACTCTCATTTGCGTTATCCCCTTTCCCAAAGTTTATCTAGAATTGTGCTCGATTATATATTATCTCTGCTATATATAATCGTAAAAAAAGTTTGCAACACATTCTTATTGAAATTCGTTGGTTAAGCAATATTCTCGATAACCATAACAATATGGGTATTTTTGGAGCGGGTTTGACAAGTAGATGATGAAAATGGACAAATGGAACCTTTCTGAAATTCAAGATGGCGTCTTCCGATCGAGAAAAATTCGCGATAATAATAACAATGTGAATATTTTTGGAACGGGATTGACAAGCAGATGTTTCTATAAACAAGAGTTTTTTTATAAACATATCATCACTAATTACTATATCTATATCTACTCTACTATAATTTCCAATTTCTAAAATGCCCATGTTGTTTGGGTTAGTGAGAATTTATCTAAACCGGAAGTCGCCATCTTGCATTACGAAATGGCTCAAGACATCGATTCCCGTCAACCACATTCCGAAAATACCCATTTGTTGGGGTTATAGAGAATTTATCTAAACTGAAGGTAGCCATCTTGGATTTCGGAATGGTTCAAGACATCGATTTCTGTCATGTACTCGTCAACCCCATTTCAAAAAATACCCAACTTTTATTAGTAACAGTTAGCTAAGAATACGTGAAACTTCATACTGTACTGTACAACCTCAAACTTTTTTTACGAACTTGGTTCGTAAAAAAAAGAGTTCGTTATTTCGAATTTAGTTCGTAAAAAAAGTTAGGTACCGTCAAACGGGGTTACTTGCAACACTTTTCAACTTCAAAGCGGTATAACTAAAAATGCTGTAACATTAGAATAATTTCAATATGTACAAGCGCTAATGGGAGTATAACGACTACTAAATGGTATTTTACAAATCAAAGCATCATTCCCTGTTTTCACGATTGCCAAAAATTATGCCTGTTGCAAGTAACCCCGCATATGGGGTAACTTGCAACACATGAACTTCATTGAAGTCTATTGCTGTATATTTTTTTACCTTTAGTACATTGACCAAAGGTACGATAATTTGGATACCCATGTTATTTACAAAGAACAGCGACCAAATGTACTATAATTTGGATGCCCATGTTGTTTATAATCAGCAACGTTTTTGAACAGCGGGAACATTCGATTTATTCAAGAAATTCGTAGGAAAGGCTAGCTAACATGGTTTTAACCCTTCATTTCAGAACTAGTAAGTAACAAGTATTATCCATAGAACTATAACTTCAGTTCTATCGCAATTAACGTGATTAGATTCCACTGGAACAGTGCAGTGAAACTATCAGTGAACGGCGAGAACTAAATTATACTACATCTTTGTTGTCTTCTGATATTATTGATAACAGATAACCTATTAATTTACACTGTCAACGACTATCTTTTCCATGCAATCGGACTATTATAAATGCTAGAACAATCCAGTTGAGTCAGTGGTGGATCCAGGGGAAGGGTTCTGGGGGTCCGGACCTTCCCGAAATTTTTTTATCTCATTGAGAAATTTTAAAATAGTTTCTATTTTAAATTCATTCTAAATTCCAAATCATTCCAAACCAGATTCCAAAACTGATTTTAAAAAGAGGGGTATTAGATATTACGTATTGTACATTGAATATTTCAAAATCGAAATTTCGGACCCCCTCCGAAATTTTTTTCTGGATCCACTCCTGAGTTGAGTATAAGAAGATAGAAATTGAGAATTTTCTAGTATTGCTAGAGAAGCAAGCTCACGTAAAGACGACTTCCTGGTACTGTTCTGTATGTAAGGAGCATTTTCCTATTCTAGTTGTAGGTTATACCTTTAAAATTTGATTCAAAATGCTATACAGACTATTATTTGAAACGCTCAATCAGCCAGATGGCTAGAGTCATAATAGTAATAAGACAAAATACTGTTGCATGTTACCCCACATGGGTAGTTAATATAGTTAAATCGTTATCTTGCATATATTTGAGAGGGTAAACAAACATGTATCAAACAGTAACGTTTGTTGTTGTATACTCGATCTGTACATAAGAGATACAAATGAAATGCTCTTATCATTGAAGTGGACCAAAGCACGACATTTCAGTTTGTTTTTTATTGAAATATCTCGAAATACAGAAGATTACCCTGTCGTGCTAAAGAAACCGAAAATAATGACTGGTAGTACATGATCATCTTTTAACATATGCTGGCTTTTGACAGCTATAATGCTAAATTGCAAACACTATTATTAGCGTTGTTAAATTAATCTGAACAGAAACATGTTGAAGTGTTGCAAGTTACTCCGTTTCACGGTAAATCGAATATTACGTAACAAAAGAGTTCGTAAATGGAGGTTTCAGTGTATTGTGTTTTCGAGCTGTGATTATTTCGGCTGAGCAACCTTTGTGCTGTTTAAACAATTTATGTAATGAATACTCCGGCGTTCCAATGTAGGATCAGGACATGTGTTCGGACGGCAGACGAAAACAAGATTTTTGAAAATCCGCCTTTTTTTACTGTGCAGATCAAACTAAATAACTTTATTTTAATTTACCGTAAATAATCGATTATTTGTCTTACTCACAATTGTTTGTTCTCCTTACTTTACAGCTTCCTCTTTTCCTTCCTCTATCGCTGTCTATCGCAATTTATCTACAATTTAGTATTCACATTTTTCATTTTATCGGTTTTAGTAATTAATTTGTACGTTCACTTACTTCGTTTTATCTCGGAATTGATAATCTCAACTGTACCGTTCGTATTTGTCCAATGTTTGCCTCCGCGTATCTAGTCATAAATTTGTTGCTTTAATTCACTGCTTTATATTGTTTCACAAACTTACGTATTCTGGATCTTAGTACAGCTTAATCTTTAATCTATCCACTATCCGAATAATTTCCTTGCTCACAACTTCTAATTTCTTATTCCAACGTATTTTACTATTCTACTACTATCACTTTCAAAATGGTGTTTTTCTATCCTACTTTCCTTCTTATGTTGTTTGTTTACTTATGTTGTCTGACAGTTCCCTCGCACTACATTCGTGATGCACTTCGTCGTCTGTCAGCATGACAACAAATTTGTTGCATCTGTCAATTCGACACGGGTGCAATGGCGCAACTGCCAGTGATGCCAGAACATTCCCCGGCCCGTAACCCTGTCCCGGAGCTCGCATCCGTTTCAGAGTTACCAAACTCCATCACGGCTAATTTTGCTGTTGCTCCCCTATATCGTCCACTGTTGGTGCGTACCCAGGCCTGCCGAATTCATCCATCACCGGACACGATGACCTCCTCTATCACCCCGCGGATCCAGCACTTCCGGCTGCTACCTTCTACCACATAAACTAAGTCTCCTATTCTTAATGGTCTCGATTCACCAAACCACTTTGTCCTCTGGTTCAGCGAAGGAATGTACTCCTTGACCCAACGTTTCCACAAAATGCTGGCCAACTGCTGCGATCGCTGGAACGCGTCTCGAAGTGCTGCTACTGGATGAGGTGGGGAAGATTCACGCTAGGCTGATTTGGGGAGAGTCCCCGCAAAAAGTGGTTTGGAGTGAGTGCCTCCGCTTCGTCACACTCTTGAGACACGTACGTTAGCGGGCGAGAATTGATCATGTCTTCCGCTTCCACCACTACTGTCTGCAAAATTTCGTCCGTCAACCGTCTCCCATCATCAAGCGCCACGAATGCCTCCTTAACCGACCGAACGAGACGCTCCCATACTCCTCCCATGTGAGGAGCCAAAGGGGGGTTGAACGTCCACTTCGTTCTCGCGCTAGTCAGCTGATCCGCACAATCTTCTCCTATTTATCGAACAACTCCTTCCAGTTCCTTACTGGCTCCTAGGAAGTTCGTCCCATTGTCGGACAGAAACTCCATCGGCCAACCTCGCCGACCAATGAACCGGTGAATCGCCATCAAGCACGACTGCGTAGTCAGTCCGTGAGCCACCTCCAGGTGCACCGCGCGGGTTGCCAAGCAGGTGAACAATGCGACCCATCTCTTCTCCGTTCGGCGTCCTACAGTAACAGCAAATGGGCCCAAATAATCCACACCTGTGTAACTAAAGGGACGAAGATTCGGTGTTAACCGCTGCACTGGTAGCGGAGCCATTCGTGGAACTCGAGGCCGACTTCGATGGACCTTACACCATACGCAAGATGACGACACCTTCCGGACTACTGCGTCAAGCTGCGGAATGTAGAACAACTGCTTCAGCTCGTTCTTCACCGCCTGTCGATATCCGTGACCGCTCTTCTCGTGGTAATGCTGAACAATCAGCTGCGTGATTTTATGCTGATGTGGCAGGATCGTTGGAAAACGTAGATCGAATGACAGCAACTCTGCTTTCTCTGCTCTCCCCTCCATTCGAATCAGCCCGTTTTCGTCAATCAGCGGAGTAAGTTTGTAGAGTGCACTGGACTTCTCGATCGCCAGCCATTGGCTCACCGGCCGATCCTTATTCCTGACCAGTACCTTCAACTCATCGATGAAACACTCCGCCTGTGCCATCTTCATCAGCCATAGTTCCGCCTTCTCGTACTCACTTTGCTGTAGCGCCACACGTACTGACGCAGCTGCCGTCGGTTGTAGTACTCTGCTCTGTCTGCTCGTTGCCTTTAGCGTCTCAATCGGCAGTTTTTTGCTCTTTCGTCTACAGTTCGACACGAACCGGATTACGCACGCCATCGTCCTCTCCAGCACTGTCCACTTAGAAAAGCGATTGGCGTCCACGATAGCCTGTGCAACTTGCACGTCGTGCAGCATCAAGTGAACCCGAAGCTCCTCCGTAGTGTTAGCTGGAGGTAATTCTCTCTTCGGCCACTTTTCCACACTGTCGTACAAAAATTGTTGCCCACGTACCCACGGGCTGTTGGGGTGTATCTCCAGACCTTTACCCCATTTGGTTACCAGATCCGCCCGCCACGTTCAATCTCGTCGGAACCCATCGCCAATCTGTCAGTTTAGTCAAACTAAGAATTTCGCCAATGCGAAAACCAACAAATTGCTTGTAGCGGCGCTGATCCGACCGAATCCAGGACAGCACCACTTCTGCGCCAATCCAGAACACCACTCTACTGATCGTGAAGTTGTGATTCTGCTCGATCGTTCGTGCCAGCCTTGCCGCAAGAACCGCTGCCAGGAGTTCTAGCCGCGGAATCGACAGCTGCTTCAACGGCGCTACCTTCGCTCGACTCATCACTAGCGAACACACCACCTTACCCCGTACGATTGCACGGAAGTATGCCACACATCCGTACGCCGTCTCGCTGGCATCAGCAAAGATGTGAAGCTGGACTTCTTCGACCTCATCTGATCTCGCAGTTCCGAAATAGCTTCGAGGTAGCTTAAACACTGGCACGTCTGCGAGAATGTTGGTCCACCGCAACCACTTTCTGAACGACAGCTCATCGATTGCATCATCCCAGTCGCAGCCTGTCCGCCACAGATCCTGAACCAGCATTTTCCCGAGAATTGTAACTGGAGCAAGAAATCCTGCTGGATCGAATTGCGCCATCACAATGCTCAGAACAATTCTTTTCGTCGGGCGTTTTTCCTCTAGGAAAACCTTGTTGTACTCTGCTTTCCATTCGGTCGCAAAACGGAACTCGTCTCCAAACGGGTCCCAAACGACGCCTAGCACACGCTCGTATTCGGTGTTCTTGTCCCAGTTGAAATGCACTGCGGAATCGACACTCCTTTCTCCTATTTGTTCGAGAAATCTAGCAGAGTTCGACACCCAGTTTCTGATCCGAAATCCTCCACACGAATGGATGTACCTCACCTCGCTGGCTCGCTGGATCGCTTCTTCGATAGTATCCACGCTGTCGTAGTAGTCATCTACGTAATGACGCTTCACGATGGCTTCTACCGCCTCAGGGTACTTCTCCGAGAAATCTGCTGCATTCAAGTTCTTCACAAATTGAGCTGAGCAGGGCGAACACGTGGAACCAAAGGTGGCAACGTCCATAACGTACACCTGCGGAGCTTCCTCACTGTTCGCTCGGAACAAAAACGCCTGCAAGGTGGGAATATTTTTTTAACACATCTGCGAATCGCACGTTCTGCTTTGGCAGCACCAACTCTGATACCGTTCGAGTGTTGAACAGCGGAAACTTCTCCTTCGAACCCTTCGCCGACATCATCAGTTCGACCTTCCTCGAATCGTTCTCAAAGCGGTTGATATTGCCCGTCCACGTCACTATCAACGGCTCTAGAGTACCTTCTGCTTTCAGCCGCCTGGCCACCAGATCATCTACCAACGTAGCCGACGACCCTTCGTCGAAGAACGCAGTAGTATCGAACTGTCGTTTGCCCACGTAAAGCGTCACCGGCATCATACGGAAAATAACCGCACTATCTGCCTTTTCGGTAGCATTGCATTCTACCTTCTGCAGCCGCACCGATTCCTCCACTCGATGTAAAAGTCGATGATGGCCTCCACGACAATTTTGCATGAAGCATCGAATCTTCGAGGTGCATCTGCTGTTTCCGTGCTTGTTCAAACAAAGACCACACAGGTTTTGTAGCTCAACCTCTCTCAACCTGGCGGCAATGTTCATCCGCTTAAACTCCTCACAGCACCTGATGAGATGATCCGTTCGTTTACAGATCCAGCACGGCTTAGTTACTGTCTCTCTTTGAATTTCATCAGAAACCTGGTCCGCGTCATGGAGATGGACAAACTCCTTCTTTCGGGAATTTCCTTTCCCCATTCGCGAAGGCTCGCGCTCGCTTAGCGACAATGTCGAGAACTCCGTCACCTCCGACACATCCGAAACGATGTCATTTGTGAAGTTCGGACTGTCCACCTTCCCTCGCTTATACCGGACCCAATCCAGTTTGTAGCTCGGTGGCAACTTGTCAACTAACTCCTGCACCAGCATCGGATTGTATAGCTGGTCGCAAAGTCCTGACGCTTCAAGGTGGTCGCATAACTGCTTCACCGTTATCCCGAAGCTGATGAACGTCTCCAATCGATCAGCTCTCGGTGACGGCGCGTTCCTCACCTTCGACAGCAACGTTCTGAGCAGCTTCTCCGGTTTTCCGAACAGATTTCGAAGATCCCTGATCACATCCGGAACAGAGTCCGGTAGCACTAGCCGACTCCTGACCGCCTCAAGTGCGTCACCCTGTAGACAGTCCTGCAAACGCTTCAAATTCTCGAGGTTTGAGAATCCGCAAGCTGCAGTCGTGTACTCGAAACTGCTGATAAACAACGGCCAAACTTCTGCTTCCCCTTTAAATTTGGGAAGGTTCTGAGAGACCGCTTTGCGAGCAGCTAGCTGATCTCTTGTAATACGACCCACGATACACCCCGACCCGTTTCCATCTCCGCACCTTTGAAAGCTGCTTCGACTGCATCTACTCGGCGGGACCTCCGAAACTTCACCGTCACTCACATCTTCGTTACTTCGCTCGAATTGGCCGGCTTCGATGGTGAACGACTTATCTAACGGCACCTTCTTCGGACAAGCGAGTTTATCTTCCGTCTGCAGATATCCTGGCTTTGGATAGGCTCCGCGATAATCCAGCATCCAGTCATCCACCTTCTGTTCCGGTTTGGAGGCAGAAGCACCGCTGACAGCTCCATATTGGCCCTTCAATGCGTGGACCTTATTAATGCTGTCGTCGAACTGTTTCCGAATAGCATCCCGCTTCTTCGAGAATTCACGTTCTGCGGCCAATTGGCAGTCAAGCATTTTCTGCTCATGCTCTAGCTGCCGCTGCTCCATTTCACGCTGCGCTCGTAGCTCCTGCTCGCGCATCTCCCACTCTAGCTTCATCCGCCTCTCGTTCCAAGCCTGCTGCTTAGCAAGACGCTGTTTCCGCAACTCGATCTACTTTGCAAAGGCCATCTCCATTGCTAGCTGTTCCTCTTCCAACTGCTGCTCAGTCAGGTCTAAGACGGAACCAGCTCCACGATCGGACCCTGCATCGCTATTCGGGGGCATTTTAGATAAATTCTCTATAACCCCAACAAATGGGTATTTTCGGAATGGGGTTGACGGGAATCGATGTCTTGAGCCATTTCGTAATGCAAGATGGCGACTTCCGGTTTAGATAAATTCTCACTAACCCAAACAACATGGGCATTTTAGAAATTGGAAATTATAGTAGAGTAGATATAGATATAGTAATTAGTGATGATATGTTTATAAAAAAAAACTCTTGTTTATAGAAACATCTGCTTGTCAATCCCGTTCCAAAAATATTCACATTGTTAGGGTTATCGAAGATTTTTCTCAACTAAAAGTTGCCATCTTGGATTTCAAAAAGGTTCCAATCGTTCATTTTCATCCACTCGTCAAGCCCGTTCCAAAAAATAGGATGACTAATTCATAAATAGTATCCATCCAAACCAATAATTTTGGTTAATTCTAGCTTAACAATATTAACTTTTGGCAAAGCAAATTATTGTTACTTTTCTCCTAGAGATGACCCGTACAACGAATAGAGCAATAAATACGAGCTGAGATGATAACATGTGATAGCTTAAACCTTCCGCTACCCGACAGCTGCCCGACAGATTTTCCAAGCGCACTAGCCTACATCGGCAACAATTCATCAACAGTCAGGAAACAGTAGCTGGGACATTCCTCGAAAAGCAGAAAACCGAGATGAATCATCATACTGGGTAAATTGTGATGGACCGAAGGGATAAGGCGCAGTGACTCGAGGAAAAAAAACTTTTTGCACGTCCGTCCAGCGTCGTCGCTGAGGCGTGCATCCCACTCAACGACAAAAGCGCGTTACACTGAAGCTGACAAAGTTTTGCCCGCGAAACTATGTGCATATTTTTATCTGAAAAAAGAATGTAGCACTAAATATGCATCAGTGCCAATTTCGCTCCCAGTTCCACAATCGACCCGAAACGCAAAACAATAACTTTGTCCCAGTTTACAAATTTGGTTCTTTCGTCGTCGTTCCAAGGCTGCCGACTTTGGAGCGATAATGAAGAAAGCAGAAAGCCTGTTGACATTTTTCCAACAACAAAAATGCGAACATTTATAAAGTTAAAAGTTTTTAAAAACAAACTGGTAGAGTGAAAAGTTTTGTGGCACCTTGATAGTAATCTAGGTCGGACTGAGTGCTATTCCAGTATCATGGTGCGAGTATTTCGCTAATTTGGATTTTGGTATTTTTGAACATTCGCTTCAAAATCTGCGACGGCTGAAATTATTAAGTAAGAGTGAGAAAACGTTGCGGACCTCTATAAGTTACAATCTCTGTTGTCCCCATAATCCCAATTTTCTGCTTAGCTAAAAAAAGGTTTTCCCAATTTTCTACTTAGAGGGAGAATATAGCATGATGCACATCGCATAGGCTTGGTAAGCCGAACGAATTGCAAATTGTGTTTCCGTTGTGGATCTAGTGTCAATTTAGTGTTAACTCGTTGCCGGATTCTGCGACAAAGTTGAAACGTAATCCATGGCTTTTATTAGTTATAAATTTTGGTCCCTCAACGCGCAGAAGTGGATTTACTTTATTTTCTCCTTAGTTAACACAGTGCACGAGCACGAGTGGCGTAAGGTTAACATAATCCCAATATGTGCGAACCCCTCATTTTTTTTCCTAATTGCACAACTATTCTTTGCAATAAAAATACGGATACAAGTATTTAAATAAAAATAGTAACTTTGGAAAGCATATTTGAATTCAAACATGCCTCCCGCTATGCGGGGTGCAACATTACGCAGTAAATGACTGTTTACGTTCTCTGTTGAGAGTAACTTCTAATCTTCGGATTAAATTTTCGTAGTCTGTTTGTATGCAAACTGTTACTTGGTTTGCCCCGTGCAATAGCATGCATAAAGCGATTATTGTTTACTCAAGACCGTAAGCTGCGATGCGTTTGGAAGGTTTTCTCCCTGGTTCTGGTAGGACTCCACTACTGGCGCTGGGTGGGTAGGGTTATACAAAATAAACTCGCGTTGCATATTTAATTCGCTCAAAGATAGACGTCGGGACCGGGACTCTAGTGGACGTTGTTTTTTGTTTCGTTTGTAAGTGGATCATTTGCTTTGAGTTTTGATACTTTTTTCAGTCGTACTCGCACAGCGGAAAATCTGCGATGGCTCCAGTGAGTCTGGAAGGAGTTTTTCTTCTCACAGGTTTATTTAATGGAAATTAAATTATAAAATGTGTATTAAATATTTCGAAAGCCAGAAGATTTTTTTCTTGCAAACTATGAAGAGAAAATATTTATTCCACTTCAAATTCCATATAGCGCCAAACAATGTCACCCAAAGGTAGCCAATCATTTGAGCTAACAGTATATACTTTTCATCCGCTGTATATAACGGTTTCAAAGCTGTTTTATCTAGATAAATCTTGCGCGATATTAGTTTATTGTTTCTAATACTATAACACGTCAGTAACCACAGTAGATCTTGTAGCGGAACAGTTATTTTGCTTCAGCCGGATCATTTCATCACCAGTACAGTACACTGTCAGTGTTTCAGATCAGTTCAGTTTACTTTATACTTTTCCTGTTAATTTCTTGTAAAGCGTTTTTTTCACACGGTGTGCCCTGGAAACGATACCCTAAGACGGGGCTCAAAATGATTATCATTCTGACTCCTTCACGGATGACGTAAATAGTAAAACTTCCTCTGTTATTGGGGGGCGTCTGGTACAGTGGGTATACAAAATCGACTTCTTTTTTATTCGCTTAATTGTTAGTATTGAACCTCTAGAATAAACTCCCACAATCTGGTGGTCACGCTGAATTTCTTTTGTATTAAACAGCCATGCATTCCTCGCGCGAATTTGCTGTAACATATGCAGATCTCAATCTATTGGCAACTTGAATAGAGTTTTTCTCGAGACGGCGTTTTTCAAATTGGCGATTACTCAAAAACTAATCAACAAATTGATTTGATTTTTTGCATGATAATGCACAATACGTGTAGTCTGTCGATGAACCACAGAAAACTGAACGAAA
Organism: Topomyia yanbarensis; assembly: GCF_030247195.1. Classification (NCBI taxonomy): domain Eukaryota; kingdom Metazoa; phylum Arthropoda; class Insecta; order Diptera; family Culicidae; genus Topomyia; species Topomyia yanbarensis. The sequence continues at coordinate 300,568,015 of NC_080672.1, forward strand.
AATTATTTCTCCGTATTATTCTGAAGAAAAATGAATGAATTTTACAGTAAAAATGATTTTTTTTTTGATTTTCATGAAGCCACTCCCAAACTTTTTTCGATTTTTTTTGTTCATCGAGTAACTACAAGTCTCAGCTTTACAAATCTTATTGAATTGCATGTGTCAGACAAATTAATCAAGAGTTATTGTGTTCGCCGCGGCGCTCCTCGACGTGGAAATGGTTGGACGTCTACTATTGAAGCGCTCGTTTATGGTGCTCTGCGTGACACAATGAATATATAAATAAATCATAACATTACAAAAAAGATCCATTGTCGCCTTGCCTTCAAAATCGTAAAACAAAGTTAGTTTCGGTTTGAGCATTTTACAGCATACGCTGCCCTTAACACTGACCCAACCCTAATTTATCCTAATCCTAATTTACCCTAATAGCTCCATTGTGCGATGGACAGTATTCTTCCGGCTCAAAAATAAACAAAAATGAGGATTTAAAGCATGCCGGTATACTATTCCAACGCGATTGTTTTCGATAGTCGCTTTACGACAAAATTTCGCGTCTATGTTCCAACAGGTAAGGTAGAGATAGATGGTGTAGTTACCGAAACGGGTTTGAATTTACTGTGGGAATAGTCCCCATGAACTAACGTAGTGACCTGCGTATAAACTGCGGGGTGATAAGTCACTTGCATTTCAAACTGCCACCTGCCCAAACCAAGAGACAGCCAATACACACTGGTTTTTACACGGTTTTTTGTGCGGTTTTTTACGAGGTTTTTTTACGCAGATCTTTGATTTAACACGGTTTTTTAACGCGGATTTTCCAATCAACGCATTTTTTACGCGTATTTCCAGTTAGCGCGGTTTTTGCAAAAATATTTGTCTTTTTGAATGCAAAAGACTTAGAAGATTTTCGAAAAGATGGAAGAGGCTGGTCTAGAACGTTCTTTATGGCCCGCACATAAACAATATGGGTATTTTCGGAATGCACTTGACGAGTAGGTGCCAGAAATCGATTTTTGACACCATTTTGAAATCCAAGATGGTGACTTCCGGTTTGGCGAAATTCGCAATAATCCAGTCAATATGGGTATTTCCGGAATGTTCTTAACGAGTAGTCTTGACGAGTAGGAGATAAAGGTCGATTTTTGACGCCATGTTCAATTCCAAGATGGTGACTTCCGGGTTAACCACATTCGCTATAACCCAGTCAATGTGGGTATTTTCGGAATGTTCTTAACGAGTAGGCTCCAAAAAATGATTTTTGATGCCATTTTGAAATCCAAGATCCAATTTTTCATGGACAATCTTACGCGGAAAATGCAGATTTATCTATTTATTTATTTCTGGCACCTACTCGTTAAGACCAATCCGAAAATACCCATATTGATTAAATAAATTTAAATAAATTGCAAGACCATTCCGAAAATATCCATATCGCATGTGTTATAGCGAATTTCGCTAAATTGAAAGTCTCCATGTCGGATTTGAAAATGGCGTCAAAAATCAATTTCTGGCACCTACTCGTTAAGACCATTCCGAAAATAGCATTATTTTGTCTGAAAACACTCAATATAGTCAACCGATCTTCGTAATAATTGAGAGATTAATACAGAATAGATAGAAGCATCGTCGTCTCCTCTGAATTGTTTTTACCTTTTATACGTTTCAAGATATTCAATCTGAAACATAAAATTGTTTTTCTCGAAATGTGCAAAATGGCGCTTGTCATAAGATAGCAAAACAGCGATGATTTGTCGAATATTCGGAATAATAATGTATATTGGTAACGTATCATGTATGTGGATTACCTTTCAGTTCAATTATTTTTGCCGTTCTACGCAAAATTGTCTCAATATCTAATATCTTTCTCTAATATACGCGGAATACGTTCGATTAGCCTTCCCTGAATGAATGTGTAGTTTCTTTATTCGCTGTTTATCTCCCGACGACACCCAAAGGCAGCGGGAATATACAAAAGACCATACGGTTATACATGTTAAAACCCAAAATACACGACTGCCCCCGCGTGATAGTAACAAACAGACGCTCGTTTCTTTCGCGATAATAACACATAGGCACTTAAGAATTTACAGACATGGTTTCAAGCGCCAAAATACAAACGCCCGCTCATGCGTGATCGTGAATCGTACTCGTCCGGAAGCTACCTGTGTAAAATACGGACCTCATATACGCTAGATATCAAGTCTCAGGACGTCATAGTTGAAGCCTCCAGTGAAATGGGGGAACTCATTTTCTTCCTTCATCTTAACCATGCATACAAAATTAAACATCAGAATGACGGTTCGCGCATACACTCAAGAGCCCACGCGAATATGCAAACGGTTACATGATAAAATAAACGAATTGAAACACGCGAAGTTATACGCACGCACCCACACTATCAGATGTCAACATAGAAACACTCGAGCTCGTCGCGATCATACAAACCCGCATATAAACGCTCAAGTCAATAGTTATTTAAGTTCATTTATTTTATATACAAAGTAGTGGCGAAAAAGTGAGCTACGTTTGTGATTTTTTTAAAGCGTTTTATGAATTTTTTTAAAGCGTTTTATGAAATGTTTTAAGAAATAACTAATGTAATTGACATGGAAGTCGTGACTTTTTTATGCTAAAAGTTATGAGATTATATTTTTTAACATTTAATTCCAGTAAGCATTTACAGCACCAAGTATAAAAGATTTATGTTTCATTGTGAAAAACATTAAAGGCATTATTATTTTTTATTATGTAAATGGCTTCGTATCATCCGTATATATGATTTTAATGTTTTTTTTAATAAGAGAAATGTCGTTGACAAATAAAATGAAAAGAAGAAGTCCTAAGTGCGAACCTTGAGGAACCCCCGATGTAATTTTAATTATATCAGATTTCATCTTATAGAGTAAACCATTAAAAACAATTTCCGGGCGATCTTTTAAATACGACTTAATCCCCTTGAGAGGTCTCATCTCGATTCCCAACTTTCCAAGTTTGAAAATTATCAATTTATAAACGGGATCTCCAGTGCTATTCTACCAACACCCGTTTCCACGCAATCATGACTCGGTTACGTTCGGAAGCCCCTACCTTTGGTTCTAGTAGTTTAGGTTCATGCCTTCAGTGTATGTCTTAAAAATTCAAACTCATATACACTTGAAGTCTCAGGACGCCATGGCCAAAGGGGAACTAACTCCCTACCTTAGGCTCAAAATCGCGCTTGGCGCGAGCACTCAACATCCCACACGAAAAAGCCAGCGATTACACGGTTTTACAAATAAATTTATGCAAGCGAAGTAGCATACATGCAGCACACACATGCCCACGCGATCAAAACCATTAACATACAAACGCTCGAGGCCTGGGTGATAATACAACCCAGACCACATACGTAAATAGCATCATCCAGCATCGGGTGCGATAATACAAACACGCGATCATTAATCGGTGGTCCAGTCCATTCTCAAAAAAATTGCTCTCAAGGACTCTAAAAAAAGAAGATCTATAAACCTCGTGAATATTCAAGCAATCACACGATTATGCAATCGAATTTAATCATGCGAAAATACATACACACTAGCGCTCGCGTCGTACGACACACAAACGCTCGAACCCTTAGCGATCATCCACGCACATCTACGCTTGCAATCTTGCAAACATGAAAACACCCCAGTGATTAAGTGCACGTTTTAGCAATTATACATTTATAAATGCGATCTCACGCGCGAGCTTATAAACGCTTATTCCCACGCAACTTTTCCAAATCTGAAGCGTACAATCAATATCACAAACAGTATCACGGCCCGCTGCAATTGGCCATGAGCAGTGTTTTAGTAAGTGATATTTTCCGTTTCGTCTGCAACCGTAGTGAGTGATTCTGACAAGGAATCCTTCCGAGAATCCAACTGTACAGCTCCAGTCGGGCTACTCTAAAAATAAATAGATCGGAGTGAAATCTAATCAGTTTTCCAATCTTGGGAATAGGGTTATGGGTTTTGGGTTATAGGTTTTGGAGCAAGAGTCCTTTAAACACTCACGAGTCAACTACAGAAAAGGTACAAAGAAATAAGAAGAGGTAGGAATACGATATTGAAGAAAAAATTATTCGTTGTAGAACTCATTCTTCGGATATAAAGAATTGTTTTGTTCATAATGTAATATTTTGAGGAAATTAAAAATATCCTTCCAAAACATTAATTGTTTACTACTGCTCCACTGAAAGGTTACTTAAATCACATAAACCGGAAGATAAGAGTGCTTTATTTAGTAGTAATCTCAGCCATTAAATGGACCTAAAAATGGCTAAGTATACTTTATGAACTTGAACGATTTTAAGACAAACAAGTTATCTATAGAAAGAGTACAATAACTCTGTAACGGATGAGATTTGATGGTAAGTATTTGATGGTAAGAGCCTCCGATCACAACTCGTATCGGTCGATTGCAATGCTCTCCTGCATCCCGAAATTGTTCGAAAATGATCCTGTTCCGTCTCGAAATTTGTATTGTTCTAAATCATATTTCAACTGACCCATTCTAGCACAGTGCAGATAGCATCACTAGTCTTGGATATTAAGGGAGCCTTTGATTCGGTTTCTCTCCAATGTTCTCTCAGAGACGCTACACTAGCAAGGTCTTTCGCCCACTTTAAAAAGCTTTTCGTTTAATTAATTGTGACAAAAGTCTCTTGCAAAACAGTCCTGTATCACGCTAGTACATGTATTTACAGCAATATGATTTGGCTACTTTGGCCTTCATCAGGGCTAATGTCTAAGTCCCCTTCTCTACATTTTTCGGCTTTGATGAATGCCTTCTCAATTGACACACGCTTACGCAACTTTCAGATGACGAGGTGGTCTCTGTTACTGAAGCCAAAGCTATCGATTTGCAAGGACTATACTTTGGACAATTCGTCTACTTGGGCTCTTCAGTTGGGTATCAAGTTCCCCACGGCGAATACTAAGCCGGTTGTTTTTTCCCGGCGCAGCCTCAGCTTCTATTGATAGGTAAAACGATCACTGTGGTCTTCTCGTTTAAATACCTCGGGAACTGGTTCGACTACAAAGGTACCTGAGGATATCATATTAGTTATCTGTAACCACAAAAGAATAAATCCAGTTCCAAAGCAGTGTAAACATCTTTAGGTTTTCTGTTTTCATGATTTTCGGCCCACTTTAATGAGAAAGCCAAAAAAAATGTAAATGAAATATCGGGACTACCCCATTTGTCTGTCGTAGCTTTTCTATAGCTTCCGAAACGAGGCCAAACGCTAATATTAATGTTTGTGTGTGTGCAGGCAACCTCATTCTAGCCCATTAATTCAAACCTCCATCACCCCCGCCTCATCCCCCATCAATGATCGTTAGATTCTGGACCGGCTTCTGATCATAAATGACTCGTGATCCAGTTGAGACAAAGTGGCGCAGAATAATATGAAATTCAAATTAAAAAGTTTCACGAAAATATCACCCTTGGGGGTTGGTGTAAGAAGCCATTCCGCCCCGTATAATGCGTTTTTCGCGCTGTCCGTATCACAATTGCCACTCCAATTTCGTTCTTTCTTTCTTCTCACTGTTTGCTTTGAAATATGACCCGGCCGCAAAGGAGAAATTAATTTTCAGTAAAAATGGAAGCCTCCCCCGCTTCCAGGAAAAGACTCGACCATAGCTCACCATAATCTGCCGAAGCGAGCGACAAGGTGACGATACATGGTTCTCCCCCTCCCCCTTTCCAGAATTACTATGAAAAGCCTCCGTAGTAATTTTGGATGGTCTACATTGCAGCTTATGCTAATAAAAGAAATCCCGAGGCTAAAGAGGGAGCTTTACATTTTCACTCTGATGGCCATGGTCTATCTTAGCCAGTTTGCTTGGAAGCTATTTCGCGCCCGCAATGAGTTTACAGTTCACTGTAATAAAGATTAGGCGCTTTCGAGAAACGTTAACCAAATTTCGAACCAAACAAGACAAAATGTGTCAAGCTAAATTAGTTTAAGGATGCTTAACAAATTTATGGTTGGTGAGTACAGATGTGCGTTTATTTAGGGATGGTATAGATTTCCAAAACGTGTCAGCATCTGCAAACATCAGTTAATCGGCTGACTGAATTATGTCTGTCAATAAATGTACAATACATATTCTTATATCGAAGGCAAAAAATCTTTTCAATTACAAGCGTTGTTCATCTTAGAATTCCCATTTGTTCGGAATCCGAATGAAATACGGCTACCAATAAATAGAGTTTCCGTGCAAAGTTGCTGACCTCCGTCCATCAATCCTGTTTGGCAACAATAACTCGCAAACCATCATCGGTAGGAGGAGCCATTTTCATGTTGAGTTATGTTTTCTCATTAGCGGCAAAGTGGCAAAATAAACTAGCTAGCTAATATAAACAGCACACTCGCACAGTTATTAAGAGCAAACGTATGAGCTAACGAGAACCGGAAGCGATTCGGCCAACACGGAACGCGCTCAAATACTGACGTGGCGATTCCTGTGGGGTGTACCAAAAGAAGGGTATAAAAATACAGAATATATCGGTTACATCTAGTTATAAAATTATATCTACTACTGTACAAAATCATGAGAAAGAAAACTTCTAAAATGCAGTAAGTCGTAAAAATTTCATTTCCAAAGTATGTCAACCCGACTTCTCAAATGCTCGTAAAATGAGGAGACTAATAAAATATAATGGTGTCGAAGGAAAAAAGAGGGGAATGAATTCAAATACAACATCGAATTAATGCCAGTATGTAGTGCTTTTGCCTTAATTTGTGCTAGAAAACATTTTGCATTTGTTTTAGAAGCAACTCCACCTCAATTTTAACATTCAGTGTTTCGGATTCTCCTTCAACTTAATGCTAGTTAGATAAGTCCAAAACCAGCATAAAATTTGTGCCAGTAAAACCCAAATGCCTGGCACTACGCGAAAATTTTTTTGGACAAAACCACATTTTGTTCATAAAAACACAATACCAAACATAAAAGTTTGGTTTTTTAGTGATTCAGATTCTCCTTGTCAGTATCTGACACAAACTTAATGCTAGTTAGATAATCAAACTGGCGCCAGTTCATATTCGTTAGCAGTAAACCAGAGCTTCTACGCTTACTACCGAGTCATCACTCGGTACCAGCCAGTTATTTGGGCGTTCACGCAAAACGTGTGACTTCCTGAATTTTAGTGTCTAACTGGCGTTCCAGTCATCCCTCAGAAACAGTGGTGACATTTTTGTCACATACACACATGCATACGCACACACACATATATTCGTGTATACCCAACCACAGACATTTTCCGATCTCGACTAACTGAGCCGACTGGTATGACACTTAGCCGTCGGTGGAGTCGGGATTGGCTAGATAATTTTTAGAGTGAGGGCATTGCTTTTCTTTAGGAGAAAAGCAGAACAGTTGTTTCACGGTCACGACCACATAATTTCGGAACCGAAAAATACCACTATATTCTAAGAAGTTTTATAGCACAATACAATGCGTTTTTTTTAAATAATTTTGGTGATTAGTCCCACCTAGATAAAATAATGGAGAATCAACTCTTTAAAACACATTGTTCACAGGCTTAAGGTATTCAGTAAAGTTGTTGTTGAGACTGTTATTAGAAACAACTTTGTTGAAGACATAAGAGCTTTATGTATGCAGCATATTGAGATATAGAGGAATATTTAGGAGACTTCAGTAAATTAAATTCTATCATCTTTTATATTTTAAGTTGTATACCCGAGCAAACGAAAAGCCCATAACACCTCTATGGTCATGGGGTTTGATATGAGTGTTTGAAATGGGTTCAAACCATGAAAACACCATCACCATAATCCGGTAGATCCCATATAAAATACCATATGTTGGTGTATTTATGGGTTATTGAGACCATTTTATGGTGTCTTGATGGTTGTGAATTTTGTCACAGACCATGTTTAAGGCCTTTTCAGGGGGTTATGTGGTGTTTGAACTCATGAGTATTTGCTCGGGTAGACTCATAACAGAGGAAAAATGTGAGTTTCATTACTCTAAACAACTTTGAAGATGATCAAACACACGTAGGAGTTATCGTAAGCATCAATTGTTTTAAAGGGGGCTTTCGCACATAAACTGTTATATCTCGATACCCTCGATATGTATTCACATAGAGCAATTTTGTCTCCAACAAAATTGTTTCTAATATTTTCAATGACGTTTCTGAAGACACCAAGTCTCTAAATAATGTTTTTGAAGAGTTTATTCTCCATTATTACTTATAGGGGGATTAATTACCAAATTAAATTGTCGAAGAATGCGTTTATTCTATCTTGAGACTCCTTAGAAGATATCAAGTTCCCAAAGTTGAAAGTTTTGAAATTATGTGATCTTGGCATAAAATCTGCCTTTTAACATTTATTTCAGTACTCTTGAATTTAAAACTGCATAATTTGAGAACGCGACCTTACATAGAAAATCTAACTGCGTCATTTAACTCACAACTTCAATGTACACTAAAAATAGTAACTGAAAGACAATGTTTTATTAACTTTGCAATCCCACTGGGTGACTATTTTTATAATTTATAAAGCTATTTATTAAAAATCTATCCTAACGTACTAAAAACAAATGAATACCGGCATTTCTTTTCACTTTCCGAACAGTATGTTGTCATCATTTATTTAAACTAATCTTCGGGTACCTCCTATAAATGCCATATCTACTACAGTGGAGGCAAGAAGACAGAACAAGCAGTGGGTATTGAGTGCTTGATTAGCAGCAGCGACGGATCACTAGATGCACCGGCCTGGTAACTGCGTGTTGAGGATACAGGGCAAATTCTTCAACTATAGCATGATAAATGCATACGCTTCTACCAATGACAAAGAAGATTATGTGAAAGATGCATTTCTCCAATGTCGTTGATGTAAGGACTTTCGGAGGACCGAACGTCGACTCTGTCCATAATGGGGGTGTGTAAGATTAGCGCAAGACTGTCCATCATAGCCGGTTCCAGGAGTGAGAGTACCATGTGACTGAACATATAGGGGCTACCGGCCGAGGGTTTTGTCAGTATTATGCCCGAAAGCTCGCCGAACGAATTTAACATCGTCTAGCAGGAAATAATCTCAATGCTGCATAGTAGCAGGTCCATGAGGTGGTCAGTACAGCAGCCGTAAAAGTGCAGGATACCACACGTGGAAACCAGCGGAACGTCTGGTGCGATGTTGAGTGGCAAAAAGCAACGGATGCGAAAAAAAAACCAGGCCAGAAGCCGAGTGCTTGTAGCGGCTGTGCGCAGCACAAAGAACGATTCGGTGAGCTGAGTGCAGATGAGAAAGAACTCCATTAACCTAAGAAACGCGGTCACGACGGAATGATGCTCGCTAAGATAGAGGAAAGCTCGAGGAATGACGCGCGGAAGTTTTACAAAGCACCCCTACGCCGGTCATGATTAACGGCCGAGACAGGAGTGGCTGCCAGATTAAAGAAGTACTTTCAGTTGCTATGGAATGAACAAACGAGTAGAAAAGGCACAAACAGAATGATAACTGGAGATGACGGATAAGCTGTGGATCCACCCACACTAGATGAAATGCGGAAGGTTACTCGAGAGCTAAAAATGGTAAGGCCGTTGGTAAGGAAGGAATCCCGGCCGAACTTCCAAAAGTTGGGAGTGACCGATTGTACTGACTGAATCCACTGCGTGATCGGGACAATCAGGATGGAGGAAAAAATGCCTTGGGATTTACCGGATGGCCTCATATATCCTAACTGCAAGAAGGACCACAAGCTTGAGTACTAACTACTATCGAGGCAAAACGGTTCTCAATGCCGCCTACAAAATTATTTCTCGTGTTCTGTTCAGCAGGCTGCATCCGTTGGCTGAATCCTTTGGGGGCGAATACCAAAGCGAGTTTCGGGAAGGACGATCACCGATGGACCTAGTGTTTCCCCGGCGACAAATCTGAATAAATTCAGGGAACATACACAGTAATTGGCGTTGATCGAAAAGCAGTGGAAGAGGCATTTTCGCCTTTTGAAAGGGAGGCGACGAGAATCTGACTAACTGTAAACTGTAACAAGATTCAGTACATGGTAGCTGGTAGAGAACGATGTAGTCCGAATGGATTTGCTTTCGAGGTGCAAATCGATGTCGTACGGTACGAGGTTGTCGGCGAATTCATATATCTTCGAACACTAGTGACATATGATAATGATGTTGATGCGAATAGTACTTTCTATGGAATTAGAACGTAATTAGATAAAGTCTACAGATGCGCACAAAATTTCCACTATGCAAATCTCAGAGAATCCTTGTTTCTACTTTCAATACTCGGTGGCATAGTGGAAAATGGAGAACGGAGGCGCAAGCGCATGAGCTACGAGTTGTACCAAGAGTACAACTGGCATTCTAGCTACATTAGACTGCCCAGAAAATTAATAAATTTTTGAAAACTCAATCAGATCATCCCTGAGTCTGTTCCTAGCCGCACCAGGAGTACTTGCTCATAAATTTGAAACAAATCGGACAAGTCTAGCTACCGGACCAGCGTGCCTGAAGTTTGTATGGGATTTTTGGAAATTTATAGGGGTCATTTTTTCTTGTCACTTTAAGCTACATGCTTGCATAGGAAGGCTGATAAAACAGGACAAACTGCAATAAGCCGTAACAAGCCCACCCTAATAACGGCCGCTGGGTGGAGGATAGAACGGAAACAGGTAGTCATTGGTGGTGAATTCAATACATGACCTGTAGAGTAGTGCAGTACAGTATCCAACACAGGAGGGAGTATCCTCACGGAAGCTCTATTGAAGTTAGACGTACGACTGTGCAATGAAGGATCCGTTAGCTCATTTCGGACAGAAATCTCATTCTGTAGTCCTTAACTGAAGGCAAACATGGACTGGAGAGTATGCTAGTAGTATACCCATAGCGACCGCCAGGCAATTCGTGCTGCAGCACGGAGAAGGATAACCCGCAAACAAAAGTGTAAAAGGAAAGCGATCAACAAAGACCGGGAGAAATAACGTGGATGCGACTGATCTACCAAGACGGAATGTGACGTCTTGTGACGCCAGAATTCCGCGAAAACTGTAACTACGCAATTGGCGACGTGCAGCTTACTAATGGAACTAGACGCTCATTACTCTACGCGCTGCTTGCCTCAGAGCAAGAAGGCGGGCTCAAAGAGCAGGATCGGAGCCAGATAGAGAGGAGCGCAAGGCAGCGTTTCGAGAAGCTATGGCCGCTTTAAAACGAGCGATCAAGCTTAGCAAGTTATGTTTCCACAGGGAGCTGTGTCGAGAACTAGACGTCAATCCCTGGACGACGCGTACCGAGTCGTGAAGGTGAAAATGAAGGGTCCGTCGACGCTAGCCTTATTGAAGCCGAGAAGAGGGTGAGGGTGTTTTCCGAAACCACAATCCAACTACCTAACTACCGAAACCGTACGGAAAAAAAAGAAGAAGCAAACACGGACGATAGACAAGTGACCAACCATGAGCTCGCAGAAGCATCGAATCGACTGAAATCAAAGAAAGCCCCCGGTCCGGATGGAATACGAAAAGTGATGCCGAAAGGTATGATCCTGGCATACCGGAACAGGTTCAGGATGGTGTTACAGACGTGTCTAAAATCTGAATTAAGGCAACTTCCTCGAAATGTGGAAGATACATAAGCTGGTGTTGCTACTAAAGTCAGGGAAGCCACCGGGCGGTTCGGCCTCGTATATGCCTATATGTTTGCTGGATACATTCGGAAAACTCCTGGAAAGGATCATCCTTAACAGGCTGACGAAATGCACGGAGGGCGATCGCGGATTGTCCAAGAGGTAGTTCGGATTCCGCAAAGGAGCATCGACATTGGATGCAATTCGGACAGTGCTCGAGAGTGCCGAGAAGGCATCTAAACAGAAACAAAGAGGAGAATTATGCTGTGTTGTGGTCACGAGCAGTTCTGAGGAATTCTGAGCAACTCTGTGCGAAAAGAATACGTCAGAACGAAACTGTCTTGCCTCTCGGATAGATATGAAGAAAGCATTTAACAGCGCTAGATGGGGAGCCATCTCTACAGCACTGCACGTAATGAGGGTCCCCGACTATCTATGTCAGATCCTGACTAACGGTGATGGGTGAGACACTTCAAGATGTACGGATACAATAGCCGCGGTCTAGAACTGGATGAACGGGGTCAAGCTGTAGATAGCTCACCTTAAGACAGAGGCATTGTTGGTCAGCAACTGCAAAGCGATTCAGCAAATGCAGATCCACGTCAAAGGGCACGTGATTGGATCGTAGCGCACGATGAAGCAATTGGGAGTGATAATCGGCGACCGGTTGAGCTTCAACAACCACGTCGACTACGCCTGCGAAAAGTCGGCAAAGGCAATGAACGCAATAGTGAGGATCATGCCAAACGTCGGCGGCCCGAGAAGCAGCACTAGATGTCTGCTATCTTGTGTTTTGTCATCGATACTGCGATATGGGGTTCCGGCTTGGAGTGCGGCGCTGAAAACCAAGCGGAACTGTGAAAAGCTGAACAGAACGTTCCTGCTGATAGCCGTACGAGTTGTGAGCGCGTACAGAACAATATCGTAAGGATGATAGTGAGAATCGATTGGAAGGCGAAGTGGAAGCAGGAACAGGATAATACGGAGAAAAAAGGTGAACCTACCGGCTCACCCCTTACCTGTCGACGTGGGTCAACAGAAAGCACGGACAGGTGCACTTCCACCTGACCAAGTTTCTGTCGGGCTACGGTTGCTTCAGGAATTATTTTCATCGGATCGGGAACCCAATGTCAACGTTGTGCTCGGAGTGTGAGAAACTCGAGGAAACACCAGAGCATGTGGTCTTCGAAGTAATACCATAAAGCAGTGCCGGGAAGGAAGGTTCGAGGTGACGAGGTTCGAGGTGACGAGCAGGAAGTTGCGGGAAGACCCGGCTAATTTCGTCTATAGATTAACAAGCGACGTAATCACGTGTTCGCCTTACAGTGGAAATGGCATGATGAACAGCGAGTAACGGTTTCGAGAGAGCAAACGCCGCCAGGAAACTGCCCGCCGGTGTAAGCTAGATCTACCACCGGGGACTAGTCAAGTACACTGCAACAGCGCACCGGGTAGGGATCGTCGTGGCGCCAGCGAACCGGATAGCACGCTCCTGCCGAAATCGTCGAACCGTCCACGGCACCCCACCGTTTGGTAACGAAAACAAAAGAAGAATCGGTATCGGGTATTCTTTCGCCAGGAAACTCTACGTCAGCATAAGCTAAATTCACAACCTAGTATTACACTGAGTAGTTCGCAACAAGACCCCACCAGTCACGGGTTGTCGAGGCACCAGCGAACCGAAAGTATTGCTCCACCGAAATCGTCTAACTGATCGCAGCACCTGCCTGGTTTACTTGGTTTCGGGAGAACTTTTTTCGCCGGAGACTTGATCGAGTAGTCGCGAACAAGTCAGGAACTCAACGAGGAAGTGGTGCTAAATGGCACAAGAAGGGAGCCAAAGGGCCTAAAGGAGTTGCGAGGCTAAATGGTACCCGATAGGGCTCTCTGCTGTATCTCATCCGTCCTCCAACAACATCGAGGTTTACTACCATAATGTTGGTGGCTTAAATTCATCAACGGATTATCGCCCTGACCGAGACGTGGCTCGACAACCGTACTCTGTCTCGCCAGGTCTTTGGCTCAACATTCGATGTCTACCGCTGTGACCGCAATACCCTCAACAGCCACAAGGCGGTGGTGTGCTTATCGCCGTTCACCATGGTATAAAAACCCGAGTGATCAACGATGACCGGTGGGCGAGCTCCGAGCAAGTGTGTTTTGGACAACTACAGCAGCGCAACTCTTCGTCAAATTAATAATGTCACCAACGAGAATGGACGTACATTGGACCTCTGCTTTGTAAGTGCCCGGGACTGCGCTCCGTACTGCTACACTGCACCGACACCTTTAGTCGAGCAGATGCGCCATGATCCCCCACTACATCTTGTATTCGCTGGTAACCTAGGAGTTAATTTAGGAGACGTCTCAAGCTCTATCGTCTACGATTTTAAAAACGCTGATTACGGCAGCATCGTTAGCACGCTGTAGGATATAAACTGAGACGAAAATCTTAACAATGACGACGCGAACCTAGAACCCTAACTTCTCCTATTCGGACATAGGTTCCGTTCGATTTCTAAGATTTTGGATTAGTTGGACCATTTTGCAAATTGATTATATCACCAAATTATTGGATTGTATTCGATGCTTGCGGTCATTGTATAGCAAGTAGTGCCGCGTTCCGCAAAACAACGAAATTAGCACGTTTCATAAATACTCAATTTTCAAATATCAGTAAAACAAAAATTGTTCTAGTTTTACACGTAGTATAAAATAAATAAAAGAAATAAAAAGAATAAAATAAAGTAAACCAATAAAGTGATTAACCTTTACGCACCCAACTCTTTTCAAGCGTATGTAGCATTCCAAAACTGTTTTCCCTAAATGTAAAACTTAAAAATATTCACATCATCAAAAAATACGAAAATGAAAATAAAATAAGCATTAGTCAAACCAATTTCCCTCGATGTCTGATCAAATTTGAATCATTCGCGAAGCACTGAACTGAACAAGTCTCCCTAAACATCGATCAGTTCTGGCAGTTGCGAAAAAAATGTCGTAATTTATGCATCAGTTCTAAACCGCAATATTCAATTCCCCAACAACCGTCACGTATCATGTGTCACACTTAATTCCCACAGTTCACGTTTGGTTTGTACCAACCCATCCGTAGCGGAATAATCAAGATGTCACTTGCGCTAGGGCTGGCGCTACAGTTTTTTCCGCATTTTCACGAATTTGCCCGCTGCTGGCAGGTGGTTGGATGGAAGGAAGGGAGGAAGGGAGGCGGTGTACTAGTATGTCTGCCAACTCAATCGCGTTATCCCCATATTTATACGCACAAACAATGAATAATTTACGTTACGCTACACCGAGAAGAAAAATGTTTCATCAAGATTTATCCCCGAAGCATGTACGACCCGGCAAAGATATTTAATTAACATACATCATGCCGCTTGACGTCATGCACGCTCGACGGCGAGAATGTCCCGTATTGCCATATGTAGGTACCTATAGATACTGAGAAAGCCACAGTTATTCGTCCGGCATGAGAAGGATCGGTTTCAGTCAGGAAATGGATGAGCTAGTCGTGTATGGCCGTGTCCGTGTCTCTGTGAATGTGTGTACATGCCTCGAGGATAAAGCGGATATCTATAGGAACCTATAAACGGGCGAAGCCAAAGGAGCGCGGCTCCACATGTTTGGTCGAGAGTGTACAAAATACCACGCATAGACAGTTTGTCGATTCGTTATATGGCCTATAGATGTCCACAATAACGTCCAATCGCACTGAATAGAATAAGGCAACACGGTGTCAAAATTTTCCTTGCACCGTTTGATTTACAAAGTTTTCACAACGGAAGAGGACATCAGTACCTGCAAAAGATTACTAAGCTATTTACTAAGGACATACTAAGATCTACTGTTCGTTTTTTGTCGCGGTTCAAAACACAGTTCTCCAATTTAAATTATTTTTACAGGAAAGGACCATCAAAACTGAAAACGCCCTGTTACTCCAACAACTATGTATAGATTTTCGCAAAAAAAATTGTTAGATGAATGCTTTCAATCTGCTTCCTAGTTCTGCCCGAGTCAGAGCTACAAACGAGCAAAGTGCAGCAGCTACCCGATCTAGTGGGCATTGTCTCAAGAACAAAGTAAACACTGTATTCATTCTTGCCGTCATATACGAGAAGTACGAGGCGAAAAAGTGCTACTGTGGCGCAACTGCGCGATAGTTGACTTCAATTTGTTTTGCATTCGACCGAGTCTTCGTGAGGTGAAACATTTTCTGAAGTTGAAGTTGAATGTGACTACGTTGCACAGTGGTCCAGAATGCGAATTTAGCAGGAATTTTAACTTTTTGCTTAAATTAAATTATTTAGCCTTACAACATGTTTGGCAAAGTTGTTGTACTTTGCAAGGCCCTTCTTTTTGTTTAAACCGATGCTAGGGTGGTTTTAAATTTAGCAATATTTAAAATAGAACTTTTTAGACAAATTTTCTGAAGACGTGCAAGCTCCAGCTTTTATATTTTCCATTGCACGAAAAATTCAAATGCTTTAGGGTGTTCCTTAAAAAAACGGTTTTATTTCTATAACTTTTGAAGTTTTTATTTTACGCTAAAGTACCCTTTGGACAACTTGAAGATTATTTTAGGGCGCATAATTTACTTTAAAACACCAACTACTTAACTTTTTTCGTTTTAAAGTTGTAATTTTATATAAAAAATATAACTTTTTCAAATAGAATTATCTTAGATTCGGGCACTGAACATTGAATACTGTTGCTTTCATATGAAATAGAATGCTCCGTAGTATAGGTCACCAAAAAAATTTTGGCAATATTTTTTTATATCTTGCAATATTTGCTCAAAAAATAGTTTATTTTTAGTAAAAAGTGTATATAACTTTCTAACGAAAGAAGCTAGAGGTTCATTATATTAAGACAAATTGTTCTCCTTCAAAATATCTGAAAGTATTACTAAAGTGATCTTAATGAAAAATCAAAACTGCAAAAGCTATACAAAGAAAACCATTTTTTAAGAAACACCCTAAATTTTTTGGTAAATTTCTTGTAAAATGAAAAGTACACGACATAGAGTTTCAGTATCTTTGACAAAGTTTTTCAAAATTTCATTTGCTTCAATTTTCTGGAAGATAGCGAAACTCTATCTCGAACCATTAAAAAGTTATTTTTCTGACTTTAAAAAATTTAGAACCACCCTACCCACTATTTAAAATAATAGAAAAGTATTGTAAAGTGCAATATTTTATCATGAAAATGAAACTACATTTTTTATGTTGTTCACCGTGAAAGTAACTTAAACATATTACAAAGAGTCAATTCATGAAAAACCAAATTTAATTAATACAACTTTTTCAGTTTTCATTTTTTTACAACTAGTTTCAGATGTTTTTCGGAGTTTTTGAAGACGAACATTTTCTTCTAATACATCAAAACTCTAGCTTTTATTGTTCAGAAGATAAAAGCACTTGATATTTCAAAAATAGATATTTTTAAATCCATTTTATGAAATTTTAAAAAATATCGTATTAGCAATTTTTTGCTCAATTATAACTCTAATCATGACTTTATTTATAGTTCAAAAAGAATTATCTTTTATTTGCTCCAAATGAGTGATATTGTTATTCCAAACAACCCCATAACTCATAACTTTTCAACGGAAATAGCTAGATATATAGTGCCACGAAACAAATTATTCGCCTTGAAACAATCTTAAAGTTGTCTGAAGACTACTTCAGTTTTCAATGAATACAGCGAAAGTAATTGGAATAAAACTGTATTTCGAAGAAACTCCGACTTTAAATTTATTGTAAAATAAAAAAGTATGACAGATAGAGCTTACATGTCTTCAGCAAACTTTTCCAAAAATTTGTCGTTCTACAATTTCGCTGAAGGTCGTTTGGCTCTAGCTAGAATGATTAAAAAGTTAATTTTATGATCTTGGTAAAATTAGAACCACCCTAACTGTTGTTTTAACAAAAAAGAAGGGGCTCATAAACTACGAAAACTTGTCCAAAGACTTAATAAGGCTAAGTTGTTTAGTTTTAGTAAAATCTCAAAATTCCTGCTAAATTTACATTCAGGACCACTGTGCGTTGAAATGGAAAATGACAATATTGAACAGTAAGGCTGCATAAGCTGTGATTGCGTACAACCCGTGAGCCAATTGTAAAATGCATGTTGAATAAAGCTGCATCTGCCGTCGTTGTTCAGCGAATTGTCTCCAATGGTGCGATAATTGTGGTGGCAATCGATTCGAGTTTTCGTTGCTCTCAAACTGAAGTATTTCACCATTTTCAGACCCGTTTTGTTATCACATTGGTTCATCAAGGACGCAGCCAGTCAAGAGGTCCGAAGGCCTTGCCCTTTTTCCCATGAAACTAAATTTTAAAAACCTGTTTTAATCCATCCAGTGGTGCAATTGTGCCATTCTCATTTGTCCAAACTACGATTTCATGGGCTGGTTATGTTTAATATAATTGAGGAAATGTCTATTACATATTCAGTACGTATTGTAGTATTGAAATACTTGAAACCAGAGGCGGATCCAGGAAGAGGGTCCGAGGGGTCCGGACCCCGCCAAAAATTTTCAACTCGTTAAGAAATTTTAAATTAGTTTCAATTTTGAAATAGATTCAAACTCAAAATCATTTCAAACCAAATTCTTCACTGGTTTTTATTAAATGCGGTTATTACGTGTTACGTAATGTGTTCATTTCAAAATCGAAAGTTCAAACCCACTAGGAAAAGTTTATTCTGGAGGCACTAGGAAATTTTATTCGGGGGAAGGCTTGACGGGAGAAGACTTGATGAGGGAAGCCTGGTTTAGGGAAGGGTGGTATGTAATTTGTGGGGAAGGGGGCTCTAACCCTCCACCGCATACCCCCTGCAAAATACAGAAAACTAATATTAGTAAAAATTGGCCGGGATTGGGTTGACGATGTTCAGAGTGATTGCAAAACCTTTCTAAAGAAGAAAGGCAAAACACGATTATCAGCGACTTTTAACAATTTTGTTGTTCGATTGGCGTGAACAAATCATTGAGAATAAGTTAAAGAACATTACAACTATGGTCACGAAACTCAGTGTGGTTTATGCTTCCGTCCAAGCCAGTGCGAAGCGAACGGCAATTATAGTTACTTCTATATTGTGTGCCTCGTCTGAAGAAAAAGGAAACTGCTACTATACTTCTTGCCCTAGTAATCTGTAGAGATGAGTGAATCGCAGAAGCAAGAAGTGGTGCTTCGGCCAAATACTGTGATTATTGATTACTCGTCTAAGACCGAGTATTTGTGATAAGGAACATTTTCTGAAGGCGAAAATGAAGATTAGACTTAAGATTGTCACCATTATCGAGTTCTACCATGTCAGGTATTCATAGTGATCAAAAAATTGGCCCAGGCGAAACTATTCATTTTGAATAATTTAAAACACATGGTTGTGTGTGACAATGCTATAATTAAGAGCTTCATATGTATGGACGATGAGAAAATCAATGTTTGGTTACAATATCGGATACCGCTTACTTGTACAGAAGGAAGAAATGCAGTACAAAACATAATGCGACATATTATTCCTTGCACATATCATGGAGTAACTAATACGTTCCAGTTCAATGAAAAGCATCACATTACGGTTTATCCAGATCAGAATTCGCTGAATACAAACAATTACCAAATTAGTGCCCCCTTTGTCAGGTAATATTGACAACGACGAAAACCGCGTCAAATATCTCAAAATCTACAGCCAGCACAATCATTGAGGAAATTAACACTCGTAAAGGCGACAAGCAGGGAAGAAATCAGATGTTCGCAAATATAAAGGCAGCAACCACGATGATGACACAGAAGTGTTCAATAGCGATATAGATATGAACAACCCCCGCGTGATACGCAGTTGGCGAGGAAAAATTATTTCCCCGCCACGTAAACAGGTATTCACGTGCAATGGCTAAGAGCTTGCACGAGATCTTCTGGACAACCATTTAAAACTCGTTTTATTATTTTTATTGTTGGAAATAGACCGAAAAAGATAAAAAAAAACCACTGCTCCGACTGGCTAAAGCAGTCAACCGAGTCCACTAAATGAATTATTTAAAAAAAAAGTAGAAGCTTTATGGACGGCTGAGCACTAAAACTCTCCAAAAGAGAACGCTTCATCGCCAGTGTTTCTCACGTTTAACAAAACACAGATGTAATACTGATTATTGGCAACCCTGTTTTAAATTTAAACGACAAGTTGCTTCCAATTCGAATTTCTGTATTAGGTCTGTGCACTCTGTACTCTTAGTATAAATACTAGGCGTGAAGCGTACTAGGCAAAACAATATTTCAATTTACTGAGAGTGATATAGCCGCATCATTTTAACGCGATATAATTTTTATTGGCATTTGATTTCATTTTCATGCTGCTTCGTTCCGTATTATAATACTGTTGCGACTGAAATGTTGTGACTGGTTGAATCTACAAGTCCAATAATTTCGATTTCATGTATTCAGTATATGGCAGAAATCACGAAGGAGGAAAAAAGAATCAGTTTATCTAAATCACCTCAAGAGCATCTCTTCTACCTTCTCTATGCACTTAGAACGAGCGCTTTCGAAATTGCGCTCCGATTCTCTCAATTTGGTTTGAATAAAACGGCATTTTCAAAAGCTTACGTCTTCGTTACCCGAACAACGTTCAAAGTTAGGTACAACAACTTTGATTGAAATTGTTTCCCAAATTTTGGTAAAATAAACCAGTGATCAAAGAGTATTACAATTTCTTAAGGAAATAATGCATCACTTCCAATTTTGATGATGATTGCAAAAAAAAACTTGAGCTAATCGAAAACGAACAAATTACTGAGCACTAATCTGCAATATGTTTGAATTGACTTAGAAAGTGTAACATGTGTGTATCATAGCAAATCTAACTGCCAGAAGGAACTAGACAGTAGGCCATGCAGATTCACAGGAATCGGTTAAATTGCAGTAATTTAAAAACAGAGGAATCTAAAAGGAAGTCTCTTCGGCACAGGAGAAGCAGGTGCGATCCATTCTCTTTGATTTGTCGGAAGTAAGTGTGATGCTAAAATTAATGAGCTCACCCATATTTATAGTTTCTAGTTGTATTAGTGGTGTCATCAATGTTACATTTAACAAAATTTGCCTAAAATAGGAAGATAACAGTAATCAGTACTAAAGAATTTCCTTTCGATTAGTGAATAGCCCGTTAGTAAATAAAATTCCGGTTAGTTTAGTAGATTAATTTATTGAAACATATCCTTTGTATTGTCCAAAAATCCATGAATTCCGAAATGAACCCTATAAGCTTCTTATGCTCAAACATAATATTTGCTTAATGTAGGTAATCTTACTCTGTCCCAAAAATTTTGCAAGATTGTAAGTTAATATAGCTAAAGTTCTTATTTATGCTTTGTAGAAAATTCAGTATTTTTCTTTGCTCACACTTTACATGCTAACAGGCAAAATTATTGCTTTTCCATAGTTTCAAGGATCTAGTAGAAGAATCGATTCGAAAATGATCTTGAATTATCAATTTCATATATAATAGGAGCTGTGAAAAAATCGGAATAGATAAATAATTAGTTGTCCTCACTTGTCTGATAATATTGCTGAAAACAGTCTCTAATGTATTATCATTTAAATCGAAAATATTACAAATTTAAGTTAAATAGGAGTTGAACCATTTCTCCTCATCTACAAATGGCCTGCCTTATCAGAACATTTGTAGCGAATTTCAGCATTCTCTTGTATTTGTATTTGTTTTTGAATAATTGAAGTCCAAATGACCCTGAGTCCTAATGAACTAAACTAAAAAGAAACGTCTACGAAACTGTAAAGAACTAATGACAAAGTCGAAGATGTCGCTAAAATCGTTGAAGTGACGGGTCATTTCTAATTGCGGTCTGTTGGCAGCGTAGTTAGTGTTGCAAATTTTAGTCTGCAGCAGTGTTCGAGAATGGAGGACACATGATTCTGTGTACAGGTAATTTGTAATAGAAATATCATATTCAGCCAGAAGAAGCTTATACACGAAGGTAGCTTACGACACGCGTCTACGATCTTCTAAAGTGTGTAGTCCGAATAATCGACAACGATCTCCGTATGGTGGCAGGTTCAGCGGATTGTTAGAAGGCAATTAACGTAACGCATATCGTATGAATCTACGCTGGACAGCTTCAATTCTTTGGCTCCAAGTTGCATGATAGGAGCACCCACCAGATGACGTACAGAGGAGTAAGTAGAACAAATTCCTGGCCAATAACCAAAATTTTTTGTTTCGTTATATTTTTTTTTTTTTTGCATACCTAGAAGCCTACTGCATAACGTGGCAAAAATAGGAGTATGTCAAAAATTGTTAAGGAATTTTTGCATGGATGGTTTTTTAATCATTTTCATTGTATATCCAGAAATATTGCATTCTAGTGATAATGACTCTATTAAATAAAACAATATTATTACAAACGTAGTTGAACACAACCATTTGTACAGCTTCAGCCTAAAACTTACTGAAAATAGTAGCATTGCTCTGCATTGTACCAACTTACGAAAATACGTTTGTTATACCTTTTATTCCAAACTTGAATGATAAAAAATATTACAAAACAAGATTCCAGCTATCCGAAAAACACTTGAACTCTTCCAATCTTGTTCGATCCACAAATTCCAAGCGATTTGAAAATATTGAAATTTGAACTAATTTGAGATACACCGAAATGCTGTAGGACTCAATACTATATTTGGAACAATGAATCTCTAGCAATACGTGCACAGGCCTCCACTTCCCTTTCCCTTTTCTACTGAGCTTCTGTTTTTGCAACTAGAAAAACAAATATAGTCACAAAGATGTCCTTGAGAATACTAGTATTCGGAAAGGATATACAGCGCTGTTCGAGCGCTAATATTTTTTCGAGTTTAATGTAGAATACTCCTATACATTCTACTCTCCAATAACATTGTATGTCTTTGTAAGTGACGTATAGTACAAAGAATAAAACGCGCCACTTTTTGGTATCATTGGCTTATTGTTTACTAAACATAGCTGTAATTTCTGAAGAAAAGGCTTTTCCATCGCCAAAGTTTTCAAGTTTTTCTTTTTTATTTATCTACTCTGTTCGGTATGGCATTCCTACGCTTACAGTTAGCCCGAAATTGTAAGTTTATATGTTGTAGTATTTCACGATAATGGGTTGTTCGAAGCACTGTGCAGTCGAGGAACGAAATCTCATCAAACGGTTGATTGCTAGTGCCAAACATACCATGAAGATCAGGAACTTTTACAATGTTCTATTAAAAAGATACATAATGCATTCCACTGGACAAACAAAAGTGATACTAGCGGTAGAAAGCGAGCAACATCTACTCGAACTTATCGTTAGATGGGTCAGAGGGAAAAATAATATCCGTTAATATCTTCGAGAAAATTCTAAAAAGGCCTGGAACTTTCTATTGCAACGTCATCGATTAGAAAATAATTGATTAAGACAAATTTACACGCAATAAGTTCGATAAACTCACAACACGAGACCTTCACAATCGTCCGAATTTTGCCGAATTTCACGCCAATTGGACTGTCGCAAAATGGCGTAACATTTAGTGGGCTGATGATAGTAAAGTAATACTATTTGGCTCGAAAGGTAGCGTCAGTAGGTTAGACGTCCACCAGGTACTCAATTTTTACCACTATACACAATGCAAGCATGTAAAACATTTGCATATCTATATAACACCATTCTTGAATTATTATATTATTTCGAACAGCACTGTATAAAATTAACCTCTATCTACCAGTGCAGATGGATAGATGCCAAATTGTTCCAAAAACTAGTTATTGTCTATTTTTAATTCATATTAAGACATAATAACAGCAATAGCACCTTTACGCAACAAGTTTGTTGTCTCCCGAAACAAAATTCTGACTACGGGCCTGAACTTGGCGCTCAAGCTGTAATGGTACCGTGCCTCCTCAAAAAACTGAATAAAAAAATCCGGTTCATATAAAACATGCTACGTGCTTATCAACATACAAATTCATACATCGTGTTAGATCGAAAAGCATACAGAAAGTTTCGAATTTTCAAAAAACCTGTTTTAATCCACCTAGTAATGTAATTGTGCCTTTCTCACTTATCAAAGCTATGATTTAATAGCTGGTTACTTTCAATATAACATAGTGGAAACATCAACTACATTCTTATAACCCTTGATAAGTATATATGACGGCACGACTGCCTCGAACCTGATGAGCAACATGTTGACGCTGACACACTTGAAACAAACAAAAATATAATATATAATTAGCTTAATCAGCGTGAGTTCACTTTTGTCTTCATACTAAAATATTTGGTAATACATGGGGGTGGGAGAGGGTAGCGGGATAATTAGTGTGAAGGGAGGATGCGTTGGGAACAACCTAACTAATTGTAATATACGGTCGAGTAAAGGGAATGCGGGTGTGAAGTTGGTCAGAGGTGGAGTGGCGGGGGGTGTGGGGTGAGAGAGTTGTGTGGGGTTTGAGAGGAAGGAGGAGGAGGGGTGGATGGAGGGTACAACAGCCAACTTCAAATTATACCTTCCATTTGAGACTAGGTTAGTGAAGATTGGTTGTCATCAGCTTTAGTTGTGACTTTAGCTCTGGAATATGTCTGGAACCCTATTTTTCCAAGAAACGTTGATTCACCATCAATGATCTAGGTCTGCGAATCTAAGTAATTTGATCTTCATTTCAATAGATTTTTAACCTTTGAGGTATTACGATTGTAACGGTTTATATGAAAAATTCGTATGTGACCGCAATAACCAACCTGTAACTCCGGCACTAAAAGTCAGAACTGAATGAAATTCAATTGCAGTCAATGGAAGTATTATAACTTTCATTTTCAATCAAGTTTGTAAAAATCGGTCAAGAGTTCGCCGGAAAATAGGTGTGATATTAGTTTAGGAACTCGGCGAGATCGAGAACCGTCATAGGTGGCCAATGTGATCAAAGCTACGTTGACTGGTCATCAGGCATGCACAAGAACGGTGTTGCTCCGTGTCCTATTGCTGTACACTGACCCATAATGTGTCAGCGTTAAATTCATTGAGCTAGTGCTTGCGCTGGTTTCCGATGAGCTAGAGTTAGCAAGTAGCACGAGCACGGATGAGCGAGAGCCCTCGCTAGCACGGTGATAGCTAGCACGCTGCACGGAGCTATAGCTCAGCTATAGCAAAGCAAAATAAAAAAAAAAACAACGCGTTAGTGAGTAATGATGCCTGCATCATTTTTTCAGCAACCTGTCGCACATTCACCAACGCATAGTTCTTGCTTTGTCCTATTCTTTCGTTCCATAGCTTACACTACAGCACCGTTCTAGCTCATCGGACAAGCTTACCGTGCCAGCTCATTGAGTTAACTCGTGCTAGTTCACTGAGCTAGCTCACCGAGCTTGCTCGTGCCAGCTTACCGAGCTGGCTCATGGTGCTAGCTTATCGTGCTAATTCGTTGTGCTAGCTATTTGAATCCTACAACTCGAGCACGCAGGTTACCTAGCACGAGCGGTGTCAGTGCTTATTGCTTTTGGTTCGTTCAATGCGGCCGCTCAGCTCGTGTTAGGCTCTCGTGCTGTTCTTCATGCATCACTGCTGGTCATCAGTGATCTAAACCCGAAAATCCAAGTAATGTTGAACCTATTTGAATATCCATTACTCGGACATCATGGTGTTACTCCCTAGTAACAATTGAGGTTTTAAGGTAATTTTATAGCCACTCAAAAAACTTAAATTGCACTTGTAGCGTGCTATAAAACCTCAATTGTTACTTGGGTTAGTTTATATGGGAAATCGCTATGTGACCGCACTCATCAACCTGTAACTCCGGAACCGGAAGTCGGATCAACTAAAAATTCAATAGCAGCTTTTGGGATATCGGTTATATCGTTCAGCTAACTCTGAGAATATTGAGTGATATAATTTGACTTAAACATACGCACACATACATAAACACATATCTACACACAGACATTTTGCGATCTCGACGAACTGAATCGAATGGTCCTGCAGGCCTCAGTTAAAAGGTCAAAATTCCGACCGATTGTCTAACCTTTCCATATGAGAAGGGTAAAAAGGTGCAAAATCAGCCAAAAAGACAGCTTCTCAAAAAAATTCTGGATATCATCTGATCTCGACGTTTCATGCAATTTAAGGACATTTGGAAACAAAAATACAAATTCGATTGCTGAAATTTAATTTGAAATGAAAATTTCTATGGGAATTTCTTATGTGACCAGACAATCGTCCAGACAATTTAACTAATTGCGGAATCACATAACCGATCCGTAAGAAATTTCATAGGAGTCTATTATATACCTTTTGTTTGAGACTAAGTTTGTGAAAATCGGCCCAGCCATCTCCGAGACACTAATGTGAGTGTTTTAATTTTGAAAGATGGTCATTTTTCCGGGCACTTCCAGAATCGTCTATGGTGGTCAATGTGGCCAATAGGGTTGCCACTGGTTTGGTTCCCAGGCAGTACTGATATCCTGCTTCTCCGCTCTTTCTGTTAGCTGTGTTGGGGGGCAATGCTCGTTCGGCCTATCCTCCACAGCGAGAGTCGATGGTGCTTTTCTATTCTTTGCGATTAGCCGAGGAAGTGAAATTCTATACCAAACTAAACCTACAAAACCGCTACAATTGATAAAAATTTACAGCGTAATGTGAACTGCTGTGAATCGCGGTGCGCATTATACTTTTTTTCTTTTTTTTTAATTAATAGCCCGCCTCTTACCCCCACACCAAAAAGCTCACAAACGGAGCCCCCTGGTAGTGGACACATCAGTTCTTAGCGTACAAAAAAAAGGTCAGCACAACAAAACAAAGTTACGAATCGCGGAAACGCTGAGAACAAAAAAAAACAATACGAGACCGACAAAACACAAAATTTGACAAGAAGCTACGGCGAGTACCCAGCGGAAAAGAATCCTTTTAAGGGTCCCATCGTGGCTTTGCAGGAAGCTTATAAAAATTTAAATTTATTTATTACTTATTGCTATAAAAAATGCATTTATCAATTGTTTTTATTTAAAAAAATGTTAACCAATTATAGCTAAAGGAATAAGCTCGATTGGTGGTGAACGAAGTTTATATTAAAAATTCTCCTACTTTATTTTTTAAAATTAGTTTCAATTTTGCTTGGAAACGAGTGCGACATGTTATTTGCTTTAAATCAGTAGGAAGCTGGTTAAATAACTTAGGTCCGATGAAAGAAATGCGTCTTTGACCAAGGTTCGTGGATACTCTGGAGTAAAATAAATGATTGGCTTGTCTGGTGCTGTGAGCTCGAATTCCTGTAGTAAATTCTAGATTATTATGAGCAATAGTATTATGCAAAGCATTGTGGATGTATATTATTGTTTGGTAGTTAGTCAACCCAAGCAAAGGTAAAATGTTATGGGCATTATTATTGTATAACAAAATATAATTGGTTTTTTATAAATAATTTTAAGACATCTGTTTTGAAGCGTTTGTAGCTTTTTCAGACATCTGTTTTGAAGCGTTTGTAGCTTTTTTACTTTGCAAATGTGAGTTTATTTTGGTAATAATCCAATCAACCAGCTCTGAATTGATATTCCGACTAGTTTCACTTTTAATTCATTGGGTAAAAAGCGATAAATGTAGAGCAATACTACTCATTAAAAATCTCCGGGTCAAAGCCTTGCCAGAGATGGTAACCCTAGTGGCCAACAAGATGTCGATCGTTCATCAGGAATCTAGAACTGCGAATGCAAGATGTTTGGCTTCTATTTTAGCAAAAAATCCTTTTTGCATTTATGGCGGTATCGGTAGGGGTTTCTCTGTGACCACACTCCAAAACCCGTAACTCCCGCAACCGGAAGTCGGATCGAGAAAAAAATAAATATCAGTTTTTGGGGACGCAATACCGTTCATTTGAGACTAAGCTTAGTCAAATCGGTCTAGTCATCATTGAGAAATCGATGTAACTGTCATTCTAAATTTGGATACATCCGCCGTGGCTTCCGGAACAGTCGATGGTGACTAATGTGGTCACAGAGACTTTGACTGACTATTAGTGACCTAGAACTACAAATCCAGGCAGTTGTGGTAGCATTTTAGAAAATTTTACACCTTTTGGAAAACAAATTTCACCTTTATTCATTCATCGTTGTATACGTTGAAGTCGGAATTTGCTACGTGTTCGTACTCAACACCCTGGAACTGGAAGTCGGATCAATTAGAAATTCAATAGCGGCCAATGGGAATGCTGTACCTTTCATTTGAGACCTAGTTTGTAAAAATCGGTAAAGAATTCGATGAAAAATGGATATGATTTTAACTTGGGACTTGGTAAGTTTCCCTTGGGCGTCAAGAGCCGTCGTAGATGGCCAATGCGGTCAAAGTGGTTGTTTGACACATAAACATATATACACACATACACACACACGCACACACGCACACACGTACAGACATTTTCCGATCTCGACGAACTGAGTCGAATGGTATAAGAGATTCAGCCCTGCGGGCCTCGGTTAAAAAGTCGAAATTCCGACCGATTGCATAACCTTTCTATATGAGAAACAATGGGAAAATCTAAATAAATGTTCGTAGAATTGCTGATTCCGAACATCCCAGGTACAGGTTAATCGTTGTCAAACAAAACAATTGCTAATAGCTGCTTCCCCGGAGAAAATTTATTACACTTCCGGACTCCTGGAGTGAATCAACTTGACGACGTTTTACCCACCTACAAGAATATCTTCCTTTGGCTAGCGACCATTCGAGAATCCTCCTGCTGTTCGACTGACGGCGGTGGCTAGCACATCATTTACGCTCTATCATAGCTTATGATCTGTGCTGTCCGTGTCTGCCTATAGCTACTAGCAGTCGACGAGTCTCTTCTAACCAACCGGCTGCAGTTGGTAGCAAACCGTTGGAGCAGGTATCATAAAAATCCCACCACGCGATTAATGAACAGAGCGAAATATATAAAAGTTTAATAACTCTTTTATGTTTCTCCTTTCAACCGGTATGATTGATAATCAGGCTGTTCATCATCGCTATGTGTGCTTGTAGTTTCAGCCTCCATCCCCTAATAAATAGGTGGAACTTTCAGCCCTGGATTTACCTGTAGACACCCAGTCCGTCGCGAGCACTGCTTCAGGACTATAGCTACACTCGAGTTGGTGTTGGCTACATACGTTTAGCGTTTACTACGCTGAAATTGGTTGTTCAAAAAACTGTATTCCATGGACAGGTATGGTGTAGCCTATTTTGCCGGAGAGAGAGAAAAATCCTTCATTCAGCTAGTTCCAACGCGATAAAGTGTGATTAAGAGGCATATCATTTTTTCTACCGTTGGGGATGGTTGCCCGTTACCAGTCAGGTGGTTCAATCAGTCCAACGTTGTGGATGCTGTTGAACGGAAATGAAATATGGAAACAATAATTCCCCCTTCGAGAACTGCACGGATGTAGATGTTGCGTCTAGGAATCACGAATGATAGAAAAGGATAGATTATATCAATGCATGGAATGCCGTCTGACTAGAATAAAAAATAATTCTCAATTATAGCTTCGTTGAGTTAATTGGATACACAGTAGGACAGATGCACGCAACATGGTTTCCAATGTTTCGCTCATCCGCAAAAAAACCAATCCCAACTGTACATTACTCTTGGTCAAAACCCCTCCAACATCGAGAATAACATAATTGGAGTACGGTTCCTTTAATTGCAAGTAAACGTGCAATGACTATGTCGCCACCTAGAGCTATTCGGGCACCAAATTGTTTGACCTCGATGCCACATTACTCGGCATTGAACGAGCGGACTCTCTGCAACGATGCCAGGAGTGGGGCACCATAATTCGCAAATGGTTATTCAGTTCTCTCTGGGAACAAGTTCGTGCCGAAACATTTTCCCATAAAGTTCAACTCGGGAAGCATCTGCAATTAACCTCGTTTTTTCCTGTTTGTCAGATTTTCATCCCTTGTAATGCGTCTGTGTGTAAGTGTAAAGTCATAATTTTTTTTCCTAGAGCCTATTCCATCCCATTTGGCTCGGCTTCGCAGCTCTACCAACTTGTACGCCCGAAGCTTTTCTCGGCACTCTCACTATCGCAACGCGTCCAGTGGCAGGCATAGCAGGGCAGGCAGGGGCACGGCAGTACCTACTGGTTTGCACCCAGGCGAAAACACATTTTCCACGTTCGCACTTTTCCGCTTGTTGTGCTTAATGGCTACGGCGGCGGCTATCCTGTTGGTCACAGCTTTTTTTTTGCATGTGGTAATGTGCTGGTCTAACAACTAAGCCATCGTATATTCCATCCGTAATCGGTAAAACACCACTAGGATCGTTGTGCTGGTATGAGCTCTATGAATCGGGTGAGGAGTCTGTTAAAATAGAAGGTCAAGTTCCGTTCGGGAATGATGCGCCAACCTGAACAAAGATTGTAAAAAGTGCCCCGTTAACACTTACTATTTTTTTGTTATTTCAACATCTAATGTGATCCTAGTTATAAACAATTCGGTACAAAAATTACATATTGGTATCATTTTTCCATTTCTTTTCAATCTGGAAAAATCCGTTTTACTTTTCCGGTTTCAACTGGTGATGACAAATATTTTTTCCTTCCTATTTCGTCCGTTTACCATTAAGCTTAATGTAATCCAGCCTTGCACGAGCAAA
This sequence comes from Topomyia yanbarensis, assembly GCF_030247195.1. Taxonomy (NCBI): domain Eukaryota; kingdom Metazoa; phylum Arthropoda; class Insecta; order Diptera; family Culicidae; genus Topomyia; species Topomyia yanbarensis. Next base: position 300,598,316 of record NC_080672.1, read on the forward strand.
ACTCAGCCGATGAGTGGATGCTGTAAAGCAAACCGACATTTTTTCAGTACATAATCTTGTCAATCCCCTAAGCCATCTTAATGTTCGCGGGATCACGACTTGTTGAGCTAACGTCGGTAAATCTGTACTGAAAAAAATGTTGATGGGCTTTATTGAGAAAAAAATATATCTTTCAACAGATTAACATTGTAATACAACACAAACTTTATTGAATATTGGGTAAAATTGTACAGAAATGAAACCTTTACTGGATACCAATTAAAATTGTAAGGTAAAGTCAGCAGCGTTTGTTTGTCGTTAGCGACAGTTTTCAAACATGTTAAGATTGATTCAGTGATTTATCGGATTATTTTCGAAGGAACATAAAAGCGACTACATTACAAATCGAAATAGAAAGGAGGGAACCATGAGTGTCCTTCAAGAGATAGCCAATTAACATGCACTGGTAAAAAATCACACGATAAAATATAAACATAAATATAAATTTTAACATTATTTTCATGTGCACTTTCATTTGAAATAGCAATCCAAATGATTTTCCATCGAATTTCACCAGCAAATCCATTAAAACGCAGTTCATGTGGTGTTTCAAGTTATATTCAAATAACTTTCACATGAATACGACACGTTTTTCTATTATATTTTGGTTGTTATGCTATTGAGACGTATAGTATGAACTTTCCATATAGCCTTCATGTGAAAAGCATATAGGGTAGACGCTCCCTTATTCATCTCATTAATAGCACGTTTGGGATAAAGTTCGATTATTCTGCAATATATTTAACATATAATGAAAGTTTTTGGCAAACATAGCTTGCTACATATATACACTAATAGAATATATTCGTAAATCGCTAGAAATTAGATTCGTGCAGAAAATTTTCATAAAATATACGAATTTTTCGTACATATAATGAATCGTTCGTAGTTCTACTGAAACACTTTTATTTTTTATTACGAGTTTTTCGTGAAAACCACGAAAGGACTTTCGTTGGCTTATTACGAAACGGCTTCATTAGGCAAACGAATTCTTCGCTGCTATATACGAAAATCTTTATAATATTTACGAGCACCATTCGTCAAACCGTTAACGTCGACAGAGGTGCAATGGAGGTAGAATATGAAATCATTGTTGCTATACGTCCGATAATTGATGAGCGTTGGAATTACGTTAATGAACAGAGGCGTGAATCAGGGTTGCCCTCCTCTATGTCGCTGGATGGCTTGGAAGCTAATTCATTGTCGGATATATGTGAATTATCTCGCAAACAATTTAGCAGTGTATTCTCTAATGAAAGTCTCAGTGATCTACAAATCTCCGCCGCAGCTGATAATGTTCCCTCAAGAGCTAATGTTGGACCTCATTACACGATATCGTCCGAAATTGTGCACAAAATATGTGGAAAACTGAAGTCTTCAACTTCTCCCGGACCTGACGGAATCCCGTCATTTATCATCAAAAAATGTTCGTCAGCGCTTTGCCTTCCTCTATCTAATGTTTTTAACATGTCATTGAGCTCCGGAGTATTTCCCACCATTTGGAAATCGTCCTACGTTTTTCCAGTTTATAAGAAAGGATCTAAACGCGAAGTTTCAAATTATCGGGGAATCGCTTGTCTATGTGCACTCTCGAAACTGTTTGAGCTAAACGTTCTAGAGTTTTTGACACATTGTTGCTCCAGTTACATCTCAGAAACTCAGCACGACTTCGTCCCCAAGCGATCTACTTGCACAAATCTAGTAGCTTACACCTCGTTCATCGCTCGGTCACTACAGGATCGATTCACCGACTTTTCGGCCGCCTTCGATAAAATCAACCATCAAATTGCAATTGCTAAATTAAAACGACTAGGATTCTGCGGCAATGTTTTAGAGTGGCTCAAATCTTATTTGATCGGCCGTAAAATGTCTGTTAAAATTGGGAATCATATATCTCCATTCTTTGACGTTACGTCCGGCGTACCTCAAGGGAGTCACTTGGGGCCTTACATTTTCCTTTTATACCTAAACGATTTGGATTTATTGATTGAGTGCTTCAAGGTGTCTTATGCAGACGATTACAAATTATTCTACGTAGTTAAAAATCACTCCGATGCTTTGTTTCTGCAATCTCAGTTAGACACGTTCACTAATTGGTGCACAACTAACAGGATGGATTTAAATGCTTCGAAGTGCTCAGTGATTACGTTTGCTCGAAAACATGCCGTCATAAATTTTGATTACAAGATACATGAAACTTCGTTGAGAAGGGAAACAACAGTTAAAGATTTAGGGGTTCTTCTCGATTCCAAGCTTACTTTTAAGGACCACATTGCTTGTATTTCAACAAAGGCGTCACGAAGTTTAGGATTTATTTTTAGAGTTACTAAGCATTTCACTAACGTGCAGTGTTTAAAATCGTTGTACTGCTCGCTGGTTCGTTCTACACTTGAGTATGGTGCAGTCGTTTGAGCTCCTTTTTACCAGAACAGTATTCAACGCATCGAATCCATTCAGCGTAAATTTGTGCGCTTTGCACTGCGTCACCTACCTTGGAGCGACCCTCATAACCTTCCTAGGTACGAAGATCGTTGCAACCTCATTGGCCTCGAAACGCTGTCTTTGCGTCGCGATGTAGCCAAAGCGTCTTTTGTTTCCGACTTGTTACTGTCTCGCATTGACTGTTCTGTTTTGCTCCGTCTTCTCAACATCGACATTCGTCGACGTAGTCTTCGTTCCTACTCTTTTGTTCGACTTCCCGTGTCTCGTACTAATTATGGTAAGAATGAACCCGTCAATAGTATGTGTAGAGTCTTTAACCAATGTTATAACGTGTTTGATTTCAATTTGTCTCGCTCTGCTCTTAAGAAATTGTTTTCGCGTGTCCTTTCTCGTACTTAATAGAGCTAGCCTAAGATCTTTATAAATGTTATGAATGTACTGTATTAGTAAACTAGTGTTTAAGGAGTGTTAAATTTAAGCAGTGTTTTAGTGTTAATTTTTGTATCATTTCGTTTTGTTAACTGTTGGTACTTTGAAAAGATGGAGGTTTTGTGCCTACGGGAGAGGGAGTGTTGAGAATCCACTCCCGCGGGCTTTTCCCTCTCAATAAAGATAAAGATAAAGATAAAGCGTCACGACGGTTTCGGTCTGACTATTTAGTAGCCTTATCCGTATCCGTAGATTTCCTGAACCTCTTTCGGTTGATCCAGAATCCAGCCATCGCTCGTTGGTTTTGTATGAATAAGTTTGAGTTTTTCTCTGCAGGAGCAATGTCAAAATAATATGCTATTAAATACGAAAAATTCTCTTAGATGAACGAAATGAATTCGTGCGACCAACGAGATTGTTCGTAATATACACAAACGTTTATTAAAATAAACAAAACATTTCGTATCATTCACGAAAAGTAATGTCGTTTTCAACGACGACATTCGTGCAATGTACACTTAACAAGAAAAATTTATGAAAACTTTCGTTCATCAAGCGGTAATTTCTTCATACCACAATAAAATCGATTTTGTCAGATCTTTTTCCTAAATTAAAAAGAATCGATGTTGTCGAACAAAGGTTCCAAAAGATCGAATGAAAAAATAAGAGGATGATAAATACGAAAACTTTTCTAAGATGAACGAAAAGAATTCGTGCGACCAACGAAATCGTTCGTAATATACATAAACGTTTATTAAAATGAACGAAACATTTCGTTTCATTCACGAAAAATAATGTCGTTATCAACGATTACATTCGTGCAATGTAAGCTAAGTAAGTAAAATTTACGAAAACTTTCGTTCATCAAGCGACCATTTCTTCGTACCACAATAAAATCGATTTGGCCACATCGATTTTTTAAAATAAAAAAAATCGATCTTATCAAACATCGATCCCAAAGGATCGACTGAAAACAATAAGAGACTAGTAAATACGAAAACTTTTCTAAGATAAACGAAATAAATTCGTGCGACCAACGAAATCGTTCATTATATAGAAAAACATTTATCATCAACGAATCATTTCTTTTCATTGACTATAAATAATGTCGTTATCAACGATAACATTCCTGCAATGTTCATCAAGCGGCTATTACTTCACACCAAAATCTTTCCCCAATAGAGGTGAACAGGTTGAAATAAAATCGATTTTGCCAGATCGATCCTTTTAGTTAGTTATAAAACTCGTTGTTGTTAAACATCGATCTTAACTCATCGATTGAAAAAAAATGCTAATGAATACGAAAACTTTCCCAAGATAAACGAAATAAATTCGTGCGACCAACGAAATCGTTCATTATATAGAAAAACATTTATCATCAACGAATCATTTCTTTTCATTGACTATAAATAATGTCGTTATCAACGATAACATTCCTGCAATGTTCATCAAGCGGCTATTACTTCACACCAAAATCTTTCCCCAATAGAGGTGAACAGGTTGAAATAAAATCGATTTTGCCAGATCGATCCTTTTAGTTAGTTATAAAACTCGTTGTTGTTAAACATCGATCTTAACTCATCGATTGAAAAAATATGCTAATGAATACGAAAACTTTCCCAAGATGAACGAAATAAATTCGTGTGAGCAATGAAATCGTTCGTAATATACAAAAACGTTTATTAGAATAAACGAAACATTTTGTTTCACTCACGAAAAATAATGTCATTATCAACTATTACATTCGTGCAATGTAAACTAAGTAGGTAAAATTTACGAAAACTTTCGTTCATCAAGCGGCCATTTCTTCGTACCACAATAAAATCGATTTAGCCACATCGATTGTTTTAAATTAAAAAAATCGATGTTGTCAAACATCGATCCAAAAAGATCGACTGAAAACAACAACAGGCTAATAAATACGCAAACTTTTCTAAAATAAACGAAATGAATTCGTGCGACCAACGAAATCGTTCGTAATATACACACACGTTTATTAAAATAAACAAAACATTTCGTTTCATTAACGAAAAATAATGTCGTTATCAACGATAACATTCGTTTGGTGTACATTAAATGTGTAAAATTTACGAAAGCTTTAGTTCAGCAAGCGGCTGTTCTTGTACATGAAATGAACGAAACCTACTATTTACAATGCACGAAAATAACCCGACCTAAAAAACTTTGACACCAATTTCATTTAAAAATGTTTGAAAGTTGTGACTATCGTGCCCCTGATTTCATCTCACTGCTCCTAAGAGTTCGTCTCACAGTTCCCAAATTCGGCTCAATTAATGAAGGTAAAAAGAATAAAAGCCTCCCTGTCAAAGTCAACTGGAATTTGAATTGGATTTTCGAATGACTTTCGTCGAAATTCCAACTCAAATGAAACGACCTATTCCGAGTTGTGTGATATGAGCAGGGTTTCTAACAGAAAACAGACAATTATATTCAATGGGGTGTACTGAACCACTAACACACATGTAAAAATCATCAGAATAATTTTTGAAAGAGCCTAATGCAATATTTAGTTCCGCTGAGTGGAGAAATCTTGTAATTTTCTAGATTTAGATCCAAAGTCATTAAAAAACCAGACGCTGATCCGTCGCTTTGACACTCTTGACATTCACTTCACATATGGTTCGTGATAGCGTTGTTCTTCGTCAGTTACGAGATCAATAGAAATAAAATTTTAAATTAAAATCTTCTCTTCTGCAGGTTTACTTCTCAACAAAATAACCTCAACTCTTTAAAATGATCATTAAGCAAACTGTCCAGCTGCTTGGAGAATATATTCTCGAAGAAACAGTACAGATCACATCAGTAGTAGTAAAATTTGTAGAAATTATTTCTCGTTTGAAAAATTTATGCTATGGATGTGATGGTTGGTCCGTAATTTTCCTTCAAAGTAAATCACATTATTGGCCTTTGAATAAAGAAATACCGTTTTAATTCATCGAATACGATAATAACAAAAGCCATGAATAGAACCCCTGATCCGTAGGAGTAGAGTTAAAAATAATCGAATCCCTTTTTGACAGCTAAAAATGAACCTGATGTAACCCGTGGAGAATAGAAAAAATATTCATTCAAAAATCCATGTGATTCATTCAGTTTAATATCGTATAATATATGAATATTATGCATTTCACTAATTATCTAGGTAAATGTTTTCAAGTATGGGTAAAGCATATAAAGTAATAGTTATCATCGCTTACGTTGTGCCAGGGCCTACTTTGATGCGTTTGATTCGTTGGTGGACGTTGTTGTTATTCACTCACAAAAAAATTATTAATGATTATGTGCGTCCAGTTGCATCACGGAGTGCCGAAAGTATTTCAGTACCACATTAAAATTTCGTTTTTTTTTAAATTGTTTGATCTTTTTTGGTAAATCATGTATCGGTTGAATATCTGGGACCTTCTAGAAGGCATTCTGATCATGAGCACGGTCATCCATAATTTCAGAGGAAAATGTCGTCGTGCGGCATCTCTCCCATACAATTGGGAGAGATGCCGCATCAAAATTGCGGGTGAGATGCCGCACTCGATGGCGGAGGATACGTAGCTAAAATGTATTCTTTTCACCTCGGAATATCATTATACGATCATTTGCGTCAGGTATAGATTATTAATAAGGTATATCCACAAACTAACGGACCTAACACAGTGACATATAGGAATATCTAGAAAGTCTATTTATCTATATATTTAAACGGGCGATATGTATCTAAGTTTTAGTTACTTCGGTTAATTCTTTAAAGTTTCGGACACTAATTTTAGTGAACGCATTGATTTGTAGTGATGTCAATCTTGAGATAAAAATGAATATATCGACGAATTGATACTTCTTAAAATTCAATTAAAATTCTTCAATTTTGTTCTTTCAAGAACAAACCTAAGTCATATAAATACATTGTTGGAAGAAACAACCAAAAACAGCTTTTGCGGAACCCCTACCAATATATCGCTCATATAAACATATAAATAAATAGTACCCTTAATTAAGTTACTCCAACTTAACCGTTACACAAGGTTGCAAAAGAAAAATATTTTGAAAATGTTGAATAAAATAATGTTTCTAGAAATGGTATTGCCTCCTTCAGAAAAATGAAGGTCCTGGCCGATTTATAGGTTTAATCAAACTTCATGAAACTCAGCTGAAGACCCCTAATTACAAAAACTAAATAAAAAATACTTTTGTTCACCATTTTTCAGTTTGTGACCATAGTGCAGCATCTCACCCGCACATGCGGCATCTCTCCCGCAATGACCTTTTTTTAAAAAAAAAAGTTCATGGAAATTTGATGATTTTTTTTTCATGACAAAATCCATTTCACAGTATTTTCGAAACTTGTCGCAATTGATAAAATTGATTTGATCAAATATTGAATGGTTTACTTTGATGCAGGATCGATTTTAAGAAATGTGCGGCATCTCTCCCCAAATTACCCTGCAATACAAAAGCAAAAAACAAACACTTTCACTGCAAATTTCAATGTAAAATCGGCGGAGGGTAAAAACAGTAACATTCAATATTAATTCACTGCGTAACCGCGTGATGGTGGAATTTTTTGCTATCTATAGTATTATTGTAAATTTTCTGTAAGAACTCTGCGTCGAAAGATATGGAAACACTAGAAACCACAACGTTCAACAATTGTTGTAAATATAATTATTTGCTTATATACAGTGAATATAATTGAAAAGTTAACTAAGCTGCACTTGGCCAAAAGCGATTTCCTTAAGGGGAAATTTGACAGCCGGCTTTTATGCCTAATTGTCGAGTGTTTATCATTAATTCGTCATAATACTAGTGTACTCCAATGAAAGCCAAATGGAGTGATATCCATCATGAAATGCAGATACAGTAAGATTCCGTTTTTGGCACGTTCCGTTTTTGGCATGCTCTCATTTTGGCACACTCCGATTTTGGCAACAGTCTTGTTGTACATAATAAGTCTTTTAAAACTGTGCAATAAATATTTTTTTATATCAATTGACATCACATTCGACTTTATTTCCAAACATGGAAGTCATATTAACCCCCAAAGGGGCAAATAATTTTTTTTTAAATTTTGTTAAAATTTTCTCATAGTTTCAATTCATTACTGTGATAATTTTGAGATGTTTTTCGCAATGATGTTTTGAAACAGTGTTATGCATTCAAGGGTTAACTATATTGTACACTATGCGTGTTGTGTTTAATGATCACAATAAGTATAGAAATGTATTATTTATGTATAATATAACTGACAACAGTGTAACTAGTGTCTGACGGAATCAATTTTCATAGTAAGACCCAGAGCACTTTAAGAGTCAAGTAAAGAGGAATGCGCTACACTGCATAATAAGACTAGTTCTGGAGGAAATTTTCAATAGAACCTTAGTAACATTGCGAGCCTCTTTCTCTTTTTGGATTATTACGACGTCAATACAAAACTTGGCACTAAATTTTCACTACATATCGAAAGCTGACCATGGTGCGTCCCAAAGACGTATTTGGGAATACAAAACTGATGGCCCCCAAATAGTTTGATTTAGCTTTGGAACATTTGTTAGTTTTTTTTTGGTGATTTTTTTCAAAGGTGTTCAAATTATCGACTGTTTAGATGTGTGAATTTTACCTGCGAAATGCCCTACAATATAATAACACAAATGAATTGAAGCAAGTTTGCTAAATAAACAAGGCTATCTATAATGGTTAATATGTTATGATTTTTTTTTAAAGATTTAAGGTAAGGTGGCTCTTGAAAAATAGGGTCGCTTATATTATCTTTTGTCGTGTTAATTTCTCGCAAATGCATTGTTCTAGAGATTTTTGGAATTTTATTTTGGAGCACATTTTCACAGTAGCACTGATGTTTCAATCCTTTTGTTTGGATAGTTGCAAGTGATTTATACAGGTTTTCTTTAAACCTAACTATCTTCAAACATTGCAATTTGATTTTCAATCTATCAATTCCAATTGGATGATCGACTATTGGTTAGTTATAAAGAACAAAATTTATGTATTTTTTAAAAGAGCTGTTTTTTAACAAAATTGTTCATAAATATTCACGAAAGAAAAGATAACAATCCCTGGAGCGAATGCCATGATAACATTCATCACACTTTGAAGCTTTTTTTATTATTGTATTTTTGCGAAGATTTAGGAATAAAACATTTATTTCTAGATATATTTTTCATAAAAAAATGTTAAAATTCAGTTTCTCAAGTATTTTTTAATATGTCATGTAGCGCCATCTACATAAATTATAAATTATAAATGTCTTCAATACATGTGTTAAAAATATCAAACAAACAACTTTGCCGAAGAAAGTTTTTTGATAGAACACCTCTGTCAAAAGATAGAACTGATCTAGATCAGTTTCTACTTATCTAGATCAAAACCAAAGTTGTCAAAATAATTATCATTTCCATCTAAGCTACTTTTCTAAAGACACTAATCCTCCAGGATATATACCCAAGATGCTAGAGGTTTTGAGCGTAGAAAGTAGCATTCTACCCCACCGTACGACGTCTGAATTTGATAAAAACAAGAATAAAATTGAATTTGCTTATTTTTTCTTTCATCTCATTCCATTTAACATATGATTAAAAATCCTTGAAACATTTTTGAAATCGTAAATTGAAAATCAAAAGTTTAAAAAAACGGTTCCATTTTTGGCAAGGTTCCGGTTTTGGCAACTGGAAAAAATAAAATTGTTGCCAAAAACGGAATCCTACTGTATTTGTGAATTTACTCGACAGCTGGATTTTAGCGGCTACTTCTGCAGGGCCTCAAAGCAGGTGTTTAAATTCAAGGGATATGCGAGTAGTGTAAGCGATTTCGCACTGTATTGGATATTGAATCATTTCAATTCGTATATATGTCTGTCGAAAAAGGAGTACTTTCAACATGCTAACAACGATGAAGACATATTCGCTATGTTTGCAAAATATAATTTACGTATACATTACCTAGATAACCATTCCTTTTTTCATTATTCTTCTTCTAATTACGAGCAGAGTTAAAAATAATCAATGCTCTTATTTGACGCCTGAAAATGAACATCATGCGACTCATTTCAAATGCTGGTAAAACATATATAATAATAATTATCATCGCTTGTATTGTGCCAGGGTCTACTTTGATGTGTTTGATTCGTTGCTGCACGTTCGCTTCGTGTAATAATCGGAAACGAGTGAAATTCTGCACGGATGAATTTGACGTTTTCAGTTGCGTCACTGAATATTGAAAATGAATGCGGCTGAATATGATCAATTTTCATTCAGTGGATTTGAATATTTTTAACTCTGTTTACGAGTATTGTGACCCTCCTTGCGGTAGAAGTCAAATCAAAAGAATCGTTGTGCACTCAATGTATCTTGCTGTTTCATTCATTTGTTGGTGGTTTCAAAATTAATGGTACAGTACGTACTAGAGATGGGCAAACCGATTCAGTTTGGTGAGTGAACCGTTTCCGATTCACTCACTAAAATCGACTTATGTTTTATATTTCTCAAATACTATTAGAAAGAATGTTGACGTTGAAGGCAAGTATAGGCGTTTTAGCATAATTTCGAAAAGAGTAGGGTAAACTAATTTTCTTTCCTTCCATCAAACAGTTGTATCATATATGAGTGTGAGAGGAGGTTCTGTTATTATTTGACAATCTCCAATATAACTGCAACCGTTGGATTTGACGAGTCTTCCCATTTAGACGCGATTTTTTAGGGTTGATTGAAACACACATTTTACCATTATGTTGGATATAACAGCTGTTTTGTTGATGTTTTATTTCGTGAAAACAAACGGTGTTCAATGTTTGTCATTCATTTCGTTTCATTCGCTCTAAAGATACATAATCTTGGCAAACTGTCAAATCGACTCATTCAGTTCTCGTTGGATCTCATTGGGCTCATAATAAATTGTCACTTTTGCAGTTTATCGCAATTTTTTAAAAAAGAATCGCGGTTCATTCATTCTTTTTGAATCGATTCGTGATTCATTCGCCCATCTATAGTACGCACATATTTTCCTTCCATATTTCTACATGTATGTGCTAAAACTGAATATGAAAATCGCCAACCAAAAAATGACAAGCGCTCCAAAAATCCAAATACCTACCTTTTTTGGTTGGAAAACTAAGATATACTATTTAATCGATTATTAATCTTAGTCGATTATCTTGGTCGAAAAATCATATCAATTAATCAAGCTTTCGACGCACAATAATAAATCACGAACTACGAAACTCTCATTTTCATATGGATTATGAGTGTGTGTTTGTGTAAAGCGAATGTTATTTATTTATTCGTTAATCAATTATAGATTACATTATACAAACATTAATTGCTTATATACTATACTGCATACTATTCCTATGTACTATAATGCCGCAAAGAGTTGAAAAACTGTTTTAAACTTGTTCGGGGCATAATAAGGTCAATACTTTCACAATGCTCGTTATACACAGCCATCATCTGGTTTAGTGGTCCGAATTTAGCATAATCTGTACAGTGATGACCTATCGCGAACAAATTTCTATTGCGTAATTGATGAGCAGGAGCATATAAATTTAATTTTGACAATATGTAAGATGAGTCAGTACGCTGCATGAAGATATCATTTAGAAACGAGATCATAACATAGTCCCGACGTTCTTTCAATGTTTAAACATACAATGTGCTTCATGAGATAGAAGAGGGAATGCTGTCCATCTTAACTTGCGTAGTGCATATAATAGAAACTGCTTTTGAAATTGCGACTTGCAATCTAAAACTTTTTATCATAGGCCCTTGCATGAATATCATTGCACGGGGAAACGCCCAATGCCGCCCACTGAGAAATCACAAACAAGTGCTTGAAAACCGTCCTACACGGGTCTCATATTGGAACGGTTGATCAACAGAAGACCTTCATCAGACCACAATAAAACAGACTGTTATAGAGGGAGAGCATAAACCGACCGAAATCCGTGCGGCCAAACAACCGAACATGGAAAATGATCAACATTGTAATAGATTTCCATTTCATACAACATTTGATAAATTTGGCTTAATAAGTTAAAGTTACCAATGAAAATTCTCTATGAAATTAGTCGTTATGATTAATTAAAATTGGAATGCATATTACTATGTCAATTGTCGACATGCTGTTTAAAATATTTGTCGGAAATCAACAATCACATATATCGCTTTGGCAACATTGTTCGTGCATTATAGTGTGTGCAATTAGTATTTTGAGATGAATTTAGGAAAAATCAAATAAAAAATTTATAAGAAATTCATCTCATAGTTTCCATACCATAAAGAAACTATTTTAAATTTCTGAAGTGAGTGTTTTATTCGGAATTTAGTGAAGAATCGTTCTGTGGAACAGTAGAAGTGAGTAAAGTTTGAATTGTTGTGCAATTAAGTGAAATATGTCGGTGTGTATTGCGAAGATTTAGCTAGTAGCGATGAAGAAAATTGTCTCATCGCTAATTTCAAGGCAAGAAATCGGAAAAAATACTGAGTGCTTTCTTTTCAAATTATTATAAGTTTACTGTAACTATTTTAGGAAAGTGATAAATCGTAAAATATAAGTTAAGTTCCAAAGATTTTTTTTTTCGTTTTTGAAAAAGTTGATTCTATAAAGTCATGTTGTATAATAAATGTTTAAAGATGAGTAATCAAGAAATGAAATGAATAGAGGGGCTGAGATGAAGCATCAACCCTATAGAATATGATCTCCAATCGCGGTTTGAACAGAATTTGCGAGCAATATATTACTGGAAGAGTAGAATTTGTAATTTAATCTTAAGTTGTCCGTCTCTACATCCTTGCCCCTGAATCTAACACTTCACCCTAACCAGATTCAGCGATTTCCTACATAGAGCATATGCGACTAAAGTATTCCATCAATTCAAAACCTTTCAAATAAATATCTGTTCTGCCCTCAGTAATGTGATTGGCGTTTTCATCTCTATCGATTATTAATGGAAACTCATTTCTGCCACAGTACAACGGTTTTGAAATCACCAGAGGCAAATATGCCGGAAAGTATTTTCTGTCTATGCTATCAGCAGTTATATTAACGGAGACAACACAAAAATCGCGAGCTGTGAGTTCGGATATAAAACATGACCCAACTATGCGAGGCACTTAACGCGAATTTTGTGAGCTAGGAAGACATAGTTAAATTAACTTTCCGGCATTATCGGTCAGAGCATTACATATTTTATTACTACACTTATTGTACGCCAAATAAGATAAACATCTTGTTCGAACCCTATTAGCGAGGGTGCAGCCCTACTTCTTTAATCACGCGACCTACGATCAATGGAATGCGTATAAATTGGCCTCGGTAATTTTTGTTCCATTCCCAATAACCAATCTAATAACAAAACAGGCCTGGGAATGATGAAATACTTTTGTTTGTGCGCAACGGCAACTCGAAGCGTATACCCCAATTATCGAACTACCGTTGATCTGATACGTTGAAAAAGATGACAGACACCAATCCAACCAACGGCTTCAAGTGAGTACGATGGTAACAGAAACAGGGAAAAAATAGGCTAACAGCCCTATAATCTACGTTTGACTATAAGATCCTCTAGAGTATTAGGGACATGTACTTCATTTTAACACTACAATTTGCGAAGAAGCACACATCCACTGTGTCAGCCAGGATAAGACATACTCCATTCGCGATTGGAATATTTTGGACACTCCAACCATTCAGTCCTCGGCTCGACTAAGAAACTCTAACTCCAATTTTCAATCGCCTATTACAATATGGATATGCGCAGAAAGCCAGTAGATCTTTTTTGCGGATGTATGTCAACCCACCATGTAGGACGCTACGAAACTTCCTCTTTTTAATTAATTCGCTAAAGATATGCACCGAATGGAGCTTCTCCAGAATGGCTATACCTTAACCAGAATGATGATAGATTTAACATTCATTCTATTGTTTCACGTGATTCAAATTCATGCACTAACAGAATAACCTTCTCTTTCCGCTCTACATTTATCACTGGTATAAATGCTAAGCAGGACTTTCTTATCAATAAACTTTTTTCAAGAACGGGTACTACATCTGAAAGGCATCTGTTTCTCTTGACAGTTGTTTTTTCTTTGCACACGATAGTCTGTATAATGAAGGCTATTGGGTTAAGCCAATCCTTCTCCCCATACAGACTGCTCGTTACGAAATGAATTCGCAGCAATGCAATAATGTTTGAAGGCTTTCTTAGAATTTTTGAATGTTAACAAGAAGTCGACCGTTTGATGCTATACTGTCATACGAATGATGGTGGGCTATTCTATTCTCTAAGTGGTATAAAAGGGAATCCAACATAATGTTTTCCTTCTTTTTCCCTCTGTCTCGATTAAAATTGTTATCATAAGGCTGTCTGATGACAATATGTGTCAACAAAATGTTATGGTAACAAAATTTTATTATGAAAAGGAAAAAGTTTTTCAAATGGTTACCCTTAGCATAAAGACGCAATTGCAATCGCTCACGAAGAGGTCCTAAGACCGTTCGGGTCCCCTGAGTACTATTGAATTGAGAATGAGGGGTCACGGTAAGGTACCGTCCAAAAATTAAAAATGATCTCGGTTGATACGAAAAAGTTATTATTTTATTTGATTAATATCTGACCAAGGGACCAAAACACTGTATTCGGAGTAGGGTCCGAACGTAGGTGAGCTGCGTACAAGACACTTGGATTACTAATTGCCAAACATTGTAATCTGACCTTAATAGTTGTAAGAGATTTGAAAAAAAAAAACGATTAAGTAGGGCGAGTCAACCATCCATGATGTGAACGTTGTCCAGATTATCAAAACTTGCTCCTGATATGATGAAACTGGAAAAAGTCGATCTTCCAGTTCAGTAAATTGGAATTCCAAAAGATTATGTGGCAAGACCGACTGTTTCTCAGCTTAGCGGTTAGTTCATTCGCAGCAGTGGTCGTTGGGATAAAAATTTCTGATGACGTTTTCTTTCGTGAGAGTTGGTGAACTGCCCCGATTCATATGATGCATAGGCTTCAGAAAATGCAGTCGCCTCTCTAATGCCGGTGATAAGCATTCGGTGCGGAACGAAACCAACGGAAAACAAATTTGACTGAAAAGAATAAACTGAATTAAAATCAAATTTAAAGAAAAATAGTTCACTTAAAATTGCTTTCAAAACGAAACATGAAAATAACTCGAACCATTTCAAAGCTAATAATGTAAAACAGACGTAATATAAAACACGTTGAGTGTACGTAGCTTTGGTGCATAATTTGTCGCTGAACTGAGGTTTTGAATTTAACGAGAAAAAATTGAGTTTCAAGATCAAAATTTTTTTTGGCTGCGCATAGCTTGTGTTAAGTATACTTTGATTTGGAATTCCGAATGTTTATAAAACTATTTTTCAAGAATGTTCATAAAACTATTTTTAATCATAAATAGATGACACCAATCAAAATAAGTTGCCGAAAGTTCGATATTCTTCAAATATTCTGGAAATGTAGTACTATTGTATGGTAGTGTTTAAACAGAACTTTTGGACTGATGTTTTAAGGTGAAGATATGTGGAAGCCAGCAACGCACGCTTGTTGCTAGGCACCGAAGCGCTTGTTTACATTGAGAAAAAATGGAATTCGAAGAGAAAATTCAAACGCACAAATAAGAGTTTTCGGACATTTTCCTTCGGTCATCTGCACATTGGCAAAAAATTTGAAGTTTAGTTAGTAAACGATTAAAGTTTCGCGTGTGTTTTTTCAGTGGTGTGTGATTAAAGTGTATTTGAAATAGTGTTCTGAAAATGAGAAGAAGAAAAATAAAAGCGTTTCGAGAAGAAACCCCAAGTGAAGAGGGGTGATATTTTCGCACAAAATAAGAGAGGTGATAGACTGTCATATTTGGAGAAAAAATTGTTCTACACATACCATCAAATCTCAACTCAGAGTTATTGAACTTTTTGTGTAAAAAATTTATTTGTCTTACAATACCTCTAACTTTAAAAGTATACTTCGTATTTTAAATCTTTTAGTTCCATTCGAAAGGTGAGAAAATTTCCTATTTAGTTCTGTTCCCATATCTTTTAGTTAATTAGTTTTAATTAAATTTTTTAGCTGTAAAGTAGTTAAAAGTTAGTGTTTTTGAGGAGGTTTTTCTAATTTTCTCGAAATAATTAAGTATGATTATAGTAATATCCATTATCCAAAAGTTGGGTTGTAGGACGATTCATAATTTGTTCTTGGGCGTCATATTCCTGTCGCTTCTCATTTCTTTGTAATTCCATTACTATACTTTTCCTGTAGCCGACTTGCAAGTGCTTAAAAGACTCTAATCTAAAAAATATGCTTTATATCGTTATTTACAAGATTTCATTGGAAAGCTGAGAAAATGTTCTATCAGTGTATGTACAAATATCTTTTAGTTAAGTGTACTAAATGATTTTTTACTAACAAAATAACTCAAAATTTGTGTTTTTGGAGAGTTTTTTTTAATTATTCTAATTATTAATCAACAAAATTATCGTTACTATTATTCATTTGATGCCCCTTAATGTTCTCTGTAACTTTTTATTTGACACTTTGTCTATATCTCTTTTCATTTTGCTGCTCTTTAATAGTTAACACAGCATGACCTCGCCACAAATGTAGTGGGTTCGAAATCGTTATTTTTGCATATGAAACGATGTGATAAAAACGATTTTGCATCGAAACCAAAAGAGATAATTGAATGAAATCAAAGAAGGAACTGTAGAACTTGCTGAGATGCTTTATTTCCATGATATTAATGGTGAAGTTTATTATTTACTATTTTAAGAAAATTAACGAAAATGCTAATAATAGCACTAACTTTAAACTAATTTACTTATAAAAGAATACTAAATTCACTTAACTGAACGTATTAATACATTTTTCTCTGTAAAATTTGCCTGGCTTTCGAATAAAAAGAAAAAAAGTACAATAAGGGCCATACTTTTTCAATTAGAGCTGGTATTAGTGAAAATGAGATAAAAATATCCAAGTTGAATAACCCAAACTCATGAAAATAAAAAAAAGGTAAGTGTATCATGTCAAAGAACAAATTATGCAGCTCTTCAAGACTAACAATCTGGATTATTAAAATGATGAGGTTAACTATTAGGATTTTCAAGAAATGAACGAAAAATCGATTAAAATTGTTTAATTTTCAATAAACTACTTTGAAAAGGCTACTTAAACGCATTAGCTGAAACATGTGAGGGCATCACTCAATGCGAAATTTTCTCACCTTCCCAGTGGACCTAAAATATTTGAAATACAAAGTATGCTTTTTGAGTTAGAGGTATTTTGAGACAAATAAGTTTTTTACACAAAAAGTTCAATAACTCTGTAACGGTTGAGATTTGATGGTATATGTAGAACGATTTTTTTCTCCAAATATGAAATTCTATCACCCCCGAGAGGTTCTTAACCATGAACCAAACACCCTGTATAATAGCATTAGTTATGTAAAACATGGCCCGTCAAACTCTGTACAGTATAGCACAATATTTCGCCTTTTCTGGCCCAATGGCAGCATTATTTCAGAATATAGGGCCTAACGCCTCGTTAAGTCTGTCCTAAATGCAGGTCTAGATTACGCTATGTTAAAATGCTTATTGCTTAAAGAAGCTTCTATAGATCATTTTATATCGTTTTGCGTATTATGCACTTGTTCAACAATGAAAAAATTTCATCAGAAAATATAATTGTTTCCCAGTCCAGAGCTGCCATCCGCTATTAAATATTCAATCAATATTTAATTTACATAATTTTCTTTTAAAATATTTTTGAAATGCTGAAATAAAATCTGAAACATTGAACGACAAAACCAAAAGCACGTCCAGATATATAGAACAAAAGAGAAGAAAACAAACAACCAGAGAAAGCTTTGTTTCCAGTTTGTATTCAGTTAATAACTGTCACCTTGTAAAGTGAAATATGAACATATGGAATATTTTGGTTTTGTGGTGCACTAATAAAATGCGATTTTCTCATTAAACATATGAAAATGGCTCTACATTTTTACAAAGAATTAGGAAATAAAAATTTGGAGAGAATATTTAATTCAGCATTCAACGACCTATTTATGATCAAAATCAGTTGGAAAATGGCAGAGTTATTAATTTTTATCCAAATTAAAAACTTGCTTGTACGAACTTTTAAGGATCATACAAAATTTTCGAAAAATAGATTTTTTTTTCTCGACTACGTATACATTCAAAAGTATGTGTGTGAACTTTGATCTTGAAATTGGGAAAAATAACGGAGGATATAATTGCAGCATCTTATAGTGCGAGATAATACCTCACTAACCCCTGAAGAGTTCACGCGAGCAAGTTTAAAGTTGCATTATTTTTTCATTAATAACTCAGCCATTTTTTAACCGATTTTGATCATAAATAGGTCGTTGGATGCGAAATTAAATGCTCTCTTCCCTTCTTTAGAAGAATGTTGAACAATTTTCATTATTTTCATTGAAAAACTATCTTTGACAAAGAACATAACATAGCATACCGATGAAAAGGTTCTTCTTCTTTAGAGAACACTCAAAAAATTTACAATCGGTTGATTAATGATCGCGTAGAAATTTTTTGAATGCCGACGGTTCCGAAAAAATTTTTTTGCCATAAATCAAGATTTTGAGGGTATACAAAATTTTTCAAACATTGTCTTGTGTTGCATTTGGCGGGATCTACAACCTATACTAGGTCACTTGAAAAGTACAAAATCGCTGTAGCACCGTGTAATTCGTTTGAAACAGATTCGTAATAAGCCTACGAAAGTCGTTTCTTTATGAAAGAATAAAACTAGAAACGTTTCCATAGAACTACAAATGATTCATCATATGTACGATATAATCGGATCTTCCACGAATTTTCTTTTCGCGAAGCCTATTCGTAGCACATTTACGAATATATTATCTCAGTATGCTTATTTTTCTAGTTCGAGGCGGTGTCCTTTCTGAGATTGCGTTTATGAATTACATCAATTTCCGAAAAAAAGCTTTTTGTATCTTGCTATGACCTTGCTGCAGATTGTGTTATGCTATATAAAAATTGGATAAAATTGGGTAAACTCAATTTGTACGCAAGAAGTCACAATACCTATAACTTAGTAAATCTTTTCAAAAGCATCATGCAGTGACTAAGCGCCAGAGAGACGTTACATCCAACGTAAAACAAACAACTGGCCCAAAGTGAGGTCCCGGAAGCACAGAAGTTTTGATTTGTTGACCTAACATAACATCAATTTGAAACGTAACGAACCATACGGATGCACTATGCTATATGGCTCCCAAAGGATAAAAATGTATAGTGGAGTAGTAACCTTTAATACAAATATTTAGCTGAAATTTTTGTTTTCAGTTAGCCAAAATCCACTGAAAACATCATGGTCAGATATAAATAGAAAACAAACGGTAACTCATACTGAAATTAGTGCAGTATTATTAGTGTGCAAGTTTAATGAATTATTGTGTACAAGTTGTCGTTATGCTCATCTACACCGACGAAATAATTCTCTTGAGAGTTATTTTTTGGGTGGGTAGAACTTAGTATCTATTCGAATGCACTGTACACAGAAGTCGTATCTCGTACATTTTAATTTAATTCCTGCGAAAGCAGATTAAGGCTGTCTGAAGGAGAGGAGAAAAATAAACTTAGCTGTTCGCAATCTAATTTAAATTGCGAAATTATAAAATTAATGCTATCAACTTCCAAATTGTTTCGGAAATCTTCTTAAAAAGTTTAAGTAAATGCTCGCGGTTTTCTGTTTTTGTTTTAACCAAATAAACAATTTAGCCACTTACCTCGTGCAAAAGTTTCTTCTCCTATTTACAATTGCTCCTCCAGTGCTGTGTAAAAAGGAAAGACACATTTTTCCGAAGTACAACACAGCTGAGGGCAAAGGATACTGCTACAAACACACAAACGCTGTACATAAGCACGAAACTGCTTCTCACTATTCCTTTATTTTCTCCCCCACTCTTTTCCCATTTATTCTTTGCGCACTCGTTAATTTTTTTTTTCTTCTTCTAATTATCAGTTCACCAGATTGGAATGAATTATTTAACCCTGTCACACTTCCACTTTTTGAACTTTTTTCCCTACTTTTCCGTTTTCACTCCACTTCCACTCTGTTGCGGTAAACTGTTCACCTTTTTACCACCATTAATTCTTTTCTTTAGTTTAAATACATTACGTAACGAATTGAATTTCCCTTATCCAACCGACGTTCAAATTTCACCTTCTTCCCCAGCATCCAGTATGTCCTCAAGCAATCTTATCCCACTTGAAGCCGGGAGGACATTTTTCTCGTACGACGAAACTTTTCCAGCAGCTCGTGTCTTTCGTCCTCATCACTGCCGGTGGATGCTGGAAATAGATTCGAAAATAATGGTTTTATTGAACTGCACTTGTGCTGCATTTTTTTTTTCTGCCAGCCACCACATTCTCGTATTCTCCGCTCGCTCTCACACAGCTACGATAAAGATTTTCCCCACTTCCTACTGCTCAGCCTGTCACTTCATTCATCCAACCATTTCTGACCAATATCGTAAATAATCATTATAGACATCTTCCTTCGACGTTCAACTTTTCGTTGAAATACCCCCCGACTCCCCGAAAAACTTGCTACTACTTCAGAGCTGGTGTCGGGTGTTCTGCTTCTCATCGGTGGTACCCCACTCGGGGAAAACCTGCAAATTGACACTAATCGTCGAGGAAACTTTAAGTTTTTCACTTCTTTAGTCGAACATGTAGCAGACGAAAATCCACAAACACAAAGCCATATAAGGACGGAGAAAACTTTTGCACCATAATCAAATAAATGAATTTTAGGGTTTTCCAGATACAATCCTCCTTCGAAACCACCACCACCACCGCCAGCAGTGTCTGCGAGGCGCCACCATTGTTTCGACGGTAGCCGCACTCCTGGTAACGATACTCACTTACCAACCACGATAACAGAACTAAACCAATTGCAAAACTTTGAACTTATGCCTGCTACAGAGGCTGCGGGGATACGAAAACGGCACTTTGCTCAAGAGTAGTGTGGCGAGGAAAAGGACTTTTCACCGGAACTACCGAGTCAGCCAGCCAGGCAGGCAGGCCATCCAGCTAGCGAGTGAGCAAGAGTGCCAGAAAGCTACAACGCACAGATCAACCGCGAGTCTGGCTGGATTGAGAGAGATTTCCTCTCGCAGGATTTTCCCGCACCGTGAGATGCAGCGGGAGGGAGAGAGAGAAAGAGTTTGGGTAGTAGTGTGAAAATGGCAGAGAGTAGCGAACGTTGTTATCACTAAAGGGAAAACAATTCAAGTGTTGCCAAGCTTCGCCAATTCCTTCAATTCCTTCAATTTCAAGATTATAGCCGGAAAGTTATGTGCCGTATAAGTTCGTAATTTTCTTACCATAATTGCAGTTTTTCATCAAAACACGCCTGGACAGCGGATTGCACTGGAATTGCTTTTCATCCTGTTTCATTCCCTCTGTTGACCAATGTTATTCACTTCATGCCCGGGTATTTTCAAAAATGTACTCAAAAGCTTCATGGATCAGTTGATATCAGATCAACTCACCCACAAAAAAAATTGTTGCCGATAGATTGAAATCTGCGTGTGTTATAGCAAATACCCGCGAGGAATGCATGGCTGTTTAAAACAAAAGAAGTTCATCGTGGCCACCGAGATTGCGGGAGACTATTTTAAAGGCTCAATACTAACAATTAAGCGGATAAAAATGAAGTCGATTATTTTGCCTTCTACACCAGACGCCCCTCTTAAGCGTGTTTTCTAGGGAGGGTGAGGTTTAACACCCAAATATTTCGATGTATAGTTCGATTCTAAAGGTTTCATAGGGATGCCAACGTTTAATAACCGGAAATATTTTTTTCAAATTATGCCAGACACTGCAAAAAGGCGATTGTTAAACATAGTTAACAAGTTCCTCGAAGCTAACATAATCTCTCATGATTGCAAGCGAAGGTCATCGTCATCTTAAAACCACGGAAACTAACCTTCGACCACAATTCGTATCGGCCGATAGAAATGCTGTCCTGTATCAGAAAGTTGGTTGAAAAAATGAGCAAATTGCGCCTCGACAATTGGGTCAAAGCAAATTGTTTACCCTCAGATACACAATTTGGCTTCCGCAATGGCAAAGGGATGAACGATTGCCTTGCGTCGTACTTAACCGAAATTCAAAGAACAAATGACATAATTTTTTTGAATATTAAGGGGGCTTTTGATTCAGTTTCTATCAATATTCTTTCTGAGAAGCTGCACAAGTATGGTAATTCCTCGATTAAACAACTTTTTGCGAAACTTATCTGAAACACATCAATTTCTCACATGGTGATTTATTGACATCACTATTTAGCCACATAGGCTTTCCCCAGGGCTCATATTTACCTACGCTTCTCTACAATTTTTACATAAATGACGTAAACGACGATCTTGTCAGTTCATGTATGCTGAGGCAGCTTGCAGATGACGGAGTGGTCTCTGTAAATGGACCTAAAGCTATTGATTTACAAAGACCACTACCAAATACTTTGAACAATATGTCTGTTACTGCTCTGGGTATCGAGTTCTCCACGGAGAAAACTGAGCTTGTCATATTTGCTAGAAAAAGTGTAATGGTGCAACTATAGCTTCCGTTAATGAGTGTAACGATCAATCAGGTTTTCCCATTTAAATTTTTCGGGGTTTGGTTCGATTCAAAAGGTAAATACCTTGGGTTGTCAGATTATGTATGTGAAATAGTAATGCCAACAAGGAATCAACTTTCCTCGCACAATAACCAAAACATGGTAAGGTGTCCACCAAGTTAACCTGATTGGTCTGTACCAAACAACGATATTAACAGTGATGTAGACCGAGTGTTTCTGTTTCCGCTCCAATGCGAACATACCTATCATCAAATTTGAGAGAATACAGTAACGTTGTTTGCGTTTAGCTTTGGGTTGCATGCACACGACCCATACTCGCTGTGCTGGTGGACGTTTTCCCGTTCAACTATTGATTATGGTAACTCTCATATCGGATTGCTCATCAGATGTAATATCTTGAACCTGTTGGTGATTGAAAATTTCGAGAAGCTCGTCGAGCTTATTTCTCTAGCCCTACTTATGTCCTTGTGCTTTGATTTGATGGTACAGCGCATCATTCTTTCTTGGTATATTCCCAACCGCGTCCGTGTATTTTATAATCAATTCTGAGTAGTCGACTCAGATAAAATATTTTACCCTGATAGATCAAATCTCTATGGGTTCACTGGCTTCGGTATTTTGAATGATAATATCACCGTTCCATTCAAGCTAAGTTATTCTGCTCGAGTTTTGTGTTGGTTTTTCGATATTTTTATTTCTGAACAAAAATACAGAGATCAACATGGAACATACGCATGGGGACACGATAAGTCAGCCGTTTGGGGGCACTGAGTAGTGACCTATCTACTGATCATTTCACAGTTAAGCAACCACGTGAGCCGGAATGACCAACTTCAATTCCACACTCTGGCGACGAGGAAGACACCGAAGAAGTCATTCGCAAGTACAAAACCTAGCGCTCTGTCGAAACAACATGATTTTTCGACATTTCCTTTTGCGGTTTCATGATTTTTTACATCATTTGGCACTTCTCACTTTCTTACCTCAATGACGTCAATTTAATTTTGTTCTATTGTCAGAGGTGAACCTTCCAACGAAAACTAATCTAGCTCGCTTGGAATCTTATATCGAAACGTTAGAAAACGTTCGATTTTTGTAAATTGAATCATTACACTAAACTGTCTACAAATCACACAAATAACTTTTTATTTTGTGCCATTCTATGTGAAAGCGACGGTATTGTTCACAAGTGGCTCACTTACCATCCAACGCTCTTGACAAGCCACTTTCTGATGCTCGTAATAACAAAACTTCAATTCCACTCTTTGTCGATAAATTGATGGCCCTGAAAAGGGCCTTTTGTTTGGGCAGTGTTCGGAATTTACTTGGAGCTGGTGTATATGGTAACAGCTTTGGTGCCATCTGAGACGGCGTGCTTGGCCAACTCTTCTGACAGCAGCAAACGGACGGCGGTTTGAAGTTCGCGGGAGATTATTGTCAAGTGCTTGTTGTAATGAGTCAGGCCAGGCCAGATTTCTTACCGGCCCTTCCACTGACCGGTAAGAAATCTAGCCATTTCGACCGGCGTACAGTTACGATGCTGCAAACGAACTGAGCGTGAGCAACAGCATGCTGAGTTTTTATACCTGACTACAGCACAATGTAAGCTCGTCCTTTTTTGTGTTGTCCTCAATATGTGTTCTTCGTAGCTCCTCCGCTTCGTTGGTCGATACACAAGCAAATTGTGTTGAACGCGTCGGAGTGCCGTTTACTTAGTAGCTGTAATGGAATACCTTGCTACTAGTGTTTAAATTGGAAGGAAATGCTGCCCGTGACAACAAAAAGACGAATTATCCCACGTCTTCAGCAGCTGGTGATTCGCAACAACGAAAAGTTGAACAAACTGCTCTCCAGAGTGACAATTGCTCAGGGCGGTGTGCTGCCAAATATCCAAGCCGTACAGCTTCCCAAGAAGACCGAAAAGAAAGCATAAATCGAACGCTGAGACTTACCAAAGAAATGCTCTTGTAAAAACGGTCCTTTTCAGGACGACAACATATTTTTGATAAAGAACAAAATTGAAATTTTGTGTCTAATACGGAGATTATCGAACACTCAGGGTAAAGAGAGTAATGTAAAACGGCACCTTGGTAACATGTTTGAGAATAATATTATATATAAACCTTTTTTGAATGCGCCTAGTAAAAATGTTTTCCACTTCACTCCAGTTTGTTTCTGGCCATATTTGCAATTTGCGTACTGAAATAAGTCATAATTTAGGGATTAACCCAAGTTGCTCTCCACGGAGAAACAGTCCATGAAACAGAAAATGCAAACTTATTCTTTGAAATAATTTTGGTGGCCCTGAAAAGGGCCTTTTTTATAATGATACAAGTGAGTTCTACCTTTTCAACTTCCAAATCCATACAAAGTGTGTCCCTGCCGCTTCAGAGTATAGACGACATTCATTGCGGTTTTGCGCTTGTTCAGTGTAGGTCACGGTATCTCATTTCCCTGCTCACCATCAGCATTCGTATATTAAATCGGAGATGCATTTTACACCACCACGACGAGCCAGACGCCGAATGGCGGATTTGGTGATTCCCTGGATTTTATCGCGAAGAACCTTGCGATGACGCTTGGTACAGGAACGCAAACAAGATACCGCTCATTGTACCGTCCGGACGAGCATGTTGCTCGTGTGGTAAGCGAGCACCCACTGATACAAAACAAGCTCGCGTGACCTGTATTTATATATAACATTCCCGTATGTAATGAAACGCTTACATGCTCTTTTTTGACGGCTCTGCGTGAGATATGCTTGCAAATTGCACATTTTCCTCGCTGTTTTCGAAGGATTTTCTAAAAATCCTTGTTTTGGTTTATTTATAGTAGTCGCACTAATTCCGAACTTTAATACGAACTACGTGCACGAATTCCCGATCAGATAGTGCAAAAATATTGCGATTTCGATCAGTAGAACGGAAGATATTCAAACCGGAACGATATTTCAAACCTGGGAAAATTTCGCAACTGAAATTTTTGAAACGGGACCCCATATTGAAACGTTAGAAGCATTCTACTTAAAAAAACTAATTTGAAAGAGTCAGAAGTAAAACTTCAGTCTTTAGGCAGATTTCTGGACGAGCAGTCAAAGAAAATTGGGCAGTTTCTTCGTGACAGCGGACTTTCAAGAATCCCCAAATCACGACACCTGGAATTTGCTAAAAAAGCGTTCTGACAATAAAAACTTCCTTATCAAACAAAAATTTTTCGGCTTCCACTTCATCAATTCGCAAAGAATCATCGCCTGCTTTGAGCACTCTTGCCGATGATACCGACAAGCACGTGAGCTTGTTCAATAAATTGGAAGACCCCAAGGAACATTGGATTTTTTCTGATTGAATTGCTCAGTAGCAAGCTAGATCCATCAACGCAAAAGGAGCGGGAAAATTCACTGGATGACGGAGTACGACCGGTGTGTACGAACCTGCTGACCTTCATACACAAACTTTCACGAATTATACAGTCGATTACGCTCTCGCAACCTTCATCGCCGGCTAATAAACTTGAGTCAAAGCAAGAGTCGTAGCCGTCCCTTACAAGAACCTCCTGTACCACTCTGCGTACAGCGATAATACTCCAAAATGTATTCTTTGCAAACAGTTGCAAGTATCACAGTGCGATGAATTCCAGAAGCTCCATAAAAACGCCTCGAATTAGCTAAAAGACAAGGTCTTTGTTTAAATTGATTAATATTACACTCACATGTAGTTTTCCTTACAGTACATTCCATGTGAAGATTCCCTCTCGAGAGGAATGGTTGTCTGGCTATATGGAAAGACAACAACAAACGCAAGTGGTCTGTTACACTGACGGTTCTCTGATGGAGGGATGTGCTGGTGCTGGTGTCTACTGTCGTGAAATGAGATTGGAACAATCTCACTCACTAGTTAGATACTGTACTGTATTCCAAGCAGAAATCTGCGATTATGTGCGGGATACAATCGGCCCTTCAACTGAGTTTGTCCGGCAGAGTTATAAATTTCTGCTCCGATAGTCAGGCTGCAATCAAGGCCCTAAGCTCAGACAAATCACGGTCCAAGCTAGTGATCGCATGCCGAACTCAAATCGAAGAACTAAGCATTGTCAACACTATCTACCTTGTCTGGGCTCCCGGGCATTCCGGTATTACTAGAAATGAATTAGCTGACGAATTGGCGTGGGGCAGGTTTAGCGATTGACTTCGTTTGTTCTGGGCCCGCCCTGCCAATTTCGACAAGTTGGATAAGGGAAAAAATACGGTCCTGGGATTCGTCCCAGCACTGCAATTATTGGAGAAATCTACAAACGTCTCGCCAATCAAAGGCGTTTCTAGAACAACCGTGCCCAGTGATTTCAAAAAATCTCTACATTTTGCGAAGCTCCACTGTGGCATGCTGACCAGGGCTTTAACCGACCACTGCAAACTCAATTATCACACGGCAACTATTCAGCGCACTCAGTTTTTTTTCATGTGATCTTTGTGAATCCGACTACGGAACCTCATATCATCTGATTTACAACTGTCCAGCAGTAGCGCAATTGCGATTTAGAGTATTCGGCCGTCCTTATATAGACGAAATTATGTTTGGACGACTGGAGCTCAGAGACATACTAAAGTTTCTTATCCAATGTGGTAAAGAGCTTTAGGCTTACTCGCAGGCGAGTTGAACTACTAGTGAGTTTAACTTACCTGTTGTTTGTTTTTGTTTTTGTGTTGTTGTTTTTCCTACCCTTTCAATTCTACTTCTCCACACCTCCTTGTCCTTTCCTTCCGCTCAGGAAATGATGAAAACACACGGCAAGGCATAAATCTCCGACTACATACGGGGAACGTGCCATTTCAGCCAATATATTCTGATTTCTGATTCCTGAACCTCACGATCGGCTTCGGTCGTCGAAACGCCATTGTCGGTGCTATGTATTGCGACTCAATATCATGGGATCCATCAAAATAATGGATCAGCCCCGGCTCCATCTGAAGGGCCAGTTGATCGATCGCCCACGTCCGTTCCATTGCAGTTTACGCAGGTAATACCGTCAATCGTGGCTCATAGCTTCACGGGAAGTGTACACCAATCTAGGTAGTGTTGACGGTTCAAAGGGACCAGGATCGAACAGAATACAACCGTGTTTCGTCAAGGAATTATCTTCTTCGTTGGCTGCACCGATATCCATGCTTTTCAATCGCTCTCTCGATCAAAGTATTTTTCCCGCCAAGTGGAAGGAAGCTTTAATAACACCAATTCATAAAGCCGGTAACGTCCATGACCTCATAAATTACAGGGGAATTTCAATCCAGAGCTGCCTTCCAAAAGTGTTTGAATATATGCTGCAAGATATTCTCTACCCTGCAGTGAAACACATCAGCACTACAGATCAGCATGGGTTGGTTAGAAAGCGCTCAACAACGACGAACCTAATGAGCTATGTGTCAGCACTGATTGATAAATTAGAGAAACGACAACAAATTGATGCAGTGTATGTAGATTTCTCAAAAGCCTTCGATCGTCTTCCTCATCAGCTATCTGTTGAAAAGCTGAGGAGAATCGGATTTCCGGACTGGTTGACCAATTGAATCTCCTCGTACCTCACAAACCGCAGTGCATCTATGAGACTTGGGACTGTACTTTGAGACCCTTTCGACATCACATCGGATGTACCTCAAGAGAGTCGCCTTGGACCTCTTCTCTTCGTGCTCTTTGTGAATGACATTTGCAGAGAATTGACATCGTGTAAAGTGATGTACGCTAATGATCTGAAAATTTATCGCATCATAACAACTCTGGTACATTGTTGTGCACTTCAGATGGACATCGATAGATTCATGACATGGTGTGATAGAAACGGAATGACTATAAACATTCAGAAATGCAACATAATCACATTCACACGAATACTCTTGCCAATTATGTTTGAGTATGCTGTGAGGGCTATTCCAGTAGAACGAGTTTCTTCCATCAAGGACCTTGGTGTTATACTTGACCGTAAGCTCCGATTCATCGAACGTCAACGTCATCGAACGTCAACGCAGTAACTGCTAAAGCCTATGCAGTACTAGGACTCATCAAACGAAACACCCGAGATTTCAACGACGTCTATTGTTTGAAGGCACTGTACATCAGTCTAGTACGCAGTATTCTAGAATATGAAGTTATCGTTTGGGCTCCGTATCACATTAATCGTAGAGAACGTGTGCAAAAGAACTTCGTCTGGTATGCACTTCGACGGCTTCCCTGGCGTAACCGATTTGAACTACCACCATATGAGCATCGCTGTGCTCTCATCAACCTGCCTAGGGGAATTATGGTTAAAACCGACACCTTAAGCTTAACAATTTTTCTAAGTTGCCACCAAACCAATAAAATTATAGTTTTTATGCAGAATTCTTCTTCAGAAAATTCTTAACAAGACTAAATTTTTTCAGCGCTTCAAAAAATTAATTTCATTAAAAATTATTGGTTGTAAAACTTGGAAAACAAAGTGACTTTTTGTAGGCACTGCGGGTAAAACCGACACCCTATAGGGGTAAGATCGACACCCCCTTTAATTTATTTTCTCTCCACTTTATTAAAATCTTTATGTTTATTAAACATGAGATATATGCGTGAATAATTAAGTGTGAGTATGTATGATGCTAATATGTGCTTTTTATTGCTTCATCATGTAGTGAGGGGAAGAAAGTTCGAAAGCGTAGTACTATAAATAAGAGTATTTTATGCTATAGGATTATTTATTGATGAGTATTTCCAAATAATCCTTGCGCACATCGTTGCAACCTCCAGTTTCATATTATTTCGTAAGAGAAGATTTGCAAGCGTTCTACGTTCTTCTAATTGGATTCATTCACTTATAAGTGACACACACACTTCTTAGTAAAACTATCTTTTTCAGATTTGATTTTTCGGACTCTGATCATCAACGATCTATTGGGGTATACATAAGATCACTGTCTCATTGTGATAAAGTTCGTCTATGACAAACCAAGAGAACACTAGAAATTCGGTTTGATGAGCTTTTTGCAGAAATAGCAACAGCTTCGATAGAATCAGATAAGCAAAAATTCCAATTTTCGATTTTTAAAGAGACTTACAAGAAATAAACACAATAAGAGTATTTCAGTGCATTTCTGTTGATACTATAGTGTTCTAATAGGCTAATTGAAGTGTCACAAAGATCCCCAGTATTTTGAAATGAATCGCAAATATACACAACCATCTTAACAGCGTGTCGGTTTTACCCTAACCATAGGGTGTCGGTTTTACCCCAACAGCGCACATTTTTTTTATAAAAGCGATTAAAAATATTGAATTTCTCAAACTCGTCTTCAATGCACCTAGTTGATCATAGGACAGGCCGATAATAATAGGTAGTGAAAAATGTGGTGATTTGAAAAGCTTTTGTTCGGTTAAAACCTTAAAATCTACCAACGAAATTTAAGATCCAGACGAGTATGAACGCTGCTGTCGTATGTTTTGTTTATTTTTATTACATTCGGCGTACTAACATGAATCCAATTTTTCTTCAAATGCTCTAAATAAACGTACTAATAATAATGTATCATTATGAAATGAATAAAAATTTGATTTCTAGGAAATGTTGTGGGGTGTCGGTTTTACCCACAGTGTCGGTTTTTCCCACAATTCCCCTACACTACGAAACAAGAGAGTTTTTTTGCAGCGACTTTTTATTTTCGATCTTCTCGCACACAACATTGACTGCCCTGTGCTTCTTGCAAAGCTGAACTTCAACGTTCCTGGTAGATGGTTGCGATGAATAGATTTCTTTCGGCGCTCTTCTCATCCCACGCAATACGGCCAGAATAACCCAATAGATGTTTGCTGCCAGCTCTTCAATTGCGTTTTTCATCTTTACGACTTAAACATAAGTAGAGACATGTTCAAATTCAAAATAGGTTTAAGTTAGCATAGTATTTTAGTCTGTACGAAAATTATTTATTCGATGACAATATATAATAAACTGTCACTTCTGTCACACACTCATAGCTTCTTGTCAAACTGTCGCTTCCCAACAATCGCTCGTATCGAAAGCACGTAAATGACAGTCACAACTCTGGCATTTTCAACTGATTTGGATAATAAACAGGCCGTTAAATGTGGAAATAAATGTTCTCTTTACATTTTTAAACAAAATATTTTAGAAAAATGTTGAGCAATTTAAACTTTTTGCATTAAAACTAATTTCAAAATAATGGTAGCTTTTATTTTGTTGTTCCAAAACAGCATAATATTTAAAACGAATGAACGTAATATATAGTATGAACCATATTGGAGTGATGAGCCTATTTTAGCCATGATTCTATTACCAACCTACCCATTTGTTCCACATACTAACAGACATAACGCTCGAAAATAATGCTTCGCCCATTTTAAAAATATTTGTAGTTGGGACTGTGGCCGCTTTTGAAATTATGGCGCCACTGACATATGAACAAGCACATGGGGGGTAGACCACTACTGATAGTTTGTTCCCAAGCTTGAGGGGGAAGCCACCAGCAAACAAATGTTTGAGACCGTGAATAAAAGGTGGAGCTAGTGTTCTGGGAAAATTGCCGAATCGATATTTTTAAGGGAATTCCCTCATAGTGTTATGTCTGTTAGTCTGTGTTTGTTCTACGAATTAAGTCAAATGGTAGGGCAACAATAGGGGGCATGTTGTTGTGTTTGTTTTCGTTGCCTTCAATCACTAGAATTTTCAAGGCGTGTGTGTTATTATCTTGGTTCTTAACAACGAATCAATAAATGCCAATTTATACGCATTCCATCGAATGCAGGCCGAGTAATGAATAAATTAGTGAAACACCCTCCATAATATGTGATAATAGGCACTATATATATTTGGAACAGACACCAGCACCGGTATAGACCGAATTCTTTTCTAGCATGATTTAGCTAAAAAAAAGGAAAAAAATTGTTTAACTAAAAAATCTCTAAAGCGCTTCTTTGAAAACAAACTAGTGTAATTCACGATAGTCCTCGATTTTCAAATTTGCTAAAACATTGCATTTTTTCGAAATCTAACAAAAACTGAAAAAGATCTGGCATCACTTGCTCGGCAAATATCGCACTAATTTCCAAGAGCTAGAGATCCCATCGGTTATCTCTCGCTCTCTGCCTCTCAAGCACCAATTCGTTGTACACTCCTGTTCATCTTGGGTAGCCGATATGAAAAAAGAAACGATCCGCATAATGAGGAATTTTTACGATTTCGCATACCGCCTTAATGCTGTTTTTTGCGATTGTTCCACACAGCCTTTCAAATGAGCAGGGCAAAAAAATGTCGATCCCTGACGAAAGTGGTAT
Source organism: Topomyia yanbarensis (assembly GCF_030247195.1). Taxonomy (NCBI): domain Eukaryota; kingdom Metazoa; phylum Arthropoda; class Insecta; order Diptera; family Culicidae; genus Topomyia; species Topomyia yanbarensis. The sequence goes on from NC_080672.1 coordinate 300,630,203, forward strand.
TTGTATAAAAAAATATCACCTTCCCGAAGAAAGGCACCATCAAAGGATTTCACTTTCGCATTAATGGGGTTCATTTTCATGCGACGCTGCACTGATGCAAAGGTCGGTCGGTCGGTCAAGTTACCTTTCCATGCTGGGAGTATTTCGGTGGCACGGCAAATTGTTGGCATTCGAGATGGGGGAGAGTTATGCGAAAGCGTATCGCTTCTTAAAAGCTTCTTCTCATGATTCCATGATTGACCTTGAGAATGTCTTTAACTTGAGCACCGAATCGATGTCAACTCAAATCCACTGATATGCTTGCAGAGTTCTCAATATTTGAAGGTCGCATTTTATCTTTTGATTGAATCACAAGTTTATTCACCAGTTCCTGGATGTGGGGTTCAATTAGCATGGGTAATGCCTTGATTCTCCGTCTATCCAAAATCTCATCAACCATTAAGGTAATGTAGGTTCAATACTTATTCTATCTGGAATAAACTACATCGCACAGGTGGGCAGAATTTAGACTTTCTATTTTTGTACCTATTATATGTACATTTAATCCCAAACTTCGCTTTGCTGTTAACCTAACAGTTACTCGAAGTTTCTCGTACAAAAAGCGTACCAATCCCCTACAACCAGGCTGTTCAAAATTTTCGGCAAGCAGCCCCCACTAGCAAGCGAACTAATAGGCATAAGCGTTTGGAAAATAGTTTCAAGCATAAACCATAAAACCACAAACGTTCGCTCTATGGTAGCTATGTACGTGAATAAAAACTGAACTTTACAAAAAAATAATTCTAGCAAAAAATGAAGTTTAGCATACGTTCACTATTTAAAACGGCGGCGCAGTTATTTAGTACAAGCTTCCTAGAAAAAAAAGCCCCCAACCGAATACCGCAACCAAGACAACATCAAAAGGGCGCCATTATCAACAGCAGTGACAAGTCATTTATTTCGTGATCAGGCTGACAGCACAACAACGGTAATAACAATAGCTCTATCTTGAAGCAAGTTCGAAACAAAGGCAATTCCGACCATCCTTTTGGAGTTTAGCGGGGCTCGCAATTCGATGCACGGACAAGACGGGAGTGGATGACTTCGCCCAGTGCCGTTTTTATCAGCGAGGTTGAAAGTGATGACGAGCATAATTTCACATCATGCCCTAGGAAGATGATTCAATGTGGCTTTAGTTTTTTATCTGGGTATCAAACAAGATGTTTAAGTTAGTTATGGAATTTCGCGTTTCAACTTCAACGTCTCATCAGAATCCGAAACAAACTTAGTGACAGGACGGATTGACGCTAGCTCCAAAAAATGGAGACATATGTCAAGCGTGATGTCCTGCAAGAAAAGGAGCTCATTTAAACTGATGAGAACTAATGAAATGGAAACTTTTGATTTGACTTAGCAAGCCAATACAAAATGCACTATGCTATATTTCGCCTTAGTGGAGAACAATTCAGGTAAAAACTTTTTTCTCCATTAAGAGAGAAAATTGTCAAAAACCATCTTTGCGTGTCAAGCGCAGAAAACCTGTAAATAAATTAGTTATGGAATTTTGCATTTCAACTTCGTCTCATCAGAATTCGACACTAACTTAGTGACAGAACTAAGCTAGCTTCGGAAAAAAATCTCTACCTAAATTATTCTCCACTAAAAAGAAATATTGCATGGATAATGTCAAAGGTTATCTCCTTTATAACATAAAAAGAAAAGATGGAAATAAGTTGACGCTTTGGCTCTTTCTCTGACTGTGTTGTACAAAAGAAATATTGCTAGATCTGTTTAAGAAGTTTGACCAACGATATTATCACCATAATGAGCAGCACGGTGATATATTAATAAACATTGACACACATAACAAAACATACAGATTTTCTTGGTGTCCTAATTCCCAACATGACACAATTAAGTGAAACGAAATTATTATTGTTTGGTTATATAGGTATTGCTCTGGTATGTTACTACTGGAGAAACGGAGGAGTTTACGTCCTTGAGAAAGGTCAGTACTACTTTTGCTCGTATGAGATTGCTCTGATAGAGAGCGGTTGTTTATAGTGTTGCCGGAGGTCACCGTACTCCGAACAGTTCACGAACACCCTGGTTCGGGTTCCACACGTAACGCATATTGGTGGAGGAGACACGCCATAAGGTGTGTGTATGAGAGGCTTTCGTAAGCCCAACTCTGAGCCGCGCAGAACTTATTATTCCGTCCCTCCTATCGCTCCGGTCAACCCAGCGGTCGGGCGAGCATTTGACGCGCTGATACTCCCCTCCCAATGACATGCGAAAACTTCGGCAATCCCTGACTTCGCCTGGCCCTGCGGCAAGAACAAGTGGGGTAAGACGTCGGCGGACGGGACTTCCCCTGGCTGCCAAATTATCAGACTTTTCATTGACCGGGAACCCAACAAATTGTGGTGAGTGGCTCATATTCAGTCTCTATGGCTCAAATGAAAAGGTTTCCCCTTCGGTATAGCCGCCAGAGAGTCAGATAGTACATCGTCGGGTCTACCGGTTTATGAGACAAAGCGAGAGCAAAAGTCGACACCTCATCGAGCATGGTACCGGTATGCGGTAGGGGAACCCTTCTTCTATTCCGCTTACTCCTATTCCGACCGCATCACCGATCTTCGAGCCGTCGGTGAATAGCCGAACGTGATTCGTTTACCTGGTGTCAATAAGTCGGTTATATGTAGCACTGGACTCACTGCCGGAAACGACACACTTGTGTCCAGATTGGCTCCACAGTCGTGCCAGGTACGGCACGAACTCTGTGCAGACAGGCAATTGGTGGCAGGTCTACGTCTGTATATTCCCGATAGACCTCGCTGATATGAAGTAGTCCACTCCGGCTGTCAGCTCTAAAACTCTCGGTGCTCTTCTAGCGACGGTAAGCGTAGCCGCCCTACAAAGGGGTAGGATCCCTGCGTTAACGTTGGTCGCTTCAGCAGGCGTGCTGAGGAGCAGGCCAGAAACAGCGCGAATTTCCCGTGGTATAAGGGGGCTTAAAATATTGATGAAACCTTCCAAATTGCAGGACGTCAGATCAATCCCGTAGAATATCCTGTTGTTGACTAGCGCGTGGTAATCGTTCAGTGCCGTGCGATGATTGACGCGCTTGCGCTGGAAGCTGATTGTTTTAATTAGTCGCACCAGCTGCGGCAGTCGATTTTGATTCGTCGAAAGTTTATGGTCATTCCTAGAATCTTCGGTTCCTTGCGGTAGGGAACTACCGACCCATCCAGCAGGATCGGCAACCCTGTTGCGAAATGGTTTGTGCTGCAACAGTGCGTAACCACGCTTTTAGTAGGTGACATGTTAAACCCAACTGGAACCGCCTATCGGCTCACCGCACTTACGGTGACTTGAAGTTAGCGATGGGTTCGTCCAATGGTCTTTCCCATTGCAACTATCACGATGTCATCAACGTAGACGTAGATCCCGCAGGTTCAAATAAAGAGTTCATGGACATATGGAACAATGTGCCGGAAATGACAGATCCCCTGGGGACCCCGTTGTTCTTCTTCGAAAAGGCGTCGGATTGGGCACCTCCAAACACTTACCCACCCAGAAGGTTCGGTTAGACATGCAGTCACTCAAGAAGCGGCCCATGTTTGCGGCAATGTTTCAGTTGGCTAGTTGTTGCAGTACTCCATGACGCCACACAGTATTATAAGTCTTCGCCACGCCCAGTATAGCGATGTCGGCGAACTGGCCGTCGGTTACGGATTGACGTACCACCTCTCCAAAGCCGGCGAGGCAGGAACCCGTTCCTGCTACACGCCGGAACACGCAATGTCGTTAATACCGATTTAAGATCTGGTGAGTTCATCCGGCGTGTATGACATGTCCCGATTTATCGAATCGTTGACGGTCTCCTTGTAGCGGGTCCAGTTTGCCCGATCGCAAAGCCACCGCCTTTGACGGGTTGATGAAGTAGGCGTCTGATCGTGTGTAACCTGGATAGGTAAATGGTCACTGTTGCCATTTTCGGCAAGTACAGTCCACTGACAAGCTCCTGCGAACACCTCCGAGCAGATAGTGATGCCCATGGCGGATTCCGTCTGTCCGTGGAGAAATGTCACACTGGACTGGGTAATCAGTCCAGCGGTCGGTTCGATATCCAGAGATATCGGTTGAGATGGCACATCGATCCAGATGGCCATACCCACCACCCTGTAGATTTTATCTCCGCTGGCGGTATCCCACGAGTATCGATGTCCAAACCATGATGCCAGATTGGGCTGATCCCGGATGTGCGTCTCCTGCAACGTCAAGCAGATGGGTTCCGTCTTAACAATGATCCTTTGCAGATCACCCAAACATCCCCACAGGCCAGTGTTGTTGGTTTAACCATCGAAGCAGTGGAGTGGAGGTACCCGCAACCTCCAACGGCGGTAATGTGAATACCTTCGAGAGATATTCAAACAGCAGACTGTTCCGAATTAAGTGTACCATAGGACGAACTTACTCGGGAAGTACCCGGGTCTCCCGCACCAGCAGCCCCCGGGGGCATCGCTACAAGGCGGAACGTCCCCGGTCAGGTAGGGTCTGGGGTGAGGGAACGAATGCTCACGTCTTGGTAATGATTAGTTTGCTGCTGTTGGGAGGTGGCCTGCTTTCTGGCTGCTTCCATGCCAAATACCTTTCCGTCCGCTGCACCTGTGAGCGAAAGTTTATCGGCATGTGGAGTTTGATTGGGGTTGAGCGTGCTGGTACTTACCGAGGTGGTACCCGGGCCTGCAGCACCAGCAGCAACCGAGGGAGCATCACTACAAGTAGGAACGTCCCCGGTCAGGGCTGGCACAGAGAAGTATGCGTCGTAGTTTGTAATGGTGGCAGATGTATTGAGATTTTGCTTTTTCGGCGACACCGGCGATACAGTCATATATTGCATATAACTCTGCCTGGAAAACTGTAGGCTAATTTCCCATTGATATCGCTTCTTTAATTCTTGGTCCGTAGACTCCCGAGCCAGTCAGCTCACCCATTCTAGAACCATCCGTACAGAGTGATACCTTGAGGTAGTATGGGAACCCCTACATCCCATATCTGACGATCCACTATGAGGATCTCATAAGAGATATCGAAGTTCGGTTTTGCCTCCATTTTATCTTAAACTGTAGACAAGACAGGTTTAACTTTGGGTTCCTTTATTATACTCAGGTGGCTATTTAAATCCCCATCAAATAATGGTTTACCTTTTAGCGCTCTCAGAGAGCCAAGTATCGCCTCCCCCATCACATATTTGTGCATTGAAGGTAGATGAAGCATGGCTTCCATAGCTGTAGTGGGTGTTGATTTCATAGCGTCTGTGCTAGAGAGGCAGGCTAGCCTCTGAACTATAGTTAGTTTAGTTTGGGTGGTCTTTTGTTTAACCTTGTGCCACCACACAATGGAGGCATAAGTCAATCGTGATCAGGCGATGGTCGTGAAGAGCCAGTAAGCCCATCTCGTTTTGAGGACCCAAGTTTTCCCGCACGCCCACAGTGCTGTTGTTGCCTTTATAAAATTGCGTATGTCAGGTACGAGTTCCAATTCAGTTTTTATCTAGAATAGCACCTAGGTGTTTCGGAATGATAGCCATCGAGCACGACTTGTCCATTTCATTGAAGGTAGGTGGTTGCTCAGTTTTTAGTGTCTGTCTATGATCCTGCCCCTTGATCTTTTTCGGCTGCGATACCTTCCTGCACCCACTATTGTTCGGCGACTCCGTGCCCATCCAACACTGTCGCTTGGATAGTGCTTTCCTTATTGAGATTTTTGCCAACTCTAGCGCTTCAGCGGGCTTGTAGCCGTTTCTCAGCAGCCACTCACAGCGTTTCTTCACCGCTCCGCTTAAGTGACGAGTTCTTCCTGTTCCTCTTGTTTTATTCTCGGAGCCCTTCAACCCACCGGTTGCTCCACCGGACTGGTCTGTGTCCTACTTGGTCACTGTCCGATCGTCGTCTCTATCTGGAGAGTTGAGAATGGACAAAGTTCAGGACGCAACATCCTCCAATGACTCACTATCCAGCAGCTCTCAAAGCAATCGTTCTCATCTTTCACCTCCATTGCCACATTCTCCTCCAAATTCATGTTTACAGTATTCTTAGTGTTTTCCGTTTTGTTGTTACAAATAGCCAGGAAATGAAAGTCAACCCTGTCAGAGCCCCGCTTGACAGGGTTGGGGCTAAAAAAACTGCCCTGCTGCCCCACAGGCTCCATGCTTGTGGCTTGGTATTTGTACTCACTTCGGATCCCAGTCCTAGTTTTACGTAGGGTTGGGGTTCGAATGGGTGATGCACCCCCCCATCCACCGCCATTCATCCCTCAGCACGGGTCGCGTCACACATTGTATTGGGGTATACATTTTTCGGTACGGGTTTTGTGAACCGCCCGTTTGCACCCCCGCTGCTATAGCAGAAGGCTGATAGCACCCAGGCGACCGACCAAATGTCATCGATAAACTCACATGGAGGCATGAGATAGGAAACTTTGACGGCACAGCTGTTGTTAGTCGCCTCTTACGATATGGGGAACAGAAACCCAGTGGGTCAATTCTTTGCTGAAGTCCAGCGAGAGATTTCAGCCAGCCACCAGCTGAATTTCAATCCCCCATTGGATTGGGGGGTGTTTGTAGCTCCTCGGGTGGGCACTTTGGAAAAACCATGCCGATGCGCGTAGTGGAGACGGACGGTTGTTCACGGTTCGAAAACTGTTGGTTTGGTGGAGGCGCGTTGAGGCTCAACTCCTTCGGGGTCTGCGCTCCTGGTATCAGAAAGAAATATTCGGTTCAGGTTTTTTGCCAAAAAACCGAGTAACCTTTGCACTGCCGACGACACACACTACTTAACACTCGCGAAGAGAGGCTGGACGAAAACCGTGGACTATATTGCCGGTGGCATGGATCGAACGGAAGCTTGGGTTTCTAATCGGGGAGCTTGTGTTGAAACGAAGACTACATAATAAGAAACAAACGAGAAGCGACAGAGATTACAGCGCCTCTATTGGATGAAGGTAGGAAGCTTAATGTAAAAGTGCATATGTGTGTGCATCAATATGGGAGGTACCACCTTTACCCGTAAGTGGCGTTGCTGTTACTGTCTCCAGATTCTGGATAGAGTTGCCAGTCTTCTTGATATGTAGTTTTCGGTTGAAGGCAATCTTGAGTATAATTGCGGATTCATGAAGTTTAACGGCGTGTCGATATATTTTTCATGCTCATATGAATCAGACAAATATGTAAAATCTATGTTGGATACTATAATACAGAGTGAAATTATACCAGCCGTTCAAAAACGTGTTAAAATGTCAATTAGACGGTCCAATTTGGACCAAATAAAAACAGTAGGTATTCCACAGGTGTTATTTGAATTAACATTAGAACACCAAATTGCTGGAGACGTTCGATTTAAATATGTCGGTAACATAATTTTCAATGATTATGACAGCAAACTATCGCACACATCACCGGCCAGGTACCAAATATACCAGCTGAACTAATCCCCTTTCCGCAATGAATCTCGCCAATTTAATTGAATTCCAATGACAATTCCTAGAAGCTAATCTTTATTGCCGTGGACGTTGGAAGTTGAACAACTTTAGCCGCAAATTGCCGTCTGATGCAATCTCCGAAAATCAAACAACATAAGCTCCAATTTCCAATTGTGCGCTGGTTCCGAACCAAAAAGTTTTCCGAATTTACGACCATTTGCTAGTTATATAAAATTGTGCTGATTCCGGTATCTGTTGGTTCCTGAAATAATTCCAGCGTAAATAAGTCCTTTTATTCGTGAATGTTATTTTTAGCCTGTACTCCGCCGACCGTTCCTTCTCACCAGGATCGTTCTATTCACGAACACGACAAGGAGGCCTAACGGGAGCAGTAGTAGCACTAGGAGTAGCTCAGTGGCAGCGACAGGAGTACCTCGATGGCATGCAAGACCACGCTTAGACTTTTGTCATCCTGAAGGACCAGCACAAACTCAAACACTTCTAGTATGTTGGTGGAGGGAACGGTAGGAGCAACCAGTGAGTCATTGTAGGAAAACTCATTCTTCGAGAGAGTGAGAGTATGGGAAGCATAGGAACTTTGGATGCTGAGCATAAAGCGGTGAGAAATCTCTTGGGATGTTATCCTCCCCCTTCCATTCAGCCATTGTTTTAGCTTTTTGCATCGGAAAAGTGTGCATGAAGTCATGGTTGCCATGTGGTTCTTGTTTAGCACCATGCCTATTAAAGCACATAGAGACAGAAGTGTACACGCATGCACACCTCTTCTCTGCAGTTTGCAAAACAAACGATAGCCGAGTGGAAAAGGGCAAATTTTCCGACTCGTGAAACACAAACACTCACTCAGCCCGTGCAGCGTCAACCGGAATATTTTCTCGCACAACATACTTTACAGTCGTGCAATTATGCATACGAGCATCTGCCGAGCCTCTTTCTCCGACTAGCCAAAATCGGTGGAACGTACAATATTATAAAACGCGCCAATTCCTGGCAGTTTTTTATCCCCTTCCCCACTCGAACGTGTGTACGATACGAGCAAACACCGGGATGCTGGCCTACATACACATCTCCGGATCAACACCGTTGACGTCATTGCCGGTCCCGCTCGGCACGGAACCATCATCTCCACCCTTGATCATCCTCTCTGCGGATATTTTGCTGCCCGTACCGTGTCCCTATATGAAATTCATGGTTTCATAAATATTTGCTTTTGCATTCCCGGACGACGAATCTGTGCTATGATTTGTTTTACATAAGGCGGATTGTCCACCAGGATTTTGTGTTTGTTTTTCTGAGAAAGGTTTACCCCTTTTCTGTTAGAGGAGATCGATCTAATGATCGAATTCGGAGAAACATTGCATAAAGGTTTATTACAACAGGAAGCATAATTCGAACGGTTTTGTAAGTATTTTTTCTGTAGTTTTGGAATTAAAGTAGGAACTTAATTTTAATTCAAAAGCTGTAGCGAAAAAATGCATCAAAATATTCAATGGCCGTAAAATAAATTACGTCTTTATTTTAGCAAAATTAGCTTGCTATTCTGTGTTTTGTTTGGTTTCAATAGTTTTTCTTTGAGCGATTGAAGAGATGCTTGATGCCTTTTAATTCCACCAGGTATTTAATATAATTTTTATTTTTCAATTCAATGCTAAATGGATCGAGCTCACACAAAAACGAAACTTAAAATTTTATAAAAATTCGTTGCAACGAATAGTATTCGATTTATCCAGAGATTGAAAAATGTTCAATTTTATAAGTGTTAAATGTTCAATTAATCATAATTTGAAAAGTAGCATTTGCGTTGCGTTGTAATTTGAAAAATAGCGTTTGGGTTCAGTGGTGCAAATTTTAATTTTCAAATGCCAACTTTTAGCTCAATCAAGCCCAACCATGATTAATATTCAAAGCCCCCCTTAATCATTCCCTTTCAAGTTGGCGAGATTTTCATAACCAAATCGTACGTCTTCATTTCAAATTGATGCTTTTTCATTCACCAACCAGTTGTAGAGGCCAGTTTAGGTTAAATATTGACATATTTTGCGTTTTCAAGCTTATACGAACAGTTAGAAATATGATCAGAGTAGAGTTTTACTTGTAAAACCTAGTTAATATCCCAGTACAGAGATATTCACAGCATCAATGAAATCGAAAATAAATGGAAAATGATTGAGCAGCTCGGCTGTTTGAATGAATGATGCAAACAAACAATTGCTGATTGAACAGCTTATGATTTGAGATTTTTTCTTCCTTCAAATTTAAAACAACCTGGTGAAAATTTGCAGCTCTGGGCCCACATAATTGCCGAAAAAGTAGTTCCGTTTCAAATATTTTGAATCTTGTTTCAACTAAATTAAAAAATTCTTGAAATTACGAACTTGCCACAACGTAAACGATAAACAGCCCTCTACACAACCCAACGTGCACAAGCGAACTGCGAAGGAAAAGTTTCATCTACAACGACATTGGAACAAACTGCTCCGTAAGAGAAAATCGTACGCTCTCCGTCTCGAACGCGTTGACCGTGCCTTAGCTTGGGTAGACTGCCTGTAGTTGCATTTCACGATTGACCGAATGAGTAAAAATGCACAATGAACCAAAAAAAAAATGGTGCTTGTTGGCAGCAAATCAATCGCACTGTTCATATTACACTGACTCGACGTTTTCATAAAATGGTCAATAACGAGGCCGGTCATGACAAATTGCAATATCTTGTGACACATGGGTGAGGGGGAGTAGTTTAGAACATTACGTATCAAGTTTTTGTTGAAGAAATTTTTTTATGGAATTTATTAAGATATTGGTGAGGGATGTGTGACAATGTTTCACATGAGGAGAGAGGGAGTCAATTTTGGACATTTTTTGCGATACGCAATTTATGAATGGCTCGTATGCACGTAACCGTTGTCAAAATGTATAAACGTACACCGATTGATGCCAAAACCCGACCCAACATCGGGTTCAAGCGAAAACGGCACAAAGCGGCTCGTACCCCGGTGGCACCGCAGGACGATAAGGAAAAGGAGTTCTGTATCAGAGGCGAATGGCGATATAGTGTGGCCTCATGTTGCGCTTTGCCAAACGTCGCACACTGCCTCAATAGCATTAGGTCGTCCTATCTCAGCGTTAATTAATTCTATTCTCAACCACCAAAGGCATCAGTCACAATACCAGTGTGCTCTCTGCTGCTACCCAAGCCAGCGCAAACAGTTGCTATTTTCTTGTGTGCATTGTCTGAAGAACAAAGGGAACTATTATTATTGTGGTGTGATCTATCAAGATGACTGAGCCTCATCAACAAAATGTGATTCTTCGGGCTAACACGGTGGCCATGTACTTCCGGACTTTCCGCATACGACCGAGTATTGGTGACGTGGCACATTTGCTAAAGGTGAAAATGGAGCTTCGGTTTTCGGAGCTCAGCTTCATCCAGTTGGAGCACGTCAGGCACGTGGTGCTGATAACATTGAAGAAATTCGCCCAGGCGAAGAGATTCATTTCGCGAAAAAACTTGAAACACGTGCTGGATTGTGACACCGCTAAAATTAACATCCCTTTGTATATGGAAAACGGAAACGTGGAAGTCATATTACATGATTTTGCACCACGTACTAGCAAAGTGGCTATTAAAAGATTCATGTCGCGTTTTGGAGATTTCAGCCTCCAATTTTATTCCCTGAGCCACAAACGGTTGCCAAATTTGTGGCAGCTGTTCAAGCAATAATGACAACTGCAAAAGCCGCGTCAAGTACCACAAACTCAACAGATAATACCAGCAATGAGGGAGCTACTAGCAATGACGGAGGGTTCACGCTTCTGACCCGAAAGGGAAAGAACTTAGGAACAACACCTGATCGCGAACATCAAAGCAGTAACCCCCATGATGACCCGGACATGTGCGACGACAACAGAGATATGAATGACCCCCATGATGCAGTTGACGTGAATGCAAATATTTCTCCGACACGAAAACGGATCTCCACGCGCAACGGCAAGTCGCAAGTACGGGATCGAATAGACTCTTAGTATTAATTGTTTATTATTTTTATATTTTACATCATGTAAATATATAAAAGATCCACGGCTCCGTGAATTTAACGCCAAATAAACAATTAAAAAAAGAAATCTCAGTGTTCATCAGACCATATTAGATTTGGCTGAGAACGATGCTACTTACGAGAAAGTGATTCGCCATCAGATCGCGATCGAGGATGAATATTGCTCTCTAAAAAGGGTTTGCAGAAATTGCGGAGGCGTATGAAATCCACTAAATACGAGGCCACAATCAACCAATAAAATGGTGACAATATCACCGTCATCGAAGCAGAAAGCACAGTTTCTTCGAGCAATTGCAAACAATGTAGAAACTTTAAACTAATCGATCTCTCCAACAAACAACGAAGTACAGAATGCAAGTTCTCTCAACCCGTGGTGGGACGAAGAGTGTTCAGACGTATAGGCAGAGAAAGCAACCGCATATAAAAGTTTGATGACAGCCAAGAAACGTGGTTATTGGCGCCGGTTCATTGACGGACTAACGAGCTAAACATCGTGAACACTCTTTGAGGAGCCCCATCAGGCACGTAGCTAGAGAGAGGTGGCTAGGGGGCTAAACCCTTCCCCCCTCCCGAATTTTTTCCAAAATAAATTTAAGAAACAACATGTTTTTCGGTGACTTCTAAAAAATGTATCTTGTTTGGTTTCAACAAATTAATCGGAGAATGGTGACGAAGTAATCTTCGTCCATCCTATTTCAAACCACCGCAGACAATGGTCACGATATCTACTCAGTATGCTTAGTGTGATAAAACAGTTTTAAACAGTGAATTCTCATATATCAAATGGTGATTTTGTGATGAGAATCTAGCTAGACCGACTCATTTCCTACCAGCTGACCCTGCACGTAGAAAATATATGCGATAGTATCACGTGTATCAATACATAGTCCCCAATAGCATTACCAGAAAAACAAACAATTTCCAAGTTTGTGGCCGATGTTCAGATAATGTTGGCGGCAAAAACTGCGTCTAGTATCTCAAAATCAACAGTCAGCGGAAAGACACGAAACAAATATGATATCAGATATTCACTAACATGGACATGGCAGTAACCACGATGACGACACGGAAGTTTACGAGATAGAATTCAATGACCACCAAGACGCTGTTGGTTAGGAAAAATATTTCCCAGCCTAGTAAATAGGTCACAATCGCTAGTCGCTCACACGAGATATGTTGGGCATCCATTAACATTTTATTGTTTCGGAAAGCTACAGCTCAATCGAAGTTCGATGAAAGGTAGATAGCACATCCATATTTTCTAGGGAAAATATGGGAGCTCCTGTGTGTTTTGTCTCTCATAGACATATAGGCGTACAAGATTAGCATAGTTTGGGTTCCCTCGCATTGCTCCATCCCACGTAATGAAGAAGCGGACTCTTTAGCTAAGACGGGCGCTTTAGAAAGTGATATCTACGAAAGACCCATCTGCTTCAATGATTTTTTCAATATCTCTCATCAGAAGAAACTAGAAAGTTGGCAGACTTCTTGAAGCAATGGAGAGCTAGGACGGTGGCTATATTCTATCATCCCAAATGTATAAACGAAACGGGTCGGGATTTCATTCGTGTGATGTCTCGGCACATACCCAATCACTTCATGTTAGATTCTCTTCTTCGACGTATTGGGCTCGCAAACAACGGCATCTGCGCTTGTGGTAACGGTTATTACGATATCGAACATATTTTCTGGGTATGTGCCAGATCTCAATTATTGAATTCCCTGCGGGACCGAGGAAAATCACCCAAATCTCCGGTTCAGCAAGCCGCGATCTTTTATATATGCCCCTCGTATACAATTTCCTGAAACCGTCAAAATACATATTTAACATATTTTATTTTTTTCTTATCATTCAGAAATGCCCTCTTATGCCTGTACCGTACACAAACAATGGCTTAATTGCGACTTCACGAAACATCTCTCTCAACTGAGTCAACGAACACGGGATCTACAAAACAAACATCACACGCGCAACACGGTATATTTCCGATCCGCATCTGAGTCGTAGCATGAAATCGTCTGGAGGAAAACCGCCCGATGATGATGTTTCCATGATGTTTCCTATTGAAGACCGTTCGAGTCTGTAATCCTTACCGTTGAACTCCCGTTGCTGGAAACTGAAAGTTAACATGTTTCTCCACGCTGTCAGCTTTGTCCACACTGTCTCACCTGTCTCTGATTGATCTGTCCCCTCATGACCAACGAAAAAAGCAGGCCAGAAGCCGAATGCTTGCAGCGGCTACACGTCAGAACAAAGAACGATGTAGTGAGAGCGGCCGAAAAAAGCTTCATCGAAACGTAGGCACGGCAAAATGCTACTCGCTGATGCAGAGGGAAGTTTTGCGACGAACGGGACGAGAATCTATTGACAGATCGTACATGAGTGGCTACCGGACATAGGCGTTGAAGGAAGCATACTATCGTGTGCTCAGTGTTTCCGAGAGAATAATGCTGCGCTCAACACTCGGCGACACAGTAGAAAACGGAGAATGGTGCAGACTAGACTGCCCAGAAAAATAATGAATTTTTGAAAACTCAATCGGCCCACCCCTGAGTCGATTCCTAGTCCCACCAGGAGTGCTTGCTCCAAATTTGAAGCAAATCGGACAAGTCTAGCTACCGGACCAACGTGCTTGAAGTTTGTATGGGATTTTTCGACAATTTACATGGAGAAAACCCTCTTGCACACATTTTCGCCGCTAGGTAGCACTGTATACATCAGATTATCACCAAGAGTGAAACTTAAGAAGATATTTTTATTATCTACAACTTTGTTGAAGACTGCAAAGAGATCCAACTCCAATAGGAAAAGTTAATAAACTTTTAACGAAATGATGTCTGAGTCAGTTTTGCATGGGGCCTAGCAGTGCATGATAGTGTATTAGTACTAGGTTCTAACAAACAAAACATTTTTGTGGATTAATGGTTAGATTTAGCTGAATAGTATGTTCGGAAGAATTGCAGTACATAATACGAGTTATGTTTTGGTTAGAAAATTTTAGTTCAATCTGTGACCGCATAGATGGCGCCAACACTAACTTTTCAACGGAGAAAGATAGAATATCAAGGTGTTTGGAAGAATTACTGCAATATTCTTGTTCTACAACTTTGTAGAAGACACTTAATTTCTATCTCTCTTCGTTGAAAAGTTAGTGTTGGCGCCATCTATGCGGTCAGATGTGGAACTACAATTTTCTAACCAAAACATAACTCGTATTATGTACTACAATTCTTCCGAACATACTATTCAGCTAAATCAAACCATTATTCCATAAAAATGTTTTGTTTGTTAGAACCTAGTACTGATACACTACCATGCACTGCTAGGCCCCATGCAAAACTGACTCAAACATCACTTCGTTAAAAGTTTAATAACTTTTCCTATTGGAGTCAGATCGCTTTGCAGTCTTCAACAAAGTTGTAGATAATAAAATTATCTTCCTAAGTTTCACTTTTGGTGATAATCTAATATACACAGTGCCACCTAGCGGCGAAAATGTGAGCAAGTGGGTTTTCTCCATGTAGATTGTCGAAAAATCCCATACAAACTTCAAGCACGTTGGTCCGGTAGCTAAACTTGTTCGATTTGGCTCAAATTTGGAGCAGACACTCCTGGTGGGACTAGGAATCGGCTCAGGGGTGGGCCGATGGGGGTCATTTTTTTTCTGTCACTCTAGTGCAGACCCATGAACCATGAACTATACCAAGTATACAAACATGCTGATATTGGAAGGCTGATAAAACCTGGCGGACTTGACTGAGCTGGACATGTAGTACGAATACCGAAAGAGAGAGCATCTAAAGATATGCTTAACAGAGAATCTGGAAAGGGTCGTTCAACAGATTCCCGTCTCGGTCGATGATCATAACCTGTATCATGCGGCTACTGCAGAAGGTAAATTGCAATCATTCAACGAACTATATCCACAGACTAACAGACATAAAACTATGAAGACTTTTCTCCACAAAATATCGATCCGCCAATTTTTCCAGAGCACTAGCTCCACCTTTTATACACTGTCCCAAACACTCATTTAATAGTGGGTTATCCATCATGCTTGGGAACAATTTTGCACTGATGGTCTATCAACCGCCTACCTGTCATATGTCAGTGACGCCATCATCGTAAATGCGGCCACCGTCGCAACTAAAATATATATTTAAAATGACAAAGATTCAACAACGATTTGCAGCGGGTTGTCGTTCGGCATTTCGATGAGATTATCAGCCCACGAAATCCGTTGAGTGTTTGAATAGCATTTCTAGGGCAGAAAAGTCCATTTTTGCTGAGGAACAATGTATTCCGCTGGATCGAGTGATACACGTTCGAGCATGAAAGATGTTCGCTAATTCATTCAACTTCAGAAGAGGGTTTCGACAAAGCGATGATTTCTGCTAGATTCTATTCAATATTTTTTTAAAATGTGTAGAGTCACCTAACAATTCACTTCGCTGATAGTGTGTCACGTAACTTTGGTATCATGGTGGAGACGTCCATCCGAGTGGTAGCAACATTGGACTTATCATGAATACGATACGTCCCTATTTGAACTTCCAACTCCATTCAATTTAGTGCAGAATGTTTCTTCGCCATTCCCTCAAACAGAATCTCTACTGTTTTTTTTTCAAACACGTTCTGTGTACATCCTTCCTACATTGTATTTTCCGGCGAGGACTTGTAATTGTTAGGTTGATACCGCCTTTCCAAGTTCTTCTTTCGCTTGTCAGTTAACCCTCATTTGTACCTGAAATTGCCGGCCAATTGTTTTGGCACACAACATAGAGAATTAACTAAATATTTTGAGATACCCGCTCCTACACATTTATATAAGCAGGCTTCTTCCCAACAAACTTCTAGAACTTGGAACAAAACGAACCGCAGCTCAGTTGATTGATAGGAATTTCAAGGAAAACCAAAAGCTGTCCGTATTTTTCCTCCCAATCAATGCAATAATGGTTTGGATCGACTCGCTGTTGTCTACTCGTCTGATGGGCATTGTTTTCTCCCTCAATTGTCTTGTCCTTCCTTCCTGCTGATGGTGAGGGTCTTTGTCTTTGCCTTTGTCGCTATGTCTCAGTTTCTAAATTTAAGCTCGTTATGGAGCTAGAGGAAAATCTCAGCTACCGAAGTAGAAAGAAGAAAGAAAAAAGCACTTTCCCCGTGATGATTCTGCTAGTACACAAGCCAAGGAGACCAGGAGTCGGAAGAATAAATGTGAATTTGCGAAAAGATTGATTTCTCAGTGCTGATTGCTTTTACACGTGATGTTGACCCACTTAGCCAGCTGATGATTTAGCTATCTTTGCTTTAGCTTCCGACGCTTGTTTTAGTTCGGAGATTTTGTTGTTTTTTTTCGTAACAAAAGAATAACGATAGCCGCTGCTGAACAACTTTCTCTTGCAACAGCAGCATTGCAAACCTCTTGACGTCATTGACAGCAAATTGAGATATACGATCTCGAAAGGGGTCGGTTTTGTTTAGTTTCCCGATGGCATCGGGTTTCTTGTTTCTGTCGGCTTATCGACTGTGCTGAGATATGGAGCACACGAATTGTTCGTTGATGCAGAATTTTAACATGGGCTAACGAGGTTTTAGCACCCAACCAAGTTCATACATGAACTCTAACTCTAGCCAAGCCAGGGGTGGCATTCCGTATTTCGATTCTAAACTTTTAAAGGCGTTTAGACTTAGTTGCGACATTTAGAAATGGGCTATATCGATGCGATTTTTTCAAAATCGTCTTTTTCACCTTGAAAAATCGATTTTTTTCCTTTGACCTTTTCCGGTTCGATGTTTGACAACATAGATTTTTTAATTAAAAAGATCGATGTAGCCAAATCGATTTTGTTTTCCAAAATGACTATCACTAGCAGGGTTCATATTCACATATTCACAGTTTTTTCTGTAATATCACAGATTTTTTCACAATTTTTGATCACAGATTCATTTTTACAGATGACAGATTTTTGGCATTTTGATAAAAATTTCACATATTTTCAGATTTTTGGAAATATTGTGATTTTTCATAGATTTTTTGGAAATTTATCATAGATTTTCACCGATTTTTTTTTCCTGTTTTAGTCATCACAGATGGTAAAAAGATTTTTTTGGCCGAAACAGATTTTAATGTGGCGTCCCTGACCACTAGCGGCGTTACTTATCGCATTCGACCAAGCGCTCGAGCTGCTTAGATTGCAGTACTAGATTTCATTTACTAGATATCGTACCAGCTGTTCGAGGGCAATCTGTCAAATAAAAGTATAAACAAAATTGCAGTTAGATTTGTTTTTGTTTTCTGTTAACAGAATAGGGGCAAATAACGCAATAAACTAGATCCGAGCCGAGCCGCATACTGTACCGGATGGATTCACTTGTGACAGAATGAACGTAAACAGGAAGGACCGCAAAATTGCTAAAAGAAAATTTCTTCGAAGAAGAGGAGGCCATGTTACGGCTTATCAGCCTAATTTTCTACAATCATCTTCAACCATCAGTACGTCACACTGTCTACACTGCCTTCAACGGTCGGATTTTTAAGGTTGCACAGAGAATGCGCAAAATTCGCAAACGAAAAAAGCAGTTTTTTTCCACACCGTATGTCAGATCTTCATAAAAATCAATCAGCAGTACTGTAACAATATTCTACATACGCTGATTGATTATTATGAAGATCTGACATACGGTGTGGAAAAAAACTGCTTTTTTCGTTTGCGAATTTTGCGCATTCTCGGTGCAACCTTAAATAATTTGCAGTACTATGTGCACAATTGATGCTATCCCAGTATGCAGTAGGAGGAAGACGGTTTGATTAAGCTGTAGAAGAAATATTGGATTGGTGTTGGGTAGATATTTTCAGGACAAGTCATAATCAAATCAAAGCCTCAATTGCGAGAAAAAGAATTCACCGGAAAGGAACTCTGTGGTTCGGTGCGAAAATTTTTCGCTGCTCGTTCTTTTATTGTTTATGTGTCAGGACAGTTGCGAGTCACGGACATCCGTTGCTATGTCAAAATGTTCATGCAGACGGGTCTCCTACACTCGGCAAAAAATACAGCGAATTTCATAGGAATATCGCATAATTTTTAGCCACAAGTAGCACGTATGTAAATCATAAGATTATCTCATGAAACGGCATTTATTTTGTTAAATCGGTTTGCTATGATTTCATGTTCCATAAGGTATCTTTGAATTATCATAAGACTATATTATACATTTCTCTTATGTTTATGAGAATCATAAGATGCTCGTATGAAATTCGTACGATTGGCATATGCAATAACTTATAAAATGTTAAGGTAATCATAAAAGTCTTATGTTTTTCATATTAATCTTATGAAAACATAATTTTGTTACTTTTCTATTTATCATAAGATAAATCTTATGAATATCGCGATGAGTTTTGCCTTAGTGTACACTAAGGAAAAACTTATAGCGAAATTCATAAGATTTATCTTATGATGAATAGAAAAGTACACCCAGGCAAAACGTATAACGAAATTCATAAGATATATCTTATGATGCATAGAAAAGTAACAAAACTATGTTTTCATAAGATTAACATGAAAAACATACGGCTTTTATGATTATCTTATTACTTTATAAGGTATTGCATATGCCAGTCATTTGAATTTCATACGAGCATCTTATGATTCTCATAAACATATGAGAAATATATAATATTGTATTATGATAAATCAAAGATGCCTTATGGAACATGAAATCATAGCAAACCGATTTGACAAAATAAATGCCGTTTCATAAGATAATCTTATGATTTTCATACGTGCTACTTGTGGCTAAAAAGTATACGATATTCCTATGAAATTCGCTGTATTTTTTGCCTGAGTGTAACAAAACTATGTTTTCATAAGATTAATATGAAAAACATACGATTTTTATGATTATCTTAACATTTTAAAAGTAATTGCATATGCCAGTCGTTTGAATTTCATACGAGCATCTTATGATTCTCATAATCATAAGACAAATGTATAATATTGTCTTATGAAAAATCAAAGATACCTTATACAAAATAAAGTCATAGCAAACTGATTTGACAAAATAAATGCCGTTTCATAGGACAATCTTATGTTTTACATACGTGCTACTTGTTGCCAAAAAATGTACGATATTCTTATGAAATTCGCTATATTTTTTGCCCGAGTGTACTACCGTAAACCGGGGTGACATTGATCACTTTTCGAAGTAATCATTGCATATTTTTAGACGCAACACAAATTTTTCAAGTTTAATATTTTTAAACCATGTACTGATGTAAGGAGAACAACATTGGATGGTTTTACCTAAAATTGTCCTCTTACAGCTATTTTTCCAAAAATGATTTCAAGTTGATGTCCGTTTTCGTGTTCCGGGGTGACTTTGATAACCTGCACGTTCACCCACATTAAGTTATCGTTGTCAATGTTTTTCATTCAAATGTTTGTTTAAACTAATTCTGGAAAGATACTCATTGTTAAATAGATGTTAATTGGTATTATACAAAGTATTCAATGTACTGTAAAATTCGAGTAACCAAAATTCGTATAATTTGTGTCCAACTAGAATAAAAGATTCTGAAAACCTTTAAAACTGCTAAAATTGTTTTATTTCAGTGCTTTAGCAATGTACAAAATGTTTCATCCATTTTTACACGTTGGAATATTGAACAATAAAAAAAAGTTGTGAGTTTTAACTTAAAAAAAATGAAACTAGTTGGCAATTACTAGTTTCACAAAAAATTGTGTTTAAAATAAAGAAACTCTTAAAAGTAAATTTGGTACATCCCACTCTAACGGAAAATAAAATCTCGCTTGTAATTTATTACTCTTGCTCCAATCTGAGATTTATATGTTTCATAAAAAATAGACACTTTATGAAGCTTCGTAAAAATAAGGTAAAGTCAAATTTCGGATTTTTGTAGTTTTTGTACCCAAAAATCAAACAAAATACTCAAAAAGTATAACAAACCAGTATTTCATAAGTTTAGAGTAAAAAACATTTAAAACTAAAATGATTTGGTAGACTATTCTGGTTTAATAAGCGATCTACGAAAAAAGTTTCGAGTGATCAGTCACCCCGATGATCAAAGTCACCCCGGTTTACGGTATGCAGATTCCTACAACGCGGATTCTTACTGCACGATATACGCGTAGTAGGAATCCCATAGCTTTAGGGATTTTGACTGTGGACCAGCCCTGCGAATATTGCATGTTGCCTGAAGCTGCCATCAAACGCCAGTAGCGCTAGCTACGTTTGAAATGTTTAAGGTCTGTTCACATTGCCGGGACAATAAAATTTGAATGTGACATTTAGTTTAATAAAATAATTTTATTAAGTGAAACAACATAAAATCAGTAACATTATAGTAAATCGTTATCTTAAACAGGAGGTAACAATTACTCTAAATTATTAGTCGCCCTGGAACAAAATTATTTTCGTGAGTTTTTTTTCTTCGGTTTAAAGCCTCCAAATCTTTTCGTGTATTGTTCAATTTTAAATTTGAGCAAAGTTCGATTAATAGATTGCGGTGATTCAAAAGAGCATTCTGATGGATGATATGGTTTGATAATCTTTCAAATACTTGTGGATATCCACAGGATACTATCGTGTCTGTTAATGCTGGTCTTTTAACCAACTAAACATTTGAATTCTCGCTCCGCAATCCTAGAAATGAGTTGAATATCTTTGTGAGTCTCGCCATTAACTGTTTTGGTAAGTTCCTGCAAACATTGGTCGCATTTTATTTTTCTGATAGCGTTTTTTTAAACAATCATTGAAGCCTTCCCCACGGTGTTAAAAACAAAGTTGTCATCTGTTGCACAAAGCATCCAAGAGGGATCCTGACTAAAAGCGATATTGGTATCTAAATCGACAGAAATTTCAGCCTGACTTCTTAGGTTGATAGTGTCGAGATAAAACTGAGCCTTGTGCTCGATATGAACCATAGCATCTCGTTGAAGTCATGGCAGTTTCCGGAAGCTGATGAGCGTACATCGTTGTTAATAGCCTTTTATACAGGGTGTTTGGTTCATGGTTAAGAATCTCTCGGGGGGTGATAGACTGTCATATTTGGAGAAAAAAATTGTTCTACACATACCATCAAATCTCAACCGATACAGAGTTATTGAACTTTTTGTGTAAAAAACTTATTTGTCTTAAAATACCTCTAACTTTAAAAGTGTACTTTGTATTTTAAATGTTTTAGTTCCATTCGAAAGGTGAGAAAATTTCGCATTGAGTGATGCCCTCACATGTTTCAGCTAATGAGTTTAAGTAGCCTTTTCAAAGTAATTTATTGAAAATTAAACAATTTCAAACGATTTTTCGTTCATTTCTTGAAAATCCTAATAGTTAACCTCATCATTTAAATAATTCAGAGTGTTAGTCTTGATGAGCTGCTTAATTTGTTCTTTGACATGATACACTTGCCTTTCCTTATTTTCATGATTTTGGGTTATTCAACTTGGATATTTTTATCTCATTTTCATTAGTACCAGCTCTAATTGAAAAATTACGGCATCAATTGTACTTTTTTTTCTTTTTATTCAAAAGCCAAGAAAATTTTACAGTGAAAAATGTATTAATACCTTTCAATTAAGTGAATTTAGTATTCTTTTAAAAGTAAATTAGTTTAAAGTTAGTGCTATTATTGGCATTTTCGTTAATTTTCTTAAAATAGTAAATAAAAAACATCACCATTATTATCATGGAAATAATGCATCTCAGCAAGTTCTACAGTTCTTTCTTTGACTCCATTCAATTATCTCTTTTGGTTTCGATGCAAAATCGTTTTTATCACATCGTTTCATATGCAAAAATAATGATTTCGAACCCACTACATTTGTAGGGAGCTCATGCTGTGTTAACTATTAAATAGCAGCAACATGAAAAGAGATATAGACAAAGTGTCTAATAAAAAGTTATAGAGAACATTAAGGGGCATCAAATGAACAATAGTTACGATAAATTTTGTTGATTAATAATTAGAATAATTAAAAAACTCTCCAAAAAACACAAATTTTGAGTTATTTCGTTAGTAAAAAATCGTTTAGCACACTTAACTAAAAGATATTTGTACATACACTGATAGGACATTTTCTCAGCTTTCCAATGAAATTTTTTTTTTTTTTTTTATTTTTACCATTTTTTTGTTAACCATTTTTGTTAACGACCTATTGAGTTAATTTGTCAACAGTTTTTTCGGCATTTAATTAGCAAGGGACTGGAAGGTGAAGTATATTTTTCAATATTTAGAGCCATAGTACTCAAGGGAGAGCAAGGTGTTGAAAGGAGAAAGTTTAGAAAAGCGTGGAAGGATCATATATGCAAGCTTAGAGCTCACCGGCGACTTAACCCTTTGTCTGCTACCGTAGTGGTCAAGGTCTTTTGGCATTAGAAATGCGAATCACCTGAGTCTACGGCATGTCCGAACAAGCGTAAAGTAACTTGTTACTTCATGCTGTCGGAACCGACAAAAAGTTAAGTCACGGTAAACTTCCACACTAAGCATTTGCGACGTTGAAACTCATTGAATGAGCCAGTTTTGTTTGTTCCCTCACCAATTGCCTGCCTGAGTGATTTTATTTTATCGACTATTGTGACTGTCTCAGCGTGTGTGACAATATGGTCACATGTGTTGCTGATTTGCACGGTGTCGGCAGCTTTCACCCAACGCTGCAACGATGAATCCCCATCACGGTAAGTTCTATTTTTACCATTTTTTTGTTAACCATTTTTGTTAACGACCTATTGAGTTAATTTGTCAACAGTTTTTTCGGCATTTAATTAGCAAGGGACTGGAAGGTGAAGTATATTTTTCAATATTTAGAGCCATAGTACTCAAGGGAGAGCAAGGTGTTGAAAGGAGAAAGTTTAGAAAAGCGTGGAAGGATCATATATGCAAGCTTAGAGCTCACCGGCGACTTAACCCTTTGTCTGCTACCGTAGTGGTCAAGGTCTTTTGGCATTAGAAAATGCTTAGTGTGGAAGTTTACCGTGACTTAACTTTTTGTCGGTTCCGACAGCATGAAGTAACAAGTTACTTTACGCTTGTTCGGACATGCCGTAGACTCAGGTGATTCGCATTTCTAATGCCAAAAGACCTTGACCACTACGGTAGCAGACAAAGGGTTAAGTCGCCGGTGAGCTCTAAGCTTGCATATATGATCCTTCCACGCTTTTCTAAACTTTCTCCTTTCAACACCTTGCTCTCCCTTGAGTACTATGGCTCTAAATATTGAAAAATATACTTCACCTTCCAGTCCCTTGCTAATTAAATGCCGAAAAAACTGTTGACAAATTAACTCAATAGGTCGTTAACAAAAATGGTTAACAAAAAAATGGTAAAAATAGAACTTACCGTGATGGGGATTCATCGTTGCAGCGTTGGGTGAAAGCTGCCGACACCGTGCAAATCAGCAACACATGTGACCATATTGTCACACACGCTGAGACAGTCACAATAGTCGATAAAATAAAATCACTCAGGCAGGCAATTGGTGAGGGAACAAACAAAACTGGCTCATTCAATGAGTTTCAACGTCGCAAATGCTTAGTGTGGAAGTTTACCGTGACTTAACTTTTTGTCGGTTCCGACAGCATGAAGTAACAAGTTACTTTACGCTTGTTCGGACATGCCGTAGACTCAGGTGATTCGCATTTCTAATGCCAAAAGACCTTGACCACTACGGTAGCAGACAAAGGGTTAAGTCGCCGGTGAGCTCTAAGCTTGCATATATGATCCTTCCACGCTTTTCTAAACTTTCTCCTTTCAACACCTTGCTCTCCCTTGAGTACTATGGCTCTAAATATTGAAAAATATACTTCACCTTCCAGTCCCTTGCTAATTAAATGCCGAAAAAACTGTTGACAAATTAACTCAATAGGTCGTTAACAAAAATGGTTAACAAAAAAATGGTAAAAATAGAACTTACCGTGATGGGGATTCATCGTTGCAGCGTTGGGTGAAAGCTGCCGACACCGTGCAAATCAGCAACACATGTGACCATATTGTCACACACGCTGAGACAGTCACAATAGTCGATAAAATAAAATCACTCAGGCAGGCAATTGGTGAGGGAACAAACAAAACTGGCTCATTCAATGAGTTTCAACGTCGCAAATGCTTAGTGTGGAAGTTTACCGTGACTTAACTTTTTGTCGGTTCCGACAGCATGAAGTAACAAGTTACTTTACGCTTGTTCGGACATGCCGTAGACTCAGGTGATTCGCATTTCTAATGCCAAAAGACCTTGACCACTACGGTAGCAGACAAAGGGTTAAGTCGCCGGTGAGCTCTAAGCTTGCATATATGATCCTTCCACGCTTTTCTAAACTTTCTCCTTTCAACACCTTGCTCTCCCTTGAGTACTATGGCTCTAAATATTGAAAAATATACTTCACCTTCCAGTCCCTTGCTAATTAAATGCCGAAAAAACTGTTGACAAATTAACTCAATAGGTCGTTAACAAAAATGGTTAACAAAAAAATGGTAAAAATAGAACTTACCGTGATGGGGATTCATCGTTGCAGCGTTGGGTGAAAGCTGCCGACACCGTGCAAATCAGCAACACATGTGACCATATTGTCACACACGCTGAGACAGTCACAATAGTCGATAAAATAAAATCACTCAGGCAGGCAATTGGTGAGGGAACAAACAAAACTGGCTCATTCAATGAGTTTCAACGTCGCAAATGCTTAGTGTGGAAGTTTACCGTGACTTAACTTTTTGTCGGTTCCGACAGCATGAAGTAACAAGTTACTTTACGCTTGTTCGGACATGCCGTAGACTCAGGTGATTCGCATTTCTAATGCCAAAAGACCTTGACCACTACGGTAGCAGACAAAGGGTTAAGTCGCCGGTGAGCTCTAAGCTTGCATATATGATCCTTCCACGCTTTTCTAAACTTTCTCCTTTCAACACCTTGCTCTCCCTTGAGTACTATGGCTCTAAATATTGAAAAATATACTTCACCTTCCAGTCCCTTGCTAATTAAATGCCGAAAAAACTGTTTCCAATGAAATCTTGCTAATAACGATATAAAGCATATTTTTTAGATTAGAGTCTTTTAAGCACTTGCAAGTCGGTTACAGGAAAAGTATAGTAATAAAATTCCAAGAAATGAGAAGAGATAGAAATCTGACGTCCAAGAACAAATCATGCATCGTCCCAAAACCCAACTTTTGGATAATGGATATTGCTATAATCATACTTCATTATTTCGAGAAAATTAGCAAAAACCTCCTCAAAAACACTAACTTTTAACTACTTTACAGTTAAAAGGTAATTAAAACTAATTAGTTAAAAGATATGAGAACACCATTCAATAGGAAATTTTCTCACCTTTTGAATGGAACTGAAACATTTAAAATACAAAGTATACTTTTTAAGCTAGAGGTATTTTAAGACAAATAAGTTTTTTACACAAAAAGTTCAATAACTCTGTAACGGCTGAGATTTAATGGTATGTGTAGAACAATTTTTTTCTCCAAATATAGCAGTCTATCACCCCGAGAGATTTTTAACCATGAACCAAACACCCTGTATGCAGATTTGAAGTGCATAGCTGTAGGGTTATTATTACAACCTACAAATAAAAAAAATAAAGACATAACAACGGAATACGGACATTTTAACAGGCTTTCCCAGTCAGTATTGTTAGGCTTTTTTTTTCAAATCACCTATCTTTTGATACAATTATTTAATTTAATTAAATTGTTGATTGGGAAAGTGCATCTTAGAAATACTTAGATCATTAGCTTATATATGACAAAAACCAATTACCTCCACGTGATCGTATTGCGGAGAAAAATGTTTCTAAGTGATCTTGACTTAAACTATTTCAGACAGTTCACCTGTCTCTATAACATACCTCTGAATCATGTCTCTAAAACTACGGATGGCGACGAGTAGACCAAGAAAACCTGTTTTATTTACCGACGTAAGTATTTCATTCAACATCATCTGATCTTGCCTTCTCCGTAAGATCTTCATTGTGGTGAATAGTTCTTTCATTGCTTTGAATAATTTTTCGTTCCGTGCCATGTTTGTTTTTCTCATTGGTTCTTTAAAATCTATTCCGTACAATTTTTTTCTGTTAAAAACGTCGAATATGCTATTCATGATTCTGGTGAAGTTAACAGTGCATTCAGCTTTTTCGAAGTATGGATTTGTCTTACGGAGATCATCCATGGTGTCACCAACTTTATTACTAAATAGCTCGGTAGTTAAATCTACACGCATTTTTTCATTCTGAAAATGTATATGACGATCCAAAGAACGTCCACCAAAACTGTGCCTGTAAACTGTAAATCATTTAGCTTTTCGAAAAACTTTCATTCAATATCACCTTGATCCGTCTTAAATACTCGTTTCACACCGAGCGTATTGCGCACTAGTTTAACCATATGGCATATTATAATAGCAATGGGTTCATCGATGACTGGATGACTGAAAAAAGTTTTAAAAGTCTTACCATATTTCAAGCACGCTTCAAGTCTATTCGCGGTAGCCAGATTCGTAGCAGTTCCATCAAAAGTAAATGCTATAACAGTAACCCCGATATCTGATAGATACGAAATAACATTTTCTGTTAAAGATGCCTTCTAATCTGTATTGAGAGAATCAGTTAAGAAATAGGCAACGGGCAATTTCCAAGCCTCAGCGACACCAGTGACCATGAACACAAGAGCTTCTTTGGCCATTGGCAAATCTTCTTCATTGTCTTCAATAAATTCACCAAACTCGACTGTGCCACTGAACCGCTTTCTGATATCGTCCCACTCCAGCTGTCGACGTATGGCAATCTCGTCCATCATCAGAGTTACCAAAAATCGTTTTCCTTGCCCTAAGGATGCCTTTGATTTAATTTGCAGTACAGACATTGTTTCGGCGGTAACTCCAGGATCACCTTCAATGGCTGAGTACCATCTAATGATAGATCTATGACTTGGGGTTCTGTTTCCTGTCGAACATACTCATATGCACGCGATGAATAAAAGTGAAGAGTTACTGCAAAAGTTTTTAATGAGTTGCTGTACCGCTGACCTTTTCTTGAGGATTTAAAATTTTGTATCTCTCTCAGCAAGCTCTCCGTTCCATCAATGGACTGCGAAACATTTCCTCGGTAAGCATATGTTAATTTCGTGCTTGGTCGACAAGATCTTCCAAACAAACAATTCGCTGTTGGAGACGACGAATACTTTGTTCTAATGCCCGCAATCTTTTCTTCTGGCTCGCATTGGACCTCCTATACACTTGCAGAGCTTCATCGGTTGATATTTCGCGAAACTTCTGAATATCTCCTACATCCGCACGTCTGGGCCTACAAGAAAGGATTTGAAAAAAATTACTATTATGAAACAAGCATACCTTCTGTTTGAGGTACACGTCGAAGTGTTCAAAACTACATCAACTTGAGAATCGTCGTACACGAATTCGAGGTATTTCCTAGAAAGATGGCACAAAATAAGTCAAACTTTCGGTTTGTTTGATCGACATAAACTTACGTTTTTTTAAATTGTTTGAATGGTTCATTTATCAATCAATAATTTTTTTTCGATAATCTTGAATTTCTCTGGCCGGAAGTGTTTGCCGCAAATCCTAGCAAACTTTATGTCTTCTTTTGATATCTTTTGACCGGTAAAAATTTCGATGGATCGTGCTCAAGCAATGAAAATTTCGTCATCTTTTGGGAATCTAACAGAAAAATTCGATGAGCGGATGTTTGTTTAAGTCTTTTTAATGGAAAGGATTTTACTTGCCTATGACTGGACACACCACCTGATTCAACCGCTACAAACAACTTTTCACTGCATTCTTTTATAAAGCACGGCATTTAAAAAAATCTCAAAGAAAAATTAAACAGAAGCAAAACGCGTCTTTAAAAATTTTTGAAATCGCGGCTGATAAAAAGACGACTCAGTGTTCGTTCTTGTTTACGTTCTGCCACTGTTGCCAGCTTTTCGGATCAGTGGAAGCTATGGATGACTACAATCACTAAAATAAAACTTTCAATAAGCATTAATGCGAAAACTGCACCAATGTCAGTAAATCGGTAAAAATAGATAAACCCCAAATATGGAGATGTTTTCTTTTACTATTGGACGACCCGAAGGATTACACGGACCTTCCCTGTACATGTCATACTGAACTGTTGTGTCTTCTACTAGATAAACATGTGTATGCACAGAAATCATATAGAATTCAAATGAATTAGAATTTGAAAATTAACCTAATTACTGATGTTCTGAAATCTTCCCTGAGAAATAATATTAAATCCTAACGATTTTTCCATCTGAGCAACAATTAAACACATCAAAATGAACGTTGTTTACATTCGACATGTTTTAAGTTGAATTAACAACATTGGTTCGTAGCGTTCGTAGCAATTTGAACATTGCTTAAAGCGCGCTCGCTGTTATTTTTGGCAACTAATCGTGCCAGAAAGCCAGCTTATGTTGGCTTCACTCATTTTTAAAGGAAACGTCAAAACATTCACCCTCTTTCTGTGGACGAATATTTCGTCTGTGTTAACATTTAGCGCCATACTTTCTTCAGCAAAGTTGTTGTGCTTAGTAACGCCTACAATTTAAAGTTATTGAATATCCTATTATTTATGAACTGTGCCGCCAGGGGTGTTTTATTAGAGAGTAAACAATTCAAACCTTTCGTCGTGAATGTGACTAACGTTAAATGGGTTTAAAGGAAAACCAAAGAATAGGACAATAAAACATTCGTTCTTCGTGCTGATATGTCAGCCGAAAATTGGTAACTGGATTTGAATTTTTCTTGCGAATTGTCAATTCTCAACCCTCATACATAATTCAAAAATCATCATTCACTCAGACAAGACCATGCATATTCCCCACGCGCATTAAATACCCTGTGGAAAAGTTCTGTAGTTGGTCAAATAAGCACTAAACAAACAAAGAAATTAGTTTGCTCAGTCTAAAGAAATGTCAGCTCGATTGGCATCAACCGGCGAACTCGTGTTCCCTTAGAATGCCATCAAGTCAAAGACCATCTAAAATTACATACGACAAAATATGTATAATTCAGAATAAAAATGGAAATGAAGACTGTTTAATTATTTATATTAAATTCAGATGGAAACAAATTAGTTGCATAACCAAGGAGGTTCATTTTCAGAGATAACGCTGCTGATAAATTACTTTATAAAAATAAGTGATGAGGGGTGCGGACAAAGATAGCTGACCACCGTCATTTGAATAAGAGGAGAAACTAATAATGGTACGAAAACAAAAATGAAAAAAGCAGTTTTTTCAACACCGTTCGTAAGACATTTATGAAAATCAATCATCTTATGTAGAATATTGATGCAGCACTGCTGATTGGCTTTTGAGAAGATCTAGTACATGGTGTAGAAAAAACTGCTTTTGTCGTTTCCAATTTTTGCACCATTTTTCGTTCAACGGACATTTCTCAAATCTCGTAGTAAAGTATCGGACTAAAAATTCTACAAATAGCGATTGGGCAAGTCTAAGCGTCCCTACTTTGCCGCGTAGATTTGATTCTACACTTTTTCTTAATCCGTGGTATAAATAGGACAATTGTGCACAGGACATAACCAAAACCTCCATCTAAACCCCGCCTATCAGTAGGTACAAACTATGTTGAGTCCGTCCGTACTTTCGAAATACCCACAGCAGCATGTTGTCAAATGCCTTAGTGACAAAAAAAACACAACACGTATAACCGAAACATGAAACGTGTCTTTGAACGTTTCATTAATAAAATTGATATTTTGAGTGACCATGGGTTATTCCGAAAGTTCAGATACGGGCAACTGTGAGAGATTCATTCTACTTTTAAATCTCTCGACTCACTGCTTCACCCGGCGTTGGTCAACTGGTTAGTCATTGTCTCCCTGTGCTTCAGACGCAGACGGCTTACCCCAAAGAGCGGATATTGAGTTCTCTACGACAGCAAATTCTTCGATTAATAATTGCTTACTTTCTTTGTGGCAAAACAAGCCTTCACCTATACTCAACAGTATTTTGATCCCTAAGATTCTGCAACACCCGAATCTTATCGCCAATATTCTTAGCCGTCTTCAGCATAAATCGATCCAGCATTCGCTTGAGAAATTTCAGAAAGCCAGAGAATCCACCTTCACCGTCAGCGCCAGCAGGTCGCAGACGTCGCCTCGGAGGAATTACCCAAACGATCGTAACGTGTCCCGTAACTAGCGGCCGTCTTCTTCGTTTGACGATGCTAACATTGCGAAACGAATTCGACATTTGTTCCTGAGCAGCGTCGTAATCGTCAAAGTCAGGAAACTGTACCTAGATGGGAGGTTTCTCGCTCGAACTGGATGCATCG
The DNA here is from genome assembly GCF_030247195.1 of Topomyia yanbarensis. Classification (NCBI taxonomy): domain Eukaryota; kingdom Metazoa; phylum Arthropoda; class Insecta; order Diptera; family Culicidae; genus Topomyia; species Topomyia yanbarensis. The sequence goes on from NC_080672.1 coordinate 300,661,086, forward strand.
TTAGTGATCTTCTCATCTGAATCTGTATCTTGCTCCGCTGGAAGCTCTATGCGATGGTTGACAAATTGTGCGGCGGGTGGAGTAACGGTCATCTTCGGGTGTGGTGTAGTAACGTCTGGGTTTAGGTATCCGATGGATTCTTCATCGCACTTGTTGCTCGGAGGTTCGCGGTCTTCGCCGTGGTAGCTCTGAAATTGGGCACGGTTGGCTGGTGGGAGAATTATTTCAAGATTATCTAACTGCGAAAGAGCTCTACAGCAAATATCGTAAGGTGTTTGTGGGACTCACTACCCACCTGTCACAAACTTGTGTTCCCCTCGTTTCGGCGGGAACCAGGACGCATTACCGCGAGGATGTTCGAAGAATATCTTCTTAAAACTTTTGTATTTTTTTCCGGACTTTTGTTGGCAAACGAATCGACCACCGGCTGTTCCGAAGTCGAACTCCAGGTAAATTGTGCAAAATCTAATAAATCACTAACTCTACCAGTCGGGGCAACCGTTGCAAACGGTCTCAAGTACAATCTATGGGAATCTCCGTTATTTAAAGGAATTAGCTCAATACTGCCGTTCTCGTCTTCCTCCTCCGATAGAGCGGAAGTGGATTGCCGCCGAGGGAAGCACGTGATGGATAAGATTAGAGTTGGCGAGAAACGACGGTTGGTTGATATTCTTCCGGATTACCGTCGACTTCTGTGTGGTCGTCGATGGTTGCAGCAAGTTTATCTCGACCCAATCTGTCGCAACGAGCTCTAATGCTGCTAGCACTATCGAAAGCATGGTTTTCGTTACCGAATGCAGATGCTTTTCGTCCCTGCATGGTTATGAAGCGACTGATGCATTTGCTTGGCATGACGGTGAGTGAAAAGATGCATGTTTTTGCCGGGTAACGAGGCGTTGCGGATGCATTAACTGCAACTCTGTGGTTATCCTTTTTCGCTGATGCCGGTAGGCAGGTGGGGATAAAAGTGACACACATTTCACGGCCATGCGTGGGATAGAGAGAAGATGAGTTTGCCACACGTTTGCAGATCATAGACGATTCAGGTGCAATTCGAATGTGCACAGTCCGACAAAAATATATAATCATTTGTCGCATGGCATGACGTCTTACGATTTGGCGAGCGCCAATCTCAACCGTGCCAAATGTTTTGTTCAATTCATTCGAAATGCAAAGGCGTCAAAAGGTTTTATAAGATCGGTCAGGTACATTCAGTTTTCAACGATATTTTTATCGAGAAAGCATAGATTCAAAACTTAACCCATTATGTCCTAGCGTATGAAATTTCATACGCAAAAACAACTCATTTCTGAATCATACTTGTTATACAATAAAGCCGTTTTCAAACTTCTGGTCTTCTGTGAATGTTAACTAATACCCTAGAGTTTATAATGTGTATGCTCAATAATCATTTTTTATTTAATTCCATTGTGTTTTCGAATGTCAAAGTTGGATAAAATTCAAACCAAAATATGAACAATACATATTATTAATTTTCTCTTCTAAATCACTAATTCTTGTTTCGGATTGTGAACGAATGGCCATAATAGATGTGAAAGATGTGGCTCAGTGCGAAAAAATGGAAGAAATTGGTGAAACAATTGCGAACATTCTGCTGGTAGTTCAACGTATGAAATTTCATATGCTAGGCTGAACCGATATCTTTTTTCCCAAGGCAAAATTATTTCCTCTTTAGGACCAGGAGGAGATTTACAACTTTCTCGCTGATTTTAAAGTTGAATCAGTACATTCAAGGCTAACAAATGCTTAATACGTAGCAAATCATACCTGGTTCCACCCGGAATATTTTTTATTTAAATTCTCGTAAGAAAATGTTCTTTTTCTTAAAATAATTACTAAGTTTGGGAAACGCGGTTTGATGCAATGAACCAATCATGAGACGAAACGGCACGAGAGAGGAGAGTAGTGTTAAAATCATTCAAAAAAGCTGCTAAATGAATGATCTCGCAAGGTTGAAGATATTATTCGATTTTATGCTGAGTATAAAGATTTTAGCCGAATTTTCTCTGTAATGATTTTTTGATACCCTATCAGCCCAGCGTATGAAATTTCATACGTTAGTTTTTTTCGCAACAAAACGGTCCAAAGTGGTTATTTTATTTTTCCCATACTTAATTCGGCATAATATGAGAGCTGACGAAGTATTTTATAAATTACCAAAAGTTTTAACATAGCTGGGTTATAATGGGTTAAAATCTTGATTCTACTATGCCCCAAATCTTTGCTAGCTTGTGCTTCTTGCTGTGGTATCCAAATTTTACAACGGTGGTACAGTACTTCCTTTCGTTTCAAAAGTCGTACACTGAATGAGTGTCTGGAGGGATTCTGTTGGATACGACAGTTTTCTTCACCTATGAAGCATTCTGCGTACATTGACAATGAAGCAAAGCATCCTGGCGTAGCCAACGCACCAAAACCGACAACAGCAGATTAATATACGCCCAGTAGTAATATCAAGTGTCGGACAAACATTCTCCATCTTTCTGCTGCGATTTACGTATCGGCCTGTATTGATCAATAAATAACTTTGCATTATTTATTTATTTATTTATTTATTCGCAATAGTGTAACGTAAGGCTAATGCCTTTTTACATTTCTTATAAAAGAAATGTATAGAATTCGCTCAAACTTTCAAGATTTTTTCCGAGGCCCGGAGGGCCGAGTCTTATATACCAATCGACTCAGCTCGACGATTTGGGACAATGTCTGTGTGTGTGTGTGTGTCTGTGTGTGTATGTAACGGACAAATTCTCATTCGTATTTCTCAGCAATGGCTGAACCGATCTTATCCAAACCAATTTTAAATGAAAGAACTAAAAAACAGTATGAACGCTATTAATTTGTTTTTGATTCTGATGTTTAGTTTCCAAGATATGAATGTTTGAATGCGCAAAAAATGGACTATTATCAAAAGAGATATTTAACATTAAATGCGGACGAAAGATTTTTATCATTTCCCATTGCCAGAAATATGACCAAAAACATGTAATCTATTATTAACGCCAAAACGGCTTATTTTAGGTCAATAGTATCTTCAGAGAATTTAATGGAGGCAATATGCCCTTTCTTTTGGTATTGTGCTTTTGCTGATTAATCCCCCTATGAATGAGATATTTTCACAATTTTTTTTACAAGTGCTTATATCGAAATAATGCATTCAGCAAATTTGTAGCTCTTACTTTTGCAAATAACTTTACTGAAGACTTCAAATATCTATTTTGAATACCTTAAAAGTTATGGCTTGTTGTTTGTTGATTACTCTTTGTCGCCTATTTATTGTTCAATATAGTAATAATCCATTGAAATAAGCCAAACATTATTTCGATAAAACGAATTTTGTATTTCATTTTACTATCTACAACCGCTAGTAATAATCACCGCACACTTCCAAGTTGTCTGGAAGGAACTTGATAACTTATCAGTACAAAAATGTTCAATTGTGCGAAGCTTCTGACTGCAATTTTTCTAACTTATGACCATCGGATCGATCTGAAACATATCGGAAAATGAAAAGCGAAATAAATAACTCCAAGCAACGGCGTAGCCAAGAGAAGGTTTTCGAGTTTAACACCATACAACTCCCCCCCCCCACCACACAAAAAATTGGATTGAAGTTGAAAATTTATTGATGCAGACTGATTTAATTCAATATTACAATAATAATTATCTGATCCGTAGATTGATAACCTGTTGTTGTAAACATCATGAGGACTTTTGATAAATTGTCGGAATGGGGTCCTGATATGTAACTGATCTCTTGGTCTTGATTTAACAGTTGTCTAATAGCATCAATATCAAATTTCTGCCTGAAAACATTCCAATAGAAAATTCCAGAGTTCTGTAATCAATCATAATCCTCAGATTTATTTTCAAATTGATCTCGTTTTTGTAGAGATGTACTGTCTTTATTTAATAGGAAGCGAAGTTAAAATTGATTTAATGTCTATGAAACATAGAACTGCTCACCAAAAAATGCATAAATTTCAACATTTGCTAAAAATGTTTTTGCCTTTCTCATTCACTCTAAAATTCGTCGATCTAATCCCGACCGGGAGGGCCGAGTGTCATATGCTAAATGACTCAGTTCGTCGAGATCGGAAAATATCTGTGTGTGTATGTGTGTATGTGGAAAAAAATGTGACCTGGCTGGATCGATTTGCACAAAGTTAGTCTCAAATGAAAGGTACAATCTTCCCATCGGCTGCTATTGAATTTTTTATTGATTGGACTTCCGAAGTTACGAGTTGAAGAGTGCAATCACACAGCAAATTCCCATATAAACTGAAATGAAAAATTTTCAAAATCAAATTTGTATTTGATGCCAAATGACATTATAATGCATGAAACATTGAGATTTGATGTAAACTCGAAAAAATAACGTTTGACAAAAATTGATTTGTTTGGACTTTGGTACTTTTTTGCTCTGTTTTTTTTATGAAAAATTAATTCTGCATAATTTTAAAACTTCAAAAATTACGGTTTCGGAATTATGCCGTTTAGACATTAAGATCGATTTTCACCAAACCCCCACCAATTGTAAAATTGGTATTGTAAAAAAACGTAAGGGCGATACTTCAATGCTGATAGGTGGGACCGAAAAAGCAAACAATCGGCAAAGGGACTATATACTATATATATACAATCATTTTGTCAATTTCAATAGCAAAAACAAATTTTAATTTAATAATTTCAAATACTTCATGAAGTTTTGGGTTTCGATCACTGAATCACGCAATCTAGGATGTAAAAAACACAATAGTTCTTAAATAGGAAATAAAACCAAGTCTGGAAATATGCACTGTTGATTTTCTTTGAATGGTGGATTTTTTCAAGAAAAACCGTTGATTTCTTAATTCTCAGTCGCGTTGGAAATTTGAGTAAAGTATAAACTTCAAATCGATTAAAAAAAAATTCGATTTTTTTTGGCTCAGTACAATATACATAACCCCATTAGAAATATCAGTTTTCCCACCACAATGCATTGATTGAGGAATTTAGATATTTTATTAACAGAGCATTAGCAATAATTCGTTGGTATGTCTATTTTATGGGCCATTTTTTTGCCTTCCCATTGATTTGGTTTGAGATTTCTAGCACTGATGTTGTCCTATGCTGATTTGAGTGATTCTCTGAGTCCTGCCACTATCCCATGTAGTATGTGTTATCAAAAACATCGCGAAGCATCAAGTTCTAAACGATATAATATCCGAAGAGAGTGATAAGAGTTATAAGAAATGTCTCATCACACTGTTAGGTGGATTAAAAGCGTTTTTAATGTTACAAGTGGTATCAAAAACTGAATTATTCTTTTGTTAATGTTTGTTGCTCTCAATCGGAAAACAGCTATTGTAGTAGTAGTAGTATAATTAGGTTGAATTTAATTTGGCTAGTAATTCTAATTTAAATTTGCTTTTAATTCTACAAGTTTTAATGGCTACAGGCAGACCATTCCATCTATTAACACTTCTTACAAAGAATGATTGATTGTAATAAGCAGAGCTGTTGTTTGGTACAATGTAGCTTTTTGATCTATAACTTTGTAGAGGTCTCAACTTTTCGTACAGGTAATGGGGTTTTTGTATATTTATGATTCCGAATAATGTCACATATGAGCGAAAAATATAGAATTTCGAAAAACTACAACCAAGCAGTGATGATTGAAGATGTGATACTCTTGAATATCTTGAAAGATTATATATGTATCGAACACACGAATTCAAGGCTACCATGAGTTTGTTCAGTGCGGCCATGGTTGCATTGCTGTAAAAAACATCTCCATACAAAAAATGCGGTAGTATTAGAGTTTTGAACAAATTCAATTTAGTTTGAACGCCAAGGTGTCCAGTAGGGTGGGACAAAAAATAGATTCCAGCTCCGAGCAACTTTTCAGGTACCATTTGGGTCCTAGAACAGCTGTGCTAATTCTTAGCTCGATCGGTAAAACTATATTTTTGCGCCCACTGTTTAAAGTTTACATGGGATTTTGTATGGGAAAGTTAACTTTTACAAAATAATTCCTCCAGGAGTCACCCATTACTTCCTAAAAATAAATCGTTATGTGGCTTATATAGGAAACTTAACAAAGAAACAAAGTCTCGAAAACCACGAAACGATCTGATGCTTGAGAAAAAATTTATTAAGCAGAAACCGATTGATGCTCTGACGATTGATAAAATATTCATTTTTTCTAGCACCACTGCTGTTGGTTGTCCAATTATACGCAATTTTGTTTTAATCCTCTCTTAACGTGTCTAAATCGTTTATCTATACTATTTGGCCACTTCGCAAGGTTTTGATGGATAAATTAAAGCTTCTTTTGTACATAATAAGAGAAAGTTAAATATTTTGTATAAAATAAGACCGTCAGAAGCAGTGATGCTATGAAAAGTGAGATTTTCATCAATCTTCAGGGCATCAATCAGTTTTTGCTTAATAACTTTTTCCACAAGCATCAAATCGTTTTGCAGTCTTCTAGATTTTGTTTCGTTGACAAATTTTCTATAAAAATCAGACATCTGTTTATTTTTAGGAGATAACAGACGACTCTCGGAAGAATTAATTTGCAAAGGACAATTTTCCCATGCGAAATCCCATGTAAACTTTAAACCGTGGGCGCAAAAATATAGTTTCACCGATCGAGCTAAAAATTTGCGGAGTTGTTCTGGGAGCTAAATGGGACCCAAAAAGTTACTCGGAGCCAAATTTTATTTTTTTCATATAACCATGTCCCACTCTAGTGTCCAGTTGTCAAGCATAAACGTTTGAGAGTCCCATAAATTTTTCCGCACTGTATGTTTATATGAGCATCCCATTCTAGACGTGATGTTAAAACAACACCGAGACTCTCTACACGATCTACAAACTGGATTGGTACATTGTTCAAATATAAACACGGTGAATCAAAAAGAATTTTACGCTTCTGTATGAATATGGCTTTTGTTTTGGATGAATTAATTAATAGTAGATTCTTCAACGACCATCGATGTACCCTTTCAAGATCGCTATTTATTTTTCGAGCCATCTCCTGCAAACTCAAGCTCTCATGGGCACAAAAATAAATTTGTACATCATCAGCAAATAAACGCACATGGCAGTATTTCAGTACAGACGGCAGATCATTTATAAATAATGAAAAAAGGAGTGGTCCCAGAACAGATCCTTGTGGTACGCCTGATTGAATGCTATGGAATGATGATAAGACGTTATTACAGAATACTGCTTGCGTACGTCCACATAAGTAAGATTTAATGAAGTTGGCCGCTGTGTTGGAAAATCCGAAAGAAGAGACCAATTTTACTAATAATTTGTTGTGCGAAACTCTGTCAAAGGCCTTTGCAAAATCGATCAACAAAAGATTGGCTACACCTCGTTTGTCAATAGTTTGAGCAATATCATCATGCACTTTCAATAGAGCTGTTTCAGTACTATGAGAGCAGCGAAATTCAGATTGTAATGGACTCAAAAACTGCATTTGATCTACAAAACTCACGATTTGGGTTTTAAGCAGCTTTTCAAAAACCTTAGAAAGTGTACTGAGAAGGCTAATTGGGCGATATTTTGTTATGTTTGTAACATTGCTTCTTTTTTTAATGGGAATTACTTTGGCACGCTTCCATTCGCTTGGGAAAATCGAGGTTTTGATGATGGAATTAAACAGGTGGACAATCATAGGAAGTGCTAATGGCAGGAAATTTTTTATGAACTTTATTGAAATGTTATCCAAACCTACAGCAGCGGAATTAATCGAACAGACTGCGTTAACAACTTCAAAGTTTTCGACAAATTTGAAATAGAAACCACTGGATCGTTCAGGAAATTGGGGAATCATTTGATCATCAGTTGTATAATTTGAAGAAAAATATTCGTTCATGTCATGCGATGTGAACTACCATGAGCTGTACATTGAATGATGATTTGTTGCTCCCAAGCATTACTAGATATCGATACTCTGTGCAACTTCAGCTAGTCCCGATCAATAACGGAGTTGCAACCCGAGAAAGTCGCACAAGCTCAAGTTATTGGATACGCGATAATCACAAATAAAAATCCATTTAATAAAAACGTTGCCATGTGATGAATCTTCGAGAGCAAAGATTCTATGCTGCTCCTAGCAATGACAGCTTCATCGTTCGTTCGCAGTTTGCGCATCTAGTGGCCCACTATCATGCTTTTTCAAACCCTTTTGCTTGGGATGTCATCCATGGTTATCAACATCAGTGAGCACACCTTGGACTACTTTGTGATGATATTAACATATATCGAAACTTAGTTCTGCACGAAAAACCGCATGACTTGGAAAATCAGCATGAAAAAGCATAAAAAATCGCTAAAAAGTTTTCAGTGTATGTATATCGAAACATTGTTTCTGGCATGTGTTTAAACCGTTATTTTTCTTCTAAACTCTCGGGCCACTCAAATATTTTTTTTGTCTCGCGACGTGCTTGCGCTGTTCAATTATGAAGGTTCTTCAATGACAATCACAATCCAGGACCTGAACAGTTTTCCATGCTGCCGCCAACGGCAAACTCAGTGCATACGGTCTATCAAACGACTCGGTTCCGTTCGTCTCTACACTCCCCATCCAATCAATGTTTGCACACTTTGACTATTTTTACATTAAATACTCTCTAAACACACTCGTTCCTGTTCGCTGAGATGAAATATGACGCGAGAAAATATCTACGTCCGCCTTCCCAATATCCCGTCTTTATGTTGCATAAATTTACAATAGACTGCCAAATGAAGCCTACGAACTGATTGCAATTCCACGGCATATCTCACAAGCGCCAAAATGTCTCTTTACCGAAGGACCGTAATTACACCCACTGTCAGGATGTAGCACGGTCACTCTATAGATCATTATGATAACAACTTCGATTGTAACAGTAATTGCCTATGTGTGCAGCATCCAACGAGCAGCCTCTCTTGATTATATCGGAACACGCCGGAACCCACTGCCACTGAATTTCAAAACGATACGTGGGTCGAAGTAAATGAATAGTCCCGGGAACATCATGCTAGGTACCTTGTATCGGCTCGGCCATGAATCCACCCTGGTTCCATTTCTTGTCAAGGATCAAATATTGATTTATACTTCGCAAACTCATCACGCACCGACGACGACTAGGCGAATATCGTGGTGGAACGTGTGTCAAACCCAACGATTAATCTTATTAGTGAATCATACATCAATGAGTAATTACGGGATTCAACACTGTTAACTAGCAAATACGCAGAAGGTACACGTTTCGTTCAACCTGGCTGGAAGTTGTATATGAATTTCTGAGAACCGGGGAATTTGCAGACACATAAGGGACGAAATATAAACTCCCGATTAATTATGTTCGGGTCAGCGATCCATCACCATCATGCACCCAATCGGTTCGTCTTTGTTGGGATCTCGTTTCTTGTCGCGATTTCATTATGATTAAATTACCCGGTCGAAAGATTATACCTACTACACGGGCAGGAAATGAACGAGCAGTTTGCCGTCCGGAAACTGATTTTGAGGAAGCACATTGAAGCGAAATGGTTTTTTTTAATTGTTCACCAACCCAACATTCAACAACGTTCAAGCTTTCTAGTAGCGAAAACTCCCCTAATCGCCGGACCGGATCTGTTTACGAAGTGTTTTATATGCAAAGTACGAAAATTAATATTTAGTGACTTTTCTGAGTGAGGCAGGAAAAACAGCACAACTGCTATCAGAAGCACTAGGTATACCTACACTTCATCGGGTCGAGCAGCAATCTGCTAGGAAAGTTTTCCACGCGATATACTCACCAGCTTGTGGGATGGAACTTTTTCATTATTCTAGGTGCTTCCCTTCCCTTGGTCGCTGGCTGACCGGGAATCGAGATTTCGGCAATAAGCCAAAGCAACTTAGCGACACAAACCGAATCCAAATCACCGTAAATAACTAAACCAACAGAAACTGCATCCGAAAAGTTTCTTCCCCTAGTCGGTTTGTATTACTATTTTTTTTCGAGCATCCTGATCGTACGAAAAGGAAAAGGCTGCTGAATGGAATGATACACAGCCGCTCATACACACACACGGATCCTGGCTTGAGGGATACTAGATGTGACGGTTCTGCAGCACCGGAGTGCCAGGAATGGGTCAGCCAAAGGCTATGACAACTTTGGTATCCTCCGTGGTTGCCGTAATTGTATTAGCTGCGAATCAGGAGCAACAAAAACTTGGCAGTCGAGTCAGGTGCTAGTGCATGTGTGCTCAAACGATGCATTAAACATACTGAATTGTGCCGGGGTATATGTGGCTCAGCAAAAAGTACGATAGAATAATTGTGTTTTAATTTTTTTCGACCGATGCAATTTTGGCGCAAAAAAGAGACGTCCTGTGTAAATTGTGTAAGCGGCATTATTCTGTAAATAACATTGCCCTGGAATTTGACCAATCTAGCATGGAATGTTCATGTTCACTGTAGAATACTTCCAAATAGATAATAATTGCAAAAAAATGTCAGTCAGTATTCTCGAACGCTGAGCCTTTCCGATTATTAATTAGCCATGAAACAAATTAACAGTCATGTTTTTGTAGTGAAGATCCTCAGCAAAATTAAATTGTTCTTGTTTCATGTATTAGGGACCATTCATAAATTACGTAACGCTTTTAGGGGGGGGGGGGGAGGGGGTACGACAAGTTGTGACAAGTTGTGACATAGGGGGGAGGGGGTGTTAACTAGATCGTTACGTAACATGTTTTCATCGAAGAAAAAAAATTTTTTCTTGGAATTTGTTACGTAACAGGGGAGGGGGATGTAAAAATTTGTGACACTTTGTTACATAGGGGGAGGGGGGGGTCAATTTTGGGCAATTTTTGCGTTACGTAATTTATGAATGGTCCCTTACTAATTGTTTTGCTTTCATCTATTTGACCTGGATCGTCTCTTAATGTGGAGATAACGATGTCATACGGCTGAAACAATCGGTTATATCATCACAGCTTAACATGTGATAGCAACCTTACAGGAAACTTTAGGATAAAGAAGATGATTTCAAACAATAGCATCGCAAAGGCCTAGATTTGTACAACTTTCCAGGATCATTGAATTTGGCCAACCGATTCCCTGAATCAATTATGAAAATATCGTACATCGAAATACCATCTGAACATCATTTGAATGAGAAAGTTTGCTCGTTAAAACCAATCGGCGTACAATCCTAAAATTGAAATCGTGTAAAGAGCCTTTTTTTTGGCCCGTGCGCAGAAAATTCTCAAGGGGGAGGGGGGAGGTGTTGATTTTTTAATGTTTATTTTAAAAGAAACGTACAGAAACCCTCAAACTTTGAAAATTTTTTCAGAGGCCTGGACCAAGTCTTGTGAACCAAACGACTCAGCTCAACAAATAGGGTAAATGTTTGTTATCGAGAAGGAGTCATCAAAAGGCACCGCTGCATAGTGGTCGGAAACCCCAAAACCTGTTTTAATCCACCTGGAGGTGCAACTGTGCCTTTCTCATTTCTTCAAACTATGATTTAATAGCTGGTTCGTACAATATAACATTATGGAAATATATAAGAGCACCTTTTTGCATTCATCGCGGTATCGGTTTGAATCGGAGTTTTCTATGTGATCGCACTCCACAACCCGTAACTCCGGAGCCGGAAGTCGGATGAAGATGGAATTTAATATCAGTTTCTGGGGACGCAACACCTTTCATTTAAGACTAAGTTGATCAAATCGGTCTAGCCATTTTCGAGAAACCAATATAACCGTTATTCTGAATTTGGATGCTTCCGGATCTGTCGATGGTGGCCAGTGTGACCAAAGAGACTTTGAATGACTGTTGGTGACCTAGATCTACAAATTCAACAGTTGTCTTTACATTTTGGAAAAAAAAATCACCTTTTTACATTCATCGCATAATTCGTTAGAATCTGGATTTGCTGCGTGATCGTACGTATCACCCTGTAATTCAGGAACCAGAACTCGGATCCACACAAAATTCAACAGCAGCTGATGGACCTTTCGTTTAAAATCAAGTTTGTCAAAATCGGTTCAGAAAATTCCGAGAAACCGATGTGGACAAATCAACAAATTTTGTTTTGTAACCATACTCTTCAACTCGTAATCCGGAACAAGATGTCGGTAGAAAATGAAATTCAATAGCAACCTATGGGAATATTATACCTTTCAATTGAATCTTAGTTTGTAAAAATCGGTTCAGCCATCTCCGAGAAACCGATGTGGACATTTTGTTAACAAATCCGCACATACATACATACATACATACATACATACATACATACATACATACATACATACATACATACATACATACATACATACATACATACATACATACATACATACATACATACATACATACATACATACATACATACATACATACATACATACATACATACATACATACATACATACATACATACATACATACATACATACATACATACATACATACATACATACATACATACATACATACATACATACATAAATACATACATACATACATACATAAATACATACATACATACATACATACAGGGGGGCAGCAGGGACAGGAAGGACAGGAGTCTAGGGGCCTAACGAACCCCCCCCCCACAGCCCTACTGCGAGTTGGGGAGTTTTGCTAGGATATGGTGGGGCTAAGATTGGGCTCTTCTGAACCTCTAAAAAATGCCATAACTCCGAAAGCAGCTCCGACGAAGCGAGTCTGTGCCGCTTCTGCTAAGATCCTAAGATTCCAATAATCTAAGATCTGGGCAATAAAAGCACTCTAGCCCAACCGGAGTGCCAACCGGCACATCAGGATCGACGCCAGTAACATCTTGATTATGGTATACTGGCCATGGCGAACGGCAACGGACAGGACACGGATGACGAAAAGGATGGCGACTTAGGGCTGACAGACGTGCTGTTCTACTCCCTGAGTAAGGAAAGATGACACCGACTTGAAATGGCGAGTGGGCTAACAGCATGGCTGCCTCCGTTCCAACAAAACCCTGGCAGGTCTCCGGGTACGTTCGAATCTCGCCATCATTTGGTTGGTGGTACTAGGTTCGGTTGAAGCATTCCCGATTTACGCCGATCCGGCTCTGAACACTACTCCCCATGAGAGATGGTGTCAACCCTTGCATGACCTCACTGCTGCTTTTCGGCAGCATAGATAATCATGGGATCACGAGAGGCGACTATGTGCAGCGAGTGGAGATAGCGGCCCGGAGTTGGGACCCAATAAAATAAAATGGAGAAACAACAAGCAACCGATATAAATGGAGCAGGCACGGCAAATCCGTTTGCCAGAGGTGGGTTGGTGAGGTCACCACCACCAATAGTAGCTGAAGTCACCCAGCAAGAGCAGGAGGAGGGGAAGCCGAAGCAACAGCAACAGCAGCAACAAAAACAGCCGGAGCAGAGCGGAAGGAGCTACACCCCACAAACGCCAAAGGTAGTGGTAGCGAGGCACTTGGTGGAGGAACTCCACAAGTTCGTGGACATGAGAAACAATGTCCACAAAGACATTAAGGAGATGGTCATCAAAATCCGGAAGGCGCTACTGTCTGCCGTGAAAGAGTACGATACGGCAACGCAGAGGGCAGATTCAGCTGAGCGAGCATCCGCGTCGGCTAAGGCTACTATCCTCCTAGCCCCTCCGAAACAGGGTAAGGAGAGGCAGATTGGAGTGGAGAACACGCCAGTTCCCATAACTCCAAAGAGGACAAGATCCTCACCAGGAGAAGAAAGACCAGGCGGGTCAAAGAGGCAGACGCTCGAGGATGCTGTTGCTGCCGAAGAAAAGGACGCCACCTTACAGGGTGAAAGCTGGAGCACCGTTGTAGGTCGGAAGGAGAAACGCGGGAAACAGCAAAAAAAGAAGGAGGAGCGAAAAGGGGAGCAGAAGAGGAAATCAGAACCCTCGGCTCGTCAGAAGGCGCCTAAGGGAGAAGCCGTGCTCGTCAAAGCAAATGACGAGACTACGTACGCAGCACTGCTCAAAAAGGTCAGAGAGGACCCGGAGCTGAAAGATTTGGGGGAAAACGTGTTAAGAGTCAGGCGTACCCAAAAAAATGAGATGCTCCTCGAGCTTAAGAAGAATACTACGACTAGTAGCTCTGCCTTGCAGGAGACTATAACTAAATCAATGGGCGGAAAGGCAGAAGTTAAAGCCTTAAGCCCGGAGATGGTAATCGTGTGCAAAGACCTCGACGAAATAACGACGGAAGACGAGCTGAGAGGTGCTATGAAGCAGCAGTGCAAACTGGGCGAGGTGCACATGACGATCCGGTTAAGGAAGGGATACGGAGGAACGCAGATAGCGATGATACGTTTACCGGTAACCGCTGCAGACAAGGCACTGGAGGTAGGTAAGGTTACAGTTGGATGGTCGAGATGCCTACTGAGAGCCGCCCCACGAGTAAACAAACAAGCAGAGAAATGCTTCAAATGTTTAGGCTTTGGACATTTAGCAGGGGCTTGCAAAGGCCCGGACAGATCCGGGATGTGCTGGAAATGCGGAGAGACGGGCCATCTTGCGAGAGACTGCACGCAGAGGCCGAAGTGCTTGCTTTGCACCCCAGCGGAAGGGAACGACCATCAGACGGGTGGCTTTAAATGCCCAGCGTACAAGAAGGCGACTGCAGGCCAACGGTGATGGAGATGACCCAGATAAACCTGAATCACTGTGATACCGCACAGCAACTGTTGTGGCAGTCTACGACAGAAACTATGTGCGATGTCGCTTTGATCGCAGAGCCTTATCAAGTCCCCCCTAATAACGGTAACTGGGTGGCGGATAGATCAGGAACCGCAGCGATACAAGTAATGGGAAGATTCCCTATCCAAGAAGTGGTAGAACGTTCCTATGAGGGTTTCGTGATAGCCAAAATCAACGGCATCTTCGTATGTAGCTGTTACGCTCCCCCAAGGTGGACAGTAGAGCAGTTCAGCCTAATGCTGGAGCAGTTAACCGAGCAGTTGATCGATCGGAAGCCGGTAGTCATTGGTGGTGACTTCAACGCCTGGGCTGTGGAATGGGGCAGTAGAGTAACCAACACAAGAGGGTGTATCCTGCAGGAAGCTCTAGCGAAGTTAGACGTACGATTGTGCAATGAAGGCTCTGTTAGTACATTTCGGAGAGACGGGAGGGAGTCCATCATAGACGTCACATTCTGTAGTCCCTCATTGACGGCGAACATGAATTGGAGAGTATGCGAAACGTATACGCATAGTGACCACCAGGAGATTCGCTACCGTATCGGCCAACGGAACCCCGCGGCAGTACAGAGAAGGGTGACCGGCGAACGAAAGTGGAAGACGAAAGCCTTCAACAAAGACCTCTTTGTTGAGGCACTTCGGCCGAACGGCGGGACCGAGAACGTGGATGCGGCTGACCTAACAAGAAGGATTGTGGCGGCTTGTGACGCCACAATGCCGCGAAAACTGGAACCACGCAACAAACGGCGTCCAGCTTACTGGTGGAACGAGACGCTTAGTACGTTACGCGCTGCTTGTCTCAGAGCCAGAAGGCGGGCCCAAAGAGCAAGGTCGGAACCAGATAGAGAAGAGCATAAGGCATCGTTTCGGGAAGCTAGGGCCGCTCTAAAACGGGAGATCAGACTTAGCAAGTCAGAGTGCCACAAGGAGCTATGCCGAGAAGTAGACGCCAATCCCTGGGGTGACGCATACCGAGTCGCGATGGCGAAAATGAAGGGTCCAACGACGCCAGTCGAAATGTGTCCGAGCAAGCTGAAGATAATCGTCGAGGGTCTTTTCCCGAAGCACGATCCAACTATATGGCCACCGTCACCGCACGGCGAGGAAGAAGGAACAAACATGGATCGGCAAGTGACTAACGACGAGCTAGTAGAAGCATCGAAGCGCCTAAAACCAAAGAAAGCCCCTGGTCCGGATGGAATACCAAACGTGGTACTGAAAGCTGCGATCCTGGCATATCCGGACATGTTCAGGATAGTGATGCAGAAGTGCCTAAATGAAGGCAACTTCCCCGAAATGTGGAAGGTCCAGAAGCTGGTGTTGCTGCCGAAGCCAGGGAAGCCACCTGGCGACCCGACCTCGTACAGACCCATATGCCTGCTGGATACACTCGGAAAACTCCTGGAAAGGATCATTCTTAACAGGTTGACGAAATTCACGGAAGGTGAGCGCGGACTGTCCAAGATGCAGTTTGGTTTCCGCAAAGGAGCATCGACAGTGGATGCAATTCGGATAGTGCTCGAGAGTGCCGAGAAGTCATCTAAACAGAAGCGAAGAGGAGATCGATACTGCGCTGTGGTCACGATAGATGTGAAGAACGCGTTCAACAGTGCCAGCTGGGAAGCCATCGCTGCAGCGCTGCATAGAATGAGGGTTCCCGACTATCTGTGCCAGATCCTGAAGAGCTACTTTCAGAGCAGAGTGCTACTGTACGAGACGAGCGAAGGACAGAAGTCATTGCGTGTCACAGCGGGCGTTCCTCAGGGCTCCATTCTCGGTCCAACCCTTTGGAACGGGATGTACGATGGGGTGTTAACGCTGCAGCTGCCTAGGAAAGTGAAAATCGTAGGTTTCGCGGACGACGTGTCACTAACGGTGATGGGTGAGACACTTGAAGAAGTGGAGGTGTCGGTGACGGAGACAATAGACGCGATCGAGAGCTGGATGAACGGGGTTAAGCTGCAAATAGCTCGCCACAAGACGGAGGTGTTGTTGGTCAGTAACTGCAGATCGGTCCAACGGATGCAGATCGACGTCGGAGGGCACGTGATTGCATCGAAACGTGCATTGAAGCAATTGGGAGTTATAATCGACGACCGGTTGAGCTTCAACAACCACGTTGATTACGCCTGTGGAAAGTCGGCGAAGGCAACGAACGCAATAGCGAGAATCATGCCAAACGTCGGCGGTCCGAGAAGCAGCACGAGACGTCTGCTATCTACTGTTTCGTCATCGATACTCCGATATGGGGTTCCTGCCTGGAGTGCTGCGCTGAAAACCAAGCGGAACCGTGAAAAGCTAAACAGGACATTCCGACTGATGGCCGTACGAGTCGCGAGTGCCTACAGAACAATATCGTCGGAGGCAGTATGCGTTATCGCCGGGATGATCCCCATCTGCATTACCCTGGCGGAGGACGTGGAATGCTATCAGCGGAGAAATGCACGTAACGCTAGGAGACAGGTTCGAGCGGACTCGTTGGCTAAATGGCAACAGGAGTGGGACAACGCGGAGAAAGGAAGGTGGACCCACCGACTCATCCCAAATGTATCGGCCTGGGTACATAGGAAGCATGGAGAGGTGAACTTCCATTTGACGCAGTTTTTGTCCGGGCACGGATGCTTCCGGAAGTACTTGCATCGGTTTGGACATGCTTCGTCACCCCTTTGCCCGGGTTGTGCGACCGTGCAGGAGACACCGGAACACGTGGTCTTCGAATGCCCTAGATTCGAAGAAGTTCGTAGGGGTATACCTGGTATGACAGCGGACAATATCGTCGAAGAGATGTGCCGTGACGAACATACCTGGGACGCTGTCAACAGAGTGGTCTCGAGCATACTCTCCGAGTTGCAGAGGAAGTGGCGTAGAGACCAACAAGAAACCGCAAATCGGGTTTCGAGAGAAATTCCGCCGCCGGGGAACTCTCCAACTGTGTAGACTAGGTCCACCGCCGGGGACCAGTTGAGTAGTGCGTGATGTAGCACCGAGTTGGGTCGTCGGGGCGCCTGGGAACCGGACGTCAAGCTTCACCGGAATCGCTGAACCGACCTCGACATCCTTCCGGGTAGCTCGTGAGTAGGCTATATCCACCGCCGGGGATTGGACCGAGTAGACCGCGTCGCAGAGCTAGCAGTGGGTCGTTGGGGCGCCGGTGAACCGGAAGTTACGCTCCAACCGGAATCGCCGGATAGACCTCAGCACCTACTGTATGGCCCGTTGAGTAGGCAAGATCCACCGCCGGGGACTAGATCGAGTAGATCGGGCGAAACGGAACGAGAGGAAGCCAAAGAGCTCATGAAATTGTGGTGCTAAAACAAAAGAAGAATCGGTACCGGGGGAGCCTCCTTCGCCGGGGAACTCTCCGTCGGCGTAAGCTAGATCCACCGCCGGGGACTAGACTGAGTAGACCGCGACGAAATACCACCAGTCGCAGGTCGTCGGGGCACCAGCGAACCGGACGCTCTGCTCCACCGGAATCGCCGAACTGACCTCGACATCTGGTTGGTTGGCTCGGTTTCGGGAGAACTTCTCTCGCCGGGGAATTCTCCGTCGGAGTAGGCTAGGTCCATCGTCGGGGACTAGACCGAGTAGTTCGCGAACAAGTCTGGTGCTCAAAGAGTAAACGGCGTTGAATGGTGCGAGAAGGGAGTTGCGGTGCTAACCGGCACAAGCGAGCCGCAGGGCTCAGTGAATTAGACAGTCAGAAGTTTGCCGCTCAGACTGTACTCGTAGGGGAGGAGTACTAAGCCTCGACTCACAGCCAGCTTTCCGACTGCCATGCAGAGCTTGCCAGTCTGTGTGGATGGTAGAGAATTGGTGGTGTGTAGAGGAGTGGGGCTGTAACCCTACGGAAGAAACGAACTAGGAAGTAGTTGAATTAGAGTGCGTGCTATGCACATAAAAACCCCTCCCCGAAGTAATGCCGTAAGGTAGTGCCGGGGAGGAATCAGGTTCTGGGCAAGAGCAGTGGTTTTTAGCGGGTCGGGTGATGGCAGCCCAAACCCGTTCCCTGACAATGGGGTTTTTGTACATTTTTCCTCACTCAGGGTTTTTCTGAAAATTTTTTTACTGCTCTCAAAAAAAAAAAAAAAAAAGAAAAAAAAAAAAAAAAAAAAAAACATACATACATACATACATACATACATACATACATACATACATACATACATACATACATACATACATACATACATACATACATACATACATACACACATACATACATACACACAGATATTTTGCGATCTCGGCGAACTGAGTCGAATGTTATATGAGACTTGTCCCTCCGGGACTCGGTTAGGTCGGTTTTTGGAGTAATTGCATAACCTTTCTATATGAGAAAGGCCTAAGAATAATATTTAATTAGCTTAATCAGCATGAGTTCAATGTTATCTTCATGTGATTATATTTTGAAATGTTGGTGGAATGGGATTGAAAGTAGAGGGAATGGAAGGTTAGTACAGTGGGAGTGGAGGATGCGTCCGAAATCCTTCATCTTACTGTTACTAATAAAAAAAAAGCTTGTCGAAACGTGAACCGATCCGTCAGAGAAGCCGTCCAACTTGACATACATCCCTTTCCCGACACCCTCGCAAAGTTTCGTCCTTGGTTTCTTCATTGACTTGTTTCTAGAGTGATCGAGCTCAAATGCAGTTTATTTTTATCCTGAACAGGAAATTAGTAAATTACATAATAAAGTTTATAATAAACAGAATCACTCACTAGAACTGCAGACGAGATATACAAGATTTCAGTGGGCCATGATTCTAATTGTGACATTGAGTGTACTGTTTAAATGTACGGGCGTGGGAACTTTACTATCACATGGGAATCATCATCGTTCTAACATTTTTGTTCGAAAAATCTTGGGCGTAGTTGTGCGTGGATGATCGCGATTGTATGTTCGTTTTTGTGTATCATCGTGAAGGGCTTGGACGTTTGTAAGTTATCGTGTTCGATAGCGTGGGCATTTGTATGTAGCGTGGGTGTTTGTATTTATTTATTTATTTAATTTATTCAATGAACTTAAGACCTATGCCTTTTACGTTCTAGTTATAAATGATAGGAAGAAGCGTTTCTAAAAATATTATTAATAACCAAAAATTTAAATTTAATGAAAAACTAACATTTACACACAATTTAGATGCTCCATATATTCTGTAATGCACTAGGTAACAAATTCCAAAACGCAATACCTCTCACAAGTAATGAATTAGAATAGTAATAAGTTCTGCAACGGGGAATGTGATACTTTTTTCCTCTTTGACTTCTTAAAGGTACAAAGTTTTGTAGAAGATAGGCCGGACACTTTGTTGTAACGATGTTGTGTACTAATATTACAGTGCGACACTTTGCAAAATTGGCAAACGAACATCCAATCAAAGCAGGTTGAAAACGTGTTATACTTGAATATCTATTAATATTGAAAATAAATCTACAACAGCAGTTGAGAGCTACTTTTAATCTATTTAAACTAATGGCTGTTGCTTGAGTGAGAATAAAATCACAATAGAGAAAATGTGGGTAGATTAGGCTTTTGAATAAAAACAATTTTGTTGATGAATTGAGTAACCAAGCTTTAAATCGAAGGGTTCTCAAGGGTTCTATTTTACCGCATTGTTTAGCAATGAAAGAATCCCACTCAAAATTTTTTTGAATTGTTACACCCAAACTGCAAACGGTATCTGAAAATTGAATCTGATTGCCATCGATGAAAATATCAGGTTTTAAAGCATCACGTTTCGAACGAGAGATAAATATTGCTTGCGTCTTACTACAATTCAGTATAAGAGAATTATCACCGGCCCATTGAAAAATTCTATTTAGATTCCTGTTTATAAGATCTGAAACTTGATCCCGGCTCATGTTAGAACAATCAAAATAAATTTGTTCATCGTCGGCGAACATATGAACACCACACCCGTATAATTTGGATGGCAAATCGTTAATATATAACGAAAATAGTAAAGGGCCAAGTACAGATCCTTGTGGTACACCTGATACAATTGGCAGCAATTCGGAAAAACTACTATCGATAAAAACTGTCTGCTGACGTCTTGTTAAATATGAACGAATTAGTTCAACAGCTTAGGGTTAAATCCAAAATTATTTTTCAATTTCTGACACAAATTATTATGCGATATAGTATCAAATGCTTTAGAAAAATCGAGCAGAATAAGAACGACTGATGATTTCTTATCTAGAATCACACCAATGTCATCACATACCTTAATCATAGCTGTTTTGGTGCTGTGACCCGAGCGATATCCCGATTGGAATTGATGTAATAAACTATTACTAGCAATGAAAAGTACCATTTGTTTTTTCAAATTTTTTTCAAGCGCCTTTGATAAAGTACACAGGATACTAACTGGTCGCATGTTATCAAGATTTGTATGTCGCGGACTGTGAATCTGATACCTAAATTGCAGTGCACCGGTCCAGATGCTAGAAGGGAATGAGTTCTTCCATATCACTAGAGTTCTAGAGTTGTTCAATGAATATGCACGTCATTTTTTCTGATTGGTCCAACTGAAGATGTGGACCTAGGCTGCTAGGTCCAAGAGTAGCTTCCGGACGTAACCGATTTATTATCACGCGATTACGGGCGTTTGTAGATTCACTCTTGGTACCGCGTCTGTAAATTTATAAGTGATAAACGTTCACTTAATCACCGGGACGTTATCCTGTTTGTGGGATCACGGGCGTAGGTGTGCGTGAATGATCACGAAGGGCTCGAGCGCTTGTATGTTAACGTGTTTCCTGCGTGCGCTAGACTGTATGTAACTTTCCGTCAAAAAATCCGATTTTATAACCGTGTAGTCATTCTCATGTTCGCGTGTATTCTTGAGTGGACCGTGAATATGATACAGAATTTTTAGTGTATGGGGTGTAGAAGTGGGTGAACCTGACTCACGTCTATGTTGATTAACATAATTCCAAAACTTTCTTGGATTTTTACGAAGATTACTATGAATTTAATAAAGGTATAAACTGAAGAGAGACTGGCTCCAAAGCAAAGATCCAAAATACACATTCCTATTCTCTCACAATTTCTCTCATTACAACCATACAAACGCTCTTGCTCTTTGGTATAATACAAAACTGTTCACAAACGCGAACATGCAATCGCGATGATCCACGAATACCACGAACGCCCAGGTGCCTTAATCACCTAGTATGTACAATTGGGTATCAAAAAACTAGAGTATATTCGCGGTTTCTTATTTTATAATTATTATATTTTTATGATACTGTACATATATAAGTACATGTTGTATGGAATTCATACTAATTTTGTTGTAGAAAAGCTTACAAAATTACCGTGATATAGCAGTTGCCGCCAACCACCTCATTCTGTACCTTATGCACGATGGTCACAGTATCATCAAGAATATCAATTTGATGTTGTCGACGTGCCATTCTTTCCTCTTTAGAGGCCTCTTGAACACGCAGCTTAGCAATCGACGCCCATTCCCACGCGATGAACTCTCGGTCCTTGGAACCTAGATTTATGCCTTCAGTTGAACTATTCTCAAAAACATAATTCCAGCGCGCCCCAGTGCTTTATACTTGTTCCTCTACTGAACATTGCTGCGGTTAGATTGCATTTGGAAGGCAATCTATAATCCCCACGGTAGCGACTATCTGCAAATTGCAAGTATTCTGGTTGCAGTAGAAAACTGGAAAATCCAACCAGTGACATTCGAATTTTCTCTGATTCTAAACAACGGAACCACGCCGGAAGTAGTGCGCTGTATTCGTACGATGATGCGTTATACAACGCACTACTTCCGACATCATGGATTAGCACTAAAGAAGAGAAGAAACGGTTGTCGCTGGTTGGATTTTCAAGGTTTCAACTGTATCGATAATACTATTGCTAATGGCTCAGGGTCACCGAATGCAATCAATGTTTCGTATGATCATACACGAAAAAATTGAGTCCACACAAGATCTCCTTCAGAAAGAAGAGTACGGCTTGATTCTCAACACCGCAATTCGTGCTCAGATAAACCGCTTACCGGACGCGGACTCCCGCGGACGGCCTCCCAACCCATGGTGAGATAAAAGGGGCTCAGATGTGTACATGGAGAAGTAGAAATGCGTGACAACTCTAGGAAGTACCCAATGTTAGAAAAGACAATGAAAATCTTGATGAAAGCAAAGAAACGCGGTTTTTGGCGCCGATTCGTTGTCAAGAGAAACATCGATGAGCACTCTTTGTGGCCCTAACCGACGTATGCGAAACCGAAACCGCTTTAACGAATGAGTGGAATCTTGAAACCGTTGGATATTCAATGTAACAAAGAAAGTTTGCCCAGACTCTGTGCCGACACAGATGACCTATCGCGTCGCGTACCCCCACGATATTGCAAACGAACCACCGTTTTCGATGGTGGAGTTTCAATTACCGTCCTATCAGGCAATAATAATACTCCGGTTAGACAGAATCAAATTCAACATGTTAAAGAATCTCCCTGACTGCTAACAGGCGTTTGTAATTTGGATTGAACAAGTTCCTTGAGGGTAACACTGTTCCTCATGACTGGAGGCAAGTGGATGACATTCACAGCTCAAAACCGGGAAAACCCGCCTCCGATCACAGCTCATATCGGCCGATTGGATATACCTTGTACTTCAATTACTTGTCACAAAACATCAACTCTTCTTCGTATTATCCCAATCTTGCCAATTTCTTCCATGCTTCTGATTCAACCGTATTCCATTTCGACATATCTATGAGAGAAAAGTTCTGTGGCGTCCCAGATCACCATCGACCGGAAGCAATCCCAAACATTTTTATAATAAATTTCGAAAAGCTGACTGTAACAGGATATTTTACACTGACGGGTTAAGTCTCGACAGCTCCACTGACTTCGGTATATTAAATCTAAACCTCACCGCTTCATTCAATCTCAATGATCCTGCTTCAGTTTACGTCATAGAATTTGCTACTATTCAGTATACTCTGATACTTTTCTCACTAATCATTACATAATCGTTTCGGAAAACACTAGCTCAATAAAAACTCTTCGCTTCCGTATTTCCTGGGGAAAATAATGGAGCTCCTGAGAGCTTCAGCTGTACGATTGTACAAAATACCCTTAGTTTGGGTTCAGATAAAGACAAAACGGCAAAAAGTAACATTTTATTCTAAATTAAATGTATATCCATAGCTACTTAGTTTACTCTCATGCCAAATCTGTACATCTGAATAATTCCACACGGTAGCTCGGTGGACCGTCCTCAGGAAATAAAATAACAACGAACAGCGAAATCTAATGACGACAAATCAACAGTAATCCCAAAATTTACTTTTGTCATGCCACTCGGCGACATAAATCAAACCTTCTAGATCATTCCCGTCAATTGTGCTACTCTCCCACAACATGAATAGGCAAGTTATAACCTAATGAGCCATAAACACCTACTTGTGGCACTTTTTTCCCAGCATTTCCCGAGTGGTGAATCGTGTGAGAACGTACGTACACGCTGACGGTCAATCTCAACAACATTATCATTAGAATGTAGCGGCACGACCCGGAGGTACAAACAGTGTCATGTATCAGGACTTCTTCATCATTTGTTTTACTTTTTGCCGTACTTATCCTAGGAAACTTTTTTCTCAGTTTCACATCGTGAATCATGATGCCGCTAGTAAACTTTCGTGCAGGGAATAATGGAGTATGAGAAGAAGGCGCTGACTGCAGATTAGATATGGACATGATCGTGTGACGTGATGATGAAGGAAAACTTCTTCACGACTATACTGCAAACCTGTTTGCTCTTTCTTGGAGATCTGCGAAAAACTGTATTTCGTTCGTTTGGCTGGAAATTATCACACTTTTGCATCAATCATTACGCTCCTGGTTGATTCCCCCGGGTTCTCCGTAACCACTTTTTCCGAGAAAATTCTACTACTAGACGTTACGCGTTCCGTGCAACCTGGTGCTCGACATCACACAAAACCGTCATTCGCTCGTGCTGGAAGACGAGCGTTGGTAATTAATCATGCTTACCAGCTCGTAACGACGACGAAAACGATGATGATGGCAGGGGGATGGAGCGCTAAGACCCAACGGTGTCAAGTGAAGCGGAAATGGGTGGTGATGGTGACGTACCGCAGGTACCGGGACAGCTTTTATACAGAATACAGACAAAAAAGTAAAGGACGCAAAATAATAGCAAGGAAGCAGCCAGCTGTTGGAAGAATGTGGCAAATTCTACATATAGCCCATAAACCATTCAAGTGCTTCACTGCTGCTGCTGCTGTAGTGCGGATTCAGCGTGAGAGGTGGAACACAAAATGTCGACATCAAACGCGAACCGCACTGTCGGGAGATTGGATGCTACCGCAGCCGCGGGGTTCTTCGTGTGGGTAGGTGAAAATAACTATTTTGTTCCGTCTCCCACGGGGAGACCGAGGGGCAGTACAGCTGAACTTGTACGCAAATTTGAAACATTCTTCACGTGGGAAGCTTTGTCCGGTCTGGAATGTGCTTCGGACGACAATAAATAATGCGGTGTATATAAATTATTGCATATGAAGTAGAGATAAAGGGCATGGTTGACCTACTAAAGTTTTAGGTTGGATTTATTTGTAGTAAACTTTAATTTGAAAAAGTTTCTAAACTGAAGTAAGATGGAAGAAGTGACATTGTCAGGAAGAGTTATTATGAAAGGTTCATCATAAACAATCCGATTTAAACTTTAAACTGAGAGCACGAAAATGTAATTCATCTAAATAAGCAACGAACAAATCCTTTGCGTAATGCATTCAAACCGTGTCTCACCCAAATATACGTTTTTGTCAAAACAGTTTCAAGACGTTTCTTGCTTTACTGTTTCCAAGTAAAAAAATCTACTGTGAAATATTCAAACCGGCTATGCAGAAACAACACATTACAACATTTACTTTACTTCACAATGTTTTGTTTAATTTCAGTATTTTTTGTTGCAGTATAAATCGTACAGCTGTTCCCCGAAACTCTGAACGCAAATTAACCGCTCCAGATCCTTGCGGCTCGCAAATCCAGAAAAATCTTCAAGGACCAATTGCCTTCGGGCTTTGCTCAACAACAAGTTGTGCATGGCACATAATTTATTCAGCCTCACCATTATCACCATCAAAGACAGAACTAATTTTCTTCATTCTAAATTTCAAAACATTAAAAATTAATCTTTGCTGACTACGTCCAGGCCAGTGCTGCACCGTCGAACCGAGGAAACATCAGCTTGCGGGCTTCCGGTTCAAACGAGACTGGCTAAATAATCCCGTATGACCGCTTGAAATTTAGAAATTTTGTCTTCCTTTCTGGCCCGGATGACTGTCTCTGGCTAATATCGTAAATTTTGTAGCGCGAAACAAATAAAATACAGTAGTTCAAGCTTGTGCTGGGTTAGAAAATCCCTGACCACATCATAACTATTGGCATTTAATTTTCAATTGGTTTAATTGAACGTTGTTTATGTTCATAGTTAATGTCGTTTCCGTTTATGACGTTGTGCTACATTGCAGTGTGGCAAGAGAATGAGTCCAAATACATCCATGTATGCGGTGAACGCCCGTAGCGTGTGGTTGGCCTGGTTGGTCCCCGCCAAGAGCGCCAACCATTGAGGGGGGGGGCTGACATCTTCAACTGTTTTCTAATATAATTGGAATAAGTTATAAAATAAGTCAAAAGCAGTTACGAAATTTCTGTTCGCAAACTGAAAACGGAAGCTAACGTAAACTAAACGTAACTGGAAACGGAAGCCAATGTAAAAACAAAAGTGGCGCAAAACCTAGATTTTACGAACGGCTTCAGAAGACCACGCTACTACGCACAGTTGCTGAAGGCCGGACAAAACCTCAAAAAGTAGGGGAACTCGGGGCTATTCGCATCTACCTAAGCAATACGCCGTTTTAGGTGGATAGATGTGAAAGAACATATCGATAAAAGGTCCTGATTGATAGTTTGAAATTTCAGCTACATTGTGGTGCCGTAAACGCTCATTTGCACCATTCCATGGCAGCGCTAGGCGACGATTTGCAAAACTATGTTTTTCCATTCTTTTACAATGTAGAGGTAATACGGACCTCCCTAAGAAGCAATTCAGATCGTCAATATTTTCATTTTTTTACAATGGAATTATATTTAAGGTGGATGTACCAATAGTCGCATACTTAAGGAAAACATTTGCAAAATAATCGATGAATAGACCTATGTGCAATGTTAATACATTAAACAAAAGCTCTTAATCCCTACTTCACAGGAAAAATATAAAAATAAGTTTATAACCAATTTATGTATTCAAAACCATATATCACAATAGGAACACATGTACCAATAGTAGTGCAATCGCTAATTTCGGTTCCTATTGTTGCAAATCCCATTGATTTCTTATGGGACTTGCAACTATAGGTACACAATATCAACTATAGGTGCATGAGAACTCAAAATTAAAAGAAAATCTTCTTTTTCAATAGTTACTTGAGCAAATTTCAAGGATAACAGTTTTATTGTAACATAATTTTAGTGCGATGAATCGATAAAAAAATATTTGTCGATGGTTGGTACCTTGGTTAGGAGTGTAACCCACTACTGCAACTATTGGTACACCTTAACTATAGGAGCACCCACCCTACCTATGAAATATTTATTGAAGAAACTCCTTAAGAAGCAAAAAAATAAATGTGTAATGGTGTGCGTAGCCGCAAGTCGCTGAACGGTGGTTGATTGGCGATTTGCGGCAAAGCCAAAATTAGTCATGCGACACCTATGATTCAGCTCATGAACTGGCAAAGTGATACAGTTTGCTTTTTTTTACCCGTAAGTGAGTCGTAGCTTACACAAAATCTTCATTATCTTCTCGGAAAAAGCTTACCACTGCCAAAATATGAATCAAACGAGTAAGAAATTTAGTTTTATTTGCAATTATTCTGAAATTACAGCCATTTGCAACTATTTCACTCATACATTTCTTCGAAATGTAATCGGGGTATTATTGTGGTTATAAAAAATCGTTCCATAAATAAAGTTCCAACTCGAAACCGAGACCCAATCAGTACCAATGTCAAACTCCTTCATATTTTGAACTACGTAGGAGATTCAGTGAAGACTATCGGAGAGAAGGATCGGCTGTGCATGATACAAAGCTGACACTTTCCTATTAGCCGGATATGTTCTTTCCTCGCCTGATCTGGAGAGTTTCATGAATTTACACCATCTCATGAAGGTTTAGCTTAACTTAGGACAAACGGGAAATGCTGTTGCGGCGGCTACGGCGCTCAACAAATTACATTTCGAAACAGCGCGCATATAGCTCTGCGAATAATATTAGAAACCACTAGGTTTTACACTCTTCTCGCAAGATGTTTACTCATCATCTTATAAAATGATGGTTTTCCTTCATTTTCATAAACAATTATCAACAAATTGATCGGTAATTTGGAGTTTAAAAGTCTTTTTTTTACCAATGTTTACAGAAAATATATGCACTATGACAGAACAGAATCAAATCAGTAACACTTTCCTTCCAGCGCTATCTGCGAGCGGTTTCAACGTAGAATCGCCAATGGAATAGGGGGCCCGAATAGCCTTGTGTGCTTATTTCGCACAAAAGTGGCAAACGTCTTCAAAATATCTGTGTTTTCAACCAAACAAAAATCATTCCATAAAATAAGAACCTCAAGCTTTCCAAAACACTTAGCTGATATTTTTTCCACTTTTATTTATTGCTTTAATCACGGTTTTACCATTACAATGATTTTTATTTTGAGGATGGAAAAAGAATGAAACACGTTGTATCTCCTCTGACGGAGCATTTTTCCGGAAGACTGTACATATAGATTGGCTGTAGATTCGTCAATTCTGTTGATGCCAAGAGCTTAAAGGCATCGGACGGAGCATATGGTAGATTTCAAATCAATACACTAAGGAAACAGTTTTTAGGAGCTGTGTCTTGGTTGGTGGATTCTTGTTTACGATGCATCTAATATTATGATAAGTTGAATTACCAATCCAAATATCTTTTTGCACAATCGAGTAAAACAAAAATGCTTATGTGATCTTCTGTTGTTGAAAGTTATTACACATTCCTTTTATTTTTATTTATTTATTTATTTATTTGTTTCACACATGACGTAAGACTATAGTCTTTTAATTGTCAATTATAGCAGCCTTGTAGTCTTTCAATTTAAATTACATTCTAATTAATTAAACCTAGTATGTATCATCTAATTATAATATTCTAACGATTGAAATGAATTAAGCAGCCTTTTTGAACATTACTTTCGATGTCGTTCGTTTTAATTCAGATGGTAAACTATTCCAAAGAACCACACTTCTCGCGAAGAAAGAGTTGCCATAAGATGCTGTGTTATGCGATGGGACTACGAAGTTTCGGGTTCTGCTTCCTCGAAAGGGTGTCAGTTAATCGAAAGTTTATGGAGATTGTCTGTTAACTACTCTGTGAAAAAACATACAAACTCTCATCGCATAGAAGCATCGAAATGGTTTTACCCTTTCCTATCGGTTTTACCATTTGGTATCGGTAGCATCCAGCCATACCTTTTGGTCTTTTCAGGTGACCAAATTTTTGATATACAATCGCCTCGTTCGTCATCCAATTTCTTATATCTCTCGTAATTTCTGTCTCTTCAACTGTTCACTTTGTGTCGCGCTCTAGAACCGTGCATAAATGAATGCGCCTGAAAAAGACCAATTCCAAAGAACTGACACATATGGTCAAGGCTCCGAAAATGGCAACCACAGGCGAAATTATTTTTTATTAAATTTTGCGTCAAACTGTTTGTTTGCCGTATGTATATAACCTCTAATATTAAAAAATATGAATGGTGATCCCAGAAAAAAATTTCATGTCTGTCATTTATGAAAGTTTGTTGATGCTACTTGCATAACCTGAAAGTGACTAAAAGACCGTAAGGAAATAAAAAGGTAAACAAAATCCATATTTTCAACTTTTTGCTTGCAACCACATTTTTCTATCGTAGTCTAATTTAAATTTGATGATATTGCTTGAAAAATTTGGATGAATATGGATTATTGCTTATTTTCAGTTGTCAAGTAATGGAAACCAAATAACTTGTAACGTGACAGATCAAAAATTCAAAAAAGTTTTGTGGACCACACCAACAGCATGTATACAATGTCTAACCTGCATTTTTTCTTACTACTTTGAGTCTACTTTTTGAAACTGTATTGTGAAAACTTTAAAGTTTTATTAATTTTTAAGAAAACACAATTTGTCTTATGTAACGTGACAGATTTTTTCTGCTGTAAAGCAATTCTATCAAGTTTGATTCAATTGCGTCAATATTGGTGACCATCTTTGATTCTGATGAAACCTTTTACGTTTCATGTATATGGGAGTCTAAGTATTTTTCAATGTTAAGCAAACAATTTTTATTCAAGACTAATATTTAAAAAGGACGTATGAGATCTTGAATGCACTACTTTCAATATATATATTTCGAAAGTCGCCATTTGTGCAGCAAAACTATATGATAACGAGTTCTAGGGAATTAATTGTTCTGTGTGAATATTTTTTGGTGAAGTTTTTCAAAAAAAGGAAAAAAATGTTAAAAATACAAATATGTTGTTAAAAAAACAAAAAAAATGAAAATACAATTACAGAAAAACAATGTTTTTGTTGTTAACGAAAGCCTGTAAACTGATAAAACTACAATTGCACTATTAGGAAGTTATTAGTAAGAAAACATTTTTAACTTCAAGTATTTTTCTAAATTTCTTAGTATTTGCCAGTCATAAATATAATTTTCTTATACAATATTAATACTAAATATAATTTTGAAGCAAAATGCTCTTAAGAAAATTTTTTAGAAATATTTTGATTTTTTATCAACAAAAATATCTAGTAGTGAAATTACTCACAAATACCAAACACAAAAAACATAACGTTTTAAATTTAATTGAAAATAAAAAAAAAACTTTAAAATATAATTGCATCGTAGAGAAAATAACAATAAAAAGTTTTAACATATTTCAATAATTATTTTAATTTTGGATTTTTATTTAATTTTTTTTCTTTAAATGATTTAGTTATAGAATGTATTTCAAAATGGGTTTTCAATTCAAAATGCTCACGAAAAATTATCCTTCAAAATGCAGATGTTTTCAAGTTATTTTGAATTTTCTTTCGACATAATATGTTACTTCGTGAAATTACGACCTTTTCAAAAGTTTTTCACGTTCCTTCATCAAAACCAATATGTTTTTCAAAATAAACATGAAATTTCTCGTTAATACTCACTTCCTAGATTAAGGATGATTTGTGTACGATTGTCTTGATTTCCTTGCTTCAATGAAAATGCAGAACTGTAACGTGACAGATTCTGGTTGTAACGTGACAGATCATTGAGAATACTCCATAAAATCGAAAACAAAGTTTTTCTTCGGGAAAACTATATTTCAAACTCTTCCTTGCTTTATAAGCTTCAACTTAAAACTGTTTTCATGCAAATTTGGGGGCCACCGGAACAGACTTTTTCTATTTAGTCGGGCAACCTCCAAATTAACTGCGAAAATTGTGTAACGTGACAGACGTATCAAAATAACAATAAAGTGAAAACGGTTCATGATAGAAAAAAACCTTCTGTAGAAAAAATGTGCGGTTTAGTGACCTTAACAATGTGCAGTTGTGATAGAATATGGTTTTATTGTTTTTGCTGACTTATCTTATGGAATATGCGTAAAAGTGTAACGTGACAGACAGAAGCCTTGACCATATACATTCAGCCGCGACATCTGGAAAGTTCGCCCAGATAAACTCAGCGCTGTGATATCCTATCTAGAGCAGCCAAATGACATTACTGACGACAAATATTTTATAAAGGACTACTGTGTCTGCATTTCCGCGCACATAGTCGATATCGACGGCGTGATCAACGACTAGTTTTAAACGCCATTTAAAAGCCGTTTTTGGTAAAGTATAAGGCTGCATTAGTACAATGCCATTAATTTTTTTACCGCTGTTTTGTATTCAAATGCTGTTT
The DNA here is from genome assembly GCF_030247195.1 of Topomyia yanbarensis. NCBI lineage: Eukaryota > Metazoa > Arthropoda > Insecta > Diptera > Culicidae > Topomyia > Topomyia yanbarensis. Next base: position 300,692,830 of record NC_080672.1, read on the forward strand.
ACTAACAAGAAGATTTAAAATAGATTTTTGAATGCTGATTAACAACAGTTATGCATACAACATGCCCATATACTGCAATGAACAGCTGAAATGTAAATAATGTGCTACTTTACAACGAATACAATGCTTTATGGATACCTGGGTTAGGAATGTTAAAAAAGCGTGCCTATTATGGGGATAGTAAAAATGATCTATTACCATGCTTCGCGTACAACCAATACCCGAAAAATCTGAGCGTTCTCCTGAAATATTAAGTGTACCATGACGAAATATTAAGATCATTTGCCTCAGGAAAAGTGCGACTCTGATATGAGACAGATGAGATTCCTTCAATAGGTTAAAAAAAAATCTTGAGGGGCCTCTAAATATACTAGCTTGCGTAAGTACTGATACAAAACCTAACCAAACCGCGTCTGATTTTAGTAATTCGCGAACAAACGAGGAGTAGCGCTTCCAGGAACACCAAAAATCTCAAGTGGCCCTAAATTTCAACTAGAAATTCAACTTAACGCAGGACTGTGTAGGCTTCGGTTGCCCACCGAGGTTGGACAGAGAATGGGCAAAAATCGAAAACGAAAAAAGCAGTTTTTCCCACACCGTGTGTGAGATCTTCATAAAAATCAATCAGCTTATGTAGAATGTTGTTACAGTACTGCTGATTGATTTTTATGAGATCTAACACACGGTGTGGAAAAAAACTGCTTTTTTCGTTTTCGATTTTTGCCCATTCTCTGTTCAACCTTAATTTTTTTTTTTTTTTCAATGGCAGGTAACACCGCAAATTGTGTTCTTCCAAAGACGTTCCACAAAAAACTTCATCACTGAGTAACTTGTCGATATTTTTGCATGAAAAAATATCGACAAGTTAGTTTGATACACAAAAGTTTTGGTCAATTCGCTTCACCAAAAGTTCCAAAAAATTCGCAAAAAAAATTCACGCTGAAACATTTGCACCCCCCCCCCCCCCTTAATTCGATCTAAATTCAAAACTATACCAAACCAGGGATGACATTACGCATCTCGAAACGAAAGGTTTGTTGTATGCAAGCTTGTATGAAAAGTCGATTCGAAATGGTTTCATAATGTCGCCTCAGATTTGACCACCAATAATGATTTGAATGAAATGAGGTTATTACATATTACGCATTGTTATAATTAACATTTCAAACACCGAAATTTCGAGCCACTTGAAATTTTTTTTTCTGGGTCTACTCCTGCCTTGTACGCAGCTCACCCGGGTTCGATTCCCAACCCCGCACGCAGGGTTAGAGATTTTTTAATCCGAAACAAGAGGAAAATGACCCTAACGTTGAAACTTCTACAATGAAAAATCGGGAAGATAACTCTATACCGTGAAAATTTAAGTCTCCTCAGTGTCGACAGAATTTTGTTTTTAGTTAGCTACAGGTAATAGCAAAAGTTGGTTCTAATGATAGTTTCTTAAAATAGTTATAAAAATAAGTTAATATTCTACTACGCGGGATGTGAAAGTTAAACTCCGCTGCAAACCAATGATGACATTGGCTCAATAATTAGTCCGGTGAAGAGGCAATCGGAGGAATACATTAAAGGGTGGCGCACATCAAATTGCACCACGGAAAATACGCTGTAGAAAAAACCCATTGGGTATTTTCTCTTGTATTTTTATTGTTGTCAGTTTTTAGAAAATTGGAACAAATGGCATCACCCGAAAAGCATCGTCGCGAATGGATTTTCCACAAGCACCTGCAAAATCCTCAACTTTCTCATCGGGACATCGGAAAACAACTCGGAATCGTGCAATCAACAGTGAGTCGTGTGATTAAACGTTACTACCATACTCTGAGCATCGAATGGAAGGAGAAATGTAGTCAGAATAGATGTTCTATCAGTGATCAGGATCACAAGCGTGTAGTGAAAGTGTTTAAGCGGAATCCCAATACTTCGGTCAAGGATGCGGCCTAAAAGTTGAATCTGTACAGGTCATTCGTTCAGGAAGCCAATGACCGGGAGGGACTGCATACGTACAAAGTGTAGAAGGCTCCAAATTGTGACGAACGGTAAAATACGGTAGGAATGCCACGGGCCCGGAAACGGTACACCCGGATGCTGACGAAGTCTCGTAGTCTCATCATGGCTAACGAGACTTACGTCAAGGCGGACTTCCGGTAGCTTCCAGGGCTACTGTTCTTCATTACCCAGCATAAGTTAGATGTTTCGAAGGAAGTAGATAAGCAGAAACTTTCAAAATTTGCCAATAAATACACGATTTTGCAAGCGATCTGCTCATGTGGCAAGTGGAGTGCGCCGTTCGTGACTACCGGGACTGTAAACGGGGAGATCTACCTCAAAAAGTGTGTACATAGGTGCCTGCTTCCACTGTTGAAGCAACACGAGGGCTCTGCAATCTTCTGGCCGGATCTAGCTTCATGCCACTATTCAAATGTTGTCCTGGAGCGGTACGAAGCTAACGGGATCACTTTCGTACCCAAGGACATGAACCCTCCAACGCACCGAAACTAAGACCCATCGAAAAATACTAAGGAACTATAAAGCAGGCACTACGAAAGCATCCAAAGGAGGTCAAATCTGGGAAAGACATGAAGAAAAAGTGGGTTTCCGTACAGAAAAAGCTACAGCCAGATGTTGTACCGAACCTGATGAGTTGAGCGTAAGGTGCGAGCGTACGGTTATGGTATTGAAATTGAATGAAATAAATATGCCAAAAGCTTCCTAATGGGTTAAATTTTATTGGTCTACAAAGCAATTTTAATGGTCTACAAAGCAATTTTCTGCAGCGTTTTTTTCCATGATGCCATTTGATGTGGGATACCTTTTACATGCAATGATGAAAGAATATTTTTCATTTGAGAGAATAGGAATATTACCGCCGATAAAACTAATACTCACAAGTGAAATGAAATGTTCTGAAATGTTACTGAACGCAGGAACTCGCTTATGCGGAGATCCTTATGAGCCCGTATTGTTCTGTAAATCTGGCAATATTCGGTTGCCACAAAGGAAATCCATGGCGTACCGTAGGTTCCAGTACCTGAAGAAACGTAAAAATCTTGCGGAAACACTGAATATGACAATCAGAAACTATCTGAAGCATGAGTATATCCGGAAACTGCCAGAAGAACTTTTCGCGGATTATAAAGTATTTGGTATTTATAGATCTTTCCGGTGACAACCCTAAACAAACTCTTAACCTATCTTAAAAGTGAAAACTGCTGAACTCAATCTAGCTGAAAGAAGTTAGCCACACTCGCAATACTCACCGTTCGCAAGGTGTAATAGAATGAATTCGATTGTATTTATCTACAATAAATTATTCGAGATCTCAAAAATAATACGAGGCACATTTTTTTAATGATGCACTAGATACGATAGCGATTTTTGAGCATGCATCTAAAAATGACACTTGGTCCTCTTTGGCTTACCAAGAGCCATATGCGGACAGTGTGGGTAAAGAATTTAATATAGAAATACAATCACAGCGGCCATAGACATGCACGAACACACAAAAAACGATAAAATTGACAGTAATTATTATTGATTTGTTTTATAATTTTTGGGTACGAACATCCGACATTCTGATAGTTGCATCTGCGCCACTCTGGAGCTTAGAGTAGACAGAACATTCAAATTAATTTTTTTTCACCCCTGTCTAAAATTACCCCGTTTTACTAAAATTATCTAATTAACCAAATTCATCCTCATCCATCTTCAAATCAGATTATAACAATGCTAGCCCCATATTCAATAATTATTTCCGTTCCGGAGAGCCAAATCCCACAGTGTGTCCCCTTTTTATCTCTACCCGGAAGCAATTTCATTAATTATAAGAAACCCCCTAATTGTATATGGCCGGCACGTGCTTCCACTCATATCCGGTCATATTTTATGCAACTCGATAACTTAATTGTGCTTTTCCGAAAGTCCAGCTCCTTGGCTGCAGCGGGACAGCATTGCCGCACGCGAGAGACTCCGACCCGGATCCGCCCTGTTCCGCAAGCAGTTGAAAATGCTTGGGCTTAAATTGAAATCAATCCCATCGTGCCCGAATGATAACGATGGAACCACACTTTTATGCAATTTCAATCCTGTGCCGTAGACATGCCGCAGCACAAGCAGCGGCGTCGGGAGACCGACACTGTTCCTTGGTGGGATGCTGGTGCCGTAAAACCAACCAGCTTCACGGGAAATGCAGCTCTTGTGTCGGCTTTTGCTTGATCTTGTTAAATCTTCTACGTCGTCACGATCGAATTTCCTGCATCGGGTAAACTGGGTGGGAACGGAAAATACTGTCCTGCGATGTGGTTTTAGATTGCGTCAGTAGTGCCATCGAAAACACGATTGGCCGTCTTCCAAACCGATGAACCGAGCAGTGGATTCATGAATAAATGTAAGTGTATGTAAGTAAGGTATTTCTCACTCGTAAATACACAATCACGACAAGGGACGGTTGGGAGCTAACGATGACAACGTTTTCCGTGGTCGTAGCTAAAGTCGGACCAGAACGTGGCTCATCGGATGCATAACATGGCGTGCTTCCACGCGCTTCGTTTTATGGTGAATTCTCACACCGAACTGGGGAATGAATGAAGCTGCAAGATGCCACGAAACTAGGAACCAGCTCAGCTCCATGTCGGCTAGTCAGTTGATGTAACAATTTCCAAGACCAATAGAATCACGTAAAAGAACGAAAATTTGAACAGAACAAACAGGATATCTGTAATCGAGGAAGCCAGGCAAAATGGCTTATAGGAACTGAAATTAAAAAAAATCCAAGACGAATAAAATGAGACTGGGAGAGATAAATTTGGAAACTGCTCTGTCCAAACTCGCATAGTTGACGTACCGATTTAGGCTTTACGTCGACTAGGCGTACATCGGTAGTATGAGACGTGTAATTAATGTGACAGCATGTTGTAGCTCTTGGTTCGTCCAAGAATTTATACTTACGAGCTGCCGGAAGTACGCTTCTGTATTCTTTCCTTGTTGGATTTTCTTCCTGCTGAGGCACCAGTGCCACCCTCTGTTTTTCGTCTTCCAATTTCTGTCGTTTTTATTGCTTTTAAGCTGCCGTTTTTTAATACCATTTTTATTGTTTCTCTTTCCGACCAGCAGCGTATCTGGATTCCACATAAGATTGCCTGTTCAACCGTAGGACTCCGGCAGGGGTTGTTCGATCTAACAATTTGTGTGCGAAATAAATCATAATAATCTTACATATAATTAGATGAAAGGTCGTAAATCAGCAGGAGACTCCACCGAAATTGCGGTAAGCGGAGACGCTTGGTGGTTCATTCAACACAAGATAAGCACTATATCTATAGTCAACGTGTTGGGTGAAGAACGTTAGTGGAGCTGCTGTATATTTCCTAGTACAGATAACTCACGATTTTCCTATCTAAAATTTACACTTGCTTGCGATAGCAGATAATGTATTATGGGATTGAATACGCTGGAAACGCGCTTTCTCGCTAGGTAAGGCGCATGAGTCGGCACATCGCACAGTGCACTATGGTCCCAAAGCTGTATTTAGGAAGTCGAAACTGTTTGCGCCTACACCGTTGGTTTTAGATATATAGTATCTTTGACAAACTTTCTTATAATTTTCTTGCCGATTTTTTATATTAGTTGAATTAGGGTGGTTCTTATGGTTAGGGTGTTCAAAGTATCAACTTTTTATATATGTAAAATTCAGTTACATAATATTCCATAAAGTTATAAATGATCAAATTGAAGCAACTTTTCTGAAGAAACTTTATGGCTATCTCTAATGGTTCATGTGTTATAATTTTTGCAATATTTAAGGTAGGGTGGCTCTTGAAAAATTGGTTTTCTATTGATATCTATTAATATCTTTTCATGTGTTAATTTCTCGCTAATTCTTTGTTCTAGAGCTTTTTAGAACTTTTGTAAATACACATTTTTACCGAAGCAATGAAATTTCTATCTCTTTTGTTTGCATAGTTACAGGCAATGTGACATCCCCAGATTTAGAGGTCTTTAGAGTCGAACCAGACCCCGAGATATTTGAAAGTTGAAACCTGTGCAATAGTTTGACTCATTAATTGAAGCTGTAGTTGCGCTGGTTCACACTACCTTGAAAATACGACTAGCTCAGTTTTCTCCGTTGAGAACTCGCTACCCAGCTGGAGGGCCCAAGCAGACAAATTGTCCAAGGTATCTTTCAGTGGTCCTTGCAAGTCGACGAATTTGGGACCTGCAATAGAGACTACACCGTCAGCTGCAAGCTGCCGTAGCGTGCAGAAATTGACAAGACATTCGTCAATGTCATTCACGTAAAAATTATAAAGAAGGGGGCTTAGACATGAGCCCTGGGAATGGCCCATGTAGCTAATTCGTGATGTCGATAAATCACCATGCGAAAAATGCGTGTGTTTTTCGGACAGCAAGTTTAGCAAAAAGTTGTTTAAAGTCGGTAAAAGACCACGCTGGTGCAGCTTCTCAGAAAGAATTTTGATAGAAACTGAATCAAAAGCCCCCTTTATATCTAGGAAAACTGATGCCATCTGCTCTTTGCTAGCATAAGCCATTTGAATTTATGTTGAGAGCAACGCAAAACAATCGTTCGTCCCTTTGCCATTGCGGAAACCAAATTGTGTATCTGACAGTAAGCCATTTGCTTCAACCCAATGGACAGCTTCGCAATCGATCGATACGAGTGGTGGTCGGAGGTTGGTTTATGGATGGCGATGACTCTCACTTGTCTCCAGTCATGTGGGACAATGTTACCCTCAAGAAACTTACTAAATAAATTCAACAAGTGTCTCTTAGCAGAGTCAGCCAAATTCTTTAACAAGTTAAATTTGATTCTGTCTGGCCCTGAGGCTTTATTGTTACACGACAAGAGAACAAGTGAGAGCTCCACCATTGAAAACGGTGTTTCGTTCGCGTTATACTGAGGGGACGCAGCGCAGTAGATCTTCTGTGCCGGGGCGGAATCCGGGCAAACCTTCTTGGCAAAATCGAATATTCAACGTTTGAATATTCCATGTTCTTGTTTGGACCTCTTTTTGGTTTCGTAAGCGCCGGACCGTACTCCGAAGAGTGCTCATCGATGTTTCTCACGTTAGTCCGTCGACGAACCACCGCCAGTAGCTACGTTTTAGGCTTTTATCAACCTCTTCATGCGCGTTTCTGCTGTCGCACAGTGGCGTAACTATATCAAATCCATGGCCAAAATTATTTCACATGTTTATTAGCTTTTTTATACGATAACAAGTTATGAAAAATGGGTTTTCATGGTTTTAGACAATTTTAGGCCAAAATATGAACATATCAAACCTCCTTGAAGTGTGATGCAAAACCGAAAATAAACGAGTTCCACGAGCATTATTATTTTTCAATGTAAACGTGTTTTTAGAGTAATCTATCAGTTTGAGGAAACCTCGCATTGAGATCTAGTCTGTTTCAACTGATTTCATAAATTAAAACATTTTGTTTCAAGTTCATATGTTTATTTTGCTTTTCTGGTTTTCTTATAGTAGAAAAAATATTCAAGTTTTTATAATTTCGGTAATAGAAATCTATCCAAGTGATTATCGTATTCAATCTGATCAATACTTGCAATCCGGAGGAAGTTATATTTCACACTCTTTTATATGGCTATCGTGGTCATTATAGATCAATTTTGTTAATGGACGCAATCTAACAAAAAATAATATGGTGGACTCAATCAAATCATTCTTGTCATATAAGCTTGAGCTTGAGCTTGTGCGACCACCCCTGGCCGCTACTCCGTTATCGATCTGGACTAGCTGAAGTTGCACAGGGTATAAGTAGATAATTATGCTTGGGAGTAGCGAAACATATTTCAATGTGCAACTCCTGGTAATCCTAAATTGTTTATTGGTTCAATACCGGCGCCGGGACGCCGTAGATCGCGGGAGGAAAGTGAAGGAATGGTTAGTCCGATACTTGCTTTGGCCATATATACTACTGCGCACTACACAAGTATCACGGGAGGAGGATATTTGTTAGTAAGTATAGAAGTTGGATACTACTTCTTCTTTACCGACTCCAGAGAGGTGACTTCACTTCTGGACTAGATATCGATCCATCAACTCATGGACCGGGGACCAACCGCTTTACTTCCCTTCCAAAGGAAGACGTCATCACAAATTTTATCACCTCAGAAAAATCTCAATGACCTTGGCTGGAATTGAACCCAGGCCAACTGGAATGTTTTCTTCGTGGAACAGTCAGGGGACACTCCAAATAATCTTCTCCTTTTAACAGATTTACCTAACATTGCCCGACAAAGTGCTTTTTTTTACTAACGAATATGTCGAAAATTGAAAATAGTGAGCACTTTTATAAAACCTACCCAAAAATGACAAAGAAAAGCTAAAATTGACCCCAATTGATTGTAGTTTCTGGAATTTGCTATGAAAAGCACGATTTAGATTTATATATTGACTTTGGGTAATTAGTTTTTGAGCAATCTGAAAAATTGAGGGATAATGGCTTTCAAGCTAATAAAATGTGTAAAAAAATCACTGATTTCAAATATCGTGCAAGACCCATCTACCGATCAATTAACAGCGATTTCTACTTCCAACGCTCTTTAAAAAACAATGTTAAAAGGCATTTCAATTCGATCTTCGTTTTCAACTAGAATATTTAATCAACTATCAAGAAAAAATACGCAAGTTTGGAAATGAATTGGCAGACAGTGCAAAATAGCCGAAAAGCCCAACAATTCTAGAGTACCATTCACCGATCACTACAAGTAATAGATATCCATTTGCCGGAAATTCTAGGTTTATAATTTTTTATTACCGACAAATTAGGTCCAAACATGTGTTGCAGACTTTGTTCATTCGGTTTGTGTATAATTCACTTAGAAATATTGTCCTTACACAGTTTTATTAACAGTTGGCTTTGAGTTAAGAGAAAAAAAGCGGTAAAATGGCAACGGATTTAATACAGCATTCAAATATAATTATTTGGAAAAATATGAAAAGACGAATAATGAAAGTGTATATTATATTGATGTTCTACGTACTATTTCCATATTTCACTTTATTTATAATTTCTAAATTCCGTGCAATATTCGAGTCAAAACAATCAAATTGATCGGTAAAAGGAGGCCTATCGGTGGATGGGCTCTGCACGGTAATTGCATACAAAAATTATCAAACGAGAACGCTTTTATTTTTAATCAAAACGTTAGAGTATGTTTCGAAGAACAATTTAAGCTGAAAATATGGACAAATAAACAAAAACAATATTTTTGTCTATTTTGGCCAGCATTTGAAATTAGTTACGCCTCTGTGCGCCGCGTACTGCAGGTAGCTAGCTAGCAGCCCGCCATCCCGGAAGGTTATACGCAGTGGCCTTCTCCGCGTACACGTCTGAGCACTCTTTGAATCTGAGCTTGATTCGCGAGATCAAGCATCAAGCCAGCCAGGAACCCGATACAGTACATCGAGTTACCGAAAAATTGACAGAGGCGGTCGGAATGCTTTACCAAATATCTGTAATCGAACGCGATTAGCTGACCGAAAGTGGAACGACCCTAAACTAAACCACTTAGCCTTATTATGTCATTGAAAAAGTTTTCGCAGTTTGTGAGCCCATTCTTTTTGTTAAAACAACAATTAGGGTGATTCTAATTTTACCAAGATCAAAAATTTAACTTTTTAATCATTCTAGATAGAGTCCTATGACCTTCAGTGTAGCTACAGAGCGAAAAGTTTTAGAAAAGTTTGCTAAAGACTTTAAAATCAAAGCATAGGGTGATTCTTAGTATGTCTTAGAAAAATGTTTTATTCAAATAACTTTTACGGCATCGATTTAACCCTTTACAACGCCCAGAGTTTGAGGCTATAAATAAATGTTATATTAATAGAAACACGGTTCTTTTAATTAGTTTAGAATATATTTACATTTATTTCGCAATAAGAATTGTTTTCAAAATATACTTGCTACCGCCCGTTAGATAACGTCAGTCTTCGTAATGTTTGATGTATTTCCAACGAGATTGGTGCAAACTTAAATACAAATCGAGTCGGATCAGAAATTCAGAAAGAAATTAAGGTGGGTTACTGGTAATTACTTTATTAGCAGTAATTAACCTCTGATTCTGAGGATAAGTTGAAAATTAAAACCACAGATTACAGATGTTCATTTATTCATTTTATTTTTTTTCTTTGCAATTTTTACCACTCATAAATCAAATTTACGGATTAAAAATAGATGTTTTTACAAATTTGCATAACCAACTTATAGGGTCTAGAGTATTTTTATCAAAATCGAGCTAATTTTATTGTCCAAAAGGAAATCGCCGCATTGTTTTCAAAAAACTCTTCACCAATCTGACACTTTGCACTGTATCTCTATAAAAAGTAATAAGAAGAGTTGTCAGACTCCTAACAAGCAAATTTCATAAGATTGGAACACTTCTCACTTCATATTCCAACTGCATATAAGGTCGTTATTCGAGGTATAATTGAGCAAAAAACGGCGACTTCCTTTTTTTTTAAATTTCGCAAAATCGATTTCTAAAAATTAATTTTTTAAATTATAAGTATCTCTATCTCTCGAATAATATAAGATAGAGCTTTGATGTATTAGAAGAAAATGTTTGACTTTAAAAGCTATGAGAAATATCTGAAAGATAAATTAGAAAAAAAAATGAAAACTGAAAAAGTTATACTAAAAGTTTGGTTTTTAAATTATTGACCTGGTAGTATGTTTAAATTACTTTCACGATGGACAATATAAAGTTTCGTTTTCATGATAAAATATTACACTCTACAAGACTTTTCTATTATTTTAAATAGTGGGTAGGGAGGTTCAAAATCTAAAGGAAATTAACTTTTTAATGGTTCGAGATAGAGTTTGGAAGACTGCGAGAAAATTGAAGAAAACAAAATTTTAAAATTTAATCGAAGACACTGGAACTTTGTCTTGTACTTTTCATTTCATAAAAAAATTCTGAAAAAAGAGCGTTTCGTAAAAATTATGATTAATTTGTATAAATTTTGTAGCTCTGATTTTTCAATAAGATTGTTTTAGAAATATTTTCAGTTTGTCTCAATGTACTGAACCTCTTGCTTCTTTCGTTAAAAAGTTATATATACTTTTACTAAAAATTTGCTATTTTTTGAGTAATTATTGCAAGATATGCAAAAATATCCTATTTGCTATTTTTTGGTCTGGTGGTATCCAACGGGGAAAAACGATCGGAAATGGTGGGTGAAGCTAAGCAATCATGTGAAAAAAATTCCACCCCAGCAGCGAGACTCGAACTCGCAACCTTTGATACTCCGGCCCAATGCACTAAACCCTTATGCTATCCCTGGGTATGGCGACATCCCAGAAAGAACATATGATTATCCCACTGGCGACGGTGATCGTACCCTGCCTGCAAAGCAAGAATCACACACAACGGCAGCTGATCACCCCAACACATTTGATCACATCGTTTTTCCCCGTTGGATACCACCAGTCCTAAATAAGGTATTGGCACTAAAGTCAAAAGACAAAAAATTTGAATTATTAGTTTTATTTTTTGGTGATTTATTCTACAAAGAATGGTATTTCAAATGACAGCAACGGTATTTAACGTTAAGTGCCCCAATCAAAGATAGTGCTACTTGGAAAAGTTCTCATAACTTTGAAACGAAAAAAGTTTTGTAGTTGGTGAACAAAAATAAACCATGCGCAATAAAATGATCTTCAAGTTGTCCAATACTTTAGTGTAAAATAAAAACTACAAAAGTTACAGAAATAAACATCGCAAAGCTTTCAATTGGATTTGTCATACAATGGAAGTTTTATACCTTCCATTGCATGACAATTGAGCTTGCGAGTCGTCAGCATTTCTTTCTAAAATGTATTGTTCTACAACGTCATCGAAGACAGTCATGCTCTATCTCGAACCGTTAAATAGTTAAATTTCAAATCTTGCTAAAATTAGAACCACCCTAGCTTCTATTTAAACGAAAAGAAGGGCCTTGCAAAGAACAACAAATTTCCTAAACATATTTTAAGGCTAAGTTATTTAGTTAAAAATCCTGCTAAATTTACATTCTGGACCATTGTGCAATGTGTGTATGTTAAAAGCTGCCACGCATATTACGCATCACTAACGCACTATCGATCCGCATTCATTGCAATTTAGTGTGTTTCATGCGCTCATTTTTTTTACCAAAAGTTCACGCAGGCACGTAGGCAGTGGGGGCGGGGCTAGAAGGTACCTCCTAGCCCAAAATTTCCTGATAAAAATAAAAATGTACACAAATCAAAAACTGAAATTTGCAAACAATAGAATAGTCTCCCTGGACGTGACTGTACATACTTGTTAGTCACATGGGTATGTAATATCGAAATATTTGGTTTCGAGAAGATCTCTAAAGATACAAAATTGATGTTCGCCGTCATTCTATATACCAAAAAGACCTAAGAAATCAAAATGGCGACTTTTCCTTAGTGTTTTATCATATGAATCCATCAAGATGGATATTTTTGTTTTGCAAAGGTTGTAATAGTAGGATGTCTACATATTCAAAAATGATATTCACCACCATACAAAAATCCAACATGTAGGAGCTATATCAATTATGACGGATTTTTTTACTACAGACAAATCTAAAAACCTCCAATGTGGGACTTTTAGAATAGAGATATCGCCATCTTGGATTTCAAAATGACATCGGACATCAATATCCATATTGATTGGGATAAAGAAAATTCCGCTAAACCGGAAGTGGCCATCTTGGTTTTCAAAATAGTGTCAAAAATTAAGCTTTGGTATCTACTCGTCAAGCCTGTTCCGAAAATACCCATATTGATCGAATTGTAGAATTAAGCATTTGCTCCAAACCGACCATTTTCGGGTTCCGACAACCGATTTTAGTTTGAGAACTGTTGCGTACATTTCGGATGGCATTCAATGTTGAATCACAAAATAGAATGAATTCACTTCGTTAACATTTAACACACATAACTTTTCCATCGATTTACTTCTTTTTATAACCCTAGAGAAATAGTAAAAAAACTTGTTGGTAGAATTTCACTTGTTCAAAAAACTATTTTGACTGTAGAATTCAACATTGGCTTTGGCAATCGGCACAAAAAGAACGGGCTAATGTAACACACAAATTCATATGAACTTTTGAAAAGGGCTTATAGGATTTGTAAACAAACTTTTGATTTGCTGATTTCTCTTAATTCGCTATAATATCAACACAAAGAATTTCAACCTGCTTCTGCAAAGGGTAAAGATGTGGATTAATGTGTAACGAAAACCCACTCTGTAGTCGAATAAGGAGCAAAACAAGTTTGTTTACAAGAATATCTTTAGCCCTTTTGAAAAATTAATAATATTTAATAATATTTTTTAGAATAACCATGCACAGTGTTTTAAAACGTCGTTTTCGTGCTCAAAATTAACAGCGTCTAAACCGTCAACTTTAGAAATATAGTTTGTTCGGAGAAGTTGTTGTTTTTATGATTGCGCATCTACAAAAGTATACCGTTCAGTGATTAATTCACCTAAAAGTGAAATACGAAATTTATTTTCCGATATAATTAAGATAGAGACTTTGTATCTTCGGCAAAGTTGTAGCAAATATTACTACAAAAGAAATTGCTGAAGACACTATATATCCAGCTTTAATAGTTTACAAGTTATGGAACACATTATATGGAAGACCCCTTAAAATTGTTTTTTTCATGATAACTCTTTCAGACATTCTGCTATCTTCTTGGAATCTTCCGCAAAGTTGTTTGCGGTATCGAAACACATATTTTTACCGAACATAGTTACTTTCTATCTGTTGAATTTAAAAAGATATTCCAAATTTTACAATATTTTTGTGTGAATTAATCACTGAACGATATACTCCTGTGGATGCGCAATCATAAGAACAACAACTTCTCCGAACAAACTATACTTCTAAAGTTAACGGTTTAGACGCTATTAATTTTGAGCTCGAAAACGACGTTATAAAACACTGTACCATGCCTGCTTTCTGTCAAAAGTTACGTCAGGTTGCCGACAACCGACCAGTGCCGGCAACTGACCACTTCCCCCTATATATATATATATATATATATATATATATATATATATATATATATATATATATATATATATATATATATATATATATATATATATATATATATATATATATATATATATATATATATATATATATATATATATATATATATATATATATATATATATATATATATATATATATATATATATATATATATATATATATATATATATATATATATATATATATATATATATATATATATATATATATATATATATATATATATATATATATATATATATAGTCATTTTCAATGTACACTGGGATCTTCATTTCAACACTATCACTTTGAATCATATGTTTTAGGGTTTTCTGCAAAACGAAACTTTTTGCTTGGTCTAACAGGATGAATGATATCAATACTGCACTGCGCAGGGTATGATACTGAAGGTAGGTGACATCATTTAGCCTAAGCTCCATGTTAACCTTCAGAAAATGTTGCACCTCGTGAACTCAGTCGTGTAGAACAAAATCTCAAGCCAACAACCGGTGTGTTGGGTCGAAGCAGCGCTATTTCAACAAATTCACTCATGATGGCAAGATAAGTACAATGTTTCGTTTGTTCCAGGTACGCTAGATGTCGTTTACTTTGCTCGTTTGTTGCTCTAACTTGGCAGAGAAAAAGTAGATCGAACGGTTTCCTTTGTTCTTAAAACAATGCACACAAGATAAAAGTACTGTGTTGTGGTTTGTTTTGCGCTGGCTCAGACAACAGCAGAGATTCGTGTCCGATATCTTTGGTGGTTGTAAATCGACTAAATACAAAAGATGAGGTTTTGTCTTCTGAAGAGTGAGATTGAAAGAAGCTCAGGTCCATAACACTTTTAGCCGTTCCTAAAATAAACAAAATAAATAAATTCAAACATTGGGGATATTAAATAATTAAATTCCCTCAAAATTTATTAAATTCCACACATATTAAATACATTCGTGATAATTTACACGATTTCTAATTTACACTTTTGTTCGATCACTTCGAGTGGAATGTCCCATATTAAAAAAAACGAAAAAAAAACTCATTGCGAGGAAATCCTATACCCTATATGTCTCTGCTGTTTTAAGTGACATTTCCACAAGTTTAAAGAGTAAAGAGTATTGTCCTAATGATTCAAACAAAATTGAAAAATAATATCACAAATATTATGTAAATTTCACCCAAAACTCTTCAGGGAGTCGTGTAGCTTGGAATATAAGAAATTTTCATTAAAAGCATTAATCGCAGTTTCGTGCTAGAGTAATCATTCCAGTTTTGGATCCTGGCGGAAGTTCGGACGATCTGGAGTTAAAATCATTGGTTTTTTTGTCTCGAGGGTTCAATATGGCTCTTGTTCTATTGGTAGATGTTTAGTAAAACAATATGATCTGTGTACATGTTTTATGAAAATATCGAATTGTTACCCTGAACTTTGAAAAGATGTAAAACTGTTTTCCCATAGTTTGAAGAGAAAGTGGGTACGTAAAATAACTCCATAAAGCTAACGCAACGTACCGTGTCATATAAATCTTGTAGCGGTTTTTGTGTCTGCTTGACACATATGGAAATGGAATTGCATTCACAGTGTTTTTTTTAAATTCATATTATTACCTCAAACTAAAACCAGTATTCATTCGCTGTGTGCACCTGACCGAAACTCTATAACGCTTCATATCCTTGTACTTACCGACTAAAACATAACTAACTGACAGTAAATCTAGCACATTTGAATGCACATGCTAAAAAAGCACAGCTGTTAAAGTACATCCCGGTGCAGAACGTATTCTCCTATTCCGACAGATTTCGTATACCGAAGTCAGTGACTAGAAACAACGTAAAGAAGGGCAGGTTTAACTGCTTGCCGATCCCGAAAATGCTTGCGGGACCTGACCCCAACTATTCCGAATTTGGAGAAAAATCAAACCCGACCATCAGAAAATTTACACTAAGAATTCACCCTGATCAGAGCTCCAGGTTATAACGACATTAACGACTGCCCTATGAGACCCGGCGCCTTGCTTCGGTACCACTAAACCAGCACATGCACACATATGCTACCCACCGAAAAAACAGCGACCGCAGCAAAAAAAAACTTTTTCAATTAAATTTTCCGGAATATAGATGCACGAAACGGAACGTTTTTATTTCATCTCTCTGCATGCCTTCACCTCCAAGTCACTCAGTCGGGTTACTCCATTAGCTACTGTTCGCCCTGCTTCTCATGGGGGAAGCTGCTATAACAATCTGGCTCGTAATTTTTCTGCTTATAATAAACTCACAGCACCAGCGACACCAGCATCAGCAGGCAGCAGCGAAATCCTCATGACAGATAGCAGATAGCACACTAGAGTCAGCGCGCAAATACAGATAACAGTAGGGATGCGTACAGTATGTCCCATTCCTGTGGCTACCGTGGCTATGTGAATTTTAACTTAATTTTAGTTTCAGAGTATCACCAGTCTTCAAACAAAACAGTAATTCTATTGTATATATTTCTATTTAACAGTGGATGCAGTTTACTTACAAGTTTCTATGAATTATAAATTAGGATTTGCTCCCACATTAGTTTTTAAATTCGGATGATTATATATGATCACACAAAGCGTAATGTACAAAAAATTCCACCCGATCGACCTGTACAAATCCCGACTGTATTCAGAGGGGAATCTTTCTCTAAAACACACGCACTCACCAACGCAGCAAGAGCGCCACGCAGGTCCCCCGTTGCGATATCAGTGCGACAGTAACCTCTCTCACCCCATCAATGCCATCACAATGCGTCTCCGCCTGACGCCTTGCATCGTCCATGGTGGCGCCCGCCGTCATCATTGTGGAAAGCCAATACTACAACCACTGCGACAGGCGCATGGTTTCCACATGAGAAGTGGGGCTGCTGCTCTCAACTGGATCCGGACGGCATGCTCGCAATAATGCTTCACTCACACAAAGCATTGTAGGATCAAATATGGGGCAGTGATGCCATATGTAAGAAAAGTTTATTGATGGTGAGGTTTTTGGAAAGAAGTTACGATGATAGTCATACCTCACTGAGCTAAACGATCGCTGATTTATGGCTCCCAATCGGAGCCTAGATTCAAATGGATGCTATTATATTACCATAACTATTTTTGACATGATAGGGGAGAGGGAGGGCCCTTTTTCTTGGCGATACCTGATTCATTGCCTATGTCGTATAATCATAAAACCAAAGAGTTTATATTATGATTAAAGGGAAAAATGTTTTACGTTTATAAAATGTAAAAATTCGGTGCCACAGTAATTCAAAATCTTGCATAATACCAAAAAAACTATTTTTGGGACATTCGACGTTAACCGTTGTGTGTCCGACGCGGTACCCGAGTACCTTTTTAAGTTTCAATTAATTAAATTCCTATGTTTTATCCATAGCTGGAAATTGAAACTTAGTGACATCTTAGAACTTCACTAAGTCAAGCTTTTGGGTTAATAATATTGTTGATATAGTAAGGGTGGGAGTGAGGAGGGGCTCCTGAATTTTTTTACTGCGTAACAGGCCGACGTGGGTACCCGGGTACCCATAAAACTAAAATGCCCGTAACTAACATAATACCCTACCGTTTTCCATACTTTTGGCCGTTTTGGATTCAGGAACTCATCCACTTTTGGACTTGGTAAAAATGAATCGGGTTACTTCATTCGGTTCCCGGGAATCCGGGTTCCCGGAAGCAGGTTCCAGTGCTGGGGTACTATTTGCGAACTTCAATGGAATACTAGTAATATGGGTATCAAAATTCTTGGAATTGCATCAGTAAGCTGTATCTCGTGGTTTTGGAACCATTTGGTGATTTGACCCCGGAACGGACATTCCGGAGCAGGTTCCCGTGGGGCCGTGAGTGGCCATTCCATTCCAATTCCATTTTTCAAGTTGCCATAGGGTCCCGTAACAATAAAAAACAGACTTGCGAGACAATTTGAAGAGTTTTGTACAAGAACCATACTCATATTGCTAGTACATTATTAAAATTTACAAATCATATCCTAGTACTGGAACATTACTCCGAAAAATCCGGATTACCAAAAACCAGATCCATTATTCCGGTTCTGTTGTACAGAATCAAAAAGTAGACGAGTTCCTGAATCCAAAATATCTAAAAGTGTCCAAATCGGTTAAAGGAAGCCATAGTTATGAGCATTTCAATTTGTGGGTACCCGGGTACCCTCGTTGGCCTGTTAAAGGTGTTTTTTGTTGGACACATAACTGTTAAAGAATTGCGCTATGCTATATTGCTCCTTAGTAGTGTCTCTGTTTTTGGAGCTAGCGTCAATCCAGCGCTAGCTTAATCCTTAGTGACAAGTTAGTGTCGAATCCTGATGAGACGAAGTGGAAACGCAAATTTCATAACTAATTTACTAAAAAATTGGTTACGCTGTCATTTTTCAACTGATTTCCAGCCTTTTAATTGCTCCGGACAGACTTTTCCAACGATTCGCTACGCTAAAACCTTTTATTAAAAATACTACTTAATTTTTGGACAACAAGATGAAAATAACCATTGTTTTGCTTTTTTTTCGTTAAAAGATATGAAAATTGCTCGACATTTTTATAAAGAAGCGTCTTTGTTCTAATAAAAATTTAGAGAGAATATTAAGTTCCATTAAACAGCAACGATCTCATGAGTACTGTGGTTGAAGTTGGCCATACATTTCAAAAAGTACTCCAGTTAGTTTGCCAGGTTAGGTGTTGAAATTTCTTGTCTGTAGTCATGCTCTGTTTTGTTCTTTTAGCCTCAGATAGAGATTCAATTAGTTACGGGTGTTTTTGGAGCGTGCTGAATATATTTTCAATAAAACTGTATAATAATTTAGGGGAGACTGAGGAGACTTGATCCCCGGGGAGACTTGATCCCATCATTGTAACTCAAAGGCGGATCAGAATACATTAATCGAATATACTATAAAGTTGCGTAGTTTTATCTAAACATAAATTTCATTAACACAGAAAAAAGAAATTGGGCTTTTGTGTAACCGTTTTTTACTGATTTAAAAAAAAGTCTCAGAAGAAAGCAAAGATGGCAGACGCTGCTCTAACCAAAGGCTTCAGATGGGTAGGATGATAGAGAAACAGGGCAAAAATAGGCTTATTACCCTACATGCTCTTTTAAACACGTTTTCATAAAGGAATCAAGTGTCCCCAAATTAGGGATCGAGTTTCCACTAATCTAAGAATTTTCCATTTTTTTGTTGTTTTCCAGAATTGCTCATAGCTCATGTCCAGTATCATATTTCCATGTAATTTTTTTATGATTATTAGTCATCCCTAGAAACAACAAAACTACAAAAAAAATACATAGTTTTTTATCATTCCACGGAGTTGGACTGAAAAATAAAAAAGGGGATCAAGTCTCCTCAGTCTCCCCTACCTTTACCATCAAATTTCAGTTTCACATTCACTCCACCTTCAATAGCAAATTTTTGAAATTCTTCAACCAATTGGCCGAAGTAAATGACATTTGCATTGACGAGATATACAAGAAATAAATTCTATTACTTTGGAGTGAATTCCAGAAATAAAAATATTTGTTGACTATTTTTGCACTGTAAATAGTACCGCCAATTTACCCCAACCGCATATTTTACAAAAAAGTATTTAAAAAATAACTTTTGGTGCAATATTTTTATGAATGCTGAAAGCACTTTTCACATACTATCGAAAAATATAATCATCTGAAGAATATATTGAAAATCACATTGAAACGTTTAAACTTAAAAAAATCTACCTAGTATCCTCCAAAACAAAATTTCGCACAAAACTTCTTCAAAAAAAATATTTTGCAACAAAAACACATTGGATAATGTGTACTTGAAGTACATAACATATATGTCTACTAGCAACGGGGAAGGATTCCGCCAACTAGCTCCCCTAAAGTTCAAATTGACAGCAAAGTCGAGAATTGGGAAATTTTTTTTATTTCATTGAAAAGTTATGAGAGTAAAACAAAAAGGGGATCAAGTGTACCCACTCTTAGGGCCGTGGCGTAGTTTTCTGACACCGTTAGGGAAGACTCAGTTTTGCAAACTTTTGATGTTCACCTTAAAAAATGTATATTGCAATCTCCCGAAAAACATTCAGGCTTTAAGGTTTGAAGAATTTCACATAGACATACGAATACAACAAAAGTTGTATAACATTCCACTGATACGAATTGGATGAGCAGGTCTTTCATTTCGATGACGTGGAAAGTGATAGACATTTTTTCGGGAGACTTCGTGAAATCAGTCGACATTAGGTATTTGAAGGTGACGGACGGAAATTTGTTCCTGAGACTATACGTGCAAATCGGTTTACTGATCAAACGAATCATTGCGGACTTCAACCCGTCTCTAACGCACAGTAATTTGAAGAAATTATTTGAATATTCTAATTATTTTGGAAACTTATACAAATTAGAGATTTCAGGGAATTTATTTTCCGGGATTTTTGGCTTCCTCGGGATTCCCGAGTCCCGGGAAATTGTGTTTTCTTATTGCCGGGATTCACGGGAAAAAGGTTTTTTTAAATTTGTTCAAAAAAAATCTTCTGCCAAAAATAGCAGG
Source organism: Topomyia yanbarensis (assembly GCF_030247195.1). Classification (NCBI taxonomy): domain Eukaryota; kingdom Metazoa; phylum Arthropoda; class Insecta; order Diptera; family Culicidae; genus Topomyia; species Topomyia yanbarensis. Next base: position 300,713,473 of record NC_080672.1, read on the forward strand.
CAACATCTCGACCGGCAAATACTTGGAGTAGGTAGTAATTGTAAATTATACTTTTTCAGCTGGTTCGCACATCAATGGGCGCTATATCTTTGAACTCTTAATACGCACACAATTTTTATTTATTTGTTTTCTCGTTTTCGGCACTCTTATTACTATTGTTAATGTCAAAAATTTTAATTGCTAACTTATATATTTTTTAAAGGTATAGTGTCCAAGCCTTACGCTAAAGAATGTTCATATTTTCATGCCAAAATCGACAAATTTGCCAAACCGCAAAGCATTTCTACACAGTAGATTTAGTGGTGCGCATGATATCTCTGCAACCAATGAACCAGGTCTTGGATTTTTTAAAAGTTATTTCGTAGTTTAATAAATAGATCCTCAATGAAAATCGAGATTAGCTACGGAAATTGGGCTGAGTACTTTAAAAAGTCGATTAGTTTTAGTTTAAAAAATTGGGATGGCTTGTAAAGATATCGTGCTTAACGCAAACGCTATTGAAAATAAACAAATTTTCCCAGACGACTGTAGAAATATTTGGTCCGTACATAGAATGCATATTTCGTCCAATGAGTTATACTGGAATGGTAATATCAATTTTATTATATGAATTATACATACAATTTTGTATTCCGCGATATTTTCGATTTGTATGAAAAGAAGTACAGAACGCGTTGTCTGTCCAATATTATAGACATCCAAACTATTTTAATGTCGCTTTCAAGGATGCAATATTTTTGAATTACCTTAAGATCAAGAAATTTGGCTCCCATAATAGGAAATCGATGGAAGACTTCACTCATCGCTGCGTAGTTTGCCCATTATTCGCTTTATTTTGATTCAATCTCAATTCGGAGTGATGCAGATCAGACAGTGCCAGGAAAGGATTTGACATATCACTTTTTTTGACTTGATCGCACTCTACCCTGGAGCAGTTGGATCATTTCATTGAAGGTAACCAAAGAAGATACCTTGCATTAAATTGATCCCATCCCATCGAAATGCTTTGCAACAAATTCCAGTTTTGGACAGTAACTTCAGAAGCTGCGTTCAGAATATCGTCTCAATCGTAATTATGATTACCAGAATTTAGGTTATCCAATATTGATCCGAGAAAAATCATTCAAAAGAAGTTGATATTATATAATAGTTCATCAAATCGATTTCTTCTGACAACTGTTTTGGGACCAATATACATGCAATCAATCAGGTTTGAAAACTTTTAAATTTATTCTTTTATGAAATGTTTTATTTATTTCCCGAATCCCGAAAAACTGAAAACCGTCGGGAAATGGAAGCTCTAATACAAATACAAAAACACGATTTTCAAAAGATCATACCGTCCCTCATCATCAGTGTCATCAATTTGATATATCTCCCATAATTTCTGTCTCTGCCTTCGAATTCTTCAAATTTCTAATCTGCGCCGGGCTCTACGCCCCTGTTTAAATAAAATACCCAGCTGATGCTAATATGGATGTAGAGCAAGATACGTCATCAAAGACTCCAATTTTCTGATATAAATAAACCATAAACATTGCATTTGGCTGGATCATGTCTGATCCTCTGTCGGATCAAAGATAATCCGCTAAGTATTCTAAAGATTTTAAAAAAACTGACACAGAAATAATCAGGGACAGATACTCGAAAGCCTCCGGATAAGTTGAATTGTGATATTCTGTCCAATGTTAGTTGCGCTAGTGGCGATAAATCTTTTGTGAAGAACTACCGCATCTACATGTCCGCTCATAAAGTTAAAATTGACGGTCTGGTCCCCGAATCGAGTTTGTCATGCGTGCATCTACTGAAGCACGGGGTTGGCTCAATCAAGGATCTTTTGCGAAGATTTTGAATACGAATTGTACTTGGCGGGACATAATTATGTTCTTTTCTTTTACGAAAGGGGTCGTCTACCTGCTCAGTTGCTTGTACCGCGCGTCGTACATCGCAACATTGCACTAAATTCAAGCAAATGAGATTTAGTATCAATAATGCTCGGTGTGACAATGGCGCAGAGATGCTCTGATACAATTTTAAATTAGGCAGGGCTTACTATAATTGAACTAGAAATATTAACTTGTTATACTGACGAAGTAGAAAGTGGTATCTTCGACACAGTTTTAGGAATGCTTGTAATGAAGAATTTTGTGGAACAACTTGAACTTGTAGGACTAAAGGTTATCGATTTATTAAGCACCTTCTATGGCAACCTCCTTTTTTATTTCGATTATAGAGGTTTTAACCTTAAGGTCATTCACCTCTTCGGGTTAGAAAAATCTCTTATGAAAAATCTCTAACCCTATGTGCGGGGTCGGGACTCGAACCCAGGTACGCTGCGTACAAGGCAATCGATTTACCAACTACGCTACACCCATCCACGGCAACCTCCTTAAATTTTGTTGCGGTATTATAACCACGTAATATTGTTGTAGACTGTACGTAAAAATACTCATTCGTTTCAAAGTTATAGAAGATTTTTAAAAAAATTCTACGCCAACTTCAACTGCCGTAAACCGGGGTCACATTGATCACTTTTCGAAGTAATCATTACATATTTTTAGACGCAGCACATTTTTTTCAAGTTTAATATATTTAAACCACGTACTGATGCATGGAGCACAAGATTGGATGGTTTTACCTAAAATTGTCCGCTTACAGATATTTTGCCAAAAATAATTTCAAGTTGAAGTCCGTTTTCATATTCCGGGGTGACTTTGATATCCTGCATGTTCACCCACATTAAGTTATTGATGTCAATGTTCTTCATTCAAATATTTGTTTAAACTAATTCTGGAAAGATACTCATTGTTAAATAGATGTTAATTGGTATTATACAAAGTATTTCAATGTACTGCAAAATTCGAGTAACAAAATTTATAATCGTATAATTTGCGTCCAATAAAAAAATGAAAGATTCTGAAAACCTTTAAAACTGCTAAAATTGTTTTATTTCAGTGCTTTATCAATGTACATAAAGTTGCATCCATTTTAACACGTTGGAATATTGAACAATAAAAAATGTTGCGAATTTTAGCTTAAAACAATTTTAAATAATTGCCAACCAGTTTCACTAAAAATGTATTTAATATCAACAAACCCTTAAAACTAAATTTAGCACATCCCAATCTAAAGAAAAATAAAAACTCGCTTGTAATTTATTACTCTTGCTCAAATCAGTATTTTATAAGTTTAGAGTAAAAATCATTTCAAATTAAAATGATTCGGTAGACTATTCTGGTTTAATAAGCGATCTACGAAAAAAGTTTCAAGTGATCAAAGTCACCCCGGTGATCAAAGTCACCCCGGTTTACAGTACATATAAGAGAGAAATATGCAAACCAAAATGGACGAGTAGGCACTATTCACAATTTCCAGAATGTGCATGAAAAGATATGAAGGTTTGATGGGTGGCACTCTTGAACCCTATGAATAGGATAAGCTCACTTCTACATGTTTTTTTTTGCTTTTTCCCTATAAAAATCAACGAAATTTTTTTTTTCGAATCCCTCCCTCTCGAGTACCTACCGACTGTCTAATCTGGAAATGTTGTTTTAACAATTACTGGGGTATTTTTAGTATGTTAGACAACGAGGTAAAAACGATCAGCGACAAAGTTTTGCAGTATAGCCTGATAAGTTTCGCGAATACAATTCAAAAATGCGATGTCTGTTCATAGATTTCAAGACAGCGTACGATTACGATTAATGCACGAACACTGTCTTCCAATAACACTGATTAGAAGGGCGATGCGCTATCTAATTTATTCTTCGTGGACGACAACGACATCATTGACGTCGATCAGAGAGCAGTCGTAGAGGCGTTTGTGGCTTTTAAGTAGGAGGTTGAGATAATCTGATTTACTATTAACTATGACTCGAAAAACTGCATTGAACCTGATAGATAACGGGGCCGGTTCAGACACCACACAAATTCACCGATTGTTGTGTTCTGAGTTTTATAGACAATAGTATGAGGTAATAAGTCTTTCGACCGGCATCCTCACCACAAGAACAACGTTTGGAATACCCGAGAAGAAGTTTCTCCAAATATCAGGTGTAATGGATTCTAGCTCTCCCTATTGCGACATTTTGCTCTTAGCTCAGGAATGGGTAAGCGGTGATAAGTCATGTAGCCTGATGATACTGATGATAGATGAAAATTCATGAAAACTCGGTCGCATTGAGCAAAATTTAAAGTCAACGACGGCAGCGTTAGGTCGACGCAGAGTCAATTGCAGGCATGGGAAAATTCATTCACTCGCGCGACTGTTGCTGACTGTGGATCACCAAGTAACCACAATTTTGTGCTCACTAAATAACGATGAACAACGCACCAAGGGAGAAAAGTAAAAGCTTCACAGTAGGTCACTAGATAAGCAAACTGCGAATAAACAGTGAAACTTAAAATTTTTAAGAGCAGCGTTGATTGTTCGCTCGTGAATGTTTATCACGTAGCTTCGCGAAGCTCATAAAGGTTTCTTGATGCATGAATAAAACATACCCCATATTTTTTCACAGGATTTTTTGCTGACAGAGTGCGTTATGGGTAGTTTTGTGATACACTACAAGTAATTTGATCTACTAAAGTTTTTTTGCGGTCATTTTTTCAGCGGTGCATTGTTGCAAATTTTGAAAAACGTTGATTATCGGCTAGTTTTAAAACGGTAGATGGTTTTCCAAGCATTAATTATTTTGTACGAATATGAAAATGAAATAAAACTATATAATGAAAATCCTATGCAAATCGCGAACCGCTCGAGAAGAGCTTCGCGAACGAAGCTATCCGCGTTGGGGAAGGATAGAATAAAGACGCAACTGATGTGCTCCTTCGTTGGTTGTTATAGCTTTGGCACGCGTGTGTCCGTCGCTACAGGTTGCTAGGTATCATTTTCGATGCTAACAGCAGGGCCGTCGAGAGCCGCGCCGGGCCCCGGGGTTCGAAGTACTGACGGGCCGTACCATATATGACTTCTTATTTCAACATCGATTAGAGGAACTATACAAATGCAACCGTTTCAATTAAATAATTTTTTATGAAAATTGTTTATTTGATACGATTCAATGCGTTAGCTTACCAGAGTCGTCAGTATTTTAAATAAGTAATAGATGAAAAAATAAAAATAATAAAGGAATATTTGTTTGTGGCTGGCCATTAGAATGACTTGCGTCCGATTTGCCATTGCAATTGGAAACCTTTTTTGCGACATTGCCATACAGTCCATATCGCCATCGTTCATGCTCCCTTGACGCACGTTAATGCTACCATCGTTAATGCTGCTCAGAATCCGAGTTTAGAAAAATTAACCACCCTTCGTGAGCTTGAAAGAGAAATAAAATTCTATTTATGCCCGCCGCGATGAATCGAAGGTTTGTTTGTTTTCCTCGTCCGTCCGCTCTGAGATCATCAAGCAAAAGTGCACCAGATATAGATTATGCAGTTCAGTTATGCTCGAAAATGTAAAAGAACTTCTGCCTTCAAACTGTCCACATAATAACAAATGAATGCTTTGGTTTGTGAATGAATTTATATTTCCTCTGCACTCAACCATTCGATTCTGCATAAAATTTCAGTCAGTTTGGAAGTGAATGAATGAGGGAAGCATTGAAACTGAATATTGAATTCAGCAAATTCATCAGAAATAAGCAACTGAATGTAAAATTTCGCACCACCGATGCTGCCTTGTTTCTTATTGTTGGTACATGTTGATGATTTTGAGGCACTGGATGCAGCTATTGCAGTTGTCACTATGACCTGAACGAATTTTCTTTATTGGTTTCTGAACATGGTAAAATCGGTTTTGGAATCAGTTGTTACATTTGCGCCAACATTCAGAGAGAAAACATTCCAAATGCGATGAATGGGATCCAACAGCGAAGTCTGCTGTTAGAAAGACTGAGACAGAGAGTTGTGAGAGAAAGAGTTTCAACTTTTGGTGAATACTAATAGGTAGAATAAGTATCTAGTTCAATTCCCACATTTTTCTGCATCAAATGTGTACACTGGAACCTCTATTTACGGACCAAGCCAAGGGTTCGTAAATTGAATTAGTTCGTTTTTTGGGATTTAGATCGTAAAAAATTCGCTTCACATTCTTATCAAAATTCGTTGGTTGAGCAACATTATCGATAACCCTAACAATATGGGTATTTCCGGAACGGGCTTAACAAGTACATGATGAAAATGGATATTTGGCACCTTTTTGAAATCCAGAATGGAGACTTCAGATTGAACAATAATCTCGATAACCCTAACAATTTGGGAATTTTTGAAACGGGCTTAATGAGTAGATGATAGAAATGGTACCTTGGAGCTATTTCAAACAATATCTGTATAAACTATGAGGGTATTTTTAAGCGGGTTTGCCGAGTAGATGAGCGATGCCCTTTTGAAGGCCAATATAGCGTCTTCTGGTTCAGAGAAGTTTTCTGTAATCATATCATCCGCATCACAAATCAATATACCTATATCTATTCTATGATTATCTTTTTTCGAAAATGTCAATATTTTAGGTTATAGAGATGTCTTAACTGGAATTCGCCATCTTGGTTTTCAAAGTGGCTTCATTCATTGATTTTCGTCATCTACTCGTCAACCCCATTCCGAAAATATCCAACTTTTATTAGTAACATTAGCTAAGTATATGATAAATTGTAAACAACTTCATACTGTACACTTTGACAAACACTTGCGATAAATGAAACCAGAATGGTTCTATTGCACTGTTGAATGAATCTAATTGGGTTACGTTCACGTACTTCAGAAAACCGGAACGATTGGAACGTAGTTATTATTATTGAGAGGGAAAAACCCGCGGGAGTGGATTTTCAAAAGCTCCTTCTCCCGTAGGCACAAAACCTCTATCTTTTAGGTATCAACATTTAACAAACAAACCAAATGATACAATGACTAACACTAAACACTGCTTAAAATAAACACTTCTTAAACTCTATCTTACATGGGTAAAGTATTAACATTAACATAAATAATTGGCTAACACTATCAGGTTTGGGAAAGGGTGCGCGAAAACAATTTTTTTAAAGAAGTGCGAGACAAATTGAAGTCAAAGACATTGTAACAGTGATTGAACACTCTACACATGCTACTGACGGGTTCATTTTTGCCATAATTAGTACGAGACACTGGAAGACGGACAAAAGAGTAGGAACGAAGGTTTCGGAGGCGAATATCAATGTTGAGAAGACGGAGTAAATCAGGGCAGTCAATGCGAGACAATAACAGATCAGAGACAAAAGACGCTTTGGTCACATTGCGGCGCAAAGACAGTGTTTCAAGACCAATGAGGTTGCAACGATCTTCGTATCTGGGCAGATTGTAGGGATCGCTCCAAGGCAGGTGGCGCAGCGCAAAACGCACAAATTTACGCTCAATACTCTCGATGCGTTGAATGCTGTTCTTCTAGAAAGGAGCCCAAACAACGGCGGCGTATTCCAGTGTGGAACGAACGAGCGAGCAGTACAACGATTTTAAGCACTGTACGTTAGTGAAATGCTTAGTAACCCTAAAAATAACTCCTAGATTACGCGAAGCCTTAGACGAGATAAAAGCAATGTGATCCTTAAATGTAAGCTTTGAATCCACAAGAACCACTAAATCTTTCACTGTAGTTTCTCTTTTTAATTTGTTTTGCAAGATAGTGTAGTCGAATGTTACGATGGAGCGTTTTCGTGCAAACGTAATCACAGAACACTTCGAGGCATTCAAAACCATCCTGTTAGTCATGCACCAATTAGCGAAAATGTCTAACTGAGATTGCAAAAACAAAGCATCAGAGTAACTTTTAACTATATGGAATAACTTATAATCATCGGCATAAGACACCTTGAAGCACTTAATCAATGAATCCAGATCGTTTATGTATAGAAGGAAAATATAAGGACCGATATGGCTGCCTTGAGGTACGCCGGACGTTACGTCGAAGGATGAGGATAAATGATTCCCGATTTTAACAGACATTTTACGGCCTGACAAGTAAGATCGAAGCCATTGGTTGATTTTATTGAAGGCGGCCGACAGATCGGTGTATATTGCATCAGCCTGCAATCGATCCTGTAGCGAGCGAGCGATAAATGAGGTGTAGGCTACTAAATTAGTGCAAGTAGATCGCCTGGGAATGAAACCGTGTTGAGTTTCTGATATGTATCTAGAACAACAATGTGTCAAAAACTCGAGAACGATGAGCTCCAATAATTTCGATAGTGCACATAAAGATGCGATTCCTCGGTGATTGGGAACTTCGCTTTTGGATCCTTTTTTATAAACCGGAAAAACGTAAGATGATTTCCAGATGGTAGGAAACACTCCGGAACTTAACGATATATTGAAAACGACGGACAGAGGTAGGCAAAGCGACGACGAGCATTTTTTAATGATAGATGATGGGATTCCGTCAGGTCCAGGAGTGTTGGAACACTTGAGTTTTATGCAAGCTTTTTGTACAATATCGGAAGATATCGTGAAATTAGGTCCAATACTAGTCCTACGGGGAATGTTGTCGGCTGCTGCGGAGACTTGTTGATTATTAAGAGTATCATTGGTAAAAACACAGCTGAATTGTTGGCGAAATAACTCACAGATGTCCGGCAATGAAGTCGCTTCTAAATCACCCAGCGACATAGAAGTGGGTAAACCTGACTCACGCCTCTGTTCATTAACGTAATTCCAAAATTTTTTTGGATTGTTACGAAGGTGGCTCTGAATACGATGAAGGTAGGAATTGAAGAGAGACTTATTAAGTCTCTTGTAACAATGATTTAAGAAGATTCTGATTCTTTAGCATATCGGTATTTCGAAAACTTTTTTAGAGCTGACCTTTTGGCTAATTTAAACTTTTTTAGTGTATGATTCGACCATGGAGGATATTCACAGCCATGATTGAGTTTTTTAGGAGTAAACTGGTCGATAGCATAAATCAGTACGTTCGAAACAATTTCAGCCGCTGCGTTTGAATCAGATTGTGGCAAGATTTCATACCAATTGATACGAGACAAGAAAAGGTGCATTCCTCGAAAATCTGTCTTGCGATAGGCATATGTCAGCTTCTCAGCGGTATCTTCGAATGTACAAGGTACACATTTTCGGAGAAAACAATGAAGAGCAGGGTGGTGTTGGCATAGTTTAACGAGAGGAGCTGGAGCACGACAAACGGCAAAGTGATCGGATAGCTCCTGGCTTCCAAAGCAAAGATCCAAAATACAGTTGTTGTCATTAGTGACGTCACATAGTTGAACTAGCCCCGCGGTGCTGTAACCGTCGAGTAGCTGAGTAATACACGTGTTAGTTGATGAGTGTGATGAGTCTGGGTGCAGAAATGATGTATTATTGCGAACCCAATTAATGCCGCTAAAGTTGAAGTAGTTGATTGTAATATATTTGCAGTGTCGACAGAAACAATAAACTTCATCAATTAAATTAAAATAAATTTAATTCAATTAAAAATGCGGGCCCCCAAAATAGACCCGGGCCCCAGGGTAGTTGCCCCCCCTGACCCCCCCTCTCGTCGGGCCTGGCTAACAGAATACATCACAACTAAAGAAAGCTTGCTTATGAAGTGCGAACGAACAGTTCACGATGCGATTTTTCCCATGCTTGGTCAATTGTACTCATAGTGAGAAAAATAAATGTTTCCTTTGTTCTCTAGACAATGCACACTAGATACCGAAGTTGCTAATTGTCGTTCACTTGGCTCGGATGTAGGTCTGACTCGAACAGAAGTAGAAAATAGTCTGGTGATGCTTACACTTGAACTATTGCAAAGCTAGGAATATTATTCATGAACCCAATTCTACTCAGTGAACTGATTCATAGAATATTTATCACGATCTTATACTAGTGCTCGTGAAATAATTCACAAAACCATGATACTGCCAATCGATTCCACCTTTATGATCCAGTTCATATATTTGTCTTTTTATATATGTTTTTATATCCGCATGGGAACTGTTTCATAAAATTCGAAGTATTATTCATGAATCCATTCATGTCATATGTTACCACCGACATGATACAATTTATCGTATATAAGCTCAGAATATTACCCAGGGATTCATGTTGGGGTTATGAACTAATTTTTTAATCGTAGATCACGATCTATCTTGCGTCCGCGTAAATAAGTTCACAAAATTAGAAGATATTCCAACAATTTACATTTTCACTCTGTTCTCGGACCTGAAATTTTTAGGTGAACTGTTTCATGAAATTTGGAATATTATTCATGAATTCATTTCTGGTCCCTGAACTGGTACGTGATATAGGGAAACCCGGCAGGGGCAGCGAAACACTTTACGCCCGAGTGGGTAGAAAGCATAGGGTGAGAGGTTCATTAATAAGGATTTTTTCCCTTTTCGCAATGCACTCACATTAAATCACGTTCGTTTATGCAAATGGAATTGTGGTACATCGATGTTTTCAAGTGTGTGTAGTGCGAGATACATGCGTTGCACATCTAAATTTTTTGAAATGGTTCAAAATTTCGAGTGGGTAATTACCCACTCGGTTATTTTCGAGTGGGTAGTACTACCCATACTACCCACGCTTTCCGCCGGCCCTGGAACCCGGGGCTATTCGGACCTACTTAAGCAAATCGCCCTTTTAGGTGGATAGATGTGAGAAAATTTACTGGTCAAAGGACCTAATTGTAAGTTTGAAACCTCAGCTGCATTTTGATGCCATAAAAGGTTCATTTTCACCACTCAATGGCAGCGCTAGGCGACGATTTGCAAACCTCTACGTTTTTCCATCCTTTTACAATTTGGGTATAATTCGAACCTCCCTACGGGGCAATTCAGACCGCGGTTTTTCTTTAATTTTTTTGCAATGGAATTATGTTTAGATCTAAAATATAAATATTTATCATTAAGAAGCAAAAAAATAAATAAAATAAATTAACAAAAACTTAATCTGGTATGTCACAGCTGTCGATTGGCGACCCATGTATTTTCTCTGCTGTAGCGTGTGCAATGGTGTGCGCAGCCGCAAGCCGCTGCATGGATGGTGTACGGAATAGGGGGTCCGAATAGCCCCGTTCGCTTATTTCGCACAAATGTGGCGAGCGTCTCGAAAATATTTGTGTTTTCACCCAAACAAAAATCATTCCATAAAATAGGAGCCTGAAGCTTTCCAAAACACTTACCTTATATTTTTTCACTTTTATTTGTTGCTTTAATCAAGATTTTTCCATTATATTGCTTTTTGTTTTGAGAATGGCAAAAAAAACAAAACACGTTGTATCTCCTTTTTACAAAGAACAAAAAATCAAATTCAGCTCTCAAAATAAATGTTTCCGAATAGCGGTTCCACGAATATGTACGATAGTCAGAAAGTCTAGCTATTTTTTGAGAAACTGAGGGGGTCCGCATTACTCCCACTGTCTTAATAGCCCCGGGTTCCCCTACGATATGGTAGCGCCCAGCCGCTCGCGAGCGGTCATAGATTCGAATAGTCCGGAAGAAAATAACAACTGCGCTTAGCACGGTGCTAAAATGTACTTTTCAAATGACCTAGTATAGACTGTAAATCTCATCAAATGCAACACAAAATAATGTATGATACCAACAAAATCTTGATTTATCGCATTTTCGCGACTTTCGACTTTACAACCGATTGCCAATTTATTGAGTGATTTGGAAAGATGAAATGCCCTTTCTAACGATATATGTTATGTATTTTGTTAAGGTTCAACAGAGAACGCCTCAATAAGCGGCAATCTTGGAAAACTAAAATAGCAGTTTTTTTCACACCCTTGCAAAAATCTTTATGAAAATGAATCAATAAATTTGTGGCATTGGTAGAGTATTGTTGATTGATTTTCATGAGTATATTTCCAACGGTGTGAGAAAAAACTGCTTTTTTCCATTTTTCAAGATGGCCGCTTTTCTAAGCTTTCTTTGTTGAACCTTAAAAATACTATGCGGTTGTGGGACAACAATAAGAAAGTAACCATTGTCTTGCGATTTTTTCATGAAAAATATGAAAATTGCTCAACATTTTTATAGAGAAGCTTATTTGATTTATTTAAAAATTAGAGATGACATTTAGTTCCGCATCTATCGACCGGTTTAGCTTAAAATCGGTTGATGAGTGATTAATTTTTTCCCAAATTAGAAACTTACTTGCACTCTTAAGGGTGTTAGGTATTGTCGTGAACTATGGGATTCTAAAATTATATCTGCCGTTATTCTTTCCAATTTTAACATTTAAGATTTCACACTTACTTTTGAATGTACATATACGTAATCGAGCAAAAAGTCGATCTGTCAAATTTTTATATGAGACCGCCCCCTTAAAAGTTCAGGCGAATAAGTACTAATTTGGAAATAAATGAATAACTATGCCATTTTCCAGCCGAATTTGAGAATAAATAGGTTGTTAGATGCGGTATTAAATGTTATCTCTAATTTTTTTATTAAATCAAAGACGCTTCTTTTATAAAAATGTGAGGCAGATTTTCTATTTTTCATGAAAAAATCGCAAAATGATGGTTATTTCCATATTGTTGTCGTGAAACTCCAAAATTTTTTAACACAAGAACATAACATAGCTTACCGTTGGAAAGATCATCATTTGTCGAAAGACCCGAAATTTATTTTTTGCAGATCAAGATTTCGAGTAATTGATCAAACGTGTTGTATTTGACCAGACCTACAACCTGAAACCTCACTTAAAAGTATATTGTAACACACTGTAATACATGAAATATCATAATTCAATATCAATTCTTCAAAAGGGCTAATGAGATTTTTATAAACAAACTTATTTCGCTCATTACTCCGCTGTCGAGTCGAAATTCATGAAAGATACACACGAATCAACATCTTTACCCTTGGTAGAATCAATTTCAAATGTCTTCTGGGTTGAAAATATAACAAATTAAGAGAAATCAGCAAAACAAAATTTTGTTTACAAATCTTATTAGCCCTATTCTAATGTTGATATGGAATTAATGTTTGTGAAATAGTTCGCGTAAAAAAACGGTCTAAAATTGTCCAAATAATGCGAAACTTGGCATCAATCCAACTGAGAAAACTAATTCTTTTGTTTAGTGTTTATTTGACCAACTAGGAAACTAATCCAGCGTGCGTAATGAATGCGCATGGTCTTGTTTGAGTGGAATGATGGCAGTATGATCATGTATGAGGATTGCGAATTGACAATGCGCGAGAAGAATCTAATACCAGTTACTAATTTGCAGCTGTCATATCAGTACGAAGAATAAAAATAATATTGTCATATTCATTGCTTGATTTTAATCCATTAAATCATCAATAAATTATAACAATTGTTCTCATTGTACTTTCATTTACTTTGGAGTAGTACATGCACTATGTTATTGATTGTCATATTAAACATATTTCTTCGTGAGTAGTAAAATGTTAATTAGATTCTTTTCGTTCTTATTGTCTCCAATCTTGTTCTAGTAATAAAAAAAACCCGCGCGCCGTGTTTCGTCGGAATAAAGAAACAAGGAATAATAAAATTGTTACTATTTCCAAATCAATTCAAGAAACGATAAATCTATCATAAATTCTCGGCAGCCGACTGCCCAGAGCAAAAAACATATGATAACACTTCTGAGAGTTGCATACATCGTATGACTTATCAAGATAAATCCAGAATTGTGTAACTCTTTACCCCATCCTGCCAGCAAAAACTTCTTCCCGTAGCAAGCGTGGAGATGCAGATGTATATACGGTCTCCACAACGTTTGTTAAACTAACATGCCTTTTCTTCCCCGATGACTGTACGGACGTGGCTGGTGCCGTTGTTTCTCATTTCAAAGCATAGAAAACTCTAAAAGTGCACATTGAGAATGGATAGCTGCTCCCAGGTCCCATTCGTTGATTCTTTGAGCAATTTCGCTTGTTCTGGCCAATCACGGAGTAGCAACTACGAATTGTACGGTCATCATACTCATGCCCATGCTCACCAGTGTATCTCAAAATTACAAACTATGATCATAAATATTGAACATATTCGAAAACAGACACAGTAACCTCACAAAACATTCTAGTGTAACGCTCTGTATTTTGCGATGCAAACTTGTTTTGTGGGGACACAAATAGTTTCTGTACGAAGTTTATTATTCATAAGTTCAAGAGCTTCACAATTTTCGTAAAGGATTTTCTTCACGAAATCGTGATTATATTTTTATGAATTGATGAGCACACTTTTTCTTGTATGACAGCAATATGAAGGCAGCATGATTGAAGACGACACCTTTATAACAAGTCAATAGGAAAATCTCCACCGGTTATTGCTAGCACTGGCTCTTTTTCTATGAAAATGATCAGACCCTGATAAACTACATCGAAAAAACCAACAGTTCCACGATAGTACTTCGTCGCAAATAATTGCAAAAAACAATTCATCTAACGATTATCTTTAAATTGTCATCTTAGATTGCATTCAAACTGACGATCGACGAATGGTTAAAACTTTGTCAGATCCTTGAAAGCTCACAAACAATATAAATTTTCTGTCAGCTTTCCTACTAAAACCATATCGCAATTTCGGCAACCCTTGTTCGACACGTTCACTCATCACCAAAGCTCAACACTCACCCAAACCCAGAAACCGACTCAACTGTTGTTTGCTACTTACGATAATACTCTCAAAACGGCGTTCCAACAGCAACCCGGTTTCAATCAGTAGAATCAGCCAAGTGTAGCAGCAGATGTAGGAAACTACTTCTCTTGAGCGTACTGTTTCAAACTTTCACACTTAAAACTCCTTCATCCAAATAAAAGCTTCGAGACTTTCAGCGACCAGATTTTTTCTCCAACTTTTTTTTATATCCCGAATTTTGCGTTGACGCGTGGTTTGAACTATGAAACTTTTTCGCTCTCAGCTACCACTCCACTACACTTCCATCGTCTCACTTCGTTTAGTATGTACATATGAGCAATTTTCTTTCTAAACTTCGCACTACATATTTGAGTGAATTCTTTATGAATATCATTACATATTCTAGCTGGCACCCACCATAAGATTGTTTTTCCCCCAGAAACTCAGCTTTAGTTCTTCATCACTACAAGAAGATAACAGGAGCAAAAATGCGCTGGAAACACAATCCTTGTGCTATACCCCGTAATCGTTTTTTTTAATCAGAAAAGGTTTCTCTCGCTCTTGTCGAAAATCTCCATCATAACCGGAAAGAGCATGTATTGTGTCTTGAATCTACGAGAGGATAGGATACGGATTCCCATATTTTCGGTACTGGTGCGGTTATCATTTCTTTTTCTCCTAACTCGTATGTCGCTTTTTATTGCACAGCACCAGGGAATTTTCACTGCTGAAACCCATGTTGACTTAACCCATCTCAGAACTTGTTTCGAGCCAACCACGAGCAGACGCTAGCATTTTTCATTTTTCGCCACAAGTACAAAAACTTACACATTTTTTTTTCAAGTTATTAACACAATTATTTCTTTTAACTTTTCCTGAATCCTCTCACTGCTGTTCTTGGGAATGAATCTATAAGGATGGTAACATTTCTTTTTACTTGAGCTTCTATGGCAGCCTAAACCTCTTCCAGAAATAGTTCCTCGGGGCAATGGTTTTGTATACAAAATTTAATCCTTCATAGCATTCCCCGACACAGAAAAAACCTGAATAATCTTATCCAAAGAAAATTTTAAGCTTCAACGGGCTGCTCCAGATATTAATATGTGCCCTTTCAAGTTAACCCCTCGCGCGCATACACACACAAACACATCTGCTTTGTCCAGTTTTTCCGCATTTTTCCGTACGGAATTTCCAGCCAGACCAACAAACCTAATTAAAAACGACCGCAGGGTGATATCTGCACCATTCCACACACTGGAGCACAGACACAGAAGACACGCACCATTTGGAAGGACACTCTGCCGCTTTGTTCGCTGTTCGGACTGTCAGATGAAACTGAGACCGATGGCCGGAGCGCACTGCATGCTTTGCTACCCCCTTGGGCACCAGTTGGCGGGTGAGATATGACTCGACTCTGCATCTCTAGCTCGGCTAGGTAATGTTCATCCTCTCAGCCGCTACAGGATATTCGTTTTCATCTCACTTGGTCGTCAATGGAGCTATGCTCGTGGTGGAGGGGAACATTTTCTTTTGAGATGATACCGTGCGGAGGAGAGCGGGTTTTTGGGAACACCCTGTGCGAAAAGCGATGTTTTCATAGGGTTTTGTGAGGGATTTTCTCTCGAATATCCGGAAAACCGGTTTCTCTCATTACTGAGGACTGAATCCTATTTTCAGTTTCGTTTAGTTTAGTTTAGTTTAGTTTCCACGGTGTCTTGTATTAACTCTACACGAAATCGGCTGCCATAAATAACGTCGTAATATTAGGCATATACTTTCTTCAGCAAAAATGGTCTAAAACAGGGTTGTTGGCCTGTTTTAGACCATTTTTGGCCAGAGGGCCGAGTCTTATATACCGTTCGACTCAGATCGATGAGATCGGAAAATTTCAATATGTGTGTACAAATATATTTATTAGGGTGGGGCAAAATGATCGTTTTTTCAGCACAGCACTTTTTTGGTTCCTTTTGGGGTCCCAAACAACTGTGCAAAATTTGGGGTCGATTGGTGTTGACCCGGCGTAGCGCATTACGTTTGAAATTTGTATGGAGATTAGTATGGGAAAAGCTACATTTTTGCATTTTTAATTCTACAAACTACAATTCTTACTTTAGTATGCAAACAAATAGATAGAAGTGTAGTCCAGGATATGCTGAACAACTTTGCCGAAGGATGTATAGTGTTAGAATGTCTCTAAGCCAAGTTATAGCTGGTCAAAGTTCGATACATCGAATTAAATGCCAAAAATCATTTTTATTGCCAACACTGCCGGTGTACCAATAGTATTTCATATAGCATTCCAAAATAATACTATATACTTTAGTTTTACCACATTGGTATGTTTAGATGAATTATTCAAAAGCCTTAGCTCAATTTCATGAGCATAGGTTGTTGAGCAATAGGGTGTAGTGAGGGGGGATGGGGGGGACTTTAATATGTAGAAATTCGAACTGAAATGTTGTCGAGTTGGAATGTTCAGATGAATTATTTCAAAACAATTACACAATGTCCTACGCATAATAGTAACGATGAAATAAAACATACTGTATCCCTTTGCCTTGACTTTTATCAATAGAAGTTACGTTACAGACTGAATCAACTGATGTCGAGTTGATATGTCAGAGGATTATATTTCGGTTTAATACGCATTATGATTTGATAGCATGCTCATTTCTATGCTGTTCGATCACGAAGCGTGAATGTAATTTCTGGATTTCAACATGAAATCCACCAGATCCCTACAACAATTTTTGCTTCAGGTGATCGAACAGCATCGAAATGCGCATTCCATCAAATCATAGTGCCTATTAAACTGAAATATAATCAATGCAATTCTCTGACATATCAACTCGACATCAGTTGATTCAGTCTGTAACGTAAATGCTATTAATAAAAATCAAGGCAAAGGGATACAGTATGTTTTATTTCATCGTTACTATTATGCGTAGGACATTGTGTAATTGTTTTGAAATAATTCATCTGAACATTCCAACTCGACAACATTTCAGTTTGAATTTCTATATATTAAAGTCCCCCCCCATCCCCCCTCACTACACCCTATTGCTCAACTACCTACGCACATGAAATTGAGCTAAGGCTTTTGAATAATTCATCCAAACATACCAATGTGGTAAAACTAAAATATATAATGTTATTTTGGAATGCTATATGAAATACCATTGGTACACCGGCAGTGCTGGCAATAAAAATGATTTTTGGCATTTAATTCGATGTATCGAACTTTGACCAGCTATAACTTGGCTTAGGAACATTCTAACACTATACATCCTTCGGCAAAGTTGTTCAGCATATCCTGGACTACACTTCTATCTATTTGTTTGCATACTAAAGTAAGAATTGTAGTTTGTAGAATTAAAAATGCAAAAATGTAGCTTTTCCCATACTAATCTCCATACAAATTTCAAACGCAATGCGCTACGCCGGGTCAACACCAATCGACCCCAAATTTTGCACAGTTGTTTGGGACCCTAAAACGAACCAAAAAAGTGCTGTGCTCGGTTGATGTGGCTATGATTACGTTTTTCCATATAACAATGCCCCACCCTAATATTTATATATGTATGTGTACATGTAGCAAAAATGTCACCTCTGTTTCTCAGAGTAGCTTAACCGATTTGCACAAACTCAAATGTCTCGAATGAAAAGTTCAACCAGTAGCGTAACCAGAAATTCGGTTTGGTGGGGCGGTGTATGGCTTGATAAAAATCGTTAGTTTTTTGAAAATAATAAAATTGAAAGTTAGTTTGACTAATTATTCAAAGTTCATAATCATAAGTCATTCCAGTCTACAAATAAGAAAAATTAAAATTAATGGATTTTTATTCAATTCGTTTATTTGATCTTACGTTTACGTTAGCTTAAAGGTGCAATTTTTTATTATACATTTTTATTTTTTTAAAACTAGAGGATTACACATTTAAGTATTATTTTTTTTAGAATGAAACTAAAGAAATTTTACAGCTAATTCATACATATAAGGAATTCTACGAAGATCCGTCCGAAAACTTTGAAAATCGTGATCATCTTAAATTACGATGAAACTTTACACGCTTCACCGGCATGGAAGAATAAACATTTTCCACGGTCAATAAGATTATTTTGACTCAAGATTATTTTTTCAAAAGGGCGTAGACGTTTCTGCGCGCATTACTTTCAAAAAAAATGTTCGGCTACTGTATTTTAAACAGCAAAACTATCTGAGAACGAGTTACACGGAATGAATACTTCTGTAGGAAAACAATATGCGCTGAAAAAAATGTCAGTTTTCACAAAAACAAAAAAATATGTTGAAAAATTAAATTTCAAAAAACCCAGTTTAAATTTTTTATATATTTTTTCAATTAGAACGTATCGGTAAAAAAGTTTTTCTAACGACAACTTTATACATATTTTTACATTTCATACTTATTGACATACAAAACTGTAATTTTATTACAGAATATGATTCTTAAAATTATTTCAAATCAATCTTCCAAAATTCGATAGTTGACGAGATGTTTGGAATTTTGTTCCAAGAAAATCAATAAGTTCGTGTAATTACGTAATTCGCATTTCCCTATAAAAAAAATGTCAACAATCTATATCGTTTTAAAGGCGTTGTTTAATAAGAAGGAAGAAGAATTGATAATTTTTGCCATGCATTCTAGGTAAAAGGAAATAAATCGGATTTGAGAAATGAGCTCGACAAGCCTTTCGAAATTTGCAATTATTAACGGGCTCAAAATATCGCATCAGATGAGCGATCGATATGAGAGATCCCAAAATCGATATTTCAGCAGACGGACGCACGCCAACACTTCTAGACCCATCGTATGAGTCGAGTGCATGCAACCCAAAGTAATACACAAACAACAATATTTGATTCGCTCTAGTTTGATGAAAAGTAAGTTTGCAGCTGAGCAGAACAAGAAACTTTCGTACTCCATCACCGACAATATCAAAAATGTTCCGGTTATTGTCCGGAGAAAGTTGATCTTTTGTTAGCACTTCTCTTTCAGATACCTAATGTGGCATCCCCAGATACCTCAAGAGTCGAATATCTCGGGATTTGGGTATTTGAAAGTTTAAACCTGAGCAATAGTTTGACCTATTAGTGCTAGCGGTAGTTTCGTTGATTCACGCTTCCTTCAAAATACGACTACCTCAGTTTTCTCCGTGGAGACTCGATACCTAGCTGGAGAGCCCAAGCAGACAAATTGTACGAGGTATCTTGCAATGGTCCCTGTAAATCGACTGCTTTAGGACTTGTAATAGAGACCACATCGTCATCTGCAAGCTCCCTTAACGTGCAGGAATTGCCAAGACATTCGCCAATATCATTCGCGTAAATGTTGTAGAGAAGGGGGCTAAGACATGAGCCCTGGGGAAGACTCATGTAGCTAATTCGTGATGTCAATAGATAACCATGCGAAAAATGCATGTGTTTTTCAGACAAGTTTAGCAAAAAGTTGTTTAGAGTCGATGAAAGACCACGCTGGTGCAGCTTCTCAGAAAGAGTTTGGATAGAAACTGAATCAAAGGCCCCCTAATATCCAAGAAAACGGATGACATCTGTTCTTTGCTAGCGTAGGCCATTTGAATTTCTGTTGATAGCAACGCAACACAATCGTTCTTCTGTTTGCGTTTATGGAAACCAAATTGTGTATCTGACAATAAGTCGAAGCAAATCTTTGATCAAAATTTCGAGGCCAAACAATAACATTTGGATAAAAGACAGCATTGCAATCGGTCGATACGAGTTGTGGTCAAAGGCTGGTTTTCCTGGTTTTTGGATGGTGATGCCCTTCACTCGCAATAGCCCACGTCTGCTACGCGTTTAGTCCGAGCTTGAATCGCGGTATAGAGAATCAAGCCAGCCAGTACTCTTTCTTCAGAGGAAACTCTTGTGTGGACTCGATTTTGCCGGATATCGCGTAGTTTTTCCGATCAATATTTTGTGTGAGGTGAATCAGAAACATTGATTGTATTCGGTGATCCTGAACATCTAGCAATAGTAATTAGGATTGGCAGATGGTCGCTGCCGTGGAGATCGTGGATTACCATCTAACCGCAGCGATGTCGAACAGAGGGATAAGTCCAAGGCATTCCGGCGTTCTGGGATAGCTGGAATCCGTTTCATTTCACTCGTGTTCAAAATGATCATATTGAAGTTGTCACAAAGCTCGAGGAGTGAGGTAAATATTTTATCATCATGAGGCAATCCCCAGCCGCACCCTGGTAGTAAAAGACACCTGAAAATAGTCTCGGCGTGGGAAAAAGTTCCGCAATATCACAAAGCCGTCGGTGATCAACTGAGGCTCTAGGCTCTGAGGAACGTACGTGGGAGTAATACAAAGGTCTTTGTCTTTAATCCCAGTTTGGAAAGCGATAACTCCAATGCCTGGTGTCGAGGAGAAGTCGATTCGATTGAAAAAACAGCCCTTTTTGATCCCCAAAAGTACTCCTCTATAAGATTCTTCTCGATCCAAGCGAATAATATTAAAATCGTGGAAATTGAGGTCTATTTCTGGAGTAAACCATGTTTCGCATAATGTGAATGCATCGCACTTCAAATTATTTATAAAAATTTTAAAAGAATCGATTTTCGGGATAATTCCACTGTCGAATAATGATCAGATCTGTGACCTCGTTCAATGAATTAGCCATCGAAAGATACAATTGCTGAAAGGAGAGGCCATTTTGCAGTGGACTGCATCAAAAATGTTTTTACTGTGGGAAGAAAGCTTATCAAGATGCTTTTAAGAGGGTCAGACATATTTAAAACTGTAAAAATACGGTGCACAATGTCAAAGAACATTATTAAGACAGCACTGGTTTTGTTCTCCGGCTGAGACATGGGAACACTTGGGGTTTTTGATGACCCAAGAAATGCAGGGAACTCCTCTTCTAAGCTCAGGTTTCTGAGACCGTGGATTACTTGCTTTGGTTTTGCACCAGTACTTCTTCAAGTAGTTATTTTTAGAGGACCTTGAACAGGCACCTTCTGACCTTTGCAACGAGGCTTAGGACAAGAAATGTTCCTCCTTTTCTATTGCTTCTAGGTACAGCAGAGGATCACAGTCGCCTTCGTCAGTGGACAACTTAGTACAGATATTCGTAGATACCGGTGGCCCAGCTATCTTTAGCATTTCTGTATAAGATCGCTTAGAGCGACCCTGAAGGGAAAGTTTAAGTTTCTCCTAGCGCTGTTTATACGCGGGAAACGTCGGGAAATTATGTGGATTTTTCCTGCATTATATACACTTTTCAACCTCCCTACCGATGGAATCATCCACATGATTCCCACTGCATTTCCCATAACGAACCTACAAGAGACAATGTGTCCCAGTTGTTTGTAAATAGTGCTGTACATAACCCACTGCACCCGAAGGTCACCCAAAAAGAGTCTGGGTTGAGGACTAATGTTGAATGCAAACGTTTGCAGTCCGGTATCCTCACTGGCTGAAGGATGGGTTCATTAAAACAGCCAACCGCATGTATCAGCAGATCCGCGCAAATCAAGCTCGAATCGGTGACGATCACGTCAAATTCAGCCTGATCAGCTGGTAAATATACTCTATACTCCGTCGTAAAAAGCCCGTAGCCAGCATGATCAAGCTATTTACCACCACCCCAAACTTATCGAGGCGAATTTTAGATATTTTTGTCACGGCCGCACATCGTTCCGTCAAAGGTCGAGAAATCTGCAATAGATTGAAACATTTCTAGTCTTTGGTCCGGAAGAAGAAAACAAAAGGCCCGGTTGCGCAGTATGGGGACATTTTCTGTCGGGAAGGCGATTTTATTTCTACGTCTATCTCGCCTTGAGGTCAATCATTATCAGGGGGTAATTTTTGCACGGACCCAGTGCGAGATGGTATTGGAGGCAAGAATGGAAAATTATAGCGATTCTTAACTTGTAAATTGAACGGTATCCAGGCGGCTTACTACTGCTTCACTGCTTTGCTCACCGAATATCGGTTAACACGCACACACAATAGAAGAAAAAAATCCGAAACCTTGAAGAGGCAAAAACGCTCAAGATAACCTTGGAAGCGTATTAGAACTGCTCGGACTGGAATCATCGACCTATCGGTCTGAGAGTCACCGAACGAATTGAATGCCGACTTGTTAGAATAGGTATGTGGATACACCCAAACGTATGATTTACATGCAAACAATCATGATCCCAGTGCGAAATATTCATTAAAACTGGTATAATGCAAATAAATTGGTCCGAGAGCACTTTTAATGTCAAGAAAAAAACGAATAAGTCTGATTGTTTTAGCGAAAAAGGTTTTCACGATATTGTAGACAACATTGTGTAACAGGGTGGTTGTAGACTTCACTCACGGATATGTATTTTGCATTGCATGCAACGGGTGCTCGCTGAAGCTAACATCCCGAATCTAGCGGTCAGTTAAACATTCCACTAATTTAGGAGGTAGGAGGTCAGAATGATCGGTGGTAACGCGGCCACTTTTGGGGATGAATTTTACAATTATCTCCGCCATACCAAAAAAGTATTCTCATTATATACGCGAACGGAGGTCTTAGCGGAATGTACGTAAGTATTCTGTTGCAAGAACTTTTAACAAAATATTCTTGGGGTGTTCTTATCTTCTTTGAAGTAGAACTGGAATTATTCCATATTCTCCAGAGACTTAAACGAAGCAAACTTTCAAACAATTTGATCGATTCGGTTGACACGAGTCTATGAGCAAATACCCAAAAATCAGAACTACCTGAACAGAACTCAGGGGCAGTGATGGCTTCGTACAGCCTGGAAAGATTGCATCAAAACTACTATTGGGTACTACATGTCCGTCAGACGAGTATTCACCATTAGCAGTTCTAATCGAACTGACATGAAAGTCTTTCCATTTCCAAAGTAACTGATTTAATCTACTAGCCTCGTTGACACTTGAGACATTTGTGACGAAGCTTTTCCAGCATCTTCGCTCAGAGGGGAGCATTTCTGTAAGCTTTGCTTTCCTTCCTACCCGTTCCTGCGTCTACTTTTCTATAAAACTTTTTAAGTCCAGCAAGTTCGGCAGTCCACCAAGGAGTCCCTCTAGAAGCACTCATAACTCGAAGTGGACAAGCCTCATGGTACGCTGCTTCTCTGTGTAAGTTTGTTTTATCTACGAACTCATCCAAGCTACCAGGAGATATAATCATTGGAAAATACCCATGAAACCAGGTTGCCAAGCCCTATTTCATAGAGGTCCCACCTCGCAGATTTGGGATTACAATGTGTGATGATATCTAGCGAAACCTTTGAATGATCAAAGACGGTGTACTTATGATCAGCTTACGACGGTTCGAGCTCGTTAGATACGAGCTAGTTTGCCAAACCCATGCGTAATACCGCCAGAGCAGAAATTTACATCTAAAACATCTTCCCTGCCAGATCGTGCAAATTTTGGGCGATTTCCTACACTGAGTATATGCTTAAGTATTCCATCTATTTAGTGCCTCTGAAATTGGTCTCTGAGCAACCCCAAATTATGTGGTGGGCATTTGCATAACTGCCGATTATGAGGGGAAAAGCTTTTCTACCACAGTAAGATACAACCATTTTGAAATTATCAGAACGAGATGATTCATTATGCGGCATTCGCCTGTAGCAAATTCCGAAATGAGTATTAGGGATATGGCCATCATTTGAATCCCACGTAGTGGATCAATTCTTGGCTGAGATATCCATCAACCCACCGGATGCCAGGCGGCCTACATCTGTAATAGTGGAAGAAAGACTAGGATAATGTACCAAGCATCGAAAATATTCCAGAGGTTTTATTATATAAATTTAAAGAGCACAGTGGACAATTTCTACACATCTCAAAGCACCGCTTTAGAACAAAATACTAATAATAGCAAACTTCCAAAAGGCAGCCCTTTATGTACATTTTAAATAGAAACTCTACAGAATCAAATAATTAGTTTACTTCATCAACCAAAGTCTTAAAATTAATATTTTTTAACTATTGAAAGCAAACTTTTAAATCATTTAAATAATCAAATCAAGGCGACGAACCTTAAGGATCTCCAGTGGCGTCTTTTCTAGTTAACTTGAACACTTGTTAACCATTTCGCATCAAACCAGCCACGGCAAAGGACCCTTTACGCCATTCTCCTATCTCTTCTCATACTTTTCCTCCGGATAATCGCCACGATATTTCAACGAATGACAACAAGGGGGTGACACTTGATATTCATCCAACGCCAATGAATGTTACTACAAAACCATTGCGGAAATGTATGTAGGTATATATGTGTGCATTGAGTCATCCGCAGCATCAAATTCTCGGATCCTGCTCCTGCTGCTGCCTTCGTCACTACAAAAGAAAGCCGAACGCCAAAGATAGAATGGTAATATTTACCCAAAACAGACAGCATCGTCACCGTCCGCACATAAGCAGAAAGAGTTCCAATTTCGCAGTCACATGATGAAGAACAAAAGGAGTGCTGAATGGAGTGAAAAAATGGATGGGAAAACTAAATCAAGCGAACTTAAATTTGCACTATATTGATGTTAGCGGAATTTTTAATCCCACCATTGCTGCTGCCATATGATACCGGGACATCGCGGATATAGTCACTGAAAGCGAAGCATTGTGCACCAACAGAGCATCGTACGACATGCTGCTTGCTGGTTAGTTTCAAGCATCGAGGACTTGTTCGGCATGTGCCATAACGCTCACTAGCTGCCATGCCGGTCTGATCGGATGTCACCGAACGAGTCAAAAAGAAGTAGAAAGCGTTTCAAATAGAATGGAAAACGACGGAAAACTTGCTATGCTGCAGCAGTGGCACCACAAGCCCTATGTAAATATTGGGATATTGCAAAAGGCCAACCCGTTCGTGCACCGATCGGTCAAGGCAGTGCAAAACACACACCCACGATGGCAGTCGACGAGATGAAAAATTGATATCTGACAGACCTGTCTACAAAGTGAAATCCGACTGACTGGCACTCGGTTTATTTTCGACCTGGACAGGCTGCCTACTGTTGAGCAGAGCATGCATGCGTTTGTTCCTGTTATTGGCTAGTTGGATCAAAGTGTCGAAATTTTTTCGGTGTTCTAATCCTTTTCCATGATCAACGAACAGGGAAAGTGTTGACAGTGGTGTAGTTTAGGTGATACTCTACTCACAGAATAAAATCTTAATCTATTGTAGGTAAACTAGAACTTTCACACACGATTTGCGCCAAAGTGGGGATGTTTTCTTTTCTTGGCGATATTGGAATTTGACTATATTGGAAATCCATATGCTCATCTTTCAGAAGTGATCTACATGGTGTTAATTAATGTGTTTTATTACAACAATTTATAAACAAATTTAAAGCAATTTCGTTTTATTGAACTAAATCTGTAAGGCCAAACAAAAGTGATAACAGCACACCTAAAAAATATGAATTTTATCATTGATGTAATTCAGGAATCAAAAATCAGAATATATTGGCTTAAATGGCACGTTCCCCGTATGTAGTTGGGGATTTGTGTCTTGCCGTGTCTTTTCATCATTTCCTGAGCGAACGTAAAAGAGAAGGAGGAGGGAGGAAGTAGAATTGAAAGGGAGAAAAAATAAAAGCACAAGAACTAAAACAAACAGCAGGTAAGTTAAACTCACAAGTAGTTCAACTCGCCTGCGAGTAAGCCTAAAGCTCTTTATCACATTGGATACGAAACATTAGTATGTCTCTGAGTTTCAGTTACCCAAACATGGTGTCGTCTACGTAAGGATGGCCGAAAACTCGAAATGGCAATTGCGCTACTGCTGGACAGTTGCATATCAGATGATATGAGGTTCCGTAGTCGGATTCACAAAGATCACATGAAAAAGACTCAGCGTGCTGAATAGTTGTCATGTGATAGTTGAGTTTGCAGTGGCCGGTTAAAGCCCTGGTCAGCATGCCGCAGTGGAGCTTCGAAAAATGTAGGAGATTTTTCGAAATCACTGAGCACGGTTGTTCTAGAAATGCCATTACTTGGCGACACGTTTGTAGATTTCTCCAATAATTGCGGTGCTCGGACGATGCCCAGGAACGTATATTTTTTCTCTTATCCAACTTGTCGAAATTCGGCGGGCTTAGGACCAACGAAGTCAATCGCTGAACCCGCCCTGGCCAATTCGTCAGCCCATTAATTTCCAGTAGGGTGCGGGCATAGTGTAGTTGGTAAATTGATTGCCTTGTACGCAGCTCACCTGGGTTTGATTCCCAATCCCGCACATAGGGTTAGAAATGTTTCTAAAGAGATTTTTCTAACCAGAAAAGAGGTGAATGACCATAAGGTTAAAACCTCTATAATCGAAATAAAAAATTCCGGCAATACCGGAATGTCCGGGCACCCAGACAAGGTAGATAGTATTAACCCATTCATGCCCATTTTGTTTGTGGACAACAACGCATTTAAACAGCTACAACTTTTGATTGATGCGAGATTTGCTCACAAAAACAAGTAAGGCTCATTAATGTGATTATTGCCTTTCATTTGAGTAATAAAAGTTACAAGGATCAGCTCTAGAACTGAAGTTCTTGCAATTAGTCTGATTGGATTCCGATGGAGCAGTGCTGCCAGGAACAGTTTACGTTGACGACGGAAAATGATTTTTTCATATATCTTCGTTATGGTGCAATATTATTGAAAACTGAAAAACTTTATACTGTGTTGCGTTTCGGCTTCGCCTCATCAGAAACCAACACTAACTTATTGTCGGAATAGATTAGCGCCGGCTTGACGCAAATCCCTTAAAACTAAAACACACTTTTAGCGGTAAGCTTGAATCTAGTTGGTACCGCCACGCGGTACTATCTTTGATTTTAGGCCTGAGTTTAGTCCGGCCTAAGACGTTAGTACCTGTCATTGCAGAAATGGCTGCATCCTGAAGCCAAACGAAAACAGTGTAAAAGGCCGCTATGTTCCTCTTGCATACATCTCATTAATTTGAATCGACTTTTTGACCTTCATGTGCAATATTATGCCCCATGTTGCACACAAACCGTATGAGGGCAAGTAAGCAAGTTTTATCCCGTACGAAAAACAGGAGTAATCGAATTTTAAATGCAATCTTTTTAATATTCTTTATCGTCCTATATCTAGCAGGTGCTACACGCTCATTTCAAAACGCCACATCGAAGAGATATATTGCAGGTTAGCAGAAGACGAATCATATTGAAACACACTGTCGAACGAAATTTTATAATCGGATTCAGAGATGAAAATTGTTTTCATTTGTTAGTTTACCTATGGCTATCAAAATAAGTGCCGTTTAATTTGCTCACAACTTTTTAGTTATTTTAACAAGAGGAAAAGAAAAGAATACACAATCACAGTTTATTTATATTTTTACTGCTTTCGAAATAGTTCAAAACTAAGATTGAATAAAAAATTGTAAATGAAGACATGCCATATAGCCGAAGTAACACTTTTAAATATGACGGCAAACAAGCTGCTACAAATATTCTCGTTTTGATCGTTATTTAAATGTTATCGGAGCTTGCTTGTATTGTTTCGCAATTTATAATTTTCTAGCATATCTTGAACAATTTGCATTTCCGCTGCAGTACAAATTTTCGTTTAATGATAGAACAGATATGCACAGAAGACCTCTTCACATTTTGAAAAAGTTTTGAAATATACATGGGTCAGCTCGGATTTTTTTTCTTCGTGTGAATTTAAGAAGTTTCGCCAAACATGACATAATTTGGACATGATTTAGAGGTGTCTCCATTCAAAAATCGTGTTTTTGCTATGTCTCCATAGTAAGATCACTTACACTCTGATTTAATAGGCTCTACATGCCCACATATCACCAAATGTTGTTCCTTAGACATATCTTAACATGTTTTAACAGGTGAACATAGCTCTAATCGCAATAGAAAATTTGTTAACTGGATTTTTATATGGAAAAGTATATCAAAAGCAAGAAAAATTAGTAGTATTTTATGTGTAAGGTACTATCGGCAAAAAATTGGATACTTGTTTTTTTTCGATACAAAGATTGTTTGTCTTTTCAGTTCGGCGCCATATCGAAAACTTGTTTTGCGGTATACACCATAACTCAAAAACTACTGAACCAAACGTTGAGCCATTTGCACAGTTGTTTTTTACAGCATTTCACAAGTAATTAGGGGGCTTTTTTGGTCGATTTTCGATTTTTTCGTAGCACTTTTAAACCAAAGTTCGATTTTTGCTAAAACAACGATTAACATGTTATTGTAAAATAATAGTATTTAGCTCTTTGCAAAGCTCTTGTAGTTGCCTGGGCAATGATGTGAAAAAGAAAAACTGTGCAAAAATTCAGAACGATTGGTCCAAGAAATTTTGAGTAATATTATTTACACCGCATTTCGTGGAGGTGCCACCTTAAGATTCACTGTCTGCATCCAGTATTAGGTTCAATTTGTTAATTTATAATTGTCAATTCATTATCAGACTATAGGAAGAAACTAATTGTAATTTTTATTAATTAAAATTACTAGACTTTTGGTATTTCAGGCTTGATTGGGTAATCGTGCTGATAATCTGAATTACTTTATTTTCAGCAAAGTAGGTCTGCCAAATTCTATATGCATGGTTAGTAGAGTAGTTGGGTAGGATGGTATAATAAGCCCCACCAGGCTAAAATGTCAGATTTCCATTGCAAGGACGACATAATTATCTGAAGCAAATAAGCAATTTTTATGGAATTTTTCATGTGTTGCAGAACAGCAACTGATACAGACTTTTCAAAAGATGTAAGCTTCCACTCTTTTTCTATAAGCATTAGTTTTAGTCAATTATGGATCTTAAATAATAAATTGTTGCGGTTACACCACTGTAGAATTTAAAGGAATCGATTTTCTATTTATTAGTCTAAAATGTGCTTTAGGATGTTAAAATGACATCCCAAAACATAGAGAACGAAAACAATTAAAAAATATACAAATTTTCAATTTGGCCGCAACGCTTCTTATGTATGTACCATTTGTACTGCAAACTTTAACCGCGTTTTTCTCGAAATCACTAGCCGAAATGTAACTCGAACAAATGATTTTTGATCGCTTTGAAATTTTTACAGTGTATTCAAAATTGATACGTGACTGGAGAAGTACTTAGGATTAAATTTTTTTATTGCTTGCCTTTTTATTGATTAACGATTTTGTGTAGATTTTTATAATATTTTCGACGTTTTTTCACTCAAAAGTGCGCCATTTCGCGTAAAATCAAAATATCGAAAAAATCCTTCCTACATCGCTATTGACATAAGGAATCAGAAAATCTTTAGTTTTTGGCGCTAGGTCAAAAATCACGGGAGATAGATTTCCGGCCGTGGACCCCTTCCAAAAAACGCGCATGAGGTGAAAATGCTGCAGAGCCGCCATCTTGTGATGAAATTGCTCGAAAAAATTATTTTGTTTGATACAATACTTATGTTGCTGCGCTCTGATCAGCAATACACGGCAATGTTAAAAACTGTAGAATGAAATTAATTTAAAATTCACTGTTTATGCCATTTAATAACCTGATGTATTTTTGTATTTAAAATGATTTTGAAATCCTCGGTTTAGCTTGAGGGTTTACACCACTGTAGAGCACGAAAAAATAGATTTATTTCGGGAATTTTTTATTGCTCAATAAAAAGTCGAATCGACATCTTGTTGAATGGGACATTCAACAAGATGTCGATTCGACTTTTTATTGAGCGATAAAAAATTCTCGAAATAAATCTATTTTTTCGTGCTCTACAGTGGTGTAAACCCTCAAGCTAAACCGAGGATTTCAAAATCGTTTTAAAAACAAAAATACATCAGGCTATTAAATGGCATAAACAGTGAATTTTAAATTAATTTCATTGTACAGTTTTTAACATTGCCGTGTATTGCTGATCAGAGCGCAGCAATGCAAATGGCAGCATCATGTTACCGGAGGAAGACAAAAATATACAAAAAATTGTCATGCTTCTCTTGCATACATTTCGTTATTTTCAATCCTCTCTTCGGCTTTCTTCTGGATAAATATGGCTTTTTTGCTCGCAATAAAGATGGCAATAAATAAGCCAGTTTATCAAGTAGGAAAGACAAGCACTGTCGAACTACACTAATAAAATAAAATACCAATTAATGCGTAGAAAACTACGCATTTTCAATAACAGTGGAATAACCCATTAACTGTCAGCTTAAAAGCCAACTGTCAAAAATATCTTTGAAAGGAAATTCCGGACAAACCGTTGCTCGCCAATGGCAGTAAACAAAAGAAAAAAGTTTTCTCTTCCATTAACTGCTATGAACTGTTTTTATCCAGTAACGGTTTGTCCGGAATTTCCTTTCAAAGTGAATTGTGACAGTTGGCTTTTAAGCCGTAATCATTTGCTTGTCGAGAAATAACTATCATGGCACCAATTACAACCGATGGTTCAACCACCTCTAACTCGACGAGCGCCTATACAAACTGAATAAAAACATGCATATGTATACAATTTATTTTCTTTTGTGCATTTAATATTAAGTCACTATAAAGTGCTGTACACCATCGGCCAACTTTCAACTATCCAACACGTTAAAGTTCTAAGTTCAGAAACATATCGGCTACAAGACAAAATTGTTCTCAAACACTATGCAATAAGATATTTGACGAAGAAAAGCTATTTTACTGCAAGAAAATTTCGGAATGAATTTACTCATTTTCTTTAACTTGAATTTGTTGTTTTTTAACATTGACGTGTAACGCAGATCAGAACGCAGCCATAAAAATGACAGCATCGTATGATTAAAGCTTACCAAATATTTTAGGCTGGTTTAAAAGTTAGTCCGGTTTAAAAACAGTTAGTACGCCTTTGTGCTTACGGCTATTTGTGTTTCAATCGAACGACTGATCAAACGTGATGTCCCGTTCGAGCAGAAGTTCTGTTTACGCCGATGATACACAGTGAAACCGAAACTTGTCTTGGTCTATGCGAAAGCACTATGCTATATTTCACCCTAAGGAGGAAAATTTGGTAAAAACCAAAATTTCTCGCCAGGGGGAAAATTTGTTGAGGCGAAGCCGAAACGCAACACAGTATAAAATAAGGATTTGTGCCCTCCTGTACATAGACTGGTTTTTACCAACAAATTTTCACCCTAGCGAGAAATTTTGGTTTTTACCAAATTTTCCTCCTTAGGGTGAAATATAGCATAGTGATACAACTTAACAATTTAGACTGTCGTTGGCTATGTTTTCCACGTTATTGGACTATTGTAATTATTCTAGGAGAATTGTATTGAGCATTAGAAGGTAAAAATTGACCAGCTTCTAGCACTGCCATGGAAGCACCAATCTTTATGAAAATAGGCTTTTCGTGTTTCTTGACCCCGCCGTTTTCAAGGAAAAATAGTTTTGAAACTCTACATGCACTAGAAAAAAGTTGGACATGAAAGGGTTAACAATGCTTAGTTCTTCGATGTGGGTTAGGCACGCGTCAGTCTGAGCTAAGGGTATTGATTGCAGCATGACTATCGAAGAAGAAGTATATACAGTTAACTCTCTCTATGTCGATATTGAAGGGACCATCGACATAGGGAGAGATCGACATATAGAACGCAATGATTTTCTTTCAGGACATGAATATAGATGCTCGTATTGGGGGAGTAGGGTAGTAGACGACGAGGTAAAGTGCACACGTACTGCAAAACATCAAGTTTGCTGTTTGAGTGGGAATCCCTTATTTGCAGTTTATCTTTCTGCCCCACATATAGGGGAACACGGGGAGACTTGACCAGGTTTTCAGCTAAACCTGCTTAAATCTCTAAAAAAGTTTTCAATCCTTCCAAAGTCATTGAGATATAATGTAAAAAGGTATTATTCGTGTTCATGATTTTTTGCAGAATTTTTAGTTTACTTTTTCAAAAGTTATAAAAGTTTGTCTGAGATCGTTTTTTTTTGGTCAAGTCTCCCCACTGCGGGGAGACTTAACCAAGGCCTGGGGAGACTTGACCAAGAGAATTTTGAAAAATCAGAACAACAAATAATGACATAAATAATACTGTAATCCTTTTTTCCATATTGTCGAGGTCATTAGGTAGCAGTAAAATATATAAAAGGGTGGCATACCCTTTAAATTTTCGACTGTGTTTAATGCATTTCCTTTTAAGGATTAACTGTACTGCTTACATTGCATATTAATACGTTACGAATTATTACTAACTTTGTTTATTAGTACAAAAAGATATAGACTGTTGTTTGATGTGGGATTTTTTGTGACATGATTAACACTAACAATAGGTACGACAGCATAGTAAATATCAGAAAAATTTTATCTTTCTTCAGATTATTGCCACTTGGTCAAGTCTTCCCAACATTAGTTACTGCGTTCAATCACGTGCAAAATTTAATAAAAACTATTTCAATGTTCCGATTTATGTAAAATCATTTCACTAGTTCATAAAGTATAAAATAATGTATGAGTACTTTAGAAGTGATTATTAGGCGATTAGATATGTCCATACAAAGTTTGATAAAAATTACTTCATTTAACGCAAATTTATTAAATACGGAATCTTTTCTATTAGGAAAGAATTTTTCATTCCAAACTTTTAAAATTACCTTAACGGACCGAAATAAGTATAAAAATATTTTTGAAGATTTTTTAAGAACATAATAGAACACGTCATAGCCAATAATAGAATTCTGCGCTTGGTCAAGTCTCCCCATGTTCCCCTAATTGAAATTGTTTTGATCACGAAAGTATGATTTCCGTGCTACAGATGGCTGCATTTTAAATATTTTCATAGTATGTTAAAGTCAAAATTTTGTACCCAAAAATGCATAACTTCTAGAAAACCTCGATAAATGCAAATTAAGATGAATTCGTTTTACAAAGTCTCGTAGGAAAACATATTAAATATCCACTTTACCCCAAATCATGTCTTTACTGCCACTACATGCTGAATATTGATATAGGACTTAGTGCCCTGATCGCCAATTTTCATTTCATCATGTATGTATATGCTTTGTGATGTCCTGAGAGAAAAAAAAACACATCGACATAGAGAGAGAATAATGCAGGCAAATATAAAGCTAGGGACATCGAGATAGGGAGATATCGAGATAGAGAAAATATCGACATAGAGGAGTTTTTATACGTGCGATCTGAAGGGACCTACGAAATAATCGAGATAGAGAAAAATATCGACATAGAGAATATCGACATAGAGCGAGTTAACTGTATCTTTGCCGGACAAGCTCTGTTGAAGGTCCGATTGTACCCCGCACACAATCGCGAAGATTTCTGCTTGGAATACAGTACAGTATCTACCAAGTGAGTGAGATTGTTTCAATCTCATTTCACGACAGTAGACACCAGCACCAGCACGTTCCTCCATCAGAAAACCGTCAGTGTAACAGACCACTTGCGATTGTTGTTGTCTTTCCATATAGCCAGATAACCACTCCTCTCGAGAGGGAAAGTCCTGTAAGGAAAACTACATGTGAGTATAATATCGCTGGGAGCAAGAATATCTTCACCCCATGTAACAATTTGTGACCACAATCGTGTATGACTGGTAGCAAGATCAACATGGTTACCGTTCCAAAATCCAGTAGCCTGAAATCTGTATGCACATGATAGTGATTCTTGTTTGAGGTGTATGTGTAGTGGTTTGATATTTAGAAGTGCCTCAAAAGCAGCAGTCGGAGTCGTGGTGAAAGCTCCAGTCAACTCCATGAGCGCTATTCTTTGCAGATGGTTTATCATTGACTGGACCGTCATCACCTCTTCCCTGTGCCACCACACAAAGCATCCGTATGACAGTATTGGACGTACAATTGTCGTGTAAATCCAATAGAGAGCCCAGGTCTTTCCAAAAGTTCGTCTGCACTACCCGAAGGCCATGCACGCTTTCTTGACTGAACTCAATGTGAGCAGACCAATTCAGTTTGGAATCCAATATAACTCCAACGTGATCCGGACACAGTAGCTCACTGAACCCCAGAACTGTAAGGGACGAACCCCAGTTGTTATTCGCTTCTTCGTGAAAAGAACCATTGAAGTTTTGTTTGGGTTAACTGATAATTTAACTTGTCGACACCACTGTTCGACAGCTCTTAATGCTTGTTGTATGAAGTAATTAGTAATTGGTAATCGTCAGCAAACCCGTAGCTTGGAAATCCAAGCTTATTGAGTTTCTTCAACAAGCTGTCGGCAATCAAGTTTCATAACAAAGGTGACAGACCACCACCCTGAGGACAACCGCAAATACTCAACTTCCGTATCTCAGCCTGTCGCAGTGACGAGCAAAGAATGCGATTACTAAGCATTGCGTTTATCCAACCCGAGATACATGCAGATACCCCATGACCGCGCTTCGCTTCCAGAAATGACTGGAAGGACACATTGTCAAAAGCACTTTCAATATCTAGGAATACACCCAAGCTAGATTGCTTGAGCGAGAAGGCCTTCTCAATGTAGTAAACGACATCATAAAGCAGAGTGATCGTGGATATGCATGTTGCATTTTATGCAGTGGATATTCAACTAAACTAATGTTCCTGATGTGATGATTGATTGTCCGTTTCAAAGCTTTTAGAAGAAAAGAACTTTAGCTGATAGGCCCACAACTCTCGGCTTCTTCATAGCTTGGGCGCCCCCCCTTTAGGAGAAAATCAGTTATTTCTCGCGATGCTTTTGGCAAGACTGGAAGGCATAATCTTTTTAAAGACATGTTGCAGAATACCAAATCCCTTTTGCAGTAGCACGGGGAGTATTCCATCTTTTCCTAGCGATTTATATGGAGCAAAGCTATCAACTGCCCACTTGACCGATTCAGTGGTAACCAATGTGCGTGCTAACGCCCACGAGTGGGAATCACCGGAATGAGATCTGTGAACATTGTTCAGTTCCGGATCGATACAACCTGGAAAGTGTGTGTCGAAGAGACAATTAAGAACATCTTTTTCGTCCGTCACATAAACACCATCTGTGGTTTTTAACCCTTCCATGCCCAACTTTTTTCTAGTGCATGCAGGGTTTCAAAACTATTTTTCCTTGAAAACGGTGGTGTCAAGAAACACGAAAAGCCTTTTTTCATAAAGATAGGTGCTTTCCTCGCAGTGCTAGAAGCTGCTCAATTTTTATCTTCCGACGCTCAATACAATTCTTCTAGAATATTTACAATAGTCCAATTGCGTGGAAAATGTAGCCAAAGATAGTCTAAATTGATTAGTTTTATCAATTTTCAATAATATTTTAACATAACGAAGATATATGAAAAATTCATTTTCCGTCGTCTACGTAAACTGTTCCTGGCAGCACTGCTCCATCGGAATCCAATCAGACTGATTGCAATAACTTCACTTCTAGAGCTGGTCCTTGAAACTATTAATACTCAAATGAAAGGCAATAGTCACATTTATTAGCCTTACTTATTTTTGTTAGCAAATTTTGCCTTAATCAAAAGTTATAGCTGTTTAAAAACGTTGTTGTCCACAAACAACATGGGCATGAATGGGTTAAGGAGTTCATCTGAAAATCTTTCGATTTCGAGAGAATTTTATTTAACCTGCTAACCTCGTTCAGACTAGAGACTTTAGTGAATAGGTTTTGCTAGCCAACCCGTTCTGCAGATCTAAGACATTTCTTATATGCACTACGAGCTGACCTGAATGCTCTGGAGTCATCACGCTCTTCTCATATCCTTCTACATTCTTTCAAGCTCAGCCCTCCACCAAGGGGTTTCCCTAGTCGATTTAACAGTACTAAGTGGACAAGCTTTTTCGTAGGATGCTAATATGAATGAGTTTACCGTAGCCACAACGTCATCCAAGTCGTCCAGTTGACTAATTGTTGCAAAATATGCATGAAATTTAGTTGTCAAGTTTTTCAAAAACAGGTTTCAGTATGTAGATTTAGGATTGTGATATGTTATCGCATTGAAGGTGATCGAAAAATATATATGATCGGATAGAGACGGTTCAGTTTCATTTGGAACCTGCCAATTTCCAAACAAGTTCATGCGAAATTCTTTCAGAGCAAAGCGTTATGTCTAACACCTCCTCTCTCTCTCAGACCTCGCAAAAGTTGGTCGGTTTCCCACATTCAGAATATGGAGATTTGTACTACTTATGTACTCCATCATGTGAGCATTCGCATCACTACCGATAATGAACGGAAGCCCATTTCTGCTACAATCTGATACAACGCTTTTGAAATCATCAGAAGGAGATGATTCGTTATGCGGTAGATATGCAGAACAATATAGAAACTTTTTGTCTATATTACCAACAGTCAGTGTAACTGTGAGTGCACAGACATCGCGAATTGTGAGCTCCGATATGGGACACCCATCAATAGCCTTATTTGCAAGAATTAGTCATGCCTGTCTTGTTGTATGCAATAAAGGCAGTGTTAAGTACCTATTCAATATAGAAATTTCCTTTACGAAAATAGGTTCTTGAACCAATGCCTTTGAAGCTTTACCTTGCATAAGTCGAGATAAATTCATAGTTGCTGTACATTTATGCTGGAAATTGATTTGTGCTATTCTAACCATTGTTGATAAGAGAACTGTGCATTTCATTTCCAACCACACGGCCTCTGGGTAGGTTCGTCTGTATACATCGAAATTTGATAATCGAAACCTAGCAAAACTCAGTGCGCAAAGCGAACGCATCTCTGCATGATGCAGCATACTGGGGAGTTCGCCCAGCTCAAGGTAGATAGTATTAACAATGGATTGCTCCGCCATTGAGAATATTTTAAACCCCCTCAACAAATTTACCCATAGCACGGGTCGCATGACACTATGGAATTGGGGTTCCCCATTTGTTGGATTTCTACCACCGGAACAGATAGTCCGTAATGTAATGACACTACCCAGCTTATCTAGGCTGTTCGGAGAAAGAAGCTGACATTGAAGGACAACTTCCATAGATGGCCGAACAGCAACACGCCTAAAAAGAGTATGACTACTGTACACTATTTAAAAATTAATAACTCAAAAATGGATCCATTGACGTCGTTCAGGTAAGAAAATGAGGAAGTGGCAAATGATGTGAAAAATTATGGAACCGCGGAAGGAAATGTTTATAAAAACTTGTTTTTTCAGCAGCTGCGTCTGGTTTTGAACTTGTGAGTGACTTCTTCGGTATCCTCATCGTGGCCAGAGTATGGAAAAGAGGTTGTGCATTCCGGCTCACGTGATAGCTTATTCAATTTTATTTTCTCTGTAACGATGATTTTTTTTTTGCGTCACCCTAATGAACAGTAAATTTCGTTTCATATATTTTCCGATGTCGATAATGTATTAAATTTACCAAAACTACTTGAAACCATCTTATTCGAACAATTCAAATGTTTCGATAGTGGTCTAAAATTTCTTCTATAGCGGGCCGAACTGCGGTATGCGGAGTGTGCTCTTCTCAAATTTTGCTCTGTTATCCCATAACGCGATCTTTTCACCTCTCAGAATGAATAGACAACCTGAAAAACAATGAACCCATAACATTAAAGTTGTGATAGGACTTGTAAAGTATTCAATTAAGTTGTTTGAGCTAATATGGTAGGATTTTTCAAACGAGGAACTGTTAACAGTTGCATGAGGTGTGCAATCGCAGTCCTCTAACACTGGATGTGACATGAAAGAAGTACTTTCCAGTGCCATTAAATTACACATCAAATTAAAAATAAAATTGCACGATTAATGCATTTCAACATCATCATTAAAATCAAACCTAAAATTATGTCATTTTGATACCCGTATATATCAGGATCAGGAGACGTAAGTTTACGCGATTTTTTCTTAGTGTGTGATTTCGAGTGAAACAATATGGGACTGAATTCAGCTTCACCTCAATATTTCGTGATTGATGTTAAAATGATCTTGGAGGACGGTAAAATCAACTCTCCATGTGAACGACTAATGACCCTATTCTCCAAGAATGTTGAGAAACAACAAAAACCATTCAAGATGATTTATATCACCAATTCCATAACTATAAACCAGTGCTTAAAACATAACGACGTAAAACTGCAATCAGAGCTCGAGAGTAAATAAGCCACTCATTCCGAAAATTACCTCAATTGTGCAACAAAATATTGTTGCTGTTCATTTCCTTTCCAATCACTAATCCACCCCTTC
This sequence comes from Topomyia yanbarensis, assembly GCF_030247195.1. Taxonomy (NCBI): domain Eukaryota; kingdom Metazoa; phylum Arthropoda; class Insecta; order Diptera; family Culicidae; genus Topomyia; species Topomyia yanbarensis. The sequence goes on from NC_080672.1 coordinate 300,752,156, forward strand.
ATCTGGGTGGGCCCGAAGCGATGCGATGGCACACTTTTATCTTGAACTGCTACAACGGACTGCGAATGGTTCCAGGGTAGCTAGGTACCTACATAGTAAGAATCCATTTCTGTTCGGATTGCTGACCTGCTGCCAGCCATCAACTTCACCTACTTTCCTTCTTCGGCCTTTAGGTCCCGAAAAAGCGGACGACATGTTCCAGAGCATATCCGTTCGAGGGCACTCGGTAGTGACGTGCCGAAAGAGTTCAGACAGACGTATCGTTTTTATGTCGTCCAGTGCCTCTGGTGCTCAGTCAGAATGCAGCGAAGATGGTCAGAACGACAGAAGCAGCTGCAGCAATGGACGAATGCATCCTACCAACCGGTGTTATTTCGCTACAGGAATGCATGTCCAAAGTTCATGTGTAGATGCATGCAATTTATTTAGCAAAATATTTATTTAACATTTTCGTGCCAGCAGAGTATGTAGGTTTTTTTTTCGGATGCTTAGTGGCTTATTTAGTCTATCTTATTTTCGTCTGGTCGTTGCAGTTCTCGCTGACTTTTAGTAATGGGATGCTAGAATCTCATTACGACATCCTGTGCTGTGCTGACACAAATGTTTCATTTTCTGATTGGATTCCATTACCGACTTAATGATGTGTCATTCTCAATTGATAGATGAACTGATAGTAGCATCAGCACTACTTTGTAAACACATTTCGATAGTATTTCTCATTATAGATATTATAGGACAAACATATAGTTTACTGAGAGTTCTACATAAACATTCCAAGTTTGCAATCAGGTCGAACCCAAGCCAAAACTCACCCATATTGTTAAGCATAACACTGGGACTTTAACCAAAAATGAAAATAAAAACAATATTCAGTTGTGTCTGTGTACGTTTTGTTAATCACCGCCATATTGTAGATCTAGTCCATTGTTCTCTTAATCGCAAACTTCCCTTAAATTTATGATCCATTCCCATTTGCAGAACTTTCTTCCCTTCGCACGAAGCGAAAAATGACCTAATAATAAGATGGAGGCAGGGCAGGAAATATTCGAACCGAACCTATGTTCGAATACTTTCAAAGCGCGAAGCTTTGCGTTACTGGTTCGTATTCACAAGCTTCGCATCACAATCGCTTACCATCGTAATTGCGGACATTTGGGCGATACTTTTGCATGCTCTTCGGCGAGGACAAATGAAGCTTCTTGTTCATTTCATTGATGTTCGGAAAGATATGTAAAAGCTTTTGCGTAGTTTTCGACGAACACGAGCTAAGCTCTTGGTTCGTGTGATCGATATTTTTGAAACAGTTACACGGAGCTTCGAAGCGATGTTCGCGAACACAGAAAAAAGTTTACCTCGAAGTATTTCAGAATCGCGAACACCGAAGGATTATATCAATTTAGCATCGCGAGGGCCATCGCTAACATGTTCGCCGGACGATATTAGTTTTCTTTATTCAAATACCTACCTACTAGTTATGCAAAAAAGTATATTCTAGACAGAGGCCTTGTATTAAGGGTGGAATAGGTGAAAAATAATTGTGACAATGTGTAGCTTATGGATGCTGGGGTTAACTGAAAAGTGACGTAACAAGTTTATTTAAGATACCCTACTGATATATTACCAGTAGGGATAAAATCAAGATTTCGTGACAGGGCGGGGATAAATTTTCAAATGAAATAAATTAGGGCTAGAAAATGAAGTTAAACACAATGTACGCAACGTATTGAGTGGCTCACTTATCTTAGTCATGTTCCTATGTCAGTTTCTTGAGGATCCAGTTATGTCAGTTTCTTGAGGATAAAGATATCGATATCCATTCAAAGGAAAAAATCGATTATCAGTTAAATAAATAACGTCATGATGTGTATGATGAATCCTAGAAATAAATAGGGAATGTCAATAAACTCGACCATTCCCGATTCATATTTGGCAGTTCTGGTCGTTTTGTAAATCTTGTTTTCGACTAACAGTAAAACCATTTTGATTCAGAAGTATGTTCTAGAAGGGCGCATGTTTTTTCGTGCACTTATTTAAAAAAACGCTTTGAATCCATCTACCAGTGTGATGAGACATTTTTATAACTGTTTTCGAATATTATATCGGTTGAGAACTTTTAGAACATGATATTTCGAGAAATTTTGAAAGTGAAATTAAATCAGTTGTAAAGTTATAGAAAATAGCCTTTTAAAATCAACGGACAATCGAATTATTACTAATACTTTATGAATACATTATCTAAGTTCTTCATTCAATGCAATATGTATGCAAAAAGTTAAAAACTGGATTTCCCTTGAGAACTGGGCCAAAAAATCGAAAAAAATGTGTTGGCGATCCGAGAACTAGAACAGAAATTGTAACCCTTGGACCTCTGAAGTGCATACGTACAAAATGCTATAGTCTAATGTTTGTTTTCATTCATTTCATTTAATAATTTTCAGTTGAGCAATTCTGTCGCAAACTGCATTGTGGAGCAAGGGTCATAACTTCCTAAATTTAAGTGTTCCTATTAATTTAGTACACTCTCTTTAACATAAACTACTCTAACGAATGAACGAATGGGAGTAGGTTCGATAAATTTTGAAAGAAGCCGTTAAATCAACCACTTAAGGGATTACACCACCGCAAAATTAAAAAAAAATCAAAATTGATCTTGATTGATTTTATTATTCCATATCAACATTTGAATAGGGCTAATAAGATTTGTGAACAAACTTTTGTTTTGCTGATTTCTCTTAATTTGTTATCATTTCAACACAGAAAACATTTGAAATCGATTCTACCAAGGGCAAAGATGTTGATTCATGTGTATTTTTCATAAAATTCTACTCTGTAGCGGAAAAATGAGCGAAATAAGTTTGTTTACAAAAGTCTCATTAGCCCTTTTGAAGAATTACTATTGTATTGATCTTAAATATGGGTCTTCAAAATAATATATCGAAATATGGAATGCGACAAAAAGCGAATAATAATGGAAAGACAGTATTCGAAAAAGTTCGAGTTTAGAACGACTTGCATTCTACTTGGAGTTATTTATTTCGCTTCTCATTTTGCGAGATTTCCCTTACATAAAGCATTTCGGCTATAACTGATTCAAAAAAAAAAAATACAGAAGGCCCTAAAGATTTCTTTCTTTTATTTTTTATTAGTAAAAGTCAAATAAGAGAAGATTACATCATGGAGAAGATAAACCAAATTTTGCCCTTTTCAGAATTGTTTTTGGATTTCCAACAAAAAACAATCACTAGAACATTGTTTGTAAGTTCTTTGCGTTTCTCCATCAGTAATTAGTTAACAAATACAATACAAACAAGTTGGAATATCCTTCTCATTATTTATCACAAAACACATGTACAGGAGTCAGGAAATAAATTTCATAAAAGTGGAACATGTAATAAGTTTGACACTTCATTTATTAAGTGAACAGATTCTGTCGAAAATGTTTGAAAATAAATATTTTGTCTCTTGTGATTAGGTAATCAACCAATAAACTTATAAAACAATATTATAAAAATCATTTGGGAGCTTTCCTCTTGGTTTGGTACAGATGCCAAGAAATTATAATTCAATTAATGACAATAATAATGGATTCAAGTATGTAGGTATTTTGTTAATAAATTCATTTGGTAAAATTAAAAATAACGTTTAACACACAAATCATCGCATATTATTGAGTGAATATGACTAGCCGATTTAAGAATGTTGCGCAAGAACGTTAGAAACCGCAACAAAGGCCAACGGACTACGCCTAACTACCCCTCAGTGGATGCAAATAACTGAAGTTCGCCGTCTAACTGAACTCGGACGTGAGCAGTGAGATTCCATCCGAAAATTGTTCTTTTTAGGAAGAATTTGTTTTAGATAGGGAGATTATTAAGAGAGGGGTAATGGTTTTAGCGTTAAAAACACTATTTGCGATTTTTTTAGAAATTTGGGCGAAGCGAATTTATCAAAACTTTTGTACATTATAATGTATCATTTCATCCAAAAGAGTCATTTCACCAAACAAGTTTTTTTTGAAACCCTTACCCCCTTAAACATACTTTATACATCTTCACCCTAAACTCCTTGGCAGGGAAAATATACTCCGATTGATGAAGAAAAGACGAGTTTGCAATCAAAGTAGCTAGTAAACATAATTGTATTCCGAAAAAAAAATTGAATTTCACTACCACTAAGCTCATTCAAACTCGTGGCTCATAAGTTGGTAAGGTATGCGACGCACCTAATCCCTAAATCCTAAATTATAATCTTAAAATAATCCATTTTATTTATACTCAAAATAAGATTTACAGTTTATGATTTTAAGACAGATAGTCACGTACCGAACATGTTCGCGGTGGCCTCATGATGCTGATGCTTGAAGCGATATAAAACTTCAATGTTCGCGATTCTCAAATAAACGAGGCATTCGCTTTATATGTGTTCACCGAATATCGCTTCGAAACTCTGTGGAAATGTTCCAAAAACGCAAAAACCACGAGCCAAGAGCTTACCTCGTGTTCGACGATGTGTGCTTCTAAGGTTAATGTGAACTTTTTCGAACATTGTAAAGAGCGAACTAGATGCGAAGCTCGCTTCGTCCGAGCAGAGATAAGTTTTACCCCTAAATGTTCGCAGCGATTGTGTCAAACTCATCGATTGCATGTGGTATGCTTGAGAAGGTGCTTCGTGAAGCTTCGAACAGCAATCAATTCATTTTTCGAAATTTTCCTGCCCTGGATGGAGGTCGTAGATGATTCCAATAGGCACATTCTTTTGTGACGTTACAACGATTTGAGGAATCTTCATTCGACAAATATGTTATAACTTTATCAAATGAACGCCTACATCAAAACACTATTACAATTCAGAAAGTAGACAAAATTTTACGAAAGATTCAATCAACATTAACTAGGAATCAGAATATATTGGCTCAAATGGCACGTTCCCCGTACATAGTCGGGGATTTGTGCCTTGCCGTGTGTTTTCATCATTTCCTGAGCGGAAGGAAAGGACAAGGAGGTGGGGGGAAGTAGACTTGGAAGGGTGGAAAAAACAGCAGAAAACAAAAAATAAACAACAGGTAAATTAAACTCACAAGTAGTTCAACTTGCCTGCGAATAAGCCTAAAGCTCTTTACCACATTGGATAAGAAACTTTAGTATGTCTCTGAGTTTCAGTCGACCAAACATGGTTTCGTCAATATAAGGACGGCTGAAGACTCGTAATCTCAATTGCGCTAGCGCTGGGCAGTTGCATATCAGATGATATGAAGTTCCGTAGTCGGATTCACAAAGATCACATGAAAAAGACTCAGCGCGCTGAATAGTTGCCATGTGATAATTGAGTTTGCAGTGGCCGGTTAAAGCCCTGGTCAGCATGCCGCAGTGGAGCTTCGAAAAATGTAAGAGATTTTTCGAAACCACTGGGCATGGTTGTTCTAGAAACGCCTTTGTTTGGCGACACGTTTGTAGATTTCTCCAATAATTGCGGTGCTCGGACGAAGCCCAGGACCGTATTTTTTCCCTTATCCAACTTGTCGAAATTGGCAGCGCGGGCTCAGGACCAACGAAGTCAATCGCTGAACCTGCCCTGGCCAATTCGTCAGCCCATTCATTTCCAGTAATACCGCAATGTCCGGGCACCCAGACAAGGTAGATAGTGTTGACAATGCTTAGTTCTTCGATTTGGGTTCGGCACGCGATCACTAGCTTGGACCGGGATTTGTCTGAGCTAAGGGCCTTGATTGCAGCCTGACTATCTGAGCAGAAGTTTATAACTCTGCCGGACAAACTCAGTTGAAGGGCCGATTGCACCCCGCACATAATCGCAAAGATTTCTGCTTGGAATACAGTACAGTATCTACCTAGTGAGTGAGATTGTTCCAGTCTCATTTCACGACAGTAGACACCAGCACCAGCACGTCCCTCCATCAGACAACCGTCAGTGTAACAAACCACTTGCGTTTGTTGTTGTCTTTCCATAAAGCCAGACAACCACTCCTCTCGAGAGGGAATCTTAACATGGAATGTCCTGTAAGGAAAACTACAAGTGAGTGTAATATCGCTGGGAGCAAGAATATCTTCACCCCATGTAACCATTTGTGACCACAATCGTGACTGGTAGCAAGATCAACATGATTACTGTTCCAAAGCCCAGTAACCTGCAGTCTGTATGCACATGATAGTGCTTCTTGTTTTAAGTGTATGTGTAATGGTTTGATATTTAGAAGTGCCTCAAGAGCAGCAGTCGGAGTCGTGGTGAAAGCACCAGTCAACGCCATGAGCGCCATTCTTTGCAGATGGTTTAGCTTTGACTGGACTGTCACCACCTCTCCCCTCTGCCACCACACAAGGCATCCGTATGACAGTATTGGACGTACAATTGTCGTGTAAATCCAATAGAGAGCCCAGGTCTTTCCAAAAGTTCGTCTGCACTACCCGAAGGCCATGCACGCTTTCTTGACTCTGAACTCAATGTGAGCAGACCAATTCAGTTTGGAATCCAATATGACTCCAACGTATTTGACTTGATCTGCACACAGCAGCTCAGAATCAAAGAACTGCAAGGGACGAACCCCGGTTGTTATTCGCTTCTTCATGAAAAGAACCATTGAAGTTTTGCTTGGGTTGACTGATAGTTTAACTTGTCGACACCACTGTTCGACAGCTCTTAATGCCTGTTGCATCAAGTCAAAGATTGTTCCGATGCAAAATCCAGTAATTAGTATTTGGTAATCGTCAGCAAACCCGTAGGTTGGAAATCCAAGCTCATTGAGTTTCTTCAACAAGCCGTCAGCTACTAAGTTCCATAACAAAGGTGACAGAACGCCGCCCTGAGGACAACCGCAAATACTCAACTTCCGTATCTCAGCCTGTCGCAGTGACGAGCAAAGTATGCGGTTACTAAGCATTGCGTTTGTCCAACCTGAGATACATGCAGGTATCCCATGACCGCGCGTCGCTTCCAGAATAGACTGGAAGGACACATTGTCAAAAGCACCCTCAATATCTAGGAATACACCCAAGCTAGATTGCTTGAGCGAGAAGGCTTTCTCAATGTTGTAAACAACATCGTGAAGCAGAGTGATCGTGGATTTCCCACACTGATATGCATGTTGCATTTTGTGCAGTGGATATTCAACTAAACTAACGTTCCTGATGTGATGATCGATTATCCGTTCCAAAGCTTTCAGAAGAAAAGAACTTAAGCTGATAGGCCTAAAACTCTTGGCTTCTTCATAGCTTGAGCGCCCCCCTTTGGGAATAAATCTAACAGTTATTTCTCGCCATGCTTTCGGGATATACCCGGTAGCAAGACTGGAAAGCAAAATCTTTTTCAAGACATGTTTAAGAATATCAAATCCCTTTTGCAGTAGCACGGGAAGTATTCCATCTTTTCCGGGTGTCTTGTATGGAGCAAAACTGTCAACTGCCCACTTGACCGATTCAGTGGAAACCAATGTGCGTGCTAACGCCCACGAGTCCGAATCACCAGAATGAGATCTGTGAACATTGATCAACTCCGGATCGATACAACCTGGAAAGTGTGTGTCGAAGAGACAATTAAGAACATCTTTTTCGTCTGTCACATAAACACCATCTCTGGTTTTCAAGGAGTTCATCTGAAAATCATTCGATTTGGAGAGAATTTTATTTAATCTGCTAGCCTCGTTCAGACTAGAGACATTAGTGCATAGGCTTTGCCAGCCAGCCCGTTCTGCAGATCTAAGACATTTCTTATATGCACTACGAGCTGACCTGAAAGCCCTGGAGTCATCACGCTGACGCCGGTTCCAAGCTCTTCTCATAACTTTCTTCATTCTATCAAGCTCAGCCCTCCACCAAGGGGTTCCCCTAGTCGATTTAACAGTACAAAGTGGACAAGCTTCTTCGTAGGATGCTAATATGAATGAGTTTGTCGTATCCACGACGTCATCTAAGTCGTCTAATTGACTAATTGTTGGAAAATATCCATGAAATTTAGTCGCCAAGTTTTCCAAAAAGAGGTCCCAGTTTGTAGATTTAGGATTACGATATGTCACCACATTGAAGGTGACATCAAAATGCTCGAAAAATATATATTTATGATCGGATAGAGACGGTTCAGTTTCATTTGGAACCTGCCAATTTCCCAGTTCATGCAAAATTCTATCAGAGCAAAGTGTTATGTCTAACACCTCCTCCCTCCCAGACCTCGCAAAAGTTGGTCGGTTTCCCACATTCAGAATATGGAGATTTGTACTACTTATGTACTCCATCAGTTCAGAGCCTCTCAGATTGATGTCTGAGCTGCCCCAAATGATGTGATGAGCATTCGCATCACTGCCGATAATGAGCGGAAGCCCATTTCTGCTACAATATGATACAACGCTTTTGAAATCATCAGAAGGAGATGATTCGTTATGCGGTAGGTATGCTGAACAATATATTTATTTTTTGTCTACGTTTCCGACAGTCAATGTAACTGTGACAACACAGATATCGCGAGTTGTGAGCTCCGATATGAGACACGCGTCAATAGCCTTATTTGCAAGAATGCAAGCACGAGGCATTTCACGTGGGTTAGTCATGCCTGTCTTGTTGTAAGCAATGAAGGCAGTGTTAAGTAACTTTCCAAAATAGAAGTTTCCTTTATGGAAATACGGTTCTTGAACCAATGCTATGGAAGCTTTACCTTCCTGCATGAGTCGAGATAAATTCATAGTTGCTGTACGTTTATGTTGGAGATTGACTTGTGCTATTCTAACCATTGTTGATTAGAGAACTGTACATTTCATCTCCAACACAAATTGCACAACAACTAGAGGACACCAAGCGAGTTGGGATGTTAACGCATTTAGCGAGCCATATCAGGTTTAAATGGGACATGATCATTTGATTCCCACGATTTGCGAAGAAAATAATGGTCCACTGTGTCAGAGATTCGCATAACACAGCAAGGGCAAAACCCAAAATGCTCCGTGCGCGACTGGCATATTTTAGACCCTCCAATCATTAAGTCCTCGGCACGGAACTACACCTTGACTTAGGGTCTCCTACTTTCAGTCGCCTCCTACGACATGGCAGCAGGACTCCAGTGGCTCAATTCTAGGCCGGATACCACACGGCCTCTGGGCAGGTTCATCTGTACACATCGAAATTTGATAATCGAGACTCAACAAAACTTCACCGAACTACCATCAGCCGAGAGTCTCTGCAAACCCCCAGCCAACAAAAATTCGGCAAAATTAAGTGGATCATCGGTGAAAAAAAAAATCGGTGTGTAGAGTGAACGTTCCGCTGCGTAATGCAGCATACTGGGGAGTTCGCCCGACTCTTCCCAGGCTCCGTTCGCCATTGAGAATGTTTTAAACCCCCTCAACAATTTTACCCATAGCACGGGTCGCATGACACTATGGAATTGGGGTTCCCTGTTTGGTAGATTTTTACCACTGAAACAGGTAGTCCGTGGTGTAATTCTTAGCCGGTTGAAACAACCACTACCGACACTACATGGCTTATCTAGGCTGTTCGGTGAAAGAAGCTGACATTGAAGAACAGCTTCCATATTTAGATGGGCGAACAGCCGCAGAAGGAAGGAAGGAAGGAAGGATAACGGGAGGAGAGGGATTAACTAACTAAATAGAGTATTGTTTTATGACCGATAATGTAACGTGACATTACAACGCGTCACAAATTAGAACTTTCAACGTATTTCAATAAAAGTCAAATCATCAAATTCTAGTATATTCATTTTATGTTGATTGAATCTTTCGTGAAATTTTGTTATCTTGACAGTATTCCTCACACAAGTTTCCTAATTTCATAATAAATAGTTGTATTGAAAAGCTCGCATTTAAAAACGCCATATTGTAGATCTAGTCTATTGTTCCCTTTACGATCCATTTCCGTTTGCATAACTTTCTTCCCTTCTAGCAAAGAGGAAAATCACCTAATAATAATGTGTAAGGCGCAGATGATTCCAATAGTAGCCGATTCTTGCAATGATACAATATCCTTCGGACCAGAGCTGCAAATTTTCAACAGTTTGTTTTGAACTTGAAGGAGGAAAAATTCTCAAATCATGCCCTACTATGTTCAATTCGCAGTTGTTCGTTTCCATTATTCATTCAAACAGCCGACCTGCTCAATCATTTTCCATTCATTTTCAATTTTATTGACCCTGTGAATATATCTTTACTGGGGTATTGACTAAAATAACATGTATACGTATAATAGTGAATGATCTTGACCAGACAAACCAGAGTGTTTGCTGCAAGCATTTTACGTAGAACCATCGCATATACGTTCCTGCAAGTGTTGTGAAGATTAAAGGTGTTGTCTCCAAACCGCGTATATTCGAACTTTAGACCGTACGAATATACGCTGAAGATGGGGTTGGCTGCCTTAAGGACAACAACAAATGAAGGTTTTGGTTTGCAAGTAATTGCATTCAGCAAAAATTCAAACTACTCGTTGGCAAAATTATTGAATGTAACCAAATTAACGCAATAAAAGTGCTCTGAAACAATTTGTTTACAACCGGGACGACTGTATAGGTGGAAAATCGAAAGCCTTAGGCCGCAAAAGTGACGAAAAGAGTGGCAAGCTACTTCAATCGGAACTCCAACATCTCTATCCGAGATGCCACCAACAAGCTGGGAGTGTCGTTTCCATTCATGCAGAGAGCCAAAAAACAAGCCGGCCTGTCGACAAGACGGGTGTTTCCAAATCATGACGATAAGTAAAATAAGTCAGCCAGATAACGATAGCGGAAGCTGTACGTGAGTATGCTGACGAAGTTAGATTGCGTGGTGCAGGATGACGAAACCCATCCATTTTTTGTCATTTCTGCTTCCCATTTTTACTACATAGGATGCTTCCGGACAGTGGCTTAGCCAGGGGGGGGGGGGGGGGGGTTTTGGGGGATAAAACCCCCCCCCCCCCCAAACCAAAATTAATTGGATTGAAAAAAAATAATTGATACTGACGAATTTAATTTAATATTCCACAAAATATTTTTGGAAAAATATTCTCTGATCACTACATTGAGAACTGTGTTTAAAGCGTCATGAGAACTTTTGGAAAATTGTGGGAAGGGGATCTTGTAACTTATCTCTTAGCCAAAATCCCATAGTTGTCAAATTACTTCAATGTAAAATAAAATAACTGTCTGAATTATTATGAGCTCATTTTTGGAAAGATGCTTCAAAATATGGATTAGAGACAATTTTTCGAATAGGAATCTAAATTTGAATAGGTTGATTGCATATAAAACATAAGCTTGTTTACCGAAAACTTGCATACATTTCAACATTAGACAACAATTCAATATAGTTAACAACAAGCATAACATTTCAGAAACTAGTAGAAATCTGATGTAATTTTGTCTCTAGCAGGTCAGGATCGGTTTTATGAGCATTGGATTTTTGTTGTATTATCAACTATATGAATAGCCTCTTAGCAGGATGCAATGAATGGCGTACTAAAATTTTGTGTGCTACGTACTAGTACTGGAAGTTGTGAGGTTGACTAATGAAGAAAAGTAAAATTAATGCTCGATACATTTTTAACGGTCACGATCACATTCATTCGAAACTGCCAAATTTCGATGTTAAGTAACATTGAAGAATTTCAAAACGTAAAACTGTTCTTCTGCTGATAGAATAATTTTGACGGTTAATCCTCCTAGAAGTTATTATAGAGAAGAATTACTCTTCAAGCAAATTTGAGTCGAGACTTAATGTCTCCAGCAAAGTTTTCGAAAGTGCTATTTCAAACAACTTTGTCAAAGACATAAATGTCCTACATATTCAGAGTATCGAAATAGTAGAAAACCTTTACAACAAGCTATTCTGAAATTACTGTATTTGATAAATCACTTCTGCGATAATTAAATAATAAATTCACATTGCGTTCAAGGTGCCTTTGAAGCTTACAAAAAAAATAAGGGAACTGGATTTAAAACAAATAATTCCCAGGGATTAAAAGGACTCAAAAACACAAAGAGTGATTCCATTTTCAGGAGCTAGCATCAATTCGGCGCTGGCGTAGTCCGCCCACCAAGTTAGTGTCGGATTCTGATGAGATGAAGTCGAAACCCAAGTTTCCATCCATAATTTAGTTATACGTTTTGTGTTCTCAACACGCAATGATTGTTTCAAACAATTTTATCTGTAGCGCAGAAAAAATAGCTTTCACCTAAATTTTTCTTCACTAAGGAGAAATATAGTAGGCCCAGTTCATTTAAATCCCTATATGATGAATTCATGTAACCTTCATATTTTCAACAAAATTGTTTGAATTGACATTATCAAAAACTTTGCTGAAGGCACCATGTCTCTTAATATTTTTGAAAAATTAATTCACCATAATTACCTCTATGAGAATCAATCACTAAAATTTCTATATCAAAGCAGGCGCTGTTTTTTGTTGATAACTTCCCGAAGTTGCCAAACCTTCAAAGTCTAGGATTATTATATTAGGTGATCTTGAACGTTGAAAATTTTTTAGATCATTTATCCCACTTTAAAAGATCGCAATTTTTGACTTCATTGACATTTTATACAAGAAAATAATCTATAGAGGTTTGAAAACTGTTCCATGTTGATCCTTCTTGTTTGTAGACTGGAATGACTTCTGTTAGACTACTTATGTTTTTGAGTTTTCAATAATTTATCAAACTCATATTAAATTATAAGATTTTTTCAAAAAATTTGTGACTTTCATCAAAACCCCCTCCAAACCAAATTTCTGGCTACGCCACTGCTTCCGGAGTATCTGCTTCACGAGGGCCCAGTATTTCTCAATAAGCCGCAATAAACTTGAGGCATTAAGATCCTTTGGGACGAAGGTGACCTCCTTAGCCTTGTAATTTCAAAGCTCCAGCAGTGGCCTAATTGCCTAATGTAGTCGTATTGAATAAATTAGATCAATAACAAACTAAACACTCTAGAGCTTCGTGCGATGTTTAGAACCCAATTCTTGCTAGTCTAAATCCTATTCTCTTAATATTTGCATTCTCAACCTCAAAACGCAAATTCTCTTCTACAAACCAATGTGCCCGAAGCACATTTTCATCAAATCAGCAACACTGTAGTGGTCGACAATTATTCAAAATCGATGGTAATAGCCAATTGAATCACAATGCAATATATTTTTATTGGCAATTACATGCTTAATTTAATGAAGTGCTCACCCAAACTGTGCTTTGAAAATGATGCAATGTTCCACACCATCATGGCACACAATATCATTTGTCCGAAATCGTAGGATAGTTTTCAACCATAACCGAGAAACACACAGCCCGTTCAGCCTTATCTCGCCCTTGCCATATCCATGTAGTAAACCTAATTGCCTACGATATCAATTGATCTGCTTCTAATAGCTTTTAATGATAGGGCCAATACACTCGGAGGGGGAAATACAAATTAAATTGGATCAGCGTGGAACACCTACACGGGAGACGACAATCGGTGCACTCACGATTTCAACTCCATTCCACGACGAACTCGGTGGAATACCAGGGGTAGTCTATACTGTCCCATCCACTGCCTGGTCCACAACGAGAGCTTTGGGCTAACCTAACCGCACCGTATCGCTGGCACAGCACCCTTGCACCCATGCATTAATTGCTTTTCCTCATACGCTTACACCAAAAGTGTCGCTGGCTGTCGAGGCTAATTTATGCTTTTTTTTATTCAACGTATGAAATGAAATGCTGGCAGGTGACCACCAGTAATGTTGAACCTTTATTTAGCAATCCAAAATTTAGCAATTACCAGCAGTCTAGTGCAGTGGGAGTAATATCATCTGTCAGTGGAAATGCATCGGTGTGGTCAGCAATGCTCAAACCAGTCGGAACGGTGCGATCCATATCGCAGCCCGAGGTCCCCGAGAGATGGAAAACATCGACAAATGCAAATCCCGGCATCACCGTGTCGTCTGCACTCGATTGTGATTTAATACCGCTAATTAATCTATCATCATGTATCCGCTGCGAGCGATGGATCTGGTGCATTTATTTGCGTACCCCCTGCTGGCTGGGGTCCCGAAACCTACTTGCGTGCCTCCAAGGCCATCCAATTATACACACTTGTTCTGTCACATTACGGGGCACGCGAAATTATTCCATTCGGTAAAAATAGTGTGAAACAACAGCCGCTGGCGATTCGCTGTTTAATTAAAGGAATTGCAAGCGGAAATGAAAAGATGGTTGATTAAGTTTAGTTTATAATTCGAATTCATACGCTACTAACGATATCTTGACTTATCCGAAACTCAAGTTTTGCATCGGAATCGAGTCAATGTAGACTACAATGACAAGTACGCAGGAAGTTAATTATAAAGCAAATAATTAGTAGATCGGGGTAGTGGTATCGGTAGAATCGGTTTCGAAACTCCCGGAAATACCGACTCATCGTAGAGTGGGGTTGGGATTTCTTTTAATTCGTTTATTTTACACGACTCATAGCGGAGCCGTGAATCTTCGATATGTTTACAGTATGTAAACAATACAAATAAAACCAAATTGGTTACCCGTTGGATCTCGTGCACGTAGTTTTCTGTTACGCGCAAAGACCTTCTTTCGCGGCGGGAAGTCATTTGTCTACTCGCCTACTGCCTCATGGGGTTTAATTATCTCTCGTCTTTCACGCCAAGATCATTATCGTTAAAGCAATCTTAGTACCCGCGATCAGATGTTCTTCCCTGCTTCTTGCACTTACGGTTCGTCATTGTTATTAACTTCAACAGCATAAATTTGGCATTTGACAACCAGGTATTGGTATAGAAAACTGTTTTGGTTTGGTGTGCCGTAGATGAGTTGGTAATCGGTTGAGATGCATACTCTTTTTCATCTTCAGCAAAAGATTGTCCATTAAAGTAGCTCGCGGTTGTATGAAAAAACTTTAAAATGAGTAGTTTAAATCAATATAGGCTGCACAGCACAGCACTTTTTGAGTTCCTTTTATGGCCCCAAATGCCTGTGCAGTGGGAGTGGTTGCTGCGCATTGCCTTCAAAGTTTGTATGGTATTTTATATGGGAATTTTGCATTTACCTTGATAAAGAGCGCCATTTCACCCAATATAAAAAACCAGCTTTATAAAATTACAATTCAAACCTTGATTAACAACTTTGTCGGATACGGTAGCTATGAGCTGTCAGCTGATTTTAAAACCTATTGGTTAGAATTGCAGAAATTCATTATTTCTTCCAACACTGCCAGTGCGTCACCGACATCGACATTTTAAACATAAATAAATGAGAATATATCCATCGCAAAGACTTGGTAAGTTTGAATGAAATATTCAGAATGAATTGCTGAATAATGTAGTCATAGTCAGAAAATGAAAAGAAGAAAGGGATGTGGGTGTTCAACAAAGCCATAATTGCGTCATTGTAAACGTGAAGGACTGTAGTTTCTTACAGGGCCGCAGAGAGAAAATACGGGCCCGGGGGGTCCAACGTACGGGCCTCCACCACTATGTATTGCCTGAGTACAAAAAAGTTAATGTTTGAAATCCATTGGAGTTCACAGATATTATGTATAGCACAATGAAATTTTATATTTATGTACCAGTTTTTCTCTCTAGTTGTTTGTAGTGCCAATGAAGGAAAAAACATAGAGTTTTTTTTTATACTTTGGGAGTTTTTTAATACCTCTTCGATCGTTTTGGTGACTTTGAAAAACGCCATTTTTGCTAATAGTATTTATAAAAGTAGGGAAATGGAAAGATTAACAATGTAGTGATTACAAAAATTAAAAATATCTAAACGGCGATCAACGGCAAAAGATAAAAAACAATAGGAAAACTAAATATTACAAGAATGTACAAAAGAGCAAAAAACAACAAAATCAACAAAATAAACAAACTAATGTCAGTTGTCAAAAAATGTTCAATCGAGAAAAACCAAAACAAAACCTATTAAAAATTGATAAAAGAAAACATATTGCGAAGATTAAAGAAGTCGAACATTATTGAACAAATGGTGAAAATAATGAAAAATCGATAGGAAAGTAGGAATTTTTTTAAGAATCAATGAAAATGAAAAAAAAACTATTAATATAAAAAATGCATAAAACTGAAAAACTCGATAAATCAAGAATAACAAAACTTATTTAACATTAAAAACAAGACATATTTAAAGCAATAGAAAAAGTAAATAAAACGTTAGGAATGCATAAAATTGAAGGAGTATATATAAAAGACAAGAACAAAATAACCATAGTGAAATTAGAAAAAAATGGACGCACCGGAAAATTTTGAAAAACTGGAAAATTTGAATGTTGAAAAGACGAAAAAGTTAAGCAAATCGGAAGTATTGAACAAAAACGGAGCAAACCGACAAAATGGAAAACAAAAAATAGTTGAAAAAATCCAACATGGTAACACAAAAAATGGAGAAATTAACACGAAAAAAATGAATAACATGGATTAAATTATTTAAAGAATAGAAAAAAAACACTAGAAATAAAATTTGAAATAAATTCAAACAACGAAGTAAATTGTAAAATAAAGAAAAAGTGCGCATAGTGTCAAAAAAGATAGACCAAATGTTTTTTAGGAAAATAAAAAAAATCAATGTAAATGTATAGGAAAATGGTCAGCAGAAAAAGTACTTTCAAAATAGGTTAAATGGAAAAAATCATGAAATAACAATAACGAATTAAATCTTAAGAAAAAACCTATTTTAATCCACCTAGCGGTGCAATTGTGCCTTTCTCAATCATGAATCACGAGAATGTGTGCGTTGTTTATATTCATTAAAAACTTTTAAATGCATATATTACATTTTATTATTATACCTCACATGACAACTATATACAGGAAAATAAATCATTATTCGAGTTCTAAAATTTTGAAAAAGAAAAAACAGCCACGGTAATATTGAACTGAAAAAAGGTGCGAAATCGGCAAAGTCCCAAAAAGTCGATTTTTATAAAAAAAATGTTTTTCGAGATAACATAAAATCTCGACGTTTCATGCATTTTAAAGATGTTTGGCATCAAAAATACGAATTCGATTTCTGAAATTTCATGGGGTCCCTTTGAAAAAAAATATGAGTTCAGGCTTATATGGGAATTTCATGTGTGACCGGACCGTTCAGTCTATATTTCCGGAACCATACAAGCGATCCGTGCGAAATTTTATAGACATCTGTGGGGATAATATAGCTATCATTTGGGACTAAGTTTGTGAAAATTGGCCCAACCATTTCCGGGAAACTGATGTGAGTTCGTAAACTTTGAAAGATGGCCGCTTTTCCCGGGCACTTCCGGAACCGTCTATGGTGGTTAATGTAGTCAACGAAAGTTTGGTTGGCCGTCGGTGACCTAGAACAGCAAATTTAAGTTGTTTGAGAGACATTTTAGCGAAATTTTTACCTTTTTTGCTTTCATCGGAGTATCGGTTTGAATCACAATTTGCTATGTGATCGCACGCCACAACCTGTAACTCCGGAACCGGAAGTCGGATCGGGATGAAATTAAATAGCCATTTACGGGGACGCAATACCTTTCATTTGAGGCCAAGTTTAGTCGAATCGGTCTAGCCATCTCCGAGAAACCGATGTGACTGTTATTCTGAATTTAGATACTTCCGCCGGGGCTTCCGGAACCGAGGATGGTGGCCAATGTGGCCAAATAGACTTTGAATGGATGTTAGTGACCTAATACTACAAATCGAAGCAGTTGTGGTCATATTTTGGAAAATTTTTCACCTTTATACATTCATTGCAGAATTTATTAAAATCGACATTTTCTGCGTGTTCGTACTTATCACCCTGTAATTCCGGAACCGGAAGTCGGATCCATTAGAAATTCAATAGCAGCCTATGAGAACGTTGCACCTTTCATTTGAGACTAAGTTTGTCAAAATCGGTTCAGCCATCTCTGAGAAAAATGAGTGACATTTTTGGTCACATACACACACATACACACACACATACATACATACACACATACATACACACACACAGACATTTGCCGAACTCGACGAACTGAATCGAATGGTATATGTCACTCGGCCCTCCGGGCCTCCGTTAAAAAGTCGGTTTTCAGAGCAATTGCAATACCTTTCTATTGAGAAAGGCAAAAAGGTATAAAAATAAATAAAATTATATTAAATGAACAATGGGGAAAATAAAACTACGAAAAACAGAAAGCTAAAAACTAGAAAATAAGGAAGAAAACAAGAGAAAGGTAAAAAATTAAACAATAAGACAAATTGGAAAGGATTTGAATAATTGAAATTGCTTTTGGAAATGCAAAAAAAATATGAAAAAAAGGAAATAGAAAAAGTCTATGATAAGAATTAATTTAGTACATAGACAAATTCTAAAAATTAGATGGAATCACAAAAGAAACAAATGAATCAGAGTATCAAAATATGAAACAATAAGAAAAATAAAATAAAAAAGCAGAATTTTCTCGAAAAATTGCGAATAAAATGAAATAACAGAGAAAAAACTATAAATTAAAGTAAGTGATAATGATAGCAATAGAAAAAAAGCAAAAGTAAGGAACATAAAAAGATGGATAAAATAAAAGTATGGAAATAGATAAAAAAGGCAGAATCTTAAAATTGTAGAAATACAAATACAATCCACAACTTGAAAAAATAGATCAATGAAATTTTATCAAAATAAAAAAAAATCCATGTAGGAATAAAAATATGGAAAAAATGAAAAACATGGATCAAATTTCAAATAAGGGTTGTGTTGGATTTTACGCTATGCTGGTTTCGAAAACATTCATAATCCTATAAAAACATGAATTATTATTTTATTTGTGTTGGTGTGTTAGCACACCTTGAAGTATTTTACAAGAATGTTGTAACTGATTTCAAGAAACTAGTTCAAAAATAAAAATAAAATCGTTACGTTCAGGAAGCGCCGTACAAAATCTCACGCTCACTTCTCCAAAACGAAAAGATTTTGTATGCGGATTTAACTTGCTACATTAGTTAGCTAATCTTGCTAACTAGTTGATTTAGTTTGGTAGCAGAGTTAAATTTTCTCTTCGAAATCAATCAAACACAATTTAGTAATTTAGTTGGATGTATGCTTCTTAGAATCATTGGCAGCTGCAGGATTGTGAACTGAGAGATCTTCTCTTCATGCTCCATGATATATAAAATTAAAAAAAATTAACACTATACTCGTCATGAAAGGGGCTTGTTGTGTACGCAATTTGCTGTTATAATGAAAAGGGGGAATTGGTAGTCGAAAATCTCAGAAAGAAGCTACGTCATTTAGTACGAGCCCTTGACAAAAATGTTTCGATATCATCTCGTACCTGAATATGATTTTTTGTGGATTTTGTAACAATGAACGGAAAACCAAAAATATTTAATTTTAAATTTAAATTTATGGATTAATTTCGAATTATTTTGGTATATCAAGAGTTTTCGATGACTCATTTGACCAATTGAGCTCTCAAATGGAGGTAGAGTTTCGAATTGAAGTGATCACTCGACAGAATTTTGGAGCGCTTCCCGCTGTTTTTCATTGTATAAAACGCTTAAAAACAAATAAATATGCACTGTTTTATTTCTTATGTAGCTCGTAGCAGTAGGAGGAAAAATATCTTATTTTCTTCACATTTACCGTAGAGTGTAATATTTTGGTAAAGCACTCCACCTTTCTGTGCCGTTCACATTTAGTGTATGTTTTTGCATTTGTTAACAGTTTAGTTGGTTTAGTTGGGTGAAGTACTTCGCTTCCTCTGATATTCACAAAGAATCTAAAAGCACCAGCCACTCTCGCTGTGAAGGATAACTCGAGCGAACTTTGCTCTGCTCCTCAGTAAACAAACACGGGGTGTGAAATCACACTTCAGTTTCTTTCGAGAATCTTTGTGAGAAACATTGATCCATTCAAGCAATGGTTCAATGGGGTAAAGTAAACCCAAATGACACTTTTAAAATAATATTTGTCAACGCCAAGAGGGGCCCTCCTTAACAATTAGGGTGTGCATCCCGACGATAATGATTATGAGGACTGGTTGCTGGACGATTCTTGGTAAAGGAAAGGGCAACGTAAAATTGCAAAATAATCCAATGGATTCTTCCGGGTGAATTCGGATTTACCTGAACGATGCCACGAAATTCGCCTCCAAAAACAGGTGTGGCAACCCTAAGCAGGGTTTTTTTCCTTCAATAATTATTTTCGATACTAATCCTGCGCTTTCGAAGATTGGAAATTCAAAAAATCAAAAAAATCGATTTCATATTGGCGACATTTGAACACAACACCATGACTTCTAATCAAACCATTCAATTGTTTAACCCTTACAAGTCTGATCATATTTTTGTTTCGATTATAGACATTTCAACCTTAAGGTCATTTGCTTCTTCATTCAGGTTAAGAATTTTCATATGAAAAATCTCTATTCCTATGTGCGGGGTTGGGATTCGAACCCAGGTGAGCTGCGTACATGACATTCAATGTACAAATACCGTTATACCCGCTCGAGTCTGATCTTGTTTCGATGCGAGAATTAGGTTGGTATAAACATAGTTGATATCAAATATGCAGTAATTTAGAATTTTCGTTATTCTAGTTACCTCATACACAAGATATTAAATTTATAATTGCACTCTCAAATAAATTTTTGTCGAAAAAGTATTTGTCAAAATTTTTGTTTCTGTTAAAAATCCGGGCCCCCTTCAGAACTCCGGGCCCGGGGGGAAACACCCTGGTCCCCCCCCTCTCGACGGTCCTGGTTTCTTAATATATTGATAGACCAAGATATAAATCATATTACAGTCGTTGCTGTGGGAAATATCATCCGAAGCATTAAAGATTTACACCTAAAAACTTATGTTATTTTTGCTTGAGGATAAAACTCAGTTCTGAAAATTGGATTGGGTTCTAACCTGAAATATATTTCAGGTTCGCTAACCTTACCGCTGTTTCACAAGAACCTATTTCAATTTCATCGAAAACTTTTGTTTAATGTAACTGTCCTGGTTTTTTTCTTAGATTCTCAGACGAAAACTACAATAGAAGCAATTCCGAGACTTTAAGGAATCTATGGATATATATTTATTAATTCGGACACTAAAAGCAGGTTTTAAAATATGTACACCCAGGTTTTTTCACGCGGTTTTTTTTGCGCGGTTTTTACGAGGTTTTTTTACGCGGATTTTCCAATTAACGCGGTTTTTTTTACGCGGATTTTCCAATAAACGCGGTTTTTTTTACGCGGATTTTCCAATCAACGCGGTTTTTTTTACGCGGTACGTATCCCCCGCGTAAAAAAAAAAACCTGGGTGTATAGCTTATGAACACTCGTGTTATGAATTCATGCACGCTTGCGGAAAGGTTAAGTATACTGTCCAGTGCCTTCATCATGTTTCACAGTTGATTATCTAATAATAGTTACTAAAGAAATGGTTAGTAGTAGCTCACACCAATCCGACCCATGAATGCCACCATTGCCGGCCGCCCCCATCACTGTCATTCACGGCGAAAGATGAAGGATAGGATAGATAGGGAGTATTGATCGTATTGATGCTTCACATACTCAACGGAAAGACGATGGCTCATCAGATTCTTCCATTAGTGTCGCAGAGTTGGAAATTTGGAAGGGACTCCAAGTACACGGTCACTCGAAAAAGAAAACATCTTATTTAGTTTTAAATAAAGGCAATTTGAATTCCAAACAGTCAAGTGTGAGAGTCTTGCCTAAAAAGTTAATCTTATCTGCGAAATTAATCGGATAACTAGTTATTGCATTTATTTTTTTGTTGGAGACGAACCACTGCGACCAGTATTTAGATCTATTGTGGAAAGTTATTGCAATAGTATTTGGACAGAATTTTTATTATAATTCTAATATAACCGACTGATAATATGGGCAAATAGTTATGATAACGCGAAACGTTACAGGGACCATTTATAAATTACGAAATGCAAAAATTGTCCAATATTGACTCCAACCCCCATATAGCAAATTATCACACATTTCTCAAGCCTCCTTTCCCCTATTACGTAACAAATTCCTTGAAAAAATTTTTTAACTTCAACAAAAACATGATACGTAACTGGCTTACTGCCCCTCTCCATGTGTCATACTATGTCAGAATTTGTCGTACCCTTCCCCTCTAAAAGTGTTACGTAATTTAAAATTAGTCCCGTAGATCCAGAAAAGTATTCATATCGGATTGTTTTATAGAATACGCGTATACGAGTGATAATTGCGACCATAAAAGGAAAATACAATCGATAATCTAATGTATGCGTTTGTTAGCAATAAAGGAACTTGAAATTAGATTCATGAATCCAGCTGCGGCGATTTTTCAGTACTTATTGACTTGTAATCATCGATACTAGCCGAACCCAGTCGTCACAGGTCTAAGGACCAAATACCAAAAATAGACCTAGACTCGCATGGAGGCATGACATACGAGACTTGTGAGAACAATATTAGCTCACCGTTTGACGACGACTAAGTTTGAATGAAGTAGCCTCGCAATTTTACAATAATCGGATGAAAGGTCAATTTTAACAAATTTATATTGCGCCAATCGCGTTATATGCAAGTTTTTCAAATTGCTCGCATGGGGACGCCTTGTAGTTCATGAGCCTTCGAGCAAATAATATACGTAAATAGGTGTATTATTGAAAAATTCGCATTCTATTGCACAGTTCACACGAAATCGAACTACACAGTTTGAAAGTGTGATGAATCAAAAGTGTGATCAAAAGTGCAGCTCTTTTGACCTGACCAATTTTTGACATCGAAAAGTCTCAGAAACAGGTTTCTTTTTTCTTTTACTATCTGCACGCAAACGAAAAACTACCTAAAATTGAGTACTTTAGACTCAATCTCAGGGTATAGCGCAGGAAGGTAAAATTAGGTAAATTGTGTTGAAGGTAGTTTCCATTTAACTACAGCAAAAATCACAACTCATTGATAAGTTTCTTATACTCAACCATGAGTTCAATTTACTTAAATTTAAGTTGAATTCACCTAATTTTGACTATACCCCAAACAACTCAAAAGTACCTTACTGCACGGAAGACCTCGAATGAGTCGAATCTCTTGTTTTATTTTTGACAACACTAATAAGTGCGAAAGCGACGCACACCTCAAAAGTAAGTTAAAAGAATTTATTCTTTGGTTTGTTTTATTTTTGCGTGTGGTAGGTTAGCATGCCTGCCAATCTCGCGGTTTTTATAAAATATTTGATCGAAAAAGTTATTTTTTGTCGTTTTTATATCATCTCATTTTACAACCGTGAAAAAAGTGTGATAGCGAAGTGCATCAAAAATCCAACTTTCAAAGCAACAAACAATACCAAGCGATTTTTCTTATATATGCTCAAAAAATTCCTTGAGCCTTAAGATCGTTAATTATTCCACATTCCACTAAGTCGCTCAAAAAGTTTTTTTTTTTAATTTGTTGCAATTTTTATAAGTTTGTTTTGTTTTGTTGTTGTTTGTTTTCTGGCGGCTGAAATGGACTTGGTTGTTTTTCGCGTTTTTCAAACATGGCGGTTCATGTTTGGCTTAAGCTTTAAATTTGTTTTTTAACAATTGGCATGTTCTCGCTTGAATTTTGTTTGTTTCGTGCACTTCATTAAGCTAACGAATGTGGGAAATTATGGAATCGTGTGTAAGTATAGTAGAACAAGATATTTGACCTAAATTCTTAATGAACGTCAGATTGTGGTAAATTTTGCTGTGCAATATCAATTTCACCATTGATTCTTCATACAGTTTGGTGGTGTTTATGTGAGTAGATAATGAATCCGAAAATAAATATAATTTGTAATTTTCATATTAGGCAATTAAGGGCGATACAATGGCGCGTTCCCTGGGCGATTTGGGGGCGGGTAGGGCGGCAAAAAATGACGGCGGCAAATCGCCCAAATGTTGCATTGGAAATAGCCCCCTAATTGCCAGCAATTTGCTGGCAAATTGAAGGGAAATTTGCGCATCCGAGTTGGCAAATAGCCCCCCGTTAGCCAGCAACTTGCCCTTTTTGACTGGGAAGCGAAGGTAAAGAAATCGGCCCTAAGAGAAGCAGCACGCTAGATTCCACTGAGAAGCATAAAAATTTGTTCCAAAACCGTCCAAAACAGGTCCAATAATGGACGCCTGCTGAACGGTTTGCTGGGCGTTGCTTAACGTTGGTCCAACGAAAGACCAGCATTGGATGAGTTTTGCACACGTTACACGTAAAAAACCTTTTTACGTGCGACATCAAGGATCGTGCGTTGTGCAATCAGCAGCAGCATCATAATTGTCGTCATGCGCCTAAGGGCTTTGGAGAGCCACTCAGAAACTAGCTGATTCTTGGAAGTTTTTAGCTATAAATATGTTCAAACGCATTGAGTGATTCAGTTTGTTATACATCGTCACACAGTAAACTTTTTTCTCTTGTTTGCTTGGTGGAAACATCATCCAGAATCTTCATTTGGCCATTGTTCGGCGTTCTACGTAGCCGAGTCACTTAAAGAATGTTCAGTGTATCTACTTCGTAACGAGTTATTAGCGCTGTTCTACAGTGAAGATCCTATTTTATTGGTCCCCGTGTTTGTCCGCCTCCGAATTTGTCACCTTTTTGACCCGATTTTGTCAGCCACATTTAAGACAAAGTTTAGATTTCTCCTATGTTAAATGTTGGGATTAAAGAAAAAGTCTTTTACTTAAGTGTGCTAAGAATTCAAAATGTCGATGTTCTTAAAGTGATTAAAAGTTTCGATTTTTTTTAACTGATGCGATAATAGACTGATTCCGAAGAGTTGAGTTGGGTTTTATATCATACTTTTGATAGTTCCAATCAATATGAAACATATATGTTCAGATTTTGGGGCTGACAAAATCGGTCATTATATTCATTCTAAAAATTACAGAAAAAATCACAGATTTTAAAACTTTGTTCTTCTTGTAATTATAGCTGGCATCTACAGGAAATTATAGTTTGCAGCCAATCTATTAGGCGCATAAAATTTTATAGGACACTGCACTGAAATGAATTTGATGATTATATGAAATTTCTCTATTTTCCCTAATTATTGTAATTTTTACGAGAGTTTTAAATTTTGTGCTTCAAAGAATTGTAGCTGATATCCTTTTCTATCGATTTTTGTATTTATATATTGGGATAAAACAAGTTTTTTTGCGAAAAATGCAATATTTCTGAATTTCCACGTATTTTTGTGAATATTTTTTGAGAACATAAAATTTTGGTCTTCCAGAAACTGTAGCTAGTATCAATTGTAATTGATTGGTATACGAAAATAGGTAAGTCATCGCATCGAATTCAAAATTATATTTTAAATAATTAAAATTTCTGTATTCCTGCGAAGTTTTCATTATTTTTTAGAAAATACTAATTCTTTCAGAAACTGTAGTTGGTAGCAACTAATAAATTATAAGTGTGTAATGTAGCTTGAGAAAAAATTAAGTGCCGATAATCGAAACAATTTGTTCGGATTCTCGTACTACGGATAATCGAATCATTTTCTACGGATAATCGAGTCTACGGATAATCGAGACTACGGATAATCGAATATGGCCTGTACAATCAATGATTCTAATTTTCATTTTCAAATGCCCACTTTCTATTGAATCTACCTCAATCAAAATTCAAATTCATAGCCTCCCTCTATCATTATCTTTTAAATTGGCGGGATTTTCATGACAAAACCGAACGCTTCAATTTCAAATTGATGCTTCTACATTCACCAGTCAAGTCCGTCATCTGCTCTATTATGGCCAGTTTATGTTAAATGTTGACATGTTTATCATTTTCAAGCATACATGCACAATAAGAAGTATAGTATAGTTTTGCTTGAAAACCCTAGTCAGTTCCCCAGTAGAGAGATATTCACAGGGCCAATGAAATTGAAAATTAATGGAAAATGATTGATCCGTGTGGCGGTTTGAATGATCAATGCAATCAACAACTAGGGGCATGATTTGAGATTTGTTCCTTGTTCAAGGTCAACCTGTCGAAAAGTTGAAGCTCTGGTTACTATTTAGTGAGCAAAGCTATCCTAATTACATCATACACGAGATATTCAACGTATTTTTTCTTACCATATGCTTATGTCTAATTATTGATCAAATGCAAAATTACGTGATGATCTTATCGAACAATTGAAATCGCATCTCGCATTCTAGTTAGCTACCCCGCGGAAAACCAGCCGGAAAAAAAATGTTTATATTATGCTCTGCCGCTGACCACCGCAAATATTTGATATTAACAATAACAGAACGACCAGTAATTCTGACCGCACATTAATGGCATAAATATACGCATTATGACCGCATCGTGTCCATTATTGTGGGTACCGTATGAGAAGAAAAAGGAGGTCATAGTCTGCTGTTGGCCGATTGTGCCGACACCAGGATAAACCCTATAGTATTACGCGTCACTTGCGGGTCGCTTTATCCGATAATGATGGTAATTTGATTTGCGTAACTGTCAGTGTACGTACAGTTTATATAGTTTTGCATTCGTCCCATTCACGCGCGCCGGAGAACTCAATATCAAAGCAAACTCTCCGGGCAAGATGTGCCTTAGGGTACGCCATTTAGCGAAACTACGGAAAACTAAAAACAAGCAATATTTCCGGAATGTCGAAATACGAAACTTGCATTTAAAATATTCACCTTTTGGTTTTGAGCAGCTTTTCGTAAATTGACGCACCCTATTATAGACGATAAGTGTTCACAGCGGACACTTCGAAAGGTACTGCATATACACGGTTGCGTATGTGAGACTGTGCATACACATACAGGATAATAACAGCAATTGGAAAACATTTTAGCATCGAGAGGATGTAGAGCAGCAGAAAAAAAAAACACTTCCACATCCGACCGGCGAACAGCGAACGTAAGCAAATATTTGCATAAAATTGAACTGGCAAATCATGCATCGTAGCGATTCTATTAGCAGCCAGGAATGTCAGGCTTGTGATCAACGCCGGTTTCCAGTGCTCGATATGCTCGATGCATATTTACATATTTCAAACCTTTCTGTACTGAAAATAGCTTATTATTTTCTTTAAATCAGTACATTTCGAGCAGACAAGTGCAAAACTGAAAACAAGTGAATTTCAAGTGAATTTTTACAGGCATTGCGAGGAGTTTGATTAAAATGGTGGTTCCGGAGGTCACAATTCTTCAAAATTTATCAAAATTCAGTCTAAATGAATTGTTGCACTAGCTAACAAAACCGGTTTTAATCCATCTAGCCGGGCCATTAAACCTTTCCCTCTTATCCAAACTATGATTTCATGGCTAAAATTAAAATTTGTCGGCGCATGAGCTTTTTTCATTTTCAGGCCAGCAACTTATCAGACCACCTCAAATTATAAATATTAAATATTATATATTATAAATCTTGTATAGAAATCATTCGTTAACTACTCACAGGACTGAACCTGAAAGTGTTATTATCGGTACTCCAGATTAGTTTGAATAATATAAGCACTGTTTCAAGCATTTCAACAAAGATTCCCTAATGTTCCATCAAACAAGCTCATGGAAAAACTTGGATCGAAATTTTATCGAATAAGCTATGATTTACCACAAATAACCTTCACGATTTTCATTACATTCTAACTAATTAGAGCCGTTAAACATTTTATCCGACGATATTTGGATTTTACAAAATGCATTAGGGGAGAGTGGGTACGCTTGATCCCACTTTTGTTTTTCGCTCATAACTTTTCAATGAAATAAAAATTTCAATTGCAAAGTTCGCCATCTTGTAGTCAATTCGAATTGTAAGAGCTATGAATAACGTGTAAATCCGAATACTATGTCCTGTTTGTAATATGAACAGTTTTGAAAATCATGTCAAAACTAGATTTCTGTAAAAACGTGTGGTAACTTGATCCCCCGCCTACTAGGGCTAAAGAAACAAAGCACACTATGACCTATACACACGAAAGTCCAGCTAACCACATATCATGACGAATTAATTAATAAGACTACCTTTTTAGATGCACGACAAACTTTAACCACAGTGGAAAGTCAAGACAAGTATTTACGGTAAATCAGTGCTGTTTAACTGGCTTTTCCAACCTTCAATAACTTTAACCATGATTTGTTCACGGAATAAACATAATTGATCAATTAATAGTGGCAGATACTTTATGAAAATGATGTTTTACTATTTCTATACATTTCGAAAGTGTTTGAGAGAACTAATGATAGGGATCAAGAATACCCAATGTTACAGGGATCAAAGATACCTATTCTATGAGGTGATCAAAATTTTAATTTTTTTTATATGTTGTGAATTTTTTTTATTCAAAAAACGTGTTTTTCTAGACAAAAGCCCTTAGAAAGTAATCGTGATTAAAAATATTCATGTATAATTAGTTCGACGATCTCATACAACCGTTCAAAAAATTTGCAAAAAGATCTTCGAGATGGATTTAAACACATATTTCCTAAAATATTCTACAACGTTCCCAAACCAAATGCAATACATCAGATTTGTTTTTTAAACAACATAAACGACCAAATGTTCCATTTTCTTTTTATATTGTCATAACTTTTTGTGCATAGATTATGAGATATGGCCAGGGAATCAAGTATCCTCAAGGATCAAGTGTCCTCACTCTCCCCTACCTATTTTAATGGCGAAATTCATTTTTTACTGTAACTTAAAACTGTTCTACTTTCAATTTCTTTGACTGCATTTTCGAGTTCACCCAATGATTTAAAATTGAAAATGACAATCAGCTAATGCTGTAAACTAGTGGTATCAACTGAAACGAAGTCCATTTCTCCACATGTATTTTTATTACGCCATTAGAGGTGCGCAGTGTTAGATCGTGTAAACGTACCTCCATAGTGTCGTCATCTTTTTATACAGGAATACTGGTTTTAACGCATTCACTGGTGAGTTGTAGGCTCTTCCACGACACGAAAGGCTCTGCTTGGGCAATGTTAATAGGTTTATTTGACACGGTCAATGCGTTAGCACAACTGAGTCGTGAATCTTTTATGTTTTTACAATAAGCAAGCATACTAACTACTAAACATATCTGTCTGCCGGATCTTGTTGGTGTTGTTTACTGCTGCGTAGCGAGATCCTCTTCCTTGGCGATGAAGCATTAGTTGCATAATCCACCGCAGCTGGAAGGTCATTCGAGCTGCCTTCTCTCGCAATATCGTTCACGGCCATATCGTCATAAGTACGGCTTTCTTGTTGTTCATGGTCAGATGTTCTTACTTGTTCTTGTTTCTACGAGTAAAACAATAGAAAAGTCCTTCTTTATCAACATTTGCTTCATTATTGATGATGCTGATTGTTATGCTGCTCACCATAGTTGTTGTTACTTCGCTTTTGGTTGATTGGGTGGCTGTTTGTGGTTTATGTGTTAGTGTTGGTGGCTACTTGTTAGAGTTGGCGGTAGTAGATAAGTTTTGACTACTTGCTTCGGCGTATGTTTTTCCGTGGTGGGCCGTCTGATTAGCATTGTTGCTTATATGTTCCGCCATCCCTTGCTGAATTGCCTTCGATAGTTATGTGCGAAAAATAGATTCTAACAATACGAACGCCGCACAATGACCGGAGACCGGACAAAACCTATGTTTCAAATATTGATAATTTTTTTCCCAAGTTTCTTATATATTGAATGAAATATCCTCCTAATTTTGTGACAACCGAATGAGAATTAGATTTTTAATAGCAATTTAAACATCGCTGTGTCAGTTTTTCGAAATCACAATATCTATCTTCACTTTAAAAACATGTTGCTCTTTCAATTTTAATCCGATTTGTGCACAACTAGTTTCATTTTAAAGGGCATTTAAAGAACTTTGTTGATCATTACAACATGTTTGCCAAATTTGATTCGAGCTATGTAGTATTACTACAAGAATATCTTAAGTGGGTTGATAGAAAATTCTTTTTTCACAAATTTATTCTGTAGAATCAGGTGAAACAGTGCGGAACGGTCACTTATTATACATTTTACGGGAAATCATCTCTACCTTTCGAATTTCAAGGTCTCGTTTGGCCCGTTTATGCCCAGAGGGATTTAAAAGCGACAATTTTAAATTTTTGCTGACATGGAGGAGCATGGTGATTAGTGCAAAATAACTGAATAAACGTTAAAAAACACTTTTTGCATATATTGAAAATAGTTTTATCCTTTTATAGTGTTATATCTAGTTTCAGTTACATCTAATCAGTGCAAAAAAGATTTATCATAAACATGTTATTATTTTTAGCTGGATTGGGCAACATTTTTGGTTTTGTCCGATATTTGGTCGAAGACCCGCCACTGTGCGTCGTTGGGTAATCAAAACATAATCTTTTACGTGATGTAGGTCACTTCCGCTCCACTGTAACTTTTACTAGTTGTTTCACCTACTGAAATGAGCGACCGAAAATAAAAGTCGCAAGAACAGAACATACTCCATAAAACCCGCTTCAAACATATTTAAATATAAAAACCGGATACAAACTTCAAGCATAAAAATCGGAACTTTTCTTTGTAAGAGTCGGATAAAAAAAACCTTCAGTATACAAACCGATTTTCACGAAGCAGTTCTTTTAGCCGACTTTAATATTGAACATCACGATTCACGGATGCTTCTGCGAACGATTTATTAATTTTGAATCTGAACTGAAGAATCATCCTTGCCGAGTGTCACAGGAGAACATTTTTTAAGCGATTCTTATGCTGCAGGATCTCTGTCCGAAGTTTATTTCCGATCTTCACATTCTAATATATTTGAAACGGGTTATACCAAGCACGCTCTGTCCTTGCGACTTTTATTTTCGGTCGCTCAATTATGGATCTAGCACAAGTTTCTCTTAAAGTCAATCGAAATAGTGATTTATGTTATATTTCAACGCGAAAACAGCAACAGCCTTAGAATTGGAAGAGCAAAATCCATAGTGAATATTTTTGTGGCATGCCCTGTTGCCTCGTATACGAACAGCTTAAAGCGATTTTAAGTTCTGGGTCTTCTAGCTGTAATGATCTTTCAATTAATGGACATAATTCCGATAAATGAAAAATTATTTAAAAATTAATCTCTATGAAATCGTTAGACCAAATTTTTACTGCTGTGTAAGTTTTATGATAAGAAACTGAAATCGAACCTAATGCTGAAATTTCTATTTTTTCATGTGTGTTGTCTTGGAATTTCGCCAATATGAGATCGATTTTTTTATTTGTTGAATATCCTGTTATCGTAATTGCTGTGCTGGATTATTATCGAAAGAATCGAGCCCATATATTCTGATTCCTGATCTATTAGAAAGAAAAAAATTCACAGCCTTCTGTTCAGGGTTCCTACACTATTTTTGGAGGCGAATTCCGGGTCTTCTTTTAGGTAATTCGAATTTCGCCTGGAAGGATTCAGTGGATTATTTTGTAGCTTTGTGTTGCCCTTTTCTTTAACAAGAATTCTCAGTAACATTTTATAAATCGTCCAGCGACACACAACACGATAAACATCATACTCGGGGTGTAGACTGTAATCGAAAAGGAGACACCTCTCGGTGTTGGCAAATAAATGTAAAAAGTGTTCACCATCATTTGGGTTCAGATTAACTTTACCCCACAGGTTGTTCGCTTCAATGGATCAACGGATTATGGGCTCGTCACAAAGATGCTCGAAAGACACCACAGTGTGATTTCTTGCCCGTTTTTTACTTTGGTGCAGAACAATATTCGCTCGGGATATGCTTCACAGCGAGAGTGGCCGGTGTTTTTGGATACTTATTTATTTTGAACCTTGTATATAATAAAAAGCGGTGAAAGCGTTGCAAAATTCTGTCGAGTAATCACTTTGATTCGAAATTTTGATTGATTTCAGCGCATACCCATGTGTCTCTTGAAATCTATCCCCTGGTCAGTAAAATTCTCCTGGTCAAACTACCACCAGAGGCGGCAAACCTCTTTTTGGATGGTAGCATAAAAGGTCCTCATTTCCGCCATTTTTGCCATATATCCAGCATCCCTTGAAAATGGACCAAAATTAAGCATTAAGCCAAACCAAACATGGCACTAAAACAATTTTCAATAATTATTTCAAAAATATTTCAACATTTTTTAATTTTTTTTGTGAATAAAGGGACACTCAATTACCTAGTACTATTTGAATACTCAACAATAAATAAATATGGATGTGATAACGTTTTTGGCCATGTATACCAAATGGCGCTTGATCCTCCTCGGCTTAGCACAAGCCATATAAAGATAAAATTTAACAAACAAAAGCAATGTGAGTAATAATTGTCATCATCGTCGTTTAGTGAACTATTCTATCCACAACAAACTAAAGTTACACAAAATTTGTACTAGAACGAGGACCAAGCAAAGCGGATACTCATTTCCGCCACACACGTACACTGCGCTCTAATAGGAAGTGCCAATAAACGACCGTTATCGCTTATTCAAAGGACCAAGTGCACAACGTGAGAAGAACCAGTTAACCTATCCGGAGCAGGTGTTTTTGCATACCTGCACCACAACCTGAACTATACATAAACAGTCTCGGAATGTTTTGTGCAGAGATAAATTGTACCAATTTCTGTTTCTGTCCAAGCTGTCGGAAGTGCGATAGTGGTATTATCGCTTGTTACCTATGTGCCGCATGCATGGCGATTGTGCGAGATGTCCATGTCGAATGTTAGTCGGAAACAGTGTCGCTGCTTTCAAACCAACTTATCCAACGACGGCCATGACATTTAAAGTGCGTGGTCCCTGGGGATACTAGGTATTTTTTTTCTCCATGGCTTCACATGGCACGAAAACATAGCTTCACATACCTTCAAACAAAATAATCGAAAAATTAATAAATTTCACATAAACTAGTGAAATTATTCTGTTTCATATATTAGACTAGCTTTGCATGCTATATCGTCGCTGTTGTGCTATCTTATCACAAGCGCCATTTAGCACATTTCGAGGAAAACGATTTTTAAAGTTTGAGATTGAATATCTTGAAACGTATAAATGGTATAAACAATCCAAGTAAGACAATTGATGCTTCTATCTATTATGTCTTAATCTCTCAAATATTGCGAAGATCGGTTGACTGTGTTGCGAGTTTTTACTATGAATGTAAACAAAAGTCGTACTCACATGTGTCATAGACGTGTATTGATGACAAAATTTGTATGACGTGTCATAATCGTGAATGGAGAATTTTCCATAGAAAAAAATCATCAATTTTTAATTTTTATTCATATCTTTGGCTTCGTTTGGTCTATAAACAATTGGTGAGATGCATTTTGAGGTAAATGAGTCAGGGAATCTAGAAAAATAGTTATTTTTGGTTACAGTGTTGTCAAATATGCTATATTTCCAGTTTTAAACTTAAACTGTATTTTTCTAACAACTCGTGTATTTTTCTTTCGAAAATTTCTATGCCATTGTGTTCCTCAGATATTTTTACATATGTGGTATCTTACTCTTAATTAAAGTACAATATATTTATTATTTCTTCGTGTACGATGCAAAACGTGTCTTTTCTATTCTCTACCTCCTCTTGTCTACCCCTGACACTTCCTACTCAGGGCCGTACTTCCCGCTGTACAGATACGTACTTCCCAGGGCAGTACCCAGGTACCACATCTCCCCTTTTTTCAATCTAGATTATTACAACTGGTAATCTTTAAATCTCGCTGGCTTTTTTCTTGTTCTTTGCTGTCGCTCTGGTAGAACTACTTCGGATGGCTGTTCGTCCTCAAACCCGTTAAATTCATCATCGGAGGACACAATACCAAGCTCACAATCCGCGCCACCTGAAGGTTCATTTTCTCGACTACTGGACAAAGACGGCGATGTTTCAACTGGATCTGTAATCTTTTTAAGATGTGCGACGTTCCGATCATATGATTTGCCACTTATGGGATCTTCAACGGTGACACGAGAACCAGATCGGGACACCACAACGTATTTTGTTTTGTTGTAAGTTGTCTGAAGTTTGTTGCCTGGCAATAGATTTTGCATTAGAACTGAGTCACCTGATTTGATGGATGAACTCCTCGATTTTCGTCGAATATCCTCGTGATCTTTCCCTTTTTTCTTTGCTTCACAATCTCTGTCAGCAAAATCTGTTAGCGGAGGGGCAGTCTCGATTTCGTCTAAAGCCGGTATTTTCGATCGAATCGTACGGCCATATAGGAGCTCCGTTGGTGTACGGCCGGTTACAGAATGTGGAGTAGTGTAATACATTACTAAATAATCCTGTAAATCTTGTTTCCAATCCCTGTGTAAAGCGTTGCTTATTTGTAGCCTCTTCAACAGCGATCTATTCTGCCTCTCAACGAGGCCATTTTCCTGAGGCCAGTATGGTGCAGAATGATTGAGGTGGATTCCGCATCTCTTGCTGTAGTCTTCGAATTCAATGCCCACGAATTGTTTGGCGTTATCCAAAGTAATTGTTCGTGGGTATCCTAGTCGCGTAAATATTTTGTCCAATCTAGAAACTGTTTCCTTTGCTGTGATTTTATTCATTATTTCCACTTCCTTGTACCGACTGTAGTAGTCAATTATGACGAATAAATATACCCCCTCCGGTAATGGTCCAAGGAAGTCAATAGCCACGTCGACCCATGGCTTGTTCGGGAGTGGACGGCGTGACATCGGCTCAGGTTTACTAGGAAGTCCTACTAATCTACATCCTTCGCAAGCTACTACGCAGTTAGTGACGTCACGGTCCATTCCTGGCCACCAGACTCGATCTCTAAGACGGCGCTTCATGATCGACTCCCCTGGATGTCCTTCATGGGCCAAGTCCAACATTCGTTGACGTAGATTGGTTGGAACAACAAGTTTATTACCTCGGACAACAATGTCTCCTACCATACCCAACTCATTATTGAAAGGGATGTACGACTTAACGTCTGGTTCACCCCAATTTCCTGTCTGCAAAGACTTCTTAACTAGTCCCAAAACTCGGTCCATTTTGCCAGATTCCTCCAATTCCTGAACATCAATCGCCGCAGACTCTAGTACCGCTAAAACCATAAATTTATTCTCCGCATCGAAATCCTCCGTAATACCAGGTTCGACCATCCGGGAAAGTGGGTCGGCAATGTTGTTATCCCCTCTGCGATATTTAACAGTGAAGGTGAAAGACTGCAGTCGAAGAACCCATCTTTCGATTCGAGGACACGGGCGTGAGGTTGGTTTAAATATCGCCTCGAGCGGTTTGTGGTCGGTTTCAAGTTCAAATTCACGTCCCAGTAAATATGGAGAAAATCTCTCCACTGCCCAAACTAGAGCGAGGGCCTCCTTCTCAGTTTGGCAGTACCTACGCTCAGTATGCGTCAGGCTTTTGCTAGCGTACGCAATTAAACGAGGATTATCATCTGTTGTGCCTTCAAACTGTATTAGAACGGCACCCAATGCAACCGGCGAAGCGTCTGCTATGACGCGCGTGCGTAGAAAATTGTCGAAGAACCGTAGTAGGTTCACATTGGAAATCATTTCCTTTAGTTTTGAAAACGATTGCTGTTGGTTTACGCCCCATTTGAATTTAACTCCAGCACAAGTTAACTCTCGGAGTGGAGCAGTAATGGTTGCCAGGTTTGGCAAGAAACGTCCAATATACGTAACAAGGCCTAGGAAACTCCGAACTTCTTCTGGACAAGAAGGTAGACGGAATTTCTGGATAGCAACAACTTTATCCTGTGCAGGTTGTATGCTTTGTGAGGAAAGAGTGTGCCCCAGGAAATCTAACTTTTCGACCTTGAACACACATTTCTTTTGATTTAACAGCACTCCATAATCCTTAAGAGTGTATAATACTAATTCAAGCGCTGCATCATGCTCACTTTCTGTCTTGCCGAATATTAGGATGTCATCGATGAAATTTGCAGTGTTTTTGCTGCATCGGCTCAATATTTGCTCGAGTATCCTCTGAAATATTTCTGGCGCAATTACAATTCCGTACATAAGCCGCTTATAGCGAAAGAGGCCCATGTGAGTTATAAACGTTGTTATATAGCGGCTCTCTTCATCAAGTTCCACTTGATGGAAAGCCTCTTTGATGTCGAGGCGACTAAAGTATTGGGCGCCCGCAAAACGTGGGAGAAAATCATCAATTGTGGGCATCATGTGTCTTTCTCTCAGGATAGCGACGTTTGCCCGGCGCATGTCGACGCACAAGCGTAGATCGCCGTTGTCTTTAATCACAGTAACTAGGGGGGATACCCACTGGCAACCACCCTCCACCGGTTCAATTATGTCGTTAGCTAAAAGGGAGTTCAGCTTGTCCTCGATTTTCACCATCAACGCAATTGGGGGCCGCCTTGGATGTTGACACACAGGTGTAACGGTTTTGTCAACCGGTATGGAAACCTTCACTCCTTTGATTTTGGGAAACGGACGCTTTTCATCTACCTTCACTGAGTTAACACAGTGAGTGCTTGGTAATCCAACAAATAGAACACCTAACTCGGTAGCGGTTGTTCAGCCCAATAGGCACTGTTGACCACCTTGAATGACGTAAAATGTGGCTACCCTTTCTGTTACCCTTCCAACGTCTTCAATCGCAGCAGAAGTCTCAAACGAACCAAGTACCGTCAGGGGATTTGCGTTTTCGCCATATGGAAGGAATATTTCATCGCACGCTTTCTTCTGATTCCAAATTTTGCAACCGTTTGCTTTTAAGTAATTCCAAGATCGCTCGTCATTAATGTTCTTCTTGCACCCCGAATCGATCATCATCTGTAATAGCACGCCTCCAACTTGCATCCAAAGTAATTCGTCACCATCACTTATGTTGAATATGAAACTCCGGTCTTTTCCATCTCTGTGGTTTTCCGCATTACTTCTTATTTCTCGAACACGCTCTGTCTTGAACCGTTTGTTACTGAAGTTTGACCCCCCGAATTTACGCTTTGCTGAACCGATGGTCCGACATTGATTGGCAAAATGCCCACTGCGCTTGCATTTATTGCATTCTTTATTCCTCGCTGGGCAACCACTATCGTTCGCAAAGTGACCCTTCCTTCCACAGCGTGTGCATTCTTTCGAAATCGAGGGGCGAATCATGTTGATACCACTAGTTGACTCTTGATCCAGCACAACATTGTCAGACAAAACACCAGTTGAACTAATCGCCTGGGCCCGATGCTTGACTGATTCGTAGGTGCTCACTATTTTCGTAATTTCGTCAATGTTCAGACTATCCTTCTGCAGCAATTGTTCTTTTAAATCACTTGGGGCGAACAGAATGATTTTATCGATAACGCTGATCGATCTGCTTTCTTCGGCAGACTTGCCAAAATCGCATTTGTTCGACTGTTCTTGGCAACGATACATAAATTTTACCAGAGTCTCGTCCGGGTTCGGTTTTAATATCCAGAATAAGTTGCGCTCAAATGTTTCGTGTTGTTTGGGCGCAAAGTAAGCGTCCAGTTTGTCAATAGCTACTGCAAAAGAATCAATTCCTTTTTCAACGTCATCTTGCACGTCTGCTCCAGGAATGGATGCAAACACTTCTTGGAGATCCGGCCCACCTTTAGCAAGGAAAATGTTTCGAATGCGTGTTTTATCAGTTTCTCCAGTGGCAGCTAAAATGAATTCAAAATTGCGCTTGTATTTGACCCACTCGCTGCGCACTATATTCCTCGATAGAGCTTTGAATTTAAATTGTGGAATATCCCACTTCTTCATAGCAACGATTTGGAAAAGCTAAAATTAAAACTGTTATTTCTCTGCACATTTCTTACTGTTACAGTGAACCTTACCAACAATCCAATGACACTAATCTGTGTATTGTTCGCTATAGGGTTGCTACCGCTTTGATACCGCTCTGAGAGCCGCTACCTTCGAGTAGCCTTCGGTTGCGCTCTAGCGTCGCTTTCGTGGCTTTTTTAATCGCTGTTTAACAGCCGCTACACACGGTAGCCTTCTCACGCTGACTTTCGATTTTCGCTGTTTTGTTACAGCCGCTACCCTTTGGTAGCCTTCTATTATCACTGTTGTCAACAGCTGCAATCCGCTTACAGTTTTTTCCCAAAATTAGAACCACTGACAAACAGCTGTTCTGTAACAATCCTAAAGTGCAAAAGGACAAAATTTCAACATAACCTCAATTTTCTCCTTTGCTGAGGAACATTCTATTCCTTTCTTTCTCCTATTTTCCAGTTCTCCTCGGTCGCCAATGTGGTATCTTACTCTTAATTAAAGTACAATATATTTATTATTTCCATATCAACATTTGAATAGGGCTAATAAGATTTGTAAACAAACTTTTGTTTTGCTGATTTCTCTTAATTTGTTATAATTTCAACACAGAAGACCTTTGAAGTTGATTCTACCAAGGGTAAAGATGTTGATTCATATGTATCTTTCATGAAATTCAACTTGACAGCGGAATAATGAGCGAAACAAGTTTGTTTACAAAAATCTCATTAGCCCTTTTGAAGAATTGATATTGATTTCTTCGTGTACGATGCAAAACGTGTCTTTTCTATTCTCTGCCTCCTCTTGTCTATCCCCTGACACTTCCTACTCAGGGCCATACTTCCCGCTGTACAGATACGTACTTCCCAGGGCAGTACCCAGGTACCACAACATATAAAAACCTATTTTAATCCACCTAGCGGTGCAATTGTGCCTTTCTCAATCATGAATCACGAGAATGTGTGCGTTGTTTATATTCATTAGAAGCTTTTAAATGCATATATTACATTTTATTATTATACATCGCATGACAACTATATACAGGAAAATAAATCATTATTCGAGTTCTAAAATTTTGAAAAAGAAAAAACAGCTACGGTAATATTGAACTGAAAATCGGCAAAGTCCCAAATAGTCGATTTTCATAAAAAAAAATTTTTTTCGAGATAACATAAAATCTCGACGTTTCATGCATTTTAATGATGTTTGGCATCAAAAATACGAATTCGATTTCTGAAATTTCATGGAGTCCTCACTTTGAAAAAAAAAATTGAGTTCCGGCTTATATGGGAATTTCATATGTGACCGGACGGTTTAGTCTATATTTCCGGACCCATATAAGCGATCCGTACGAAATTTTATAGACATCTGTGGGGATATTATAGCTATCATTTGGGACTAAGTTTGTGAAAATCGGCCCAACCATTTCCGGGAAACTGATGTGAGTTCGTCAATTTTGAAAGATGGCCGCTTTTCCCGGGCACTTCCGGAACCGTCTATGGTGGTCAATGTAGTCAACGAAAGTTTGGTTAGCCGTCGGTGACCTAGAGCAGCAAATTGAAGTTATTTGAGAGACATTTTATCGAAATTTTTTCCTATTTTGCTTTCATTTCCTGGTATATTTTCCTGGTGAATGTATTATTTCCTAGTCCATGTAGATAGAAGTTAATGTAAATTACAAATGCAACTTCTAGATATCATTTTGAGAGGCGATAGTTTTGAAAAATCAGCGTAAATGAAAATGCGGGAGACTCTCCGGGACATCTAACCATGCGGGACAACTTTATCCACTCACTTTAATGTAGTACCAAAGCCAAATGAAAATAATTCCTTTTTGCCAAACCACATAATTAACAAGTTTTTGGTTGCCATGAGCCGCGGAGGATATGCATATTTGCCACATAAAAATGCACTGTAGCAAGGAGTTCAAGAAAAATGCCAATCCTTTAATTTAAAAATAGTGAGTAGAGAGAGTGTCAATTCCACTGTCTTCTTTCAATCTGTAGCAAAATCTCTTTATTTGAAACCATGTTAGAGCCACCAACAAACAGCACAGTATTTAAAAGAAAAAACACAATAAATATCTCATGTCTGAAAGCCAAAATCATTGATAAAATTTATTAAATCGAATAGTAACTATAAACATTCTTGCCGAGTTTCTTTCCTTTTGTTTTCGTTTGTTGTTTGCCGTTTGTCGTTTGTCATTTGTTGTTTGTCGTTTGACGATTGCAGCTTGTCGTTTTTCGTCTTCGTTTTTTTAATACTTTTATGGCACGAAGCGAGTTCTATAAGTTCTGCAGGTTGATGTTCGGCATCAAGTCTTCACCGGAACTGTTCCAAGGTGAGATGGAGAACCTGTTCAGGGGGTGAAAGACTTTATAATGTGCATGGACGATATATTAATCCATGGCGCAACAGAAGAAGAGCACGACACTACACTAGAACGTGTTCTACAAATTTTGAATGATAGGAATATGTGGATCAATAACCAGAAGTCGGTTTATTTTACAATAGAGGTCGTGTTTTGGGACATAGTGTGAAATTTCGCAGTGATTTTGTTGAAGTGTACGTCGTTCCACGGACGAAAGGGAGAACATTCCTTGGCTTGCAAGCTTCATAGTCGATTTCTGAAGTAAGATCTTTGCTGGGACTTAACTTCGTTGAATGTTTTGTCCCAAATCTCTCTGCATTGACGTTCCACATGAGACAGTTGCTCATCAAAGACAGTCAATCGTAGGGTAAGTTGAGTCGCTAGGATATTTCGACCCGGCTTGAAGCAATCATGAAGATTGCTTCAAGCCGGGTCGAAATTAGGAATGGAGTATTCAGAACGATTTCTTGCATCTTCAGAAGTTGGCAGTACACAAACAGAAATATTGCCAAACCGTAATATGGACTCTTCGTGTATCTATATGGTATTCACTTCACGATAATTACTGACTTTAAGCCTCTCGAGTATCTGTTTAACAGAGTACAAGTGGATTCTGAGACAGTATAGCTTTGATTTCTTACTTCGATACGAACCAGGTAGAAACAACATAGCCAACTCCTTTCAAGGATGTCCCAAGATCGAGGAAATGCTCCCAAATATGCTGACACGGTGGCAAGTTAGAAAAAGTCAATTATGTTTCCAGTATTTAAAAGAGGAGATCGACGAAATGTTAAAAATTATCGAGGAATTACATCGTTGTGCGCTTTCTTGATCGTGTTTGAGATCGTAGTGAACTATGCACTCTTTGGTTGCATGCAGTCAAAGCTACTTCACAGACATAACACTATGAGGGGATTCCCTCAAAAACATCGATCCGGCAATTTTCTCAGAACACTAGCTCCACCTTTTATTCACGGTCCTAAACACTCATTAGGTTTGAGAACAATTTTTCACTAGTGGTCTATCCACCATATGCTTGTTCATATGTCAGTGGCGCTATAATTGCAAATGTGGCCACATTTGACCAATATGGGTTCGCCCCAAAAAGGTCAACCTCTACGAATCCCGTTCAATTCTTTCATTCTGCTTACGAAATGTGGACGCTGGTGCTCAGATCGATATGGTATATACTGACTAGAATTCAGCGTTTGACAGAGTTGATCACGGAATACTTTTGGAAAGATTAAAGTTAATAGATGTTTCTATTGATCTGATTGTCAACTTTTTGAGAAAATTGGATGCGCATCTTCCGCCCCGTTTTCAAACAAATCGGGTGTTCCTCAAGGAAGTAATTTGAACCCACTTTTGTTATTCTATTTGTTAATGATCCAGCTGCAATATTACCACCTAGGTGTGGGATATTTTATGCTAATGGCATCAAATTGGTGGTCAAGTGCATCCTGGATTGCTTAGCTTTACAACAGCTCTTGGACAGGCTCGATGACTTGTGTTCCATAAACTTGCTAAAAATCAATACTCACAAATGCACTGTAATATCGTATCACCGCAAGCATAAGTCAATTTCGTATGACTACTTTGTTGGAGATCAGCAGCTTGAGCGTATTCTACAAGTGCGCGATCTTGGAGTCACTTTGGATTCGGTACTCACGTTCCGACCTCATTACGACTATATCATTAACAAGGCAAACCGGAACACAGGGGCGGGTCTTCAAACAAAAGCCGCACAATACCAAAAATGTTGCCCAGTTTGGCTGAAAATTACATTTTGAGGTAATTTTGGAGTGCTGAGTTCATTTTTAATGTCAAAAGTTATAAAAAATTAGATAAATTTTCCCATACAGTGTTATCGAACCTTTCTTATAAGCATTATACCATTTTTATTGAAAATCTTTTTTTTACTGATTAGCTATATCAATAACAACTTAATAATTTGATAAAACTACTTTCAATCTCTACATAAAATATTTTTTTGAACATTTGAAAATGTCGATTTTAAACCCATCCGGGCAAAAAGGAGCAAAACAATACCTTGAAATTCGAAAAGTAGAGATGATTTCCTAAAGAATGTGTAATAAGTGACCGTTCCGAACTGTTTCACCTGATTGTACAGAATACATTTGTGAAAAAAAGAATTTGCTATCAACCCACTTAAGATATATTTGTAAAAATAAAACATAGTTCGAATTAAATTTGGCAAACATGTTGAAATGATCAACAAAGTTCTTTAAATGTTCTTTAAAATGATTCTAGTTGTGCTCAAATCAGATTGAAATTGAAAGAGTAATATTATTTTAAAATGAATCTTCACTGTGATTTCGAAAATGAATTTCATTGGAATTGTCTGACACAGCATCGTTTAAATTGCTATCAAAAATCTAATTCTCATTCGGTGGTCACAAAATTTGGAGAATATACATAATAAACCTAGGAAAAATGAAAAATATCAATATTTGAAACATAGGTTTTGTCCGGTCTCCGGCCACTGTGCGCCAGATGGGATTCATGTTCAAAATAGCATTCTTCGGAGCTATTGAGTCAACTAAAGGGCGAACACG
Organism: Topomyia yanbarensis; assembly: GCF_030247195.1. Lineage (NCBI taxonomy): Eukaryota > Metazoa > Arthropoda > Insecta > Diptera > Culicidae > Topomyia > Topomyia yanbarensis. Next base: position 300,794,704 of record NC_080672.1, read on the forward strand.
AAATTATTGCTACACCGAAAATGTCACGCCAATTTTCTTATAATGGTTAAAATCAAACCAAAATTATAGGGTAGTTTTAAACATATATTTACTTCAAAAATCAAAAGAAAAGTTAATCGATGGAGCCTTGAGTGTAAAATTGAACGCATTTTCACTCCATCAAAGTCTTTACAGTGTCATCCGGTACCAGTTTCTCAGTTTTTTTCCATTTTCTTAACATGTCCTTCTCGTCTTTGACTGTCTTCTTGCTCTTCCGAAGTTCCCGCTTCATCATTACCCAGTACTGCTCCACCGGGCGCAGCTCCGGACAGTTTGGCGGACTCATGTCCTTTGGAACAAAATGGACAGAATTAACCTCATACCACTCCAGGACACTTTTAGAATAGTGGCATGATGCCAAATCTGGCCAAAATAGCGGAGCTTCGTCGTGCTGCTGCAAGAACGGCAAAAGGCGCTTCTCGAGGCACTCAGATTTGTAGATCTCGCCATTTACTGTGCCCTTTGTCACGAAAGGCTCACTCTTCAGTCCGCAAGAGCAGATGGCCTGCCAAATGAGATATTTGGAGGCGAACTTCGACATTTTCTTATTCTTAAATTTGTCGTCCACATAGAACTTGCTCTTGCCGGTGAAAAACTCCAACCCCGGAATTTGCTAAAAATCGGCTTTTATATACGTTTCGTCGTCCATCACACAGCAACCATATTTTGTCAGCATCTTCTCGTAGAGCTTCCGTGCCCGAGTTTTAGCCGTCGATTGTTACCGCTCATCGCGGTTTGGGAAGTTCTGTACCTTGTATGTATGTAGTCCAGCTCTCTTCTTTGCATTCTGGACGTAGCTCTGCAACATGCCGATCTTTTTAGCCAAATCACGGCTTGAGAAGTTGGGATTTGCTTTAATCATCCGCTTCACCTTTCCCTCCGTCGTTTTGTTCTCCGGTCCCAGTTTTCTTCCAGCTCCTTTGTCGTGTTCCACCGTCAACCGCTCCTGGAACCGCTTCAACACTCTGAAGACGGTTGAATGGTGAATGTTCAACATTTTTCCCAACTGCCGGTGCGACAGGTCAGGAAATTCCAGGTGTTTGGAAAGAATTTGTTCTCTCGACTCGCCATTGTCCACCTCCATTTTCGGTTAATCGAAAAACACGACTTCGAGTTTGACAGCATGTAAACAATACACATCAATGAGAAAGTGTGCAAAATTTGATTGATTTTTACCCAATGGTAAAAAAGTTATGCCCTGTTGAATGTGTCGCAATAATTTCGTGTTCGCCCTTTACACATATATGCACCTGAACGTGTCTTTCTCAGCGAAACTTTTTACTGTTGGAATATAGCAACTCTTTGTATGGTGGTCCTTACCTTATTCGCTTAATGTTGGCCACATTCAACGAAGTGTTTGCGGATTTCGACTTCAACGTGTCAACTACCTTCAAGAACTGGCGATTAAGGAGTTTTTGATTTGCCTGAAATTGGATTTATCATTATAATTCTTGTTTTATGTATTGTATTGTAATTTTCATTTTTAGTAATTTATTGCTTGAATTTGCATTGTATTTTATTAAAGAGTATGGTATTATATTATACTGTTTATTGAACCGAAAAGATATGGGGTTTTCACGCCAATTTGAGTAGAATTAAGCTGAATTTCCGTGCACGGACGCCAATATTCTTTCATACACTTCAAATGCGAGCATTCACACTTGTCCGGGACGGTGCCGTGCCGGACAAGTGTGAATGCTTGCGTTTGATTTGAATGAAAGAATATTGGCGTCCGTGCACGGAACTGAACCGGCACTGAAACGGATCGGATAGGTGTAAATTCGGCTTTAACATGAGGCTTACCTCAAACTGGCTTTCCCCATCCTAATACTTAATATTTCATCAAGACCAACAAGGTCAGATGATAGATAGAATAAATAAATTAACTATCCTAGTTAAATTCAGCCGAAAAATTATTATAATTAGAATCGGGTGTGGACAGGAACCGGAAAACTAACTAGAACCAGCCAGACTTTCGGCTCATTTCACGGTTGGACTTAGTGGAATAAAGATTTTACTACTTTTTCATAACATATCGAATGAAGTCGGTTTTGACTAGCATAGTATACAAATAGAGGGTCTCAATGCACATCTCGAGAAAGCTAGCTATCTCTGTGCGAAACTTTGTATTTCTTATTTCGAGTAACGTTCACGCACATGTAGTTGTTTGAATATTCTTAGACTTTAAATGGGATTTAAAATCATCTAATCGACGAGTTACCTGCGGTCGGCACCACAGCTCTCTCTACATACTTGTGCTACTATTACCTTACAGAATGGCTCACGTAAAGTGAATTTTTAGCTCCATGCGTTAGACAGCGTAGTGGTAATTCACACAGACATATGCGACATACTCGTTCTCATTTTCCTAGCTCAAGGAGGTACAAAAACAGAGAAGAAGCAAATACATGAGCAGCTATCAATCCATTTCGCATTACTTTTAGTTTTCTCGCGGTACTAGAACAAACCGGTTAAATGCATGATGTTGCAAAAACGTTATCATCAGCTTCTTTGGCGAAAAATTTGTCTCGCATTCGATTTTTTATGGCGTGCACAACAGTAAGTTATTCAATGTCATTGTGTTTAATGTCACTATTTTTGTTTACTGCGACACCTATCTTCATCGCTGTATCTGATAAAACAAGCAAGTGTATGCTCAATTTAGTGACTAGCAAATAATTTGTCCAAAGCAAAGTCTTTATACTTTACCCATCTGTTTCGACAGATTGCAGAGCTAATGCTACGATCTTTGTGACTACTAATAATCTTTCCAGGATAGGAATTGAACATACATAAGCCCAGGAATTATTTGTTGAACCGCTGAATTAAATTTTGATTATTCTAGAAAGCCGTTTCATGTGATATTCTGTTATGTATTACTATTAGTGCTTTGTTTTTTTAATAACTTTCATCCTATAAAACAAATGTGATTAAAATACGGTAAATCGATTTACCGTCTACAGTTCCACTACGACGATACCTAGTCCGCGTTGTAAAAAATCAACAAAAAATAGAGTTAAGTTTGTAGCGAAACTAGCAACGAGTGAGATTAAATTTCACTTTTCTTTCATACTGCACTAAATCTCAATAGGTTTTATTGAGCTTTGTTTTCTGAATACTACATTTCGATGTTAAAGGTATTTCGAATAATAAACTCTCTTTCATGTAGCCGAAGTTGCTTTATTGTACGCCTCAAATGATCATGAATACTGTTCGAGCTATGAATACACACAAACAACCACAGTTTTTTACACACTTTAGTATCCAAACAACAATTTAACCATAAGAACTAAACTAAACACCTACTTCCTGTTTCTTATGATGGGAAAATACCGATGACAAGAAAAGTCAAACTCTGGTGGCGCCTTGGACTGACGATTTAGACCGGTCGCGAGCAAATTCATCATGACGAAATTCGTTTTGGCCACTTTCACAATCTCGTGCCACTGCAAAACGAAAAAAGAATGATTAAAATCATTAATAAGAAGACACACAGAATTACCTCTTCATCCGGGTTCGGATAAGATTCTAGCAGGACGCGAGCTTCGTGGAAGTGTTTTGCCGCCGATGCATACAGTTCTTCCGCCGGTGATTTGAGCAAGTAAGACTTCATCAGCTTAAAATCGGAATACGCCATTGGCGGCGGAGTAGACAGGGTTGCAAACGGGGCAAAACGATGCTCGAAGCGAACTTTTTCATTGTCGAACATTGGCAGTGGTTCCGGTATCCTTTCCTCACCGATAAAACCTCCGAGAGCTTTGTAGTAGCCTCCGCACATGTTTTGCATAGCTTGATTAAATATTATTTCTTTCGCGTCCGTCTTCCCCTTGCGTTTCTTAACCTTTGGTTTTTTCTGATTGCCCTTTGCTCCCTTTGGATCTACCGCGTAATCCTGCTCCACCAGAAATGTATCCGCACGCGTTAGAGCCGATACAATCCAACCAAAAAGAAACTGGTACAGATACCAGAAAATGTACAGATACTCGTGAACCGAGTACAGTTCCAACTCAAGACCCGATAGCAAGAAAAAGGACATAGCGCGTAAGCAGTGGTACAGTACCCACGTTCCGAAACACGCCAAATGTTGGCGAGGATTTTCGTTCTTCATCGAGAGCGAATGCAGATACGCATCAACCCGTTCGGCTTCATCTTGCAGATTGGCAAAGTTAGACAGCATGATTCCTAGTTTGTCCCGCTGGCGAGCACGATTGTAGCCACATATTTCGAACAGTACACTGAAGGTGTGCTCGTTGTACGCGAAGAAGGAATCCACACAGTTGCAGGCCTGAAATTGATTGATTTTTTTTATTAAATTTGGTTCTCCGGCAGTCAAATTTACCTACATTAGTGTTCGTGGAAAGTGGATTGTCTGAAAGCAATACGGGTGGAGCGATGAAAGCCTTTGCCGACTCTTTCAGCACTTCAGTGAGTTTTCTCGTGCCAAATACCATATCGTGTGATGGGAGGTACAGAGTCTGTAGGATGCTACGCGATAGCAAACAGGGGCCAAATTTTTTGCTGAAGTCCATGAAAAAGTTCTGTAAATAGAAAAAAAGTTATTTTTGAACCCGTTTCTTTATTTCGAGATCCGAGCAATAGATCGAAAATTACAGCGCTTCAAAGGGCGTATGTCAAGAACAGTGGTAGCTTGAAACTTGAAAGTCGATTATCTCGAAATGTTGCTTTTCCGAAAATGACTCTCCCGTGATCACAATTACTGGAAAACTGCGGATCTTCCCATTTTTTAATATTGGTAATAATTTTTTCTCGTGCCTTTACGATTACTTTTCATGCACAATTTTTTTTGAAATGCAGTTTTTAGGGTTAGTTTTTTTTTTTGGTTTTTTGTTTCCAGACACTGACGGCACGTAACGAGACGGTTTCTTGGTCAAATACGGGGTGACTGGCTGAACACGAGATAAACGGATCGAAGCGACAAATTTATCGCTCCCTACGCAAACGATGGCACAGATCGAGTCGCATTCATTTTAGCATTAACACGTCGGTTACCGTCAATGGGAGAACACCAACAGATCTCAGAAATAAACTGCTTGCCAAAAGATATTTCTCTAACCCAAAAAGAGGCGGATGACCTTAAGGTTAAAACATTTATGATCAAAATAAAAAAAAAGTACACATACTCTAGAGAAAACCTGCTAGATAGCTAACTGCGCTCTAGGAGATTTTACTTACTTTAAAACATGAAAAGTTGCTGGAAAATATTTTTAAAATTTCCAAAAAACAGATGTTTTTCTTTACATTTTTTGAAAGGTATATGTGCATACTATATTATGTTACACGGGTTTTTCGATCCACGCATTAATAAAATTTCTACGGGCCATTGTCCTGGCCGCCATGGGACACCTCAGGTAGAAACCTTTTCATGGCATCATGTAAGTTCCCAGAATGCTTCGCTTTGCACTGTACATGTGTACAGGTCTCGAGAACGTATTTCGCGGCTTGATCTGTAGGGGGCACCACTACGGCCGCGACTGAACTGCTTCTGATTGTAGCATATCTGAATAGTAAGTATTTCGGTGCTTTCCATGCAAGCCTGACTGGCCCCGAAACATTTGCATACTGCTTCATTAACCATGAAAAGTGTCACTAGTATAGCCACAAACTTGTTCAATGAAGGAAGTTCGTTATAAAGATTATAAATACGCTAGGAGCTGCTGCTAGGTCTGAAGCAGCCCATTTCGCCAGGTCCTTTGATAATCAACGTCTGCAAGCTGGCGGACGCAGGGTGTCCGGCTACGCGAGAACGGCTTATCTGGAGAAGAAAACTCGAGCCATTTTTCTCCAAGAGCAATTCGAGGTGGAGGAAGGACTGTTATATGGACCTGGTATGGCAGACTAATTGTGAGTTTTCAACCAACCACAGAATACGGTGCAAAACGAAAAATTTTGGTAAAAATTGTTAGTCACATTTTATTCCGCCATATTGGAATCCCTATTTTTATTTTATTTTATTTTGTTACATATTAACTCAAATTCGTGTTTAAAAATCACAAAACATTTTTTTCTCGATTTTGGCTAAAATGCCACTTATTCTTTTAGTGGGGGTCCGCCATATGGAATCGGCCATCTTGAATTTCGAAAAATTGACTTCAGATACGTAATCAAGCGATGTCCAAAGCCCATAATACCATGTAATTGTAACTAAATATTTACCTTCTACCACGAATTATTAATCGGAAGTGTTCTCAAAACATGAAAGGTGTTTATCTCAAAACATGATTTTTCAAAACTGCGTACGATCTCATTTGAAAACGGTTCAATTTAAAGACTTTATCTGTTGACCTCTCGAAAGAAAACTTTTTTCATTGGAGGAATGACATAAAATCTAAAATTCTTTGTATTCACTATTTTTATTGAAACCTTAAAGGCAGGGGGAATAAGGGCTTAAGCAAGAAAAAAAGCACTTTTTCGAGATTTTTTTTTAAACTTTGGGTGAGCCGCTTTGACCAAAACTTTTATGTATTATAATGTATCATTTCAATAAAATTCTCTAGAAAAGTCTCTAGAAAAAAAAACATGATTTGCGGTGTTAACTGCCTTAATCTACTTAACCGATTTGCATGAAAAAATCACAGTATAGTATAGAAATGATACATTATAATATACAAAAATTTTGATCAATTTGCTTCACCCAAAATTCTAGAAAAAAATCGTAAAAAAAGTATTTTTTTTTTTCTTGCTGAAACGCTAAGCACCAATTTTTAAAATTGAACTTCTTAGCGTTTCGAGATAGAGCTTTACATTGGAAATTTTGAAGATTATTTTAGGGCACATAATTGGTTTTCATACACCGACTACTTCTACTTTCAAAGATCTGAGAACTTTTACATAAAAGATATATTCAGTTCATCGAGATAGGAAAATGCCTGTGTGTGTCACCTCTGTTTCTCAGAGATGGCTCGACTGATTTGCACAGATTTAGTCTCAAATGAAAAGTGTAACCTTCCCATAGGCTATTGATTTTTTTTATTGAACTTCCGGTTCCGGAGTTATATTGAGGTTAAGAGAAAACTTGGGAAACGAGGGCTAAGTAGAGAATTTAGTACGATGCCATCTCGAACCATATCTTTTACGAAATTATATTTCGCGTCGATGTGTTTAGCCTTGCGCTCGGCTCTATCTCCTCGAGTCAACGCGATGCAACTCTGGTTGTCCTCATTGACCAGGATCGGGAAAACGAGTTGCTCGCCAACGTCGAACATTAGTTTCTGAATCCACTTTATCTCCTGCAGACACTCGGCAAGGGCGACGCATTCAGTCTCGGTACTAGACAATGCCACGCATTTCTGTTTACGGCAGCCCCATCCGATGAGTCCACCGCCGTACTTAAACACGAACCCAGAATTTAATTTGCGGTCGCTAGCATCACCTGCCCAGTCAGCGTCAACAAAACACTCAAGCTTCTGTCCATCACCTCCTAGGTACAGTACGTTGTTCAGTGTACCTTTGAGGTAACGTAATACACGCTTGGCCTCATTCCAATCCGCCTCGTATGGCTCTTTTACTCTTCTTCCAAGGATTGACGTAGCAATAGATACATCTGCTCTGGTGGTCACGGCGACATACAACAAAGCACCAATTAGACTTTGGTACGCTTTCGGTGAATCCATTCGTATACCACTCTCCTCCTTTTGTTTTAAAAAGCCGGGATCCATTGGATATTTGGACGGTTTCGCATTGTGCGTCCCGAACCGCTCCAAAACTCTCTCCAAATAGGCCTGCTGGTCAATACAGTATCGTCCTTCATCCAGCCGAACACGTATGCCGAGAAAAAATCGTAGGATATCCATGACACTGATCGTGAAGTTTTGTTTCAGTGCTTGTACTATCTTAGCAAACTCCTCTTCCGTATAACAGATGACAATTACATCGTCAGCATAGATCAGTATAAAGATGGACTTGCCCGCCTTTTGGTGTATGTAAAGGCACGAGTCCGCCTTCGATTGGCAGAAACCCATGTGTTTCAGCAGCTCGTCGATCTTTGTGTTCCAAACACGGGCGGCCTGTTTGAGTCCGTAAATACTGCGTTTCAATCGACAGACTTCATTCGGATTGCCCGTCTCATACCCGGGAGGTTGGCGCATGAAGATCTCCCCCTGCAGCTGTCCGTGAAGATACGCAGTCTTAATTTCAACATATTTCACTATTTGCTTCACTGAATTCACTTCCTCGGAATACCTTGCCGGTGGAATACCTGCCGTTTCTCTCTGTGAACGACGAACATGTGGAGGTGGGACAGGCGCTTCATTCTCGGGTACCGGATCTCCAAAGTCATCATCATTCCACAGTCCGCGAAGCCAGTCGTTATCGTTCCAAAAACCTCCTGGCCAGCTACCATCGTCATCGTCCCATCCGTAGAAATCTGCTTCAGAATTTGAGTCATCCGCCACAATAGATTCACTTGCCATATTATCAAGAGACCACTCAACTTCATCGTTGTCTTTCGACTTCTTTGTACCCTCCGGCTTGCGATGATCCAGTTGATCCTTGGATCCGTCACCGAGCTCTATAAAATGGACATCACGACTAATTTGGATTGCTCCTGTCTGTGTGTTCAGCATTCTACAAGCTTTATGCTCGGCCAAGTAACCGTCAAATGTCATTCGGATTGCCTTGACTTCCAATTTCTTTCGCTTCGCCGATGGAATCATAACGTAGCCAACGCATCCGAACAATCGTAGGTAGTTCAAATTCGGTTTCCTACCAAACCAAATTTCGTACGGCGTTCGATCCACTGCGGCTGACGGCAAACAGTTTTGCAGGTAGCAAGCAGTATTTACCGCCTGCTTCCAAAAACGCTTGTGCATACCTGCGTCTAGAAGCATACAGCGACCCATTTCGCTTAGAGACCGGTTCTTCCGCTATGAAACCCCGTTCTGTTGTGGTGAATAAGCTGCAGTGTACTCCGCTTTTATCCCTTCGTTCGCATAGAATTTTCGTAGTGCCTGGCTGGAATACTCTCCGCCCTGATCCGAGCAGATAATTCGTGATTTCCGACCAAACTGGTTTTGATCCAATCTCACGTATTCGCGAATTTTATCCTCCGATTTCTTTTTCAAGAAATAGACGTAAGTGTATCGACTATGATCGTCTATCAAGGTCATATAATAGCGACAACCTCCTGGAGTCGCCTCCATTGGTCCGCAAACATCACTGTGTATAATATCTAGCACTTCAGTAGTTGTCTTTTCGGCAACCTGCGGAAACGATGGCCGAGCCATTTTGCCTTCAATACAGCATTCATAGGTCCAGCGGATACCACAGTCGACGATTTTCAGTCCCGTTGCCAAATCGTGTCGCTTTATTTTACCAATAACATCTGGATCCCTGTGTTTCGGATCATATCTCCCTCCAATGTTGGGACAAACAGTACGCACGCGTACCGTGTTCAAGTGAAATGAACGCACTTTTGTCACTACACATATGCGAGGTGGCACCCGAATCGACCAACCACGAATGAGAAACGTCAGAACTGTCATGCCGACACACCATAAACGTGAACGATTTTGTGTCGTTTTCGCGCACTTGCTTCACTTTTTTCTTCCTGCTTCGGATTATTCTTCTTTTTCTTTTCATCACCGGTATTCTTCCGGACCAGAAACTGTATGCACCAAGAGGGTGACGTGACGTCATATTTTCGCAGCCAACATAAGAACTTTGCTTGTAACAAAATGAACGAAATTAATTTTTAATGCGAACGAGGAGCACTTTAGTTTACATCAAATCAGTTAAAGTGTTCATTGTTTTCTTTTGTTTACTGCTACTATTGTTTGTTGATGACATTTTAAGCGATTTTGACATAGTCAAACTGACCCCCATCGATCGGTGGAAAAAACGATGTTGCCTATTGTCAAACTCTGTATGTAGCGATAGGGATGCCAATTACCTGGTTTGCACTCACGTTTTGTATGTCCCGCTTGACCACAGATGAAACAAACAGTTGCCGGTTTAGCTTCACTTTTCGCCTTCAGCACGCGCTCCTCCTGAGATTTCCCGCTGTACAGTTTCTCACTTTCGTCGATGAGCTTTGCTCGCACAATTTCCATCGTCAAATCCTGATCTGAACTGCTCTCCAAAGCGGCGGTAAGGGCATCAAACGCTTTCGGAAGGCTCCGCAAAATCATGGCCACCTGCATATTCGCAGACAGCTTTTCGCCCGAATTCTCCAACCGAGAATAAAACTCCTCCATACCGTACAAAAATTCCTCCATATTCTCACCTTCTTGATAGTTTGTGCAGCAAATTTCTTTCAGCAACGAAACCTTTCCGGTGAGAGTAGCTTTATGATGGTGAGATTTGAGGGTATCCCATGTTGCTTTCGCTGTGGCTTTTGACATGATGAGGTTATGTTGATTGTCTTCCACCAACAAAGCGATGGTAGCTCGCGCTTTTGTATCACCTTCCGTCCATTCCGACGTGACCGGTGCTGGCGCGACTCCCGGATCCACGTATTTCCACGTACCTTCCCTCATCATCAGCATCTGCACCTTGAAATCCCACGAACGATAGTTCCGGTTATTCAGCCGGATGACGCACATCTTTGAAAAATCCATTTTTGATTCGGTAAGTTTACCGGACTCGCCCACTAAAAAACTAAAAAAAAAAAAATTTCAACCGTACCGCGTACTTAACGCACAGAAAGAATGGAATTATTTTTCGAATTGCGTCGCGCACTCCTTCGCCACCACTTGCCCAAACGCTGAGCACATAACCTATTGAGGTTAAGAGAAAACGTGGGAAACAAGGGCTAAGTAGAGAATTTAGTACACGTGTGGACGCTAGTACGCTACAGACAAGAATGAATTTTATGGTGTCCAAAATTCTATCATTTGACGTAAGCAGTGTTGCCTGAATGGCTTTCTGTCAGTTGTTGCGAGTCGAACAAGTGGTTTCAACCAAAGAGAATAGGGAAAGAGACGAATAGTGTGATGCCAAAAATACCTTATTGAGCAGACCAATCGTGCAATGTAAATAAACATTACTCATGCCTGAGTTAGAGGAGATAAGTATTGTACATCTATCAAAAAAGAAATTTGAGTTTTCGTCAGAATTTAGTTCAATCGTGATTGTATGGTGCATTCTAGAGTATATGTATGAGTAAAAACAAGCTTTAGAATTATTTCATCTCTTTGTTTCGAAATGCACATCTTTTGATAAACAAATCCAACGATCGACGTACGGTTTGTTTTCAAAATATAATAGGAGTCATTTAAAGTGCTGCCTGTGGAAGCGGTTGCCAAAATTCTAGTGTTAAAATCATCATAAAGGGAGTGTTGCCGTTTTGACTGATTTTCACTCTTCGTCTCTTTCTCTATTCTCTTTGGTTTCAACAAGTTACAGGTTGAACACACAACAAATTCCCATATAAACTGGCACCACCATGATATCAAAATGATGCAAAATTTTCTAAAATGGCTGCAAAATTACTTATAAGCAGGAACTAAAAAACCTCAAAAGGGGGAAATCAAATTTGCATTTTTGATGCCAAATGTCTTTAAAATGCACAAAGCGTTGAGATTTCATGTAATTTTTTTTAAACTGACTTTTTTGGACTTTGGCACATTTTTTACTTTTTTGCCTTTCTCATATAGAAAGGTTATGCAATCACTCTGAACATCGTCAACCCAATCTTGTATTTTTTATTTGACTTATATTGGTTTTCTGTGTTTCAGCCCCCCCCCCCCCCCCACTTTACCACCCTTCCCCAATTCCACCCCTCAAAGTCCCCTCCCATCAAATACAAACCTCCCTCCCACCCCTCATGAGGCCCCCAACTCATCCACACACACCTCTTTCATCCCAATCACCTTCACCTAGTAGGTATATCAAGACAGACTGGGGGGGCTCGGTTGTGGGTTATTTGCCGAAAGAAACCCCCCCCCTCGCCCAATATATATTTTTGCTTCAAGTAGAGAAAATCCAGAATAAAATTTCCTAGTGGCTCTGAAATTTCTATTTTGCTATGAACACATTACGTAATACGCTATAAACGCATTCAATAAAAACCAGTAAAGTTTGGTTTGAAATGATTTTGAGTTTGAAACTATTTTAAAGTGGAAACAAACCCTCCTTCTTGATCCGCCACTGATTTCAAATGTTTCAGCGTCGAGACATAGCATCTCAAGTTCGTGGCTGTCAATCCATTGTATGTATGTGCAAATCGTACTGAATATGTAATAGACATTTCCATTTTGGATTGTAGTTTGGATAAATGAGAAAGGCGTAATTGCACTACTAGGTGGATTCAAAAAGGTTTTTATATATGAGGAATTCCACGAAGATCCGTCCGAAAATCTTTAAAATCGTGACCGACCATCTTAGATTCCCATGAAACTTTACACATTTCACCGTCATGCAAGACTAAATATTTTCCAAATGTAATAAGATTATTTTGACTCAAGAGCAACTTTTCAAAAGGGCGTAAACGTTTCTACGTGTATGAATTTCAATTTTTTTTTGTTCGATTACTGTATTTTATACAGCAAAACTATCTGAGAACGAGTTACAGGGAATGAATATTTCTGTCTGAAAAAAATATACACTGAAAAAAATGTTGTCATTTTTCAAAAAAACAAAAATTTAAATCGCGAAAAAACCCATTTTTGTAAATTTTTTTATATTTTGTTACCAAAAACCTAAAGAGAAAAGAAACATTTTGATTGTGATTGCATGATGGAGAAAAAATCGGTAAAAAAGTTTTTCTAACAACTTCGTACATGTTTTTAAATTTCATACTAATTGACATACAAAATTGTAATTTTATTACAGAATATAATTCTAAGCACCATTTAAAATCAAAATGCATTTAACAAAAATCTTCCAAAATGCGATAGTTTTCAAGATATTTGAAATTTTGCTACTTCAAAAACAATTAATTTGTGTAATTATGCTCTTTTTAACAGTTATTCGCGTTACCCCATCAAAAAATGTCAAAAATTTAATGTTTATCGTTTTAAAGATGTAAAAGCAACCTTTTTAGTGTATTTGGATCATGGAGAAGCTTTCAATAAAAAAGTTTTCCTAACAACAACTTTTGACATTTTTTTATAATTCTTACTATTTGCAGTTAAAAATACAATTTTCTTTTTGAATATGATTCTAATCGCCATTTTAAATCGAAATGCTCTTAACAAAAATTTTCTAAAATGTAGTAGTTCTCGAGATATTTTAACTTTTGTTTTAACATCACAATTATTTTTCGCACATAGGGTTAGAAATTTTTCCTAAGAGATTTTTCTAACCCGAAGAGGCGAATGACCTTAAGGTTAAAACCTCTATAATTGAAAAAAAAACAATTATTTTGTTTTATTACGACCTTTTCATAAGTTAGTCGCGTTTCTCCATCAACAATAATGGGTTTTCAAAAGGCCCGTAAACTTTCCTGCAACTTTCTCTTTGACATCAAGGTGATATTGTGAAACATTTTAAAGTTACATGAAAACAACCAACATATGATTCAGCTATATAGTTTAATCAACAGACCCTATGGTTGAAATATATTTTGGTTGCATTCATGTAACTTTCAAATGGTTTACAATATCGCCTTGATGTCAAAGAGAAAGTTGCACGAAAGTTTACGGGCCTTTTGAAAAACCTATTATTGTTGATTGATAAACGTCACTAACTTATGAAAAGGTCGTAATAAAACAAAATAATTGTGTTGTTAAAACAAAAGTTAAAATATTTCGAGAACTACCACATTTTAGAAAATTTTTGTTAAGAGCATTTCGATTTAAAATGACGTTTAGAATCACATTCAAAAAGAAAATTGTATTTTTGACTGCAAATAGTAAGAATTATAAAAAAATGTCAAAAGTTGTTGTTAGGAAAACTTTTTTATTGAAAGCTTCTCCATGATCCAAATACACTAAAAAGGTTTACCGATTTTTTCTCCATCATGCAATCACAATCAAAATGTTTCTTTTCTCTTTAGGTTTTTGGTAACAAAATATAAAAAATTTAAAAAAATGGGTTTTTTCGCAATTTAAATTTTTATCATAAATTTTTGTTTTTTTGAAAAATGACACAACTTTTTTTTCAGTGTATATTTTTTTCGGATAGAAGTATTCATTCCCTGTAACTTGTTCTCAGATAGTTTTGCTGTATAAAATACAGTAATCGAACAAAAAAAAATTGAAATTCATGCACGTAGAAACGTTTACGCCCTTTTGAAAAATTACTCTTGTATCAAAATATTCCAATTGCCAGAGAATATCATGGAGATTCATACAGCGAAAACACCTGCAAAGTTTCGTTCGAATCGACGATGGTCATTTTTTGCGGTCGGCCGGTTTCTCATGGAATCCCTCATATAGCAATATTTTTTTTTCAAATGTTGTCCTACTGGAGCTGTAGATTCTCGGAAGGGCTCCCCGTCAGAAACACTCACTACATTTGCTGACGAGATGAGTAATTTCACCCACTACAACACTGCTTAAGACCAATTGCAGCGGGCCGTGATTATGAATGTGATATTCATTTACCATCGCGAAGGGCTCGAGCGTTTGTACGATGACGTGTTCGCGCGCGTGTGCTTTTGTAGGTCGATGTAGGACTTAAGCGTTCGTATGTTAACGTGTTTATCGCGTGTGCTCGCCTGCATGTGACTTCGCGTGTATAAATTCGATTTTGTAACCGTGTGGCCATTCACATATTTGCGTGCGTTTTTTGGACAGCCACATAGACCGTCATTCTGATATTTAGTTTTCGGTGTACGGTTCACATTCTGACAGGGAGTGAGTTGGCCCATATCATCAGAGTTCACGGTGATGTCGCCATGAAACGTATTGTCCAGTGGATATGAGAGCTTTTTTAATTGATCCATTTGGAGGCATGGACCTAGACTGCTGGTACCAAGGATAAGATTAATTTAATTTTAGATATAGTAATAGAAGGAGACAACATGCCCAATAAAGAAAAAAAGATGCAAAGAGGATTATAATAAGAGCTTGAACTTGTGCGACCACCCCTGGGTTTTTTTTATTATTTCGTTTATTTGACGCGGCTCATAGCGGTAGCTTAACGAAGCCGTGGATCTTTCATGTGTTTACAATATGTACAAAAAAAATAAAAACAAATGTTATGAATTATCCGTTGGATCTCGTGTGCGTAACTTTTTATTGCGAGCGGAGACCTTCTTTCGCGATTCGTCTACTGCGTCATGGGGATCATTTAATTCTCTCCTGTCCTTCACATCAAGGCTATCATCGTTAAAAGTGGCTTAGTGCTCGCGATCAGATGTTCTTTCCTGCTTCTTGGACTTACGGGAGACCAATGTAAATCCGTCGTCATTGTTATTATCTTTTTCACCGATGTTGCTTACATTGGTTTTTAGAGTGCTGGATGCTGCTTTTGCAGATGTCAATATGGACTGAACAGCTGCCACAAATTTGGCAACCGTTTGTGGCTCAGGTATTGGTATTGAAAACTCTTTTTTGGGCTGATTTGCCGTGGATGCATCGGTAATCGGTAGAGATGCATTCTCCTCTGTATCTTTCGCGCAAGGTTGCCCGAGGTGCGCTGTCCGATTACAATACTTGCACGTAGGTGTTTGCCCCACATGGGTGCATAACGTAGTTTGATTAATAGTGGCTTCGTGGGTTTTGAGTTTTATAGTCAAATGGGAGGGGATGAGCCTTCGATTCGCATCCTCACCACAAGAACACCGTTAGGTGCACCCGGGAAGACATTTCTCCACGTATCAGGTGTAACGGATTCTACTTCTCCGTATTGCGACATGAATTTTGCAATTAGATCAGGAGGGGTACGTGGTGATAAGTCATGTAGCTTTACATCTACGTAGTCTTTTTCTATATACACGAGAATCTTAATTCCAACTTTATCACTTTCAGCCACGTGCTTCAAGTTGTTCTGCAAAACGAAACGTTCGGCTTGGGCTAACGTGTTGAATGATACGAGTACAACATTGCGAAGATGATGATACTGAAGATACATAACCTCCTTAAGCCTCAGCTGCATCTTCACCTTCAGCAGGTATTCCATTTCACGAAAACTCAATCGTATTGAACAGAATTTAAAGTCAACGACCGCTGTGTTGGGTCGGAGCAGAGTTTTTTCGTCAACTTTACTCATGATGGCAAGAATAAATTAAGTTTCCTTTGTTCTTGAGACAATGCACACTAGATCGAGAGATTGCTAGTTGTTGTTCACTTGGTTCGATTGTACGTATGACTTGGGCAGAAGTAGAAAGTAGACTCGACCACCCCTGGGTTGCTGCTACTCCGTTATCGATCTAGACTAGCTAAAGTTGCACAGGGAATCAGTAGATAATTATGCTACGGAGTAGCGAAACTATCTTTCAATGTGCAATTCCTGGTAATCCTTAAGTGTTCATTGGCCAATACCGGCATCGTGATTTGTTATAATTTCAACACAGAAAACATTTGAAATTGATTCTTCCAAGGGTAAAGATGTAGATTTAGGTGTATTTTTCACGAAATTCACCTCTGCAGCGGAATAATGAGCGAAATAAATTTGTTTACAAAAATCTCTTTAGCCCTTTAGAAGAATTTATTTTGAATTAGAAGTGTATAAATTGACCGATATTATTTTGGTATACATGAGTAGTGAAAAAGTAAACTAATAGGAGTACAACAAAAATAATGAAATAGAAGAAAAGAAGACATGCGATCAAACTACTTGAACTCGTCTAAATGCCAGCAAATTATTTTTACTTACTATTAACGACGATTGTATTATGTTACAATTTCATCATGCTATGCTGACTGAAAATGGATGATACACGTGCATCGGTAAAAAAATTGTACCTTAATTTATCCAATCCAATCTTCTGAATAAATCGAATCGAATGCACGAATTGAGCATGGGAAAAAGTGAACAATGAATCCTAGGAAGGATCAGTCACTATTCTATAATATACGTCAGCTCTGTATCCATTCCCTAACCCAGCTGTCACAAATACACAGACGATCACATACACAAATAGACATACGATTAGCACATACTAATTGTACACTAGTACTAAAATTGTAGTTTTCAGTACTAGTGTACAATGCAATGGTTATGCGCTAATCGTGTGCTTATATGTGTATGTGTCCGTTTTACTACTCTAACACTAATAAGTTTCTACTTTTACATTCCTTTGGTTAGCCTGTGCACGATGACGAAGCCGACCTATAAATCGACACACAGTAACCCGCACTGCGAGCCGTGTCCACCAGCACCTCCATTAAGCTGTGAAACAATGTTTGCAAAACGGGCAACAGCAAAAGCGAATCCATGTCGACCCGCCAGTCGGCCACACCGACGCGCGCGTGCTAGTGGTGGTTAATTTAGGCTGGTGCAAGGTATACTGCCACTAGAAGCATAACTGTCCCATGTGCTATGGGTATCCCTATATGGGATACCCATGGGACAATTATGCTTCTAGCGGCAGTATAGAAAAAACACAAAACATAAAAAACCCATAAGCCCACTCGGTTTCCTCGATACACCACTATCGAGGCGTAATGCAATAACAACCTATCAGAGGTTCTGATGCACGAAATATGCTTGATGGGAGAGAAAGATTGCGACTTTTGCTTTGTTTAAAAAAATATACGTTCAATTTCTATTCATTTTCTTTGACCCCCAAAAGACACTTTCAAGAGCAACCAAACAAAGAATTGTTGCATGCGCGTATTATTGCGCACTTTAAGCAATCGATTCGTGAGAGTTTCTGTTTAAAATCCAACGTGAGAAGCCGGCACTTTAAGCCAACTGACCCACTAGTTTTAATAGACACGATAAGAAAGCCTGAGTCGGCACCTTTTTTTTTTAGCTTATCAGTGCCATATAAACAACTTCGCATGTGCACAAAATTCTCAGTTGGCTCTCGGAATCTATTTCTACAATTCCACAATCCAGCATCTCTACAAAATGATTTCCTGGATCATACTTGCCGTGCTTGCAGCACCGGTCGTTTACCTATTGTTACTGCACCACTTCAGCTACTGGAAGCGTCATGGAATCGCTCAACTGGGACCTTCGTTCGTCTTCGGTGACGTGGGCCAATTCATACGACAACAGCACTGCATCGGAGTGATGTGTAGTAAACTGTACGAAATCAGCAAAAATCTACCATACGTGGGAATCTACGTGTCATTTCGCCCGGGAATGCTAATCAACGATCCACAGATGATAAAAGACATTACGGTACGCGATTTCGAACATTTTCACGATCGAGGTTTACACGTGAATGAGGAAAAAGATCCCCTGAGTTGCCATCTGTTTGCGCTGGGTGGAGAAAAGTGGAAACATCATCGATCCAAACTCAGTCCAACGTTTACATCCGGGAGGTTAAAGGAAATGTTACCAATAATGATGGATGTTGGAAAGGTCCTGCAAAAGCATATCGAAAAACGAGCCGCTGTAGAAAAGGTGATTGATATGCGGGAAGTTATGGCACGTTACACAACCGATATCATAGCATCGGTCGGGTTTGGAATTAAGATCGATTCTATCAACAACCACGAAGATATATTTCGACAGATGGGTACCCGAGTGTTTTCTACGTCACTTAAAAATTCGCTTCGTCTAGCAAGTACGTTCTTCACGCCCAAGCTAAACTCGGTGCTAGGCTTTAAGTTCATCGATCAAGAAGTGGAAGATTTTATGATAAATGTCGTAAAGGATACATTGGAACATCGAGAAAGCAATAACGTAATCAGGAAGGATATGATGCAGTTGTTACTCCAACTGCGTAATCTTGGAACGGTTTCCATCGACGAACGGTGGGATATCGGAGTGCCCAACTCACATAAGCAGTTGTCGTTGGAGCAAGTCACCGCTCATGCATTCGTGTTTTTCACTGCTGCATATGAAACATCTTCAACCGCGATGTCATTTTGTTTACACGAACTAGCTAAGAACAAAACTATTCAGCACAAAGTACAAAAGGAAATTGATCACGTTTTATCACAAAGTGGAGGCAATCTAACATACGACAACTTGGCGGAAATGAAATATCTGGAAAGTTGCATCGACGAAACACTTCGAAAATATCCCTCTGTTCCCTTTCTGAATAGAGAGTGCACCAAAGAGTATCCAATTCCAGGCACCAATGTTACAATCCCGAAGGGTACCCCGATAATTATTCCTGTAATGGGCCTGCACAATGATCCTAACTTCTTTCCGGAACCGGAAAAATTTGTCCCAGAACGATTCAGCGACGAAAAACAGGCAACTAGTAAAGCATATATTCCATTCGGAACCGGTCCAAGAAACTGCATTGGAATGCGAATGGGAAAAATACAAACAAAGGTGGGTCTAGTATCGCTGCTGTCCAAGTTCAACTTTGATTTGGCTGATGAAGGACAGATGAATAAAGAGCTGAAGTTAGATCCACGTTCCCTAATACTGATGCCGGTTGGAGGCATCAATTTGACAATCACGAAGAAAATCGATTCCCGCGAATAAAATTGTTTTTAAGAGAAATAAAATAAAATCGCAGGCACGTATTTTTTCAGCGCGAAATAAAAATTTGATGGGCGGCCTGCATCAGAGATAACGGGGTAATGCTAGACAGGATATCGTCACAGTTCATGCATCACTTCCAAGGAATCCAATCATATTCCAGATAACTAAATCATTTTGAAATATCCATCGTTTGATAAGTTTTCATGGAAAAAGTCTAACCCAATTACTGCAAAAACCTTTAGCTGATGGTAGCTTTGTATCACACATTAAAATATTTTTTTTTCAAATGACATAACATAAATAACTCACCAGTGCGTTGTGGTAATTGGTGCAGTGAACTATTTTGCACGCATGCTTCAGTCGCTGGATCAACTCAGCCAGATACTGAATGCAGGTTGAGCGATCTTTTATCTTTGTGTACCGAGGAAAAGTGGGTGGCAACAATCTTTGATTGACCATCATTGAAAACCCCATCGGATTTGGAGCGTCGGCTGCGAAAAAAACAACGTGGCGTAACATCTACCGTGCATAAAATTATCGACCTTACAGCCCGGTTCCGTTTGCGTTCCAAACTCGATCGTCCTCTCCATAATCTGCGTTAACTCAAGAGCTCCGTTCAAGGTTTTCACAATATCAATCATTTCTGTTTTATTGGGAGACACGTTCTGTAAGGTTGAAATAGATTAGTAATCCACTGCGCTCAAAATAT
The DNA here is from genome assembly GCF_030247195.1 of Topomyia yanbarensis. Classification (NCBI taxonomy): domain Eukaryota; kingdom Metazoa; phylum Arthropoda; class Insecta; order Diptera; family Culicidae; genus Topomyia; species Topomyia yanbarensis. Next base: position 300,814,910 of record NC_080672.1, read on the forward strand.
TACACTGTCAATAATTACAGTTACCAAGTTCGCGCTTGCATTTGTGGCATTCCATGTAGAATTCTGCTATAAGTCAACTGATTATCACTATGAAAACACTAAACATGCTATTATGTAGATACCTTAGTGGGATACAACGCAACCAGACATTGTAGAAGCAAACGAGTAAATTTCAAACGACATATTAAAGCATTTATCTCTTCCTTTTCCTTATCACTCTCGACATCCTTCACTTTCCGAATCCAGTCCTCTTCGGCACCTTTTAACATATTGCACACCTTGGTTTCCGTCATTTCTACGCACAGATCGTACCCGTAGGTACTAGGTTGAAAATCTTCCTCCTCATATACTCTGGCTCTCAGTATAAAATTGCGAATTAAATTGACCAGTTTGTGAACGGCACAAGCAAATGCCTTCATCGATTTATCCTCAATCTGATCGGGATGATGCAGATACAAACAGGTTAGCACCGTTTGTGCCATCGAGTGACCTTCCAGCCAAGACACCGAGCACGAATAAACGGCATCGATTATTCCGATACACTCCCGACTGTCCAAATTAGTCAACTTCATTTTTCCACTCTACAATTAAAGTTATTAAAACAACCGTTCTAGCGAAAGCAACATTTTAGCTCACCTCAACCGCAGTCTGAAAGTTCAACGGTGTGGTTTCTTTATTGCAACACATTCCAGCATCCATTTTCGGGTCCATCATTTCGATAGCGGACATTGCATCGAACAAACCGAACATGTTATCGTGTATTAACTCGCCCAACTTTAGCTCTTTGACGCAGCTGAAAAACTCGGTTGAAATGTCCTTCCACTGTCGAAAAGCTGGGGATTCCGATGCCAAGCCGGTGCTAACGAATGGAGCAGCATTCGGTTCATCCCCGCTTATCGTCACATAGCCTAAATCCGGAGCAACGCTTGTGCAAGGCGTAGGATTACTGCTGATAAAAAATGATTTAATAGAAGTTCCTTTGCTTCAGCTATAAACATACTTACCTAAGATCTTGAATTTGTAAGGGATTCGAATCCATTTTTGAGTTAATTTTATAAGTTCGGTGCGGATCTGTTCAAAACTCAAATCTTGAGCGTTTTTTCAAAACGTCATATCTGCAATGAGTTACTCTCTGTTTATACTTTCTCTTTCGATTTTTACGGCGTCACTATAACACTTTTCACTTATTTTACAGTACAGATCGAAAGACGGTGGTTTTAACTAGCATATTATGCAAAGAGCTGAGGGATAAATGTTAAAGTAACCGAATTATTAACAGAAGAGAAAGTAAACAAAGAGAGTAACTCATTGCAGATATGACGTTTTGAAAAAACGCTCAAGAAATGTAAACATAAAGGAATACTTTTTGACATTTTGTTATTGGTTGAGCAAGGGCAGAGACGCAGAAGCTTTACAGAGCGTTACGTTCAGCGATGCCAGATCCATGTGAGGAAAATAAATCAATCGTAATCCGACCGAAGGACCGAAGTTGCCCTGCACGGATAAAAAGAAAAATTCTAGAATGGTTTTACCGTGCAAGGCCCATCTACCGATCAATTAACAGCCATGTTCACTTTCAACGTTCATTTAAAAATACGATTAAAAGATAAATCTAATGGATATTCATTTTCAACTAGAGAATTTAAACCACTACTAAGTAAAATTACGCAAATTTACAAAATAATTTTTGGAAAGTGAAAAATAACCGAAACGCTCACCTAATCTACACTGCCGTTCTACGCATAATTGTCCCATGTATATAGGGAATCCCATAGAACATGGGACAATTAAGCTTATAACGGCAGTACAGCCCGGATAGAATTTTACAATAGCATTTACCCTACAAACAATCATAAAACAATAAATATTATAGTTATTATTGTTTCAACATTGTTCGATGCGAAGTTCTCACAGTAGATTTACAATAAAATTTCATGTAACAATAAATTTCACTGCTCAGCAAAAAACTGATACAGTGCATTCACATTAAATTTTACTGTTTTCGAGAAAAAAATGTATGGAGAAAAACGGTGTCTTTGTAGAACAACTTTATTCAAAAAAAATCGGCCTCTGTCAAACTTTGGGATATGAAAGAATGGACTTTTCCCTTTCATTTGAAAGTAAAATTAAAATATTTTGTCGGGGGGTCTAGAACGACTTTTTATTTTAAAGTTTTTTGATTGAAAACTTAAGTTTTTTATGAAATTCATACGCATTTTTGCTACTAATTGGTACTATAGACATTCAAAAAATACTAAAAGTGAGAATCTGATGAACAATCTCATTGTCTACAACTTCGTAGAATGCTATAAATCGATATAAAATCACCAATCACGAGTAAGTTATTAAAATTTTATCAGTTTTTAGGTGTGCGCGGGGGCCTATGGATTAAGAAGTCGAGGACAAGGACTTACAAAAAATGTTGGGTTTAAATGAACAGTAAATTCAGATAAATTTCAATGTATACAAAGTCCCATTCTCAGCAGAAAAAATATATTTTTAGATTTCTCTGGGTCTTGGGCAAAAATGACACTTTATGAACAATGAGGTGTGGAAAGGTGTTGACCAAATTTATTCGATAATCTTATACCTTTTCAAGATGTTGAATAATGTAGTAACAGATTTTATCATACCTTTTTCATTTCTTTTCTCGCTCTAGGGGATAGCTAATGTAAACTAGAATGACCCTTCTTCCTGATCCTATCCTGCTTGGTAAAATACAATTGGCTTAAATTCAAAGCATTATATTTGAATGAACTAAAGTAGACAGTTCGAGTCATTGTAATAAACGACGGATTTTATTGCAATTTTGGGTTGAGAATCCTGTTTGTCTTTATCAACATTAAAAAAAGATGATAGAAAAAGATAAAAAGCTCGTCGAGTTTTGGATCCTTGTTTGTTATCTTTTGGGATTCATTTCATTTCATTAGAATTTATAGATGCAGATTTTTGCTTGTCCTGAAATTTTATTTCCAAATCGAGCACATTTTACATAATCATAGAAAAAAGAACAAAATGTTCCATGATTTCCTTTAAGATGAAATTCCGGAGTCGGTACTCGTTGTACACGGATCACAACAGAAAACGAACAAGAAAATATCAGGCTGGACCATACATTCAGTAAATTCTCCAAGTAATACAAGTCTGTTTATTAAAGATTTCCCTCATAAAGTGGGATAAGAGCAAAGACAACATATCAAGAAGACAGAGTTGCCAGTTCAGTTCAGAATCTGAAGACATTAAAAGCAACACGTCTTTCGGGTAAAGGTGATACTTTTTATATCTACTTTTATATTAAGATCGCTATCTTCGTACAATAGACAAAACCTTTATTTCTCATTTACTATTGCGATTTCTGTCCAATGTACAGCGATTCCCAAAAGTTAACAAACTTGAATATAAATATCATCGAATTTTTTTTCTATCCTTCATGAAACTGTCAATCAGGATTCTCAATCGAAATCAAATCAAATGACTGAATATCTAATCGAGTTTGATCAAATATAAAGTTAAAATTTAGGCCAAATATATCCCACAAGATGCTAACGAGCAAAAAAGTTGATTCAAGATTACATCAAGCAGAATTCAGAAAGAGTGAAGAAAAAAAGAAGGCACACATATATCTGTGACATAAAAAAACTGTTTCATTTTGCTGCATTACCCAGCATCTTTCAAAAGAGTCCTAATTTCGTTTAAATTTTATCTACTCTGCTCTATATCTCCATGCTCCTAAAATATCATTGGTGCGCATAAAACGGTGAAATCTGGAATTATGTTTTTTACGCTTAAAGGTGGGACTTTGCTAGCATTCAGGTTCTTATGAGCACACCTTTAAAATAAGGCAATCCATTTTCTTACAAATAAAAATGTTTTTGGAAAAAAGCTTCTTAACCAATAGGCCCCGTACGAATCCAGAAACTTTGATAAAAATTTAATAGCTTTCTCTGGCGATTTTAGATTGCGATGTAGTTTTCTACAAAGTTGTACACAATGAAATTGTCCATAAGAATCTCACTTTTGGTAATATTTAAATGTCTAAAGTACTACCTAGGGGCAATAATGTGAACCAGTTTCACTGAAAATCCTAAGTTTTCAAACAAAAAAACCTTAAAATAAAAAGTTGTTATGGAGCCCCCAACAGAATATTTTAATTTTACTTTCAAAGGAAAGCGAAAAGCCCATTCTATCACATACTGAAGTTTTAGCGATGCCGATTTTTTTTTCGAATAAATTTGTTCTACCAAACACACCGTGACCCCCTTTTTTCACTGTAAAAGTCTATTTTACATTGAAGTTTACTGTAAAAACGTTAAAGTTTATTGTTTTTGTATTGTAGCATAACACTAAAACTTACTGTAAATTATTGTAAAATTACTGTACAGTGAAAATCGTGGTTTTGTTACTGTACATTTCTATTCGGGAGGACCATTCGCCGATCAATACAAATAATGAATATCCATTCACCGATCTCATAGACATCCATTCACCGATCACTTGTTATTGCTCATCTTATGACCGGTGAACAGTTTATAAATGAAAATTTTAGTGATAGTACAAGAAAAACTAATTATTCCATTAAACAGTGTGACTAAACCCTATACCACTAAACATGTGTATTATTTGTATGATTTATTATGAAAATGTTTTCAATTTTATCAACCAGGATTGATCAATTCACTTGAGTGCGGATTACGCATGGTTCCTTCCAGTTTTTTGACCTAGAGTGTGGGGTTTGTTCAGGAAACGAGGGTAGAACTATCACCAGAGAGCTATTATTTGGGTGTTTATTCATTGCTTCGCATAAACTAATCATCTTGGTTCTTGTAAAAGTCAAGTCGCTTACTCAAATCGATGTGGTTTGTTGAACTGGAAAACTCAGCTCGTTCAGATGGACATACAGTTCGAACGTATTGGGTTCTTTCAAGGGAATCATCGTCCATGACATAAGCGATGATATTTACCATGTGATACTTATAAACACTTTTTGCATGAGATTTTTTCATTCCTCTGTCAAAAGATAGAGTTGATCCATATCAGTTTTTGCTTATCTAAATCGCAATTAAAGCTCTCAAAGTTATGTTTATCAAACATTCTCTGTCGAAAACACCAAACTTGCATGATACATACCCAAAGCCCAAGAAAGTTCGTTCAACGAATATGGCATCCTGCCTCACTGTGCCTAGTTCGGAGTTCCGTAGTTCGATTAGAGTTACCGTAAAATGGGGCAACATTGATCACATTTTCAAAAGATTTTCGAAAAGCTTTAATGATATCAATTAGATATAATTATTTGTATTTTTGAAGCAGGTACTAATACTCATAGATTCAAATTGTTGGGTGATTTATTTTGTTTTTGTGAAAAAATATAGCAATTTTATTTTGAATTTACAATCTTTGCTGTCGGGGTAACTTTGATCAGTCCAATTATTAAGTCGAAACGTTAAATAACGAGCGAAAATTTGTGTAAATTGCATACCTTGAAACAATTTTATGCCCAATATTGTTACGTCCTCAAAGAAAACAAAATTGTCTGTATATATACAAAGTACTTTCACCGATATTTTTCAGGAACTTTTTTTTTGTTTCGATGGTTTCGTTAAAGCGAATTTTTTCATAGTACAGTTACTGAAACAAGCTTTATGTGGTCAAAGTTTCCTCATTAATCAAAGATACCCGCATTACGTTATGACTTGAGCAATAGCTTAACACATCAAGAGAACCTGTAGTGGCACTCGTTCACTAATTCTAGAAATTACATCTAGATACCTACTCGTCAATTTGCATCTTCATAATTGGAAAACACTGGTTGTTTTCCGGATAACCCTTACGCATATTTCGTCCGAATTTCAACCAGATGTTTTGAAAGGAATACATTAACATACCACGTTCAACTACAGCTAATGCCAGTTACAGTTGGAAATCGCAGACTGAATGTGATTAATTATTTCGTGATCGGTAAATAGAATACTCTATATTTTCAGACCCATTTACCGATCATTGTTTATTTTGAAAATGCTGAGTTAATAAGATTTTATTCGTAGAAAATTAGACTAAAACGTGTTGTCAATTCTGTTTGCATATTGATTACTTAGATATATTAGCCATAAAACAGTTTTATTTTCTTAAATTGCAAGTTATCTTTTTAAGCAACAAAAATAACAAAAGGCAGAATTCGCGTTTGATGCGATGCAGCATACAAAAATGACTATTTGGCGAAATAATAAGAGAAGCATACTGAAAATTTATGTCATATTGATATTATAAGTACTGCTTCCATGCTTCGCTTTAATTAGGTAATATTTTCATGAAAATATTTGAGAGATGGCGCTGCTTCGGTGGTGGCTAACGTGAATTTAAATGCATGGGAAAAATTTTAAAACATGGGATTTTGGAGAAACTACAATATTGTAGTTGTAGAATGGATACACATTTGATGTAGAAAAAACATGGGAACAGTTTGTAGAAGTTTATTTAGATACCAACTTGAAACGTTGCAAATAAAGTCTACAAAAGCTGTTTACGCCCATACATTTTACCCATTAGTTTCCACCAAGAAAAGTTGAAACTTTTTCTCTCACAACTCTCTGTTTCACTCTTTTTGACAGCAGATTCCCCACTCATCGTAATCGGAATGCTTTGTTTTAAAATTTCAGCGCAAATGTAACAACTGATTCGAAACCCGATACATTCAGGATGAGTTGCATTCGCTTGGAATTCCATCGAATCTCATTTCGGATGTAATTTAACTGGGATGGTGTTATTTTATGGTGCTTATCTTTTCTTCTCTATGTGTCGTCATAAAGAAGCTCCAGTTTCATATGTATTGCCGCAAGATGATCAAAATATGGAAAAGCGTACCCTATCACATAATGTAAGCAGAAACAAGATAAACTACTCAATTCTAATTTCTTAATTCTATTTAATATTCGAAATTGCGAATTGCGACGAAACGACTTTTGCGTCAAAATGATCAGTGAATGGGACCTGATCGGTGTATGGGCTCTGCACGGTATATGCAAGAAAATGCTTAGAAATCGCAACGAATAAATAACGGAGATAGAAAAAATTCAAACTGTGCAAAATATATTATCTTTATTTCTCAGTGTAAATAAACAAAAGATTACTACAACTGGAAGCACTGCCGTAACGTATACATACTTAAAATCCATTACCTACCAGTATAGGTAATTTTAATTTGTTGTCCTTATTTCACTGCCGGAAAACGAGGGACAGGGAATGATTTTATTACTCAAAATTAATGGGATGAAGTTTAGTCGGCTTTGGGGAATATCTCATTATTTTTAGGTAAATTTGGACTCCCTCTCTTTCGTTTTTCGTTGGAGGAAGTGGGATGCACAGATTTAAAATTACCTACCTATACTCAAAATTAGGTAAATTCAATTTAAATTTAAGTAAATTAACTCAAGGTTGAGTTATGATTTTTGCCATAGTTACCGCGCAACGAGTCAAGCATTGAAATGTGCAACGTTTCAAATAAAAGTTTAAACAAACCATGCGCTGGCCCTCAGCAATGCGTGGGTAAAGAAAACAGAAATAAAAATAGAACCAGAGCATGAGATGCATACGGAAAATGTTTGCCTATCAAATAATGTAATCGATGCAAGAGGTCTATTATGCACCCCGAAATTCTCCCTAATAGGGAGGTTCTTTCGCTGCGAAAACCGTTCTGAAATCCGTAATAGTAATATAGCTCTCCACTTGCAGTGAGGTACTAGTCTATTTTGGTTTCAACGTCTATCTCAGCGCTAAAAGGACTGCCTAAAGTCTGAAGAAGTTTTTCTCAGTACAAGAACCAATTCCACGAAAGGACGTCTCTAAATTCCAGTTGCCAATCGTTTCGTTTCCATTTCCTTCGCGCGGAAACAACCTTCAACACGGTTTACCTAATTTTACCTTCCTGCACGATACACTAATTAAATCAAGTACCCATTAATGCGTAGAAAACTACGCATTTTCAATAAAAGTGGAATAACCCATTTAATGGGTAAAGCGTTTATACCCATAAATGAGTACAGACCTTGTACGTCAACCTGGGTATGTTTCACCCATTATTTTTCGCAGAACTGTTACAACAAAATGCGTAAAAAATACCCATTCATGAAATTCGCGCCAGAGTGAAAATACTGTCAATAGAATTATTTCTGAATTTAAAAAAAAAACATAAGATAACATTCATTTCACATTATTGTTTCCTTATAAAAGTATAGAAATATAGATAGAAATCCTATTCTAAAACTACTTAACAAAATAAAACCGCCAACTGGATATATTTTTGATGGCTGGATCTATTGGCTGCTCTAAAAATGCCGAACTGACGCATATTTTCAACATCCTCCGTAGTCTAAACAGACGTTGTTTTCGGAACATTGCCGAAAAATGTTCCGTTTCCGCCATGGACTCCGATGCAGGGCGATAATTTGCAGGTTCCACTACGATCCTTAGTTTGCAGGTTAACTCTCTTGAAATACTTCTTAAGGATTTTTCACCCATTATTAAGATCAATATACCCTTTAACATTACCTCATCCAGTAGTTGTGAAATGGATAAAAAGTTGTTAGAAACAAAAAATACCCATTTTTTGACAGCTCGAATAGCTTCCGAAAATGAGCAATTTGAATACACAAAATGGGTAAAGTTTTTTACCGTGCGAATAAATAACGGAGATACCCACTTTCTGCTGAGGCATAGCACAGTGGTCCCAAAGAGCAAAAAAGGGGGTTTTTTAGATTGCGTCAAAACGGTTGACTTTAGCAATATAGTGTCTTTGAGAAAGTTTCTTGGAGTAGAACTCCCCTTCTTTCTGTCTTATCAGATTAATGATTAATCCCCCTAATAGTGAGTTACGGAATTTATTTTCTCCAGTAATTCAGATAGACAAATACCTACTTCAGCAAAGTTGTAGAGAAACTCGTTACAAATATTTTACCCGAAGACAACTCTCTATCTTTTAAAGTTTTTGAGATATGGGACATTATTTGTAAAAGGCCCCTTAAAAACAGTTCTTTCATCATAAGTTTTCTTCTAGATTTTTTCCATTATATAAATGTTCTAGAGTATTATTTGGACTATTAAACTGCATTACTTTGCCGAAGACGGAAACTTGATATCGCTAGTATGTGTGGAGATATTCACGTTTTTTGATTGAAAATAGCTCTTTTTCCAATGCCGATAACTTTTAAACGGGCAAAAACGGGCAAACCACTTTGTAAACAAATTAAAGTGCAAGAAAACCACAACAAATGCTGGAAAAATCAGATCTCCCCAAGGCGGCCCTCTATGGAAATACTAGAGCCTAAGTTTGTCCATATTAGAGTTATTCCGGCATTAAATACATCACCAGGCATGGGAAAAATCATTTCACGAAACGATCAATTTGAAATCATTCACCAACATGCTCTTACTGTGAAACCCGATCTCGGCAACCCTTCTTGTGCAGAGTTACGCGTTCGTGCGAAAGCGAGAAGCAAAACACAGAACTGAAAAAAAGTGACAGCGCCCGGCTATGATTCATTCTCCATCGCATACGGAGTGTTTTGAATGAAAGCCGCAAGGATCGCAAATGAATGCATTCTTTCATTCACAAAGATTCATTTCAAAACATTCACCGGATCGTTCTAATAAAAAAAAACTTGTCGTTCTTGTTTATAGACCTATGAAACTTTCACTTGGTGATCTCTTATTGTTGAGTAAGTAGTTTGCAATGTGCTGGTGGAAAAAAATAACTTAAAACGATTCCGTGCATATCACAATATCAATTTCAAGTGGATTGTAGTGCAATCTACTTCTCAACATTGATTATAGTGTACATTTGCACTATAAAGTTGACCTAACCCAACCAGAGAATACAATGTCACATTCATTTGTGAACTAAAAGTTGATTCACTTGTGAATGTTTACAGTACAATCTTCCGATTCAATCCGCGAATGAAGAACACGATCTTCTTCATTCGACATAGTACGTGTCATTCTTTTATTTGGCTCACATCTTCGGAAGTTCATCTCTACCTACGTTCAGTTGTGTTCTTTTGGAGTGTTTTAGTCGTATCGTGAATGAACGACTGCGCCAAGAATCATGCGAATGAATGATAATTCCCATCCCTGTAACATCACCATATATTACTGTTAGTTTTTTTATTTCGATTATAGATGTTTTGACCTTAAGGTCATTCGCCTCTTCTGGTTAGAAAAATCTCTTATGAAAAATGTCTAACCCTATGTGCGGGGTCGGGACTCGAACCCAGGTGCGCTGCGTACAAGGCAATCCATTTACCAACTACGCTACACCCATCCCCTACTGTTAGTTCTGAAATAAAGGGTTAAAGTCGTAATAATTAGAGATGGGCGAAACAGTTCACTTCGAAGAACCATTCCCGACTGAACAGTTCTGTAAAAAGAACTAGTTCAGATGAACCGTTCTTCCGTTCAGCTGATATTTTACTTGTATCTAGCGAATGTCTCTCAAAATATTCGATTCTTGGAGAGGAACCAAACAGATGCTGCCCAAACTATTATACCCCTGTATGCTTAACAAGTTCATCAACGGTAGCGATTTCTTCATGATGTATAACTAGAGAAATAGAGAATGTGATGAGTCGTTCTTCGCCGGTTCCATTCTGGGAGAGCACAGAGAGCGGTTTGTGGGACGGCAAGTCGGTTCATTTTCATTCGCTCGCCTAAAAATCGGTCCGAGAAATTCGCCAAACGGCTTTGGGTCAGGTTCAGTTCATTCGCTTTGAAGAGAATTGAGAACTACCGTTCTTTTAAAAAGAACTTCCGTTCGCTCATTCTCTTCGAAGAACCAGTTCACTTGAACCGTTCGCGAACGAATGGCCCATCTCTAGTAATAATTATCCTTTCTTACTGTTATAAGCACGTCTTGAGTAAATACCCAAGCAACCAAAAGTTGATATAAAGGAACTACATAAGCTTCTCGTTTTAAGTAATTTTGCAATACGTTTTATGTTCTAATAGCGGGTTAAGCAGTTCTATTAAAGCTTGAGCAGCTTGAAAGTTCGCTAAGAACTTTTTGTGAATTTTAAAGTGTGCTTTTTAAGTATTATCCGAACTTCTGTTTGCTTGGGTCAAAAGTTACAGTTGTTCAAAAACTCAATGCATACGCCTGACACCGGAAACTGACAATTCCCTTGCGCCTACTTCATAACTATGGCGCAAGAGCAACCAAACGGCGAGTAATCAATTGCATTTGTTGACGGTGTAGGGATTGTGAGAGGAAGAGAGAGAGAGAAGGACTAAGAGAGAGAGAGAGAGAGAGAGAGAGAGAGAGAGAGAGAGAGAGAGAGAGAGAGAGAGAGAGTAAGAACATAGAGAAAATTTAGGGTTTAAATAAAATGAGAAAAAATGTGTCAGTCTTGTGATTGGCTTTGAGCGACAAAGTGGTGTTTCTCACTGGAAAATGCGAAACATATACACCCGGACACGACAGACGGTATGAGACAAACTTCAGCTCAAGTATTTCCATAGAGGGCCGCCTTGGGGAGATCTGATTTTTCCAGTATTTGTTGTGCTTTTCTTGCACTTTAATTTGTTTACAAAGTGGTTTGCCCGTTTTTGCCCGTTTAAAAGTTATCGGCATTGGAAAAAGAGCTATTTTCAATCAAAAAACGTGAATATCTCCTCACATACTAGCGATAGCAAGTTTCCGTCTTCGGCAAAGTAAAGCAGTTTAATAGTCCAAACAATGTTCTAGAACATTTATATAATAGAAAAAGTCTAGAAGAAAACTTATGATGAAAAAACAGTTTTTAAGGGGCCTTTTAAAAATAATGTCCCATATCTCAAAAACTTTAAAAGATAGAGAGTTGAAGTCTTCGGTTAAAATGTTTGTAACAAGTTTCTCTACAACTTTGCTGAAGTAGGTATTTGTCTATCTGAATTATTGGAGAAAATAAATTCCGTAACTGGGGTGGGCGTAGCGTAGTTGGTAAATCGATTGCCTTGTACGCAGCGCACCTGGGTTCGAGTCCCGACCCCGCACATAGGGTTAGAAATTTTTCATAAGAGATTTTCCTAACCCGAAGAGGCGAATGACCTTAAGGTTAAAACCTCTATAATCGAAATAAAAAAAAAAAAAAAAAAAAAAAATTCCGTAACTCACTATTAGGGGGATTAATCATTAATCTGATAAGACAGAAAGAAGGGGAGTTCTACTCCAAGAAACTTTTTCAAAGACACCATATTGCTAAAGTCAACCGATTTGACGCAATCTAAAAAACCCCCTTTTTTGCTCTTTGGGACCACTGTGGCATAGCTAGAAAATATGCAAACTCTGCATATTTTTATTTCTCAGTGTAAATAAACAAAAGATTACTATAACTGGAAGCACTGCTGTAACGTATACTAGAGTTCATAAATACCTTCAGTATTTATATAGGAGTTCACTGTCATCTGCATCATCAGAAACTGCCAAAAACATATGGTTAATCTGGTTAATGTAGATTTTGATGTTTCTCGGCATTAGTATTATATTTCGTTTGGATCATATTCTTTCTTGATTTGTGTTTTTGGTCAACTTTAACGGTAACAAAGCAGATTGAAAGTGACAAGTTAATGGAACAGCCTCACATTAAGCAATCACCAGTAACGGAAGAGGAAGATAAACGACCTCAATTTGGGAACCGCTTCCTTTCGTCCAACGACGATGTATTCCAGCACAATGCGTGGTAGGATTCTTTTACAAAAAGTTACATTTCCCTTCAAGTTATTACCACTATTTGTGAAACACTGCTATGAATATGAATTTACGCGTTACCGGAAAAAACCTCGGATTGGTGAACGGTTTCTAAAAGATCCGGCTAGGGTGTTTGATTTCAATACTTGGTTCGTTTGTAGAATTTTCTTTAACGGTAATCTAATCGGCTACATTTCCAATGTTTCTCTTTTCAGGGATAATGTCGAGTGGGATGAGCAACAGGAGCAAGTGGCGCTTGATAGTGTTCAGAAAAATTCGTCCGTCAAATTGAACCCTGACGAGGTGTTGAAACTGGAAACGGAAGCCGATACAAACTGGGATAAGTTCTATGGCATACATCAGAATCGTTTCTTCAAAGATCGCCACTGGTTGTTTACGGAGTTCCCCGAATTGGCACCCCGGAATACCAAAGATGCCCCAGACAGAGTATTTCCAGAGGGTTTGCAAAATACTATTAGAGATTTTAGTAACATGAGCATAGATACCAACGGCAGTCGGACGATATTTGAAATCGGATGCGGAGTTGGTAATACAGTTTTCCCCATTCTGAAATACAGTGTGGAGGAAAACTTGAAAATTTATGCCAGTGATTTCTCAAAGCAAGCAATTAAGATCTTGAAGGAAAGTAAAGAGTTTGATCAGCGATGTGAGGCGTTCGTTTTAGATGCCACAGCAGACGAATGGAACGTTCCGTTCGAAGAAAACAGTATTGATATTGTGGTACTGATTTTTGTCCTTTCAGCAATCGATCCTAGCAGGTAAATATTTTACTAAATAAATTCTGGTTTGTACGATTAACAACTCCTAATACACAGGATGCAACACGTTGCAAATCAAATTTCCCGATATTTGAAGCCGGGTGGCCTTCTGCTTTTACGGGATTATGGCCGATATGATTTAGCTCAGCTCCGTTTTAAGCCTGGGAAATGTGTCAAGGACAACTTCTACGTTAGAGGCGACGGAACTCTTGTGTATTTTTTCACACAAGAAGATCTTAGAACGATGTTTGAAAAGGCTGGTTTGGTTGAGGAGCAGAACATTGTTGATCGTAGGCTTCAGGTTAACCGGGGGAGAATGATCAAAATGTACCGTGTTTGGGTACAGGTAAAATTTAGAAAGCCCAGTTAAGTTTGTTTACAAGTCATTTTATTATAGTTATTACATCTACCAACAATGTCTCCGTTTGGGTTAAAAGATAAAATACACTAGACAAATAAAATTTAGCTTAATGACCAGCTTTAGCAGTAATCAGAAACACAATAAACCTATCAGAAAGTTTTAGTTTTGTATATCACATCCTATTCGATTAATATCTGCTGGAACTGCAATTTAATGCTGAGATGCTTACAGCCATTAAAGCTCAAAATAGTTTACCCGTCCTTAACTAGTTAGCTACATCTTTGTACAGTTGAATGAAATCAGCAAAACTGTCCGCGTAAAAGTCTGGCAGCTCATGTGGTTTGCTGTGAGCCAGCAGCATTTCCTTGGTGGTGCCTCCGCTGAGCATTAAAACCTTCTGGAATCCGCAGCGCGTTCCAAATCCCATATCTTGTGGAAGCCTGTAATGGGACAGCAGGAGAATACGATTAATATAGAGCAGAGAGAAATGTTCGAACATTAAATGTTTATAATTTTTCATCCAAAGCCTGTAAGTAAATTTAGTGAACATTGTACAAAATCAACCATTGGATCAGTAATTCTTTTAATCTCTCCTTAAACGTTGTATGTTGCAAATTAAAGAAAAGAAAAATTTAATTTATTGTTTTTCTATGTTTTCTATGTTATTTTTTATAATCTAAACACTTTCAAGAAGGCTATCTAATCCGGCCATGCCATTCAGTCAAAAAAATTTTAATATTTTTTTAAATATTCCTTTTTAATTTTTCTGTGAAATCAGAATTAAAATGGCAACACCTTATAGTGTTCCAATATATGAATTCGTACCAAATCACATCTATTTCCAACTCGGAACGAATTCTGTTTGGACTGCCTTGTTCTATATCTGTCACTGGGTGTCGTCAGAGTTCATAGTTAGTTCGCTTCACACTGTCCGTTACAAAAATGCCTCTTCCACTGCTCTGCGAACGACGTCCGCAAAATTACATGAGATCTTGTGATGGTGGTTTCGTCCCTTTGCACTCCCAGATCTTCGAATCTTACTTTTGATCTGCTTTTATGAACACCATTAGCATTTTCGTTTTTACTTAGTGCTACACTGGTGAAGTGCAAAAAAGAAATAGACTGATTACACCCAAAAGCAGCACCAACTACTCCGATGTAGTATACTGTTAAAAATGATAATATTGCGCACTTCCCACCAACCTGGACTTCGCACTTTCAAAGTGCGAGTGATCAAACTGCTACTGAAAACTGCGAGCTGTCAAAACACATGTATTTCAAGTGATAGAGATGGTACTTTCATAGACAGACCAGTCGAACTAACCAGTCTATGAGAAGAATTTAATAGAAGAATAGTAAGTGCGCAGTGCTGTTAGAATCCAGGTTTTAGTGCCACAAACAATAACATAAACTAGCGAGTGTATCGGTCTGCTGTGTTCCATCTGGCGTCACAAACAAGTCGGATACGATATTTGTAAACATTCCTCGAATAGTAAGTTAAGAACGTACCTTTTGTTATTTATTCATCACATCTGAACGACTCAGACACGTAAACACTTATTAAAATACTGTATTAGCGGCCGACTACGAAGCACATTTCAATCGTGAAACTTATCGTTTCGCTTATGACTAGCCCGTCAAATGGTGAGATAACATAGAACACATAAGTTTCCTATCTCATGCCTCCACGTGAGTCTATCGATTGCATTTGCTCGTTAGACCGGCGTCGGCTGGGTGCTGTAGCAGCAGAATGAGAGGGTGTCAACGGACGGGTCTCAAAACACGTACCGTGAAATTTATGCTCCAATCCAGGATGTGTCGCGACCCGTGCCCAGCCCCCTGTCTAGGACGACGTCTCTGTACAGCCAGCATCACTGCCATGAAAATCAAAACATTAATTTCGAATTGAATGATTAAAAGCTGTAATTAGTTACTAAATGTTGTTTTTCTGAATAATATGGTGATAAATCATTCAACAAGATGCAAAACGTCGTGTGGAATGCTTGAATATCGTATATAGTGCCGAACATAATTCTTTGTTTGGGACTTTATAGCTATAACGCCCCATATATGTTGGTCGCTGTCAAGCTCCTTATGATGGTATAGGGTTGCCAGGGGGCTGCCCGTGCCAGGGCACCAGGGCGCACTTCATACGCTGTCAAGCGGAGCTCTGATATGTTGACTTTTCTTTCCCTAGCTGTTCGTGAGAACAAAACGGAAAACCAAGAACACTGTAAACATGAGTTTGCGCGAGATTGCGGCAATGAAGGTGGAAGAAGAGAAGGATAGTGAGGCAAGACAACTTGAGGTTGGCAACAAATCTCATAGCCAAGCAAGAACGTTCGACGGACACCGAGTCACCGAACAATAGTGGGTGCAGAAAGGAGCCCCAACCTAGAAGATCAAGGGGTAGACTCCAAGACCGACACAAAACACTGAGCAGCCTTCAACGAAATGGTCAAGTCGAACTCAATGGTGATCATTCCCGTTGGGTACCCTGCGAATATCCTCAGTTACTTGTTGAGCATTGATCAAAAGCTTCATGGAGAAGAGCTGAAGCAAAACGAGACTCAAGTTTAGGAACTGCAGGGTATCTCAAACTCGCCTGTGTTGATAAGGATACAGCTAAGTGGCTGTATCGTCCGATGGAAACATTCTCCGCCTGGTGCAGAATCGGAATGACAGTTTCTGCACAGAACGCTGGGGTGGATCGTGAAGAGAAGAACGGTCCTCAAAACGGCAGAGCTTCTGTTGGCGCTAGATGAGGCTTCAGTGAAATTGATAATCTCGCAACACAACCAGCTGAACTACGTATTCGAAAAGGTAAGGATGCGTCAGTTAAAGTTTTGTGGAAGCATCGGAAACTTTTCGTAGGCATTTCGCTCTCAAAAAGTCTTTTCAAAGAATCACACAGATGGTTCTCTCACAATTGGCAATAGTGAAACATTGGATGTTCTAATGAACATCCACTTTCCTGGGTCGGTTGTGAATGAAGAAAATGTTACATGTTATGGACTCCGTCCTAACAGAACCTGTCTGTCTGTCAGATTTTCACACCTTCTCCAATTAAATGGGTTATACTCCTTCGAACCCTACGAATCGTCCGGCCAAGATAATATTTCTTTAAAAATCGGCAGGCACCATTCTTCCGGATCTACTAAACATCCTCTTTCCAGTCTTATTCTTGTGCACCTACCCAAAAGCTGGAGGAGGATAATATTTATTACACAAACGCCACCGCGACATCAGTGGGAACATAGATGCCGAATTCAACATGAACCTCCGGAACGGATTCACTATCCACTGGCCGAGATCCCGGGGCCACAAACAGAAGGTCAAGCGAAACGCCGACTGCTGGTCTGCTCGAGCTAGTTTGAAAGAACAGCGAATACTCTCCCGACTCCGGGTGGGACACAGGAGAGTTACTCACGCCCACACCATCTCCTGGGAACCAACACCGGAATGTACCACATGCTACACCCGACTCACTGTTGAACACCTCCGATGCAACTGTTGGGAACTCGAGGACCTTCGGCGACAGTATGATCTGATCGATTCAATCCAAAACGTGCTGTCAAACGACCCGGTCCGAGGGGGAGTACTTCTTCTATTTTTAAAGAACGCCTGCCTATACGACTTCATCTGAATCTACCAGACCAAACGTGAACATTCTGTCACATCTTCGCCGGCTGATCGAGAGATTTTTTGCGGCACTCGCGTCAACCACAACCAATCTCACAATTAGCGGTACGCAGTGTACGACTGTAGACTCTCTGCCGCACCCCCACCGGGTGCTGGAGAGGTCTCCCAAGCCAAGACCGAACCCTCAAAGAGAACCTGGAACAACCACAGTCACACCAGCGATAAGCCCTCTGCCACGTCACGCAACGGCAATGGAGAGGGCGCGCATGGCCCTGCAAGACCACAGTAAACCGAAAGTCTCAGCAAATCCCCACCAACTACTAACACGACCCAGATCAATCTAGACCACAACCTTGAGCGCATCTCAACAGAGGTACACCACAACCACACTATCAATGGACCCTCTGCCACTCTTGTGGTTCTGGAGAGGTCGCCCATGGCCCTTTGGAGTAGCCACCTCCCCACCTACTGAAGCGACGAGCCAACCTAGAACAGCCAGTCACCACCGAAGTGAAAATCAACCAACCGTGGATCCTCTGCCACACCTCGGCCGGGTGCTGGAGAGGTCTCCCGCGACCCTGTTCAACCGAATAGAAACCAACCCCTTCAAAAGAAAATATCCCAAAAACCAAAAAAGCTAAATTCGGTTATCGCGGTAAAGCTAAATTCGGTTATCGCGGTTATCTACCTTTATCAGGACTCGGGTGATTCGTAGTTATGCTGCCTAAGCTCGACCCTCATTAGCAGAAGACAAAGATTAAGCCTGTGCGATATTAAGCCTGTTCTAATGACCCTGCCACTTCTAGTTTTTCGAACTGTTTACTTCACATCCTTGCTCTCACTTGAGTACTATGGCTCTAATTTTCATAACTTTCCCTACCCAGTAATCTCTAGCTAATTGAATGTCGTTAAAATGTAAAAAGTAACTATTACCATTATAACCTCTATCATACGAGAGAATGACTAATCGGTTAAAAGCCTAATCAACAATAATAATAAACTACAAAACGGGTAAAAAGACTTGACACTACCCAAGGTCTATAGACCTATCAGTTTGACATCTGAAACTTATCAAAAAATCTCTGGACCACTATATTCGAACGGAGCATTTATCGAAAGCTCCACCAAACAAGTATCAATTTGTATATCAAAAGGGCAAATCTTGCAATGCTCAAGAGTTGAGTGATCACAGCCATGTTGAGAGGCACGATAGCAACTATAACAACCAATAGAGGCTGTCTCCAGGGAAGTGTGTTATCCCCCCAGCTCTGGTCACTAGTAGCGGACGATCTTCTCAATACACAGTGGGCCAGAGTGTAAATTTGGCAGGAATTTTAACTTTTTGCAAAAACTAAATAACTTAGTCTTACAAAATGTTTAGGAAAGTTGTTGTGCTTTGCAAATCTCTTCTTTTCGTCTAAACTGAAGTTAGGGTGGTTCTAATTTTAGCAAGATTTAAAATTAAACTTTTTAACAGTTCGAGATAGAGCTTGATTGTCTTCGGTGGAGTTGTAGAACAACACATTTTGGAAAATTTTGCTGATGATACATATGCTTTATCTTTTATACTTTCCATTATACGACAAATCCAAATGTAAGCTTTAGGGTGTTCCTTAAAACGGCTTTATTTCTGTAGCTTTTGTAGTTTTAATTTTACACTAAAGTAGCCTTACAACTTGAAGATTTTTTTAGGGTGCATAATTTGGTTTTAAACACCAGCTACTCGATTTTTTTCAAAATTATCTTTGATTAGGGTACTTAACATTAAATACCGTTACTGTCATACGAAATAGAATGCTTAGTAGTATAGCTCGAAAAAAATGGCAAACACGATATTTTTGTATATCTTGTAATATTTACTTAAAAATAGTACGTTTTCAGTAATAGTATTTATAACTTCATAACAAAAGAAGCTAGAGGCTTAGTATTTTAAGACAAACTGTTCTCCTTTAAAATATCTGAAAGTAAAGTCATACAAATAGAACCATTTTCAAAGAAACACCCTAATGTTTGAGGTAAAGTTCTTGTAAAATGGAAAGAGCAAGACATAGAGTTCCAGCGTCTTCGACAAAGCTTTTTAAAATTTAATTTTCTGGAAGACATCGGAAATCTACCTCGAATCATTAAAAAGCTAATTTTCTGATTCGAATAAATTTAGAACCCTCAACCTGCTAGTCTTATAAAGTGCAAAATTTTGTCATGAAAATGAAGCTTTATCTTTTATATTGTCCACCTTGAAAGCAATTAAAACATTACTAGCAACGGTTTATTTATGAAAAACAAAATTTTCAATATAACTTTTGTAGTTTTATTTTTTTTTCCTAACATATCACTTTGGACATTTTGCAGAATTCTTGAAGACGAATATTTTCTTCTAATACATCAAAACTCTAGCTTCTATTATTCAATAGGCATAAGTACTTATAATATCGATGGTTGATTTTTTGAAATCAATTTTGTGAAATTTTAAAATATATTGTACTCGCTATTTTTTGATCAATTATACCTCGAATCATGACCTTAAATATATAGTTGGAAAAGAATTATCATTTGTTTGGCCCAATGAGTAATGTTGGTATTCTAAAGAACACCATTGTCGGTGAAAAAGTACTCATACACGCAAAAGAATTGTGCATGTTTGACTCTATAAATTATTTCTTCATTTTTAATCGATAAAAATTCTTTATTGTGAACTAAGGAATTTATTAAACCAAATTTATTTTTTTGGTTAGATCAACCAAAATATATTTTGAATCAATCTTACAAGTTTTGTTATCTGTGCTTTTCGAAGATCGACAAAATTATTGTTTGTTCCAAACAAATCAGTGATTCTAACAAAAGCATGCAGCTGATTGATTCAAAAGGACTGAATGCATTACATCAACAGTCCTTGTTGAATTGAAACAAATAAAAAATAAAAGTTGCTACGAAGAAGAAAATTTTTTCCACGTGCGTCAATGCTGGAGAAATTCGCAATTTTTAAATCAGGGAATTCAGATTTCGGTAAATTCTTATAGTGCTCAGATTTTCCGGACTCGAAGGGCGCAAGTGCAGCTTGAAAATAATCATGATGTCGCACAAAGGTTAGTGAATAAATTAAGTCGAATGCACACGGTGCGTTTTATGGTGCCTTCCTCTATTGCAGGACTCAAACAAAACACCCTGTGTGGCTTAAAAACGGCAATCGCAGAACTGAAAACACGTCACCGCACCAGAGATAAATAATACCCGTTCGAGAGGGCAGTTTCCTGTACTTCACCATCTCTGGTCCAACAGGAAGGCACAGCGTATTCGTGCGCCTTCTGCAATTTTTTTTTTTTTTGGAAAAGCCGAGACTCTGAAGCACTACATTATAGCGCATATCTGGAATAAACCACGCGCACGGCCAAAGGTACTACATAAAGGGACGGTGATTGGAATCGTATGCGCTGCATGTAATAAAATTTCATTTCATTCCAAGCAAATCTACTCCGGAACAGGTTGGAATCCCTTATGGATTCTCGCTCAAATGCAACAAACGATTGAGTCGGAATCGGTTGTTGCCTTTGAGCTGGAACTCATAATGAATCCATTCAGAATTCCTAACCGATCCCGGAATGGGTTTGACTGGGCCATACTGCATCCATTCTGGATTCCGAAGCGGTTCCAGAATGATTTGACTGCGTAAAATTAATGCGTTTGTAGCCTGTTTTTCGAGAAAGGCCAATAAGTCAATGGGAAGTGTTTACTTTGTGAGGTTCATTTGTACTGATGTTATCTGTTGTCAGCGAGTATTGGTTTGTTCTAAATTTGTCACCATGACAGTTACCCTTTGGTTCCTATTAAAGAATAGGCATATTTTATATACAATAAAATTGGTTTTGCTTCAATATTTGCTATGCATTGATTCAAATATTTGTTATGTTTAAAACATTAAAAGATATTATTTGATTTAACAAAAATGTTTTTTGTATTGAACATTTGACATGCATTGATCCAAATATTTTATTAGTTTTATTCAACAAAATGAGCTCATTGATTCAACAAAGTTGTTTGTTGTTTCGATTGTTGTTATGATAAAAGCAATAAAAAAATTTGTTGGTCCAACTATTTTCCATGTTTGATCCAATAAATTCTTCAGAATTATTTCAACAATTGTTTTATTTGTATAAACATGTATTTTTTATTGAACACAGAACAACTTGGTAAATTTATTATTTCAACCCTCATATTATTTGACATTAAAAAATATTTTTCTGCGTGTTACTTTTCAACGATAATTACTAGATATGTGGTGCCATAGAACAAATTATTCGCAAAAGTTATTTGAAGAAAACAAACAGTTTTTTTTCTAAGAAACACTAAGAAACACCCTAACCTTTGATTTAAAATTTGTTGTAAAATGAAAAGTATGACAGATAGAGCTTACATGTCTTTAGCGAACTTTTCTTTCTACAACTTCACTGAAGGTATGGCTCTAGAATGATTAAAAAGTTAAATTATTGATCTTGGAAAAATTAAAACCACCCTAACTGTTGTTTCAACAAAACAAACTACGAAAACTTTTATAAAAAGACATATTGCGAATCTTTTCTAAAATCCACATCGTGACATATCAGCCATGCGCCGCCAAGCCGTGCGCCGAATCACGCGCCTATTTACTTTGCATTAGTGCAAACGAAAAAACGATTTGACGTTTATTTTTGTTTCGTTCGCACTCATGTGTGAAACATATAGCAACAAATCGACGAAATGCTAATTTATCTTGGGATAGACAATAATAAGTCTAAAAGGTTTAGTTTCAGTAAAATCACAAAATTCCTGCTAAATTTGCATTCGGGACCACTGTGCAATGATCTGACTGACATTTGATTTCGATATGGTTGGATATGGAGGTTAGAAAAACTCTAGAAAGCGAATTTCGGACACTCCGTTTTGGATCGATTGGATTCGTGTTGTTTAGCTGCCAAAGAACGAACCCAATCGAACACTGCCTATCCTTATAACATTGGACAGAGCCTTTCACATTTTTATTTTTTTTTTCTTTTGATTATAGAGGTTATAACCCTAAGGTTTTTCGCCTCTTCGAGTTAGAAAAATCTCTAACCCTATGTGCGGGGTTGGGACTCGAACCCAGGTGAGCTACGTTCCAGGCAATCGATTTACCAACTACGCTATGGCCGCCCCCATTGGGCCTTTTACGGTCCACGTAACCAGCTTAGTTCCTGCAACCTGCAAACATCTACAAAATTTGCCTTACACAAGACACTGATCCTCCCAGTCGCTCTTTATGACCACGAAGCGTGAACGTTGAGGGAGGTAGATAGGAGAGCATTGCAGATATTGTTGAACAGATAAAATACGGCAGACTGCAATGGGCTGCTCATGTGGTATGAATGTCGGAAGAAAGAATTGCGAAAACAATATTCAGCAGGGAGCCAGGAAGAGGACGTCGATTTCGTGGAAGGCCACGAACACCTTGGCTATACGCAGTGGAAGAGGGCCTGAGATCCCTGAACATGCGGGGGAACTGGAAGGACGCCACCCAAGACCGACAAAAATGGAGCTCTACGATACGCCCGGCATTGGCGAGATGACGCTGAGGCCAATAAGGTAGAAGGTACAAAACTATCTATTGAGCGTAGGATATAGTTTTCGGTAAAATTCTGCCGAGAAAAGTTAAACAATGCTGACTAGTTCAGTAATTCGAAAATTGAATTTGGCGAATGAGTAACACGCTTTTGTCAGGATTTTTAAGGTTATACAGAAAACTTACACAAAATAATTGTCCTACTTCAACAGCCTGGCTATATCCCAGACAATACCTACTGCTAGTTTTCCAACGTCCATTATTGCCGATGTACTAAAAATGATAAATATCTTTTTGCGCAATCTGTTAGGGATTTCCATAAATTGCAATAAAAATTATTTTGCAAAAGCAGCCATTAACCGTGATTTGATTGGTGGTCTATTGTTCACCTAGCGAGCATAAATTTTATTTTATTGTTGACGCCTCCCATTTAACAATGAAGCATCTTTCAGACACGTAAAACTAACTTTCTACGGCACAAATTCTCCAGTTTAGTGTTGTAGTACAACAGAACAAAACAGAATACTATTCTTTCTTGTTGAATAATCATTTGTTTCCACATTGCTTAAAAATAACTCTGGAAACTCGTGAAATTCCGTCAACTTTTTCAGCACAGCAAAAGCATGAGGTAAGTCTCCCATGCACCAGCAGGCAACTTTCTGAGCACAATACCAAACCGATACTGAGATCAGAGCTTCCATTGTCCTACTGATAGCCCCCTCCCCCTTGTTATCAGTCCTGCCCAACCGGTATGATCTTGTACAACAACTAAGCGGAAGAGTTAATGCAAATTGGCTGATTGATAACTATACAGAGCACTTACATGTCACCGATGAATAGCGTCCTCTCCGGTTGAGTCACGTGAAACTGCTCCAAAATAAACTCGGCCAACGCTTGGCCCGGTTTGCCGAGTACCACCGCTTTCCGCCCGCTGGCACGTTCAAGAATTTCGATGAAGTATCCCGGCCCTATCACGTCCATGCTGGAATCCAGTGGAATTATATAATCCGTGGCGCCAGCAATGAGCAAACAATCACGGTTTTGTTGCAGATAACACTTGGCCTTCATCATGTGGGCAAGCGAAATGTTCACATCAATGTCCACTACCACGGCTCCTACCTTGGGACCGTCGGCTTCCGAAAAGTACTCGGAGAAGACCCGAACTCCGTTGGGAATCCGCTCGTCGGCGATTTGATCGGTGGGCTGGAATGAAAGAAAATAAATACCAAATTGTACCAAATACATTTGTGAATTTTACTACAAATATACATAATTATCTAACTGCCGTTATTTTGGAAAAAACGGTAATTTTAAACTCAAATATTCAACTAACACGTCAAATTACGAATGATTGCCATAATTCGTCTAGTTTTGTATAAGTAAAAAAGTACTAAGTGTAATTTCTAGAACACTAGAACAATGGCGCCAGCTAACACAAAGAGTCTCACTTACCCCATCCAGTACCGTGAATCCGGCGCTCCGTAGATAATCCTTGAAAACCTCGGTAGCTATGCAGTACACCGCGTCCCGCATGTTGACCGATTTGAGATACTTAACCGTCGTCAAAGCTGGGTGTACAATGTCATGCTGCTGGGGTTCGATTCCCAGTTTGTGGAACTTCTGTGTGTATTCCGCCATTGTGCGCATTCCATTGTTGGAGATGAAAGCTAACTTTTTGCCGTTCTCTTTCAGTAGCTGCAGGGCCCGGTCCACTCCGGGAATTGGACCGGTGAAGTTCCAAACGACACCTAAAGAAAAGATAAAATGATTTTGAATCAACGCGCCAACAAACAGCTAAACATGTGATCCATTAACGACTACTAACCGTCACAATCCGACATGAGCATGTCGAAGGAATCGAGAAACGCGCGTTTTTCCTCCAGGGAAAGATCCAACAAGTGTCTCATTTGAGTCTTTGCCATTATTCAAATGAACCGTGTCAGCAATTCGATTAGAAATATGTTTCACGCACGTGGCTCAAGATGATAAACTACTCGTCGCACAATAATTGGGCACTTATACTTCTGTTTCAGCGAACGGGTCAGATTACTAGTGACAAGCTACGAAAAATGTCGTCTGAACTGAAGCGAACCAAATTCACAACTGACCTGAAAATGAAGAAACCATCAGTTGGTTGACTAGACGACACAATTGTAACGAGAACTACAAATGAGTATCTCTCTCGCTCACGCTTTACAAGAATGAGCTTTTTATCTTTTCTTCTCATCATCCGTATACCAATAGCAGGGCCAAAGAAAACTACCCGAGAAAGATCCGACGGTAAATAAATAAATCAGCAGATTAGTACTTGTCTGGCTAAATAAAACTAGTCGCAAAATTTGTTGGTAGATTGCGAAATTATTGCCAGCCGTTGTTGCGACTATCAGCTATTTGCAAATGTTTCACGGGATCAGATAGTGATACGGGAATATGTATAACGAAATCTTAGTTTGGTCGAAATATCTCAAGGGATACGCGAGTATGTGCTGATAAGATGCTGATCAAAATGCTTAGGCGCAGGCATTGTAATTCTCACTCACTCACGCGAGTAGGAAATAATCCGATGTCTATCTTATCCGGATAAAATGATACGCACAAGTTTCTGTCTCCACGAGGAGCATGAGCTTAACTTTTCCAATACAATATAATTCATAAAACTTTCCTCTCAATACAGATATTTTACTTTTCATGGAAATAAACAACAACAAGGAAACAGAAAATGAAGAAGAATAGACTTTGATTTTGTCCTATAGGTTGGGTGCAAGCACAAAAGGGATAAGGTGATGAACGCATAGGCTCATTATCCAACGGAGTGGAAAATTTTGCGTTTCGGTTACCCGGAGAATTTGTGTATGTTTTCTGAGTGGAAAATTTCCTAATTTCTTCCCTCATAGAGGAAAGTAGGTAAAGACAGCCACAGTGCCGTCTTTATGCATGGGCAAACTGGTCTTGAGCCAGTGGCCCTGGGATTTTTGGGAACGCCATACATTGCATAGATATAATTTAGATGTATATTCATACTGTGTAGCTACCAGTATTGTCGGAACTAAAAAATTAAATTATGCGTTTCTATTCTTTTAGTCACGAAAAAAAGATGTGTGGATAATGTCAAGTGCACAATCAGAGCGAAGTAGAATACATTTTAGGCTGCTCATTCGCATTTTTCGTACTTCTAATAGATGCTATTCAAGTCATTTTTTCGGTATGAATGCAGATCTGAAATCATCCGAATATAGTGGTTAGGACATTTCCAAAAATAAATCATTCATTTTTTAAATTCTCAAAGGGAGAATTAGTTCATATTGTGACAAAGGTCAAATTAAGATCTGATGCAAAATTTTACATCATTTGGACAGTTAAAAAAGGAAAAAAATATTAACTTTTGAAGTAGCATCTAGCAAATTTCAAATCATACCTCTTTTTACCTCAGTATTAGAATGAAGATATTTCCGTTTCTCGAAAATACAAGAAACTGTCCCCAAAATACCCCATCTTTTTAAAATGTTCTTCTCCGTGATGCAAATCATACATATTTTCCAGTTTTCCTAATGTGAAAAAAATCTCAGAAATGCGACCTTTGTCTGAATACGAGAAATTGGGGTTATACGGCCTTTTGCAATTTATGTTAAATTTTATTATTTTCTCGTACATATATCTTTATAATAATTTTCATTAAATGTGCCTTGTTGACCGTTAAAATTTCTTTAGGAACAAAATAAAAATAGATTCGTTACCGGTAAAATTGAGAAAAATCAAATTTTTGGCATTATCTCTACAAACCACCTTTATTTCGTTGAATGACCCAAACTTTCCGCATTTTTTTCCAAGAATAAAACTTTTCTTATGTGATCTCTAAGTGTATTTTAAACTAGAAGTGGTAAATTAAATATTAATTTATTGTTAAATGGAGTTGATATGTGAAATTTAATGTAAAAAATGTGAAATTGAGGATAAAAGTAAAAAAATCTGTTGTTTCTGAATTTTACCGGTAACGAATCTATTTTTATTTTGTTGCTAAGGCTTTTCCATGTTCTACAACATACATTTTATTAAAATTGATTGAAGAATAACAGAGATTTATGCACGAGAAAATGAATAATTTTTTTTGGGCAAAATGACCCAGTACCTCACTTTGTCGTATTTTTTGAGAAATGGAAATATCTCCATTCAAATACTAAGATTGATATGATTTGTAATTTTTTAAATGCTACTTCAAAAGTTATGGCATTTATTATATTTTTCCTCCATATTTTCACACAGTACCAATTTAAAAACTTTAAGCGAAGTGGGCGAGGGTCTGAAATTGTCCAAATGAGGTGAAATTTGGTATCTGAGCTTTGACATTTGTCACAATATAAAATTTTTCCATGCCCTTAAGGTGGAGTAGAGTGGGGTCAAGTTTGTCTGTTTGCTTAGGCGAACTTGAATGATGGCATTTTTGCATTGATTTCGTAAAACAAGCACTCGTTGGAAAGGTTATACATTTGGTAATGTTTTGGCACAAATGGTTTTATGCCTGGCTAAATATTTTTCAAGTTAAATTCAATATGGCGATTAAACAATGTACACACGTAGAAAAAAGCGGTTCAACTTTTATTTGAAGAGTATTAATACTGCAGATTATTTAATAATTAAATTGACGTCATTCAGGTAAGAAAATGAGAATTGGCAAATGATGTGAAAAATCATGAAACCGCGAAAGGAAATTTAAAAAAAAAAAAACAACTTGTTGTTTCGGTAGCTGCGTTTGGTTTTGTACTTGCGAATGGCTTCTTTGGTGTATTCGTCGTCGCCAGAGTGTGGAATTGAAGTTGTTCCTTCCGGCTCACATGGTTGCTTAGCTGTGAGACGATCAGTAGTGATCTATAGTGCCCCCAAACGGCTGATCTATCGTGCCCCCAAGCGTATGTTCCATGTTGATGTCCGTATTTTTTCAAAAACAAAAATATCGAAAAAACGAACACAAAACTCGTGTTCAGCATTAATTCTTACGTAAGAAAAAACCCACTTGGATTTTTTTACATTGATTAAATGTACTGTACTGAGGACGAAAGACAATGCATTTTCGCGGAACAACACGAGAAAAAAAAATAATAAACGACGCCGTAACTGTTACTGCTTATCCACGGTAACAGCCGAAATGACAGTCGTCAACGAAGTTCTGTACCGTGTATCTAATCCACACAAGATGAGCGACCTTTGCAATAAAATAGGAAAGATAATGCCCTATACCTATTGTACCCCCATACTTCTTGACACCATTCTACTCTAATAAAAACCTGTTTTAATCCACCTAGAGGAGCAATTGTGTCTTTCTCATTTCTCCAAACTATGATTTAATAGCTGGTTCGTACAATATAACATTATGAAAATGTCTTTCATTCTTATTACACATGGTAAGTATATATAAGAGCACCATTTTGCATTCATCGCGGTATCGGTTTGAATCGGAGTTTTCTATGTGATCGCACTCCACAACTCGTAACTCCGGAGCCGGAAGTCGGATGGAGATGGAATTTAATATCAGTTTCCGGGGACGCAACACCTTTCATTTAAGACTAAGTTGATCAAATCGGTCTAGTCATTTTCGAGAAACCAATATAACCGTTATTCTGAATTTGGATGCTTCCGGATCCGTCGATGGTGGCCAGTGTGGCCAAAGAGACTTTGCATGACTGTTGGTGACCTAGATCTACAAATTCAACAGTTGTGTTTACATTTTGGAAAAAAATTCACCTTTTTACATTCATCGCAGAATTCGTTAGAATCGGGATTTGCTGCGTGATCGTACGTATCACCCTGTAAATCAGGAACCAGAACTCGGATCCACACAAAATTCAACAGCAGCTGATGGACCTTTCATTTAAAATCAAGTTTGTCAAAATCGGTTCAGGAAATTCCGAGAAACCGATGTGGACAAATCAACAACTTTTGTTTTGTAACCATACTCTTCAACTCGTAATCCGGAACAAGATGTCGGTTGAAAATGAAATTCAATAGCACCTTATGGGAATATGATACCTTTCATTTGAATCTGAATCTGTAAAAATCGGTTCAGCCATCTCCGAGAAAACGATGTGGACATTTTGTTAACAAATCCGCACATACACATACATACATACATACATACATACATACATACATACATACATACATACACACATACATACACATGCATACACACATACATACACACAGATATTTTGCGATCTCGGCGAACTGAGTCGAATGTTATATGAGACTCGGCCCTCCGGGCCTCGGTTAGAAAGTCGGTTTTTGGAGCAATTGCATAACCTTTCTATATGAGAAAGGCAAAAGAATAATATTTAATTAGCTTAATCAGCATGAGTTCAGTGTTATCTTCCCGTGATTATATTTTGAAATGTTGGTGGAATGGGTTTGAAAGTGGAGGGAATGGGGGGTTAGTATAGTGGGAGTGGAGGATGCGTCAGAAATCCTTCATCTTATTTCGGTATACGGGGTGGATGAAGGAAATGCGGGCGGTCCAAGGGGAGGGGAGTGATGAAGGAGGGAAGTGTAAGGGCAACGCGGGGGGAGGGGCGGCGACGCAATACTCAACTGCGTATTTTGCCTTCCATTTGAGACTTGGATTGAGAAAATCGGTTCAGTCATCACCGATTCTTTATATGAGAAAGGCAAAAACGTTCTAACATATTCTATGGATCGTCTTTGCTGGCTAAAGAAGAGCCCCTTGTTGTCAGGGAAGAAATTGATTCCGCAATAGGATTCGGCACTCCAAATAGAACGGAACTAATTATTTGCATTCACCATTACAATCAACTATCAACCATCTAGCATCATCAGAGCGTCAGAGTCGTGATGTAAATTACTGCTTCATCCCCTTTGAATAGTGTGATGTTGCAGTCAAATAAGGCGTACACGATTTTTCTTGTTATTCCTTGTAGGAGCAACATATGAGTATTCTAAACGTGCTAGGAACATCAAATTTCAGCTGCCTTTTTAGCAACAAATAGAATATGGTTATGGCTTACAGGTTAACGTTATTTAATTTAATAGACACAAAGTGCTCTAAACCGTTGGTATTGGTTAGAAATATGTACCAAAAGTTTGTTACCTAAATCATTTGTTGTCTAAAGCGGACACCTGGTCATTTCATGGTAATGTCAAAGTACATATTCTGATACATTCTTTCGATGCTAATATGCTACCTCTAGAAAGACCCTTTGACGTCAGAAAAAGAATTGATTCGCCATCTGAAGACGATGGTGCTTTACGGACCTCTCAATATTGTCTTTTCAGTATCCTGTTATCGACATGCAGGCCTGGTATCGTGATATCGGCAAATCTGAATAGGACTTGTATCTATAATTAACAACTATTTGGTTTTCATTTGGTGCTTGTTTTTGACGGCTCTGCCTGAGATAGACTGAAAAAGTTCAAAGGACTTAGAATATTGGTGGAAGTTTTTTTTGCACGGATTTCGCAATTATCACTGTTTTTGCAAAAAAAATCCTCATTCCGAAAATATCCATATTAATTCCGTAATAGTGAATTTTGCGAAACCGGAAGTAACTATCTTGAATTTCAAAATGGCGTCAAAAATCAATTTCTGACAGCTGTTCGTCAAGACCATTCCGAAAATACCCATATTGATTGGGTTATAGAGAATTTCGCTTAACCGGAAATCGCCATCATGGATTTTAAAATGGCGTCAAAAATTTATTTCTGGCACCGACTTTTCCGAAAATACCCAAATTGTTGAGGTGAGGGCCATAAGGAGTCTTCCCGACTCGTCTCTTCCATCTTTCCGAAAGTTTTCTAAGTCTTTTGCATTCAAAAGGAATTCATATTTTTTTGCAAAAACCGTGTTAATTGCGAAATCCGTGCAAAAAAACTGCAGTTCTTTCTTCGGTCTCTGTCAACATTCCTTTCCTTCCCAGGTAGAGCAGCATTGGACTTGGCCAGCGACGTTATTGGCCATTTTATGAAAGTGTTGGGGCAGTGAAATATGCACAGTGACTCACTGTCAGTGAGAATGATTTGCCCCTTCCAAGCATCAGTTTTTCGGTTCATTGTGGATTTTCATTCACTCGGTCAATCACGAAGTGCAACTACGGGCAGTCTACCTTAGCTAAGCTAAGCTAGTGTATCATATGATTATTTTTGATTCTCATGAGTTTATAAATTGAATTTGTGTCTTGTCATACCATTAAGTGAGACATCGCTTGCAAAACTTCATGTAATATGTTATTATTACTAGTAGATCAGCATGTTTAAATTGGATGATGGTACTAATTTATATATTTTTGGTTATCAATTATTCGAAGTTCATTAAATAAGTATCCATCATATGACACATTCTTTCGTGACGTTACAACGATTTGTCGAATCTTCATTCGACAAATATGTTATAACTTTATCAAATGAACGCATACATCAAAACTTATTTCAGACTCAGAAGGTAGACAAAATTTCACGAAAAATTCAATCAACATTAACTGAATATACTGGAAGATGATTCTTTTTTGACCGATAATGTAACGTGACGTTAGACGAAACGAGCGTGCAATGACGAATGAAATAAATCAAAGTAAACCATGACACAGTGTAATACTATTTTCACACTACAGAGTTAAAACACGTTATAATAATTAGCAATAAGAAAAATGTCACCAAGATAACGTTAAAACACGGTTTAACTCGTAGTGTAAACGTAGTATAAGCAACTATGATTACTTTTTATGTGTTTTTACAATATTTGAAAAACATTTCCGAAATGATTTGTGAAATGAATATACTTGATTACTGAACGAATATTTATTTCGTTCAGCACGATTCACATTAGCTTCATCCTCTGTGTAATTAGATGTATAAATAATGGATAGGCTTCGGATACTGAAAGCTCATGATTTTGAGATTTAATATGTTATAATAAAATAATGGTAACTTCGACCCAAAAACATCAGCAAAGTTTTATTGCCGCTTTAGCTATTTGGATGCGAAATACAACCCATTTCGTTTTAAGAGTCATAAATCGCTTAAAACATTAAGTTCTAAAGGTATTCATATGTATCGCATAGTTGATCATATATAATTTCAAAACGAAAAAGTTGATGATTGTTTAATATTCCAGATAAAGTGAGAATACGTCGCTTAGTGCCATAATACCCATTTGTATGTATTATATGACCTCTCCTTTTGTACATGTAAAATGAATCTGTGCATATTATACAATCAATTTATATCGCCTGAGTACAGCAACATGCACTGTAATTCTCAACCACTCACACGGCTACACTGATAAAAATATAAATGTAATGTCCATTAATTTTACACATAGATTTTTGCCATTAGCGGTGGCATTTAGACACTATTTGCTGGCACATAACCCTATTGTGTATATTTACAAGAAATATTAATCTCGCATTCATTTCATAACTATAAAGTACATAAAATTCGATTCTATAACATTACGCACATATATTTTATGTGTATGCATAGGTACATAGTTTATACAGTTGACACATAGAAGGTATGTGTGCGCATGATAACATTAGCATTTCTTCTTCATGCGGATTTTAAGTGGTTTGGAGCAAATAGGATTTACGTTTGGATTTTTATCAGGGTAGGAAATAATCCAATGTCCATTTTATCATCATATAAGATGAGACGCGCAATATTCCGTCTCTAAAAAGAGCATGAGTATAACTTTTCCAATATTACCCTTACACGCGCAATTAAACCGTATTAACTAAGCAATTACATTACTGTAATTATATGGGAATTCCGCCATTACTCGCCTTACACGACCACTAAAAGTGACATTATTATTCAGAATAACATTCCGAATTCGTGTAAGGCCCTTATAAGCCTTTCAACTAACCAGATAATGCGATTTCGTGAAAATAAACAATCAGGATAGTCCCTAAGTTAGAAAGAGAAGATAAAGTGAAGTAGAATAGAATTCGGTTTTGGTCTGTACGACATGAGAGCTTGCAAAGAAGTAACCATAAAGGGAATAAGGCGCTAAACTCAGTAGCTCATTATCCAGCCCAGTGGAAAATTTTGCGTTTT
Organism: Topomyia yanbarensis; assembly: GCF_030247195.1. Taxonomy (NCBI): domain Eukaryota; kingdom Metazoa; phylum Arthropoda; class Insecta; order Diptera; family Culicidae; genus Topomyia; species Topomyia yanbarensis. The sequence goes on from NC_080672.1 coordinate 300,848,026, forward strand.
AAAATACAGAGATAACTTGTGTGAGTGTGTTTTCGGAATGGAAGTTTTTTTCAAATTTTTGCTTACATCAGTAACAAATGCAATGCCTGCATGGGAGATTTACGTTAAGGGAGCATGGTTTTGAGAATTGCAACACAAAACGTATTCCAACAAAGAGTTGTGGATCAGGATAAGCAGGTTAATCAAAGCAGGTAATAAAATTGACCGAAGTGCATACGTTTATTAGAATGCATAAAAAGGGGAGCGATGGAAAATTACAATCCCATGTAGCAGATTCTGTCTAGGAAGATCAGGAGAATTAATTTACGAATCGATTAAAAACATGCGCTGATGCCTAGAGGCAGATCACTCTAGGAATGTATAACAAAGTGGCATCAAATTAGGAAAAATGCATTTTATTCGCATTTTTGCATCAACTTTCTACTCCCTCGCAGAAAAGTCTGTTCAAAAACGTCCTACGCTGAGTCACTTTGTTGGACATTTTGTTGAATGAAGGGCTTGTGTTTTGTAGGGTTTTGACGTCTTACAAGCTACCCAAAATACAAAAATACATTACTAATTTCTATTTTGATGGAAAGAAATGCATTCAATTTCGCTGATTTTTGAGAATTGCACCATAGTCTGAAGCGGCCTTTCTACCACAAACATAAGAGAAAAAAGCGATAATCGCAAGCTATTGCCATCCAGCCCTTTCCTCAATATTGAACCTCCTGATTGGTCGTTTTGTCTACCGAAATCGTTCGTCAAATTTAAATTAACCCTGGCCAGAGTGAGAATCAAAGGCGCCAAAGATCAGGTCGCCGCTGTTCAGACAAACGCCATTTTGGGGTAAACTGTTTTAGATATACCATGAATTTTAAAATCTCTAAATTGTGGCGTTTTCAGAATTTTGAAATTCTTGTGGGTTACTGAGATATCGTAAACCCCCGACTTTAATCATCGGGGTGACTTTGATCACTCGAATCTATTTCCGTAGATCGTTTATTAAACCAGAATAGTCTACCGAATCATTTTAATTTTAAATGATTTTTACTCTAAACTTATAAAATACTGATTTGTTTTACTTTTTGAGTATATTATTCGATTTTTGGGTACAAAACCTACAAAAAAACCGAAATATGACTTTATCTTATTTTTACGAAGCTTCGTAAAGTATTTTTTTTTAAAACAAATAAATCTCAGATGTGAGCAAGAGTAATAAAGTACAAGCGTTTAGAGTAATAAATTACAAGAGTTTTTATTTTCCTTTAGAGTGGGATGTGTTGGCAATTATTTCAAATTATTTCAAGCTAAAATTCACAATATTTTTTATTGTTCAATAGTCCAACGTGCTAAAATGAACGAAACTTTTTGCACATTGATAAAGCACTGAAATAAAACAATTTTAGCAGTTTTAAAGGTTTTCAGAATCTTTTATTCTAGTTGGACACAAATAATACGAATTTTGGTTACTCGAATTTTACAGTATATTGAAATACTTTGTATAATACCAATTAACATATATTTAACAATGAGTATCTTTCCAGAATTAGTTTAAACGAACATTTGAATGAAAAACATTGATATCAATAACTTGATATGGGTGAACAGAACATGCAGGTTATCAAAGTCACCCCGGAATACGAAAATGGACTTCAATTTGACATCATTTTTGGAAAAATAGCTGGAAGCGGAAAATTTTAGGTAAAACCATTTAATCTTGTTCTCCATACATCAGTACATGGTTTAAAAATATAAAACTTGAAAAAAAAATGTGTTGCATTTAAAATATGTAATGGTTACTTCGAAAAGTGATCAATGTCACCCCAGTTTACGGTATAGCGGAACATGATTATGACAAACGCCAATTTCTCGATTGAACGACTTGTGCTATCTTGTGGTAACAAAAAGTCAGACAACAATCCTAGCATCAAGTGCACATTGAATCCAAAAAGCTTATAGTAAACCTACAGATGTTTTTGATGACATACATGATTCCTTTGCAAATCTATCATAATCATTAGCTAGGTTCTGGTCTTGTGAGCAAAACATTTACCACCATAGTTTTCTCTGCGCTTACAGAACTTGTGTTTTCAAGATTATTGAACAAATTTTCTTTTAAGGTTGCCACTATTTTAAAAGTATGCCGAAATCAGGGTTGTTAACGTTGAATTCAACTTTATCGCCGTTCAGCGCGATGAGTTCAGCGCCATTACTGGAGATGAATTTCACGTTAATTTCATCGTCATTGTCAACTCACTTCGCCTTATCGGAAATTTTCGCGTTGAACTTTATTTGAAGTGCTTTTTTCGTCAGGGTAATTATTTAGTTTTTTTCACATGAAGGTTAATTTTGGAGCCATAAAAATCATTTCTCGGCAAACATATGATTACGGCTTAAAAACCAACTATCAAACTTCACTTTGAATGAAAATTCCGAGCAAACCGTAACTCGAAAATCACAGATGTTGGCAGTAGATTAAAGATAAAAGTTTTCTTTATCGTTAACTGCTATGTACTGTATTCGGCCAGTAACGGTTTGTCCGGAATTTTCTTTCAAACAGAATTTTGACAGTTGGCTTTTACGCCGTAATCCTACACACCAAAAAAATCTGAATTTTATCGTTGACGTAATTGCAAACATGACACAATTCAACAAACCGTAATTTACGAAATGACGGAACATTACCGTGTTCCGTTTAATTTTACATGAAACATATACTTTACATGCGCAATGACATAAAATTACACTTCCTACCATTCAGAACAAACGCTGTATGTGGAGTAAAATTACATGATTTACGAAATTAAACGTCATGTAAAATTAAAATCAAACGTAAAACTAAGTCATTTTTGATGCTCGTATATGTCAGGGTCAGGAGACGTACATTTACACTATTTTTTTAGGTGTGTATGTTTGTCGAGATTTGTACCAGTCCATGGCAGCGTTAGGTGATGATTTGCAAAACTATGTTTTTCCATCCTTTTACAATGTAGTGATTATTCGGACCTCCCTATGGGGCAATTTACCCCATCATTTTTATTTACATATTTTACAATGGCATTATCTTTATTGGAGAAACTCATTAAAAACAATGAAAACGCGCAAAAGAGGTGAGCGTCTTGAAAATATCAGTGTTTTCACCCAAACAAAAAACATTCCATTGAATAGGAGCCTTTTGCTTGTCAAAAATGAAACGCTCTACATACCGTGCGAAATTCCGCGCAAAATTCCACGTGAAATTCCACGCGAAACTCCGTGCGAAATTTCGTGTGATTACGCGTGATATTCCGCGCGATATTCCGTGCGAAATTCAGCGCACACTGTAAGCCATTCGATGAAAAAAAATAACAAAACTAATTCTTGTTTTACTAATTAGTTGATTTCAACAACAAAAAAATATTTTTTAATGGCAAAAATCTCTTATTTTTGCGAGATCCTCAAAATAATAGTTATTGAAAATTATTATTGATTTTGACAGCAAACTAGCCAAGATGCACACCCTACTGAAATACATCGAGTAAGAGACAGCAACTGTGTTCATATAAGCTGGGCATAACGGTTATGCAGGTAGGTAGCTGTCTCAGCTTTAAAAGCTTGTTTTAGCCTGGACCTAATCACCTAACCCAATTCACAAACAACAAAAATTTAACTGACCTCATTGCTGGTTTTAACTAGTTCATCATTTAAAATATTTCCAACAGAAGAAACGATCTTCAATAACATTTTGTTTCAATACATGTATACCACTGAAGGTTGAAAGCATTATCAAACACTATCAAAATCTGTCTACTTCGGATTTAGTTGATTATATTGTAAAATTTAAATTATGAATTGATTCTGTAATATGCAACAAGATAATTATTTTTCATCTCTTGAGATCCCTAATTAGATATGGAATAAATATTATTCGCAGTGCTGGCTAGTTGAATAGAATAGAATTAAAAATTATACCTTTTATATGAAATTAAACTCATTGATCTATAACAAACAATCCTTTTGCTATTTCGTCTCTTTCAATCATAACAAAAAAATAAGATTACAGTCCACAAAAGATAACATTATGAGAAACATAACTAAATATTCAATTAACGAATGCAATAACTGCCCTCCGAAGTATTTCAACAATTAAACTCCATTCTTTCAACAGTTGGTCGGTGAAACAAAACGTCAATCAAAATTAGTCATCATTTTGAAACATGTTGTATTTAACGATGAACTAGTTTAAATCAAGTTTAAATCAATTTCAGTTGTTCTGAAATGATAGTGTAACGGCATATGCGTTTGTGTCCAGGCTGAAACAAACGTTACAAGCAGAGGCAAGCTTTTAAAAGCTTTAACCCAGGTAAGCTTACCAAGTTTTGTGCCTAGGCTGAAACCTTCGTATCCAGACTGAGACTGACAGCATCGAAACAACAGCGCTAGATTATTGTTTCCAACAAAAAGTTAGTTCGCCCAAATATCTAGACGAAGTCAAGAATTCAATTACTTTTTTAGTTGAAATTGTGATAAATCGGTTTTCAAGGAATTGTTATTTTCACCCGCCTAACTGCTCTGCCCTTGATCGCATATCTGTCCCATTTGTATTTTTGTAGATTATGCTTTTTTTATTATTATTTATTTATTTATTTATTTATTTATTCTTATTTTTCATCTGACCTGTGTTGGTCTACATGAAATGTTTCTAGAATGGGAAAAGCCCATTTCAGGACATACTTCAGAAGCAATCCTCAAATGGGCGTAAAAACCCATCATCTTTTCAAATTTTTCACAGTTGATTACAATGATTTTACACTACAATTAAACATAATCACATAGTACACAGTATTGCAAGAACAAAAATTACAAATATTGCAAAAATTTATTGTCCTCATTATGCTTGGTGCTACATCCATACGGGAAAGTGGTCGGTTGTCGGCACTCCTATGTAGCTTTTGACAGAAACCAGACATAAACATTCTGATAAATATTATTTGTGTGTTATATTAGCTCGATCTTTTTGTGCCGATTGCTGAAGCAAACACACTCAAATGTTCTGTTCTACAACCAATATATTTTTTAAACAAGTGAAACTTGTTTAGTGTTAGGTTTAGTGTTTTACATTTACATGAAGAAAGCCCATATACCAGATTGTCACGACCAGACAGTTTGGTGTGTGTTTGGGTGGACTAAGAGAGTTAAACTCTGTAGCTCCCCTCCCCCTCCTCTGTCTGGCTGACCTCTGTCTGATCTGTCTGAAGCTTTGGTAAAAAATGGTAACTGCCTGAAACTGACTCAATTGCAGTGAATGCAATCCGTTAGTACGGTTTTTTGTTTTAGTGTTTCGGATTCTCCTCGTCAGTAACTAGCACCAACTGGGTGTCTAGTTCGACGATGTATCTAAGCTAGTACCCAAATTAGCACTAGTTAGACACTAAAATCCAAAAAGTCACACGTCTTGCGTGAACACTAAACAACTGGCTTATACCGAGTGATGTCTCGATAGTAAGCACAGAAGTTCTGTTTGCCGATGAAGAATTTTAACCGAAACTGTCTTATGGTTTCCCATTTTGGGAATTTGCATAATCTCAGGCGTTTGGGTTTTCAAACCATAAGACAGTTTCGGTTCAAATTCTTCGTCGGCAAACAGAACTTCTGTGCTTACTATCGAGACATCACTCGGTATAAGCCAGTTGTTTAGTGTTCACGCAAGACGTGTGACTTTTTGGATTTTAGTGTCTAACTAGTGCTAATTTGGGTACTAGCTTAGATACATCGTCTAACTAGACACCCAGTTGGTGCTAGTTACTGACGAGGAGAATCCGAAACACTAAAACAAAAACCGTACTTTATGTAAGGTATGTGTCCTTATGCACAAAAAATTTGGCATCGTCCAAAATTTTCCCATTTTGGGAATTTGCATAATCCGTTAGTGCCTTAGCAGTGCGTAATATTCGCACTAATTTTTCACATACACATATTGTGGTTCTGATGAAGAATGATGTTCACAATGTCTTTGATAGTTGTTGAAATGAATAAATATCCTTTTCACTTTGAAACTTGATGATTATCATTCATATTTGTACATTTTTAGTAAATTTTCTCAGGATACCGACCACATTTTTCAAAATGGTAAAAAATTATCATTTTACTAAATTGTTAATAAATTTTTCACGTTGACAGAATAAATTATTTCTTTCATAAGTTATTAGCTAATGTCTCTAGCTTTCCATTGGTATGCTTATTCTCATATATTGTTCAATTGGAGTAATGTTGTGAGCCAAAAACAAAAGTGTACCGACAACCGGACACATTCCCACACTGAAAACCATTCGATGAAGAAAATAACAATACAAATTCTTGTTTTCCTAATTAGTTGATTTCACCAGAAAAATGAAAAACGTAACTAAATGTTCTCTTGCGGATGCGACAGCAACTATGTTCATACATGCTGGGCTTAATGGTTATGCAAGTTAGCCTGGACGCAACTACCTGAACCAGTACACAAAAAAACAGAAATTCAACTGATCTCATTTTTGTTTTACCTAGTTTTTCTTTAAAAACATTTCAATAAAGAAATGATTTTGATTGACATTTTTTCAACACATGTGTTATACATAATATTATAATATTGAAAGTATTGCCGAAAATGGTCAAAATTATTCTATTTCGGATTTAGTCGATTATATAGTAATATGCAATATGATAATTATTTTTCATCTCTTGAGATTCCAACTAGATGTGGAATAAGTATGAAGTTTTTTTTGTAGTGCTGGCTGACTAAATAGAAAAGAAATAAAAGTTATACCTTTCATCTAAAATTGAAATCATCAATTAATAACCAACAATCCTTAATTACCTTTGGCTATTTCGTCTTATTTAAGAGTGCAGTTTATAAAAAAATAACATTATGAGAAACAAACTCTATATTATATTTACGTGTGAATTACTGGCATACGAAGTATTTCAACAACTTAATTCCATACCTTCATCCGTCGGTAGGTGAAACAAAATATTTTAAATATCCAATGTTGTATTTTATGATGAAGCAGTTTAATTCAACAATGAGATTAGTTGAATTCCAGTCGTTTGTGTCTTGGCTGAAAAGGTAGTGTTACGGCATATGCAATTGTGTCTGGACTAAAACAAGCGTTACAAGCTGAGGTAAGCGTTTCAAGCTTTAGCTCAGGTAGGCTTTTTAAGTTTTGTGCTAGGCTGAAACGTTCGTGTCCAGACTGAAACTGACAGCATCAAACCAACAGCGTTGAATTATTGTTTTGGGCCGTACACAAATGACGTAGCTTTTTTTCGACAATTTTTGACCCCCCCTTCCCTTTCGTAGTATTTGGTCACAAAATTGTAACCTCCCCCTCGTAAATAACGTAGCATTTACCTACCCCCTCCCCCTCGTTCCATGCAAAGCGCCCGGGTGATGAAAAAAAAGTTACATATGTTTTTCAATTATTTTAAATACATCTCCTTTCAAAATGTTTTGCGTGCAAAATAAGCCCCATTTCGTGACAAATATAGTGTTGATAGTTTTGTTTTGAATTTTATATGTCAAGTAAAGCATGAAGGCAAGTTCTCTCAGTTCACAATCGTGCAGCTGCCAATGATTCTAAGAACCATACGTTCATCTAAATTACTAAATTTTGCATACAAAATCTTTTCGTATTTTTGCGAACTTGTAATTCCGCGAATCGTAAAATTTACCTCATGAAAAACCGCATGTTTGAATTTAAATTCATTTCTCTTGGAAATGGAGGATCATTAAATTGTTTTCTCTAAACAATGGGTTTTAAACTTAATGGTACGTCGCACAACTTCTGACCCTACACTCCCCCTTGTCACACTTCGTCACAAATTTGCTATACCCTCCCTACCCCCCAAAATGCTACGTCATTTATGCATGTCCCCTTTAACAAAAACTTAGTTCGCCAAAATATTAACTAGACGAAACCAAAAACTCAACTAATTTTTCAGTTGGAATTGTGATGAATCGGTTTTCCGTGCATACTAGTGATAGCTTTGTTGTAGATATCGGGAAAAACAACGAGTCAGATTGTCCAATTTAAAAATAACTGCATTTCAGTGCCATATGAAAAGTGATCGCACATCAGTCCCAATCAAATTTTCATTTATATTTCAGGAATAACTGCAATTACTCGGAATCATTCATATTGGGTATACATATGTGTTTAGATTGTTGGGTATTCTTAATTATGGAAGATTATGCCAACATTTGACAGAAAGCGTCACTATCCTGTTCACTCTAGGCCGGACTAACGCTCTGGTAAATAGTGGGAGATTTCTTTTGAATAGTCTGATAGGCGCCTTATGTTAATCCTTTCATGCCCAACTTTTTTCTAGTACATGTAGGATCTCAAAATTATTTTTCCTTGAAAAAGGTGGGATCAAGAAACACGAAAAACCTTTTTTCATAAAGATAGTTGCTTCCCTCGCAGTGCTAGAAGCTGTTCAATTTTTACGTTGCAATGCTCAATACAATTCTCGTAGAATATTTACAATAGTCCAATTGCGTCGAAAACGTGGACAAAGTCATACTAAATTGATAAGTTTTACCAGTTTTCAATAATATTGCGACATAACAAAGTTATATGAAAAAATCATTTTCCGTCGTCTACGTAAACTGGCCCTGGCAGCAGTGCTCCATCGAAATACAATCAGACTAATTGCAATAGCTTCAGTTCTAGAGCTGATCATTGTAGCTGTTAATGAAAGGCAATAGTCACATTTATTAGCCTTACTTGTTTTTGTGAGTAAATCTTGCCACAATCAAAAGTTATAGCAGTTTTAAAACGTTGTTGTCCACAAACAACATGGGCATGAATGGGTTAAATATTCCAAACTTATTAGTGTTTAACCCTTAAAAAATGTGCAATGTTTTTTTTAAACCAACATTTCGCAAAACGTTTCAAAATTATCGTAGTAAAGTGTTAAAACTGGGAGATATTTTTTAAACTCTTTGAAGGACATTAGTTCACGCCTAGGGTTAATATCAGAAGAAGTGTTTATCTTGGAATGCAATGGTAACTACAGTTTCTGTTTCGATACAAGCGTATGGATAATGAGATGATCACATGCGTAGTTATCTAGTTCGACAGCACGTGACGGATGAAAATGTTGTTTTGGCCACAATTCAAGAGATCACCATTACTTGCAAATAGCTCTCGAAAGAAATCGTTCTCAGATTTCTCTGGACTGCAACATGCAATTATATAATTCCAATCATAAGCTTAATACGATACTACGCACTTGCTGTACTGAAAAGGTAATTTTGCCTTTTAATTACATACAATTTAAGCCCTCAATGGATGTACTTATTTAATTTTCACTTTAATAAACATATTATACTGCACTGAGAGCCGGTAAGTGTCCGGTTTGACTTTTTACAAACCTGTTGAACCAAAAGCTGGAACTTCTTTGACTGCACACGGCAAACTAAAACGGTTCAACCCATAGTCCAACTGGGTGACCTTCATCAAACTGTGTTGAGGGTGGTTGGAAAACTGCCGGTCGTTGCGCATGTCTCGCATATCGTTGAATCCCTTTCACCACCACAGCACCCGGGAACATTGTATAGTGCAGGGCCCTTTGGTAGTTATCAGCTGACGAAAGTAATTTCCATTCGCTGATCAAGTGAACTTGACCGTCTCATAATCTTTGGATGATGTATCTGTACTCGTTAGTTTATATTGGGGAGCGGAAAGGGTTCAGAATCGAACTCGTTACCCTGGCATCGACGTCCAGCCTCGACTAAGCAATGTGCCAACATTATAATAACATATGTTTGTCTATAAATAGTAATAAACAAAAAATGTTGATGATGATAGTAGATGCGGTGAGGTAGTAATTTTGATACTGTGCATGATGATTCAGCATTCTTATTGAATGCGTTGTTAGGGAAGAGTAGGTATAGTTAGTTCATATATGCTAAAGATTTATATTGGTGAACTTCAATACAGTATCAGGTCCAGTAGTTACAATCATTTTAAGCTCAAAAGTAGCACTTTATCGCAATTAAATGAAAAGAAAACCAATAAATCACTTTAGCTTTAATATCTATATTGCGTACTTTTTGTCAAATAGTTCTTTTCACAAAATCATTTGAATTGCCTGCTTTTTCATGAAGAAATAAACTCGTTATTACCTGTGTGAATGTAAATGAATCTTGTGCGTTGTTTTTTAATAAAATGGTTAGTCCAAACCAGTGTAATGAATATTCAGAAAAATTGCGTGGTACGTAGTTGAGTAAAATTTGGCGTACAGTCGCCCCAATTTTCTTATAAAAATATAGTCACCAATTATCAATGTATCAAAACTACGGGTAAACGGAATTTTCTGCAACGCGGGCGAAATTTTCTGTAATCTTTAACCTCTCATTTCATATTTTGATGAGTACCTATATCACATTTTTTTGGTTTGATATACTTTTTGTTTCTGTTTCATTGTCTGCTAGGATGATTCACTAGTGCTTTCTTCAACCCATCTTCGTTGTAAATATTTGTGTAATCAACGAATAAAACGATGCTGTGCCTCTATTCAAAACAACGTCTAATTTGAACTATTTACTCAAAAATCTTTCATTACTTCTGGCGTAAAGTAGCCCCTGAAGACGGCACTTGAAAAGCCCAAACGTAATCGGAAGCTAGCCAATGAATGAAGGGTTTAATAATTAAGTAGATACAGAATACTAGATTAGGATTGTCGGTGGCACCAGTGGTAGGAATATTATTGTTTTGATTCTGGTATACTTGGCAAATGAGCAAAAAAAATAAAAAAATGATCCTCTATCATCGTTTCAAATCGACTTTTTTTTTGTTTCATTTAGCCAGCAAAACAATGGCCATTCTTAGCTGATGTATTTTCATTAATTAAAATGCACAAATTTTCTAAACCTTTATTGAATTTTGTTAGATTTTCCTTTCCTTGTGCTGTATATACAAACTCTATCATTTCATAACAACAACAGTCGAAAACTTTACATTGTTAAAATTATCTATATTCAATATATTGATTTCACACATGATTTGCAATTTGTAGTAACACAGGAAATTATCTGCCACACGTGGATATCACGTAAAAACTAGTCAATTTCATGTGGCGTACCTCAAAATTATAACAGTATGCCAGAAAGAAATTTCTTTTATAGTATATTTCACACCGTCTCTTCTGCTGTAAATTTCATGCATTGGACATTTTCGGTGTTGAATGCATAAAAATCAAAGCAAAATTAAGAGACGAACATGTAAAATATGCAAATTCTGTATTTTACCAATTTGAAGTTCAACTAAACGGTTTGTTGTTACAAAGAGGTCTCATTTTTCTACGTGTACTAAGAAAGAATTTTACTTGAGATACGTTGACCGGTATATACCAAAAACAAAACAAACATGCTCCGAAATGAAAACAATGGTAACACCAGCGACAATTCTAATCTACACCTAGAAAAAAGCATCTTAGAAAGTTGCTGCATATAAACCAGCTTTACAATCGATTCCATTGGACTCTTAAGCATGTCATTAGCAGACTTATGAATTCATTTATCTCTGTTCATGTATATACTCCATGGAAGTCCATTTTATTATAGTTACTATATTCATACTTAGGCGGAGACACTGAGCGGAGCCAATTGAACATGTCAAATGCCGGAGCCAATCAAGCATGACGTCACACAACATGTTCTCTTTGGGTGTATATGGAAAAGGTATTATGATTATGGTGATAATTATTTTACTCTTTCCTTGTGTTATCGAACATTGAGAAACGAAAATAAACTATATTTGTTCTGTAGCACGGAAAGATATTCGCACAAGTATTAAACTACATTATTTCTTCGATCTCGTTTCGCTATACGTACCTACATGTAGAGTTCTTACCCAAGATGTCAACAATGAAATTACTAAGCTAGAAATTGACTTGATTTCTGTTATGAGAATGCGCAATATGTATAGCCTTTCGATAATCTACAGAAAACTGAATAAAAATGTTTTTCTCCCTATTATTTTCCATAAAAGTGAGCGAATTTTACAGTAAAATATGGAATTTTTCGGTTTTCATGAGGCCATTTTCTGAAATTCGAACTTTTTTCTATTCTTTGGTTCATCGAGTAACTACAAGTCTATGCTTTACAAAACGTTCCTGTGTCGGTCAATTTTATCAAGAGTTATTGTGTTCACCGCTGCGATCCTCGACGTGGAAATGGTTGGACGACTACTCGTAGCGCGCTCGAGTGTGTGGCTCTACGTGACTGAAAATATTTTTTTTCGTGCACAATGCATGTGAGACATTACACAAAATATACATTGTTGCCTTGCCTTCAAAATCGTAAAACAAAATAACTTTCGTTTTAAGCACTTTACACCATTAAGAGGGGTATCTTAATGAGTTAGTGAGGCACCCTTCCTAATAAGGTGAAAATAGGCACTTTACCCTACGTAAATTTGTTTAATTCCATAAGCTTCAATATAAGTTGCCCATTGCGAGAAGTTTATAATGCTACTACCTTTTGGAAATCGAATTGCATTCACCAGAATATTCACATTTCCACTACACCTACTACAGTTTATTACATCAAGAGTAGACTCCCACATCTAAATTAAAAAAAAAAACTCTTCAAAACTTCGAAGAAATTGTTTCTATGAATCTGCCCTAAACTCTGATACACATTGAAAGTTACTATTATGATTTATAAAATTTAGCGAAAAAATAACTTTTTTTTGATGTGATAGAAAATTGGTTCCCCCCAGCCAACATTTTGATTCACTTTAATAAGTTGCAATTTGATTAACTGCACTCTTCAACGATATGAATTGATTGTATAAAATGCGCAGATCTCTTCTATGTGAACAAAAGTGGAGGCCATATACGTACAACAAATCGGTATAGTAGAACTATGTGATTTACGACGAATTTTGATCTCATAAGAAGCATTGTACAATCATCTAGCTTATCATTTTGAGTTTATATGTGATCAACTTTACAATCACACATGAAGGTTTATGCAGCTTAAGGTCCCCAATGTGGTAACAAGAAGTATTTTTTTAAAAATAATATTATGAAAATAAAAAAATCAGGATGGAATTTCCATAATTCCTTCATAAGACACAGTTATGCCCACACTAGTAGATATGTTTTTCATGGGTAAGGTTGGAGTTACTGGAACATCAATTATTAAAATTACCTGATACGATTTACTTCCAGTTTCGAACCTGAGATCTTCGTATTCCCAGCATAGCCGCTATGTACTCATCTATTTATACACTGTCAAGCAACGATTATATTTGATCATTTTTATCGCTTTGTGATTACGATCTAAAAATACCATAATTCAATTTAAATATGGCACTCCAATGATACCTTCTATACCTGTCAAATCACAACCTACATTCTGTACTCAAGCCATTTATTATTGCTCAAATATTGAACTAGTCTGGCAGAGAATTTGCGAAGTGCTATAAGGAGGTGACTATTTTTTGGACGATTTTGCAGTTTAATCCAATTGCAAATTAATTTATATACAATGCTTCAAAATTGTCTTTATTATTCCGCATATACAATTTTGTTTTAAGTTGTAGTGGACTAATAAATAACTTCAAGTCAACATTGTATTTCGATCACAGATTTGCATTTTATGTGAACTTTTTACAACAAAACATAATTTTTGCTTGCACTATTTGTAATTTTGATTTAGTCTGTCATTATTTGTAATTTATTGTAAACTTTTATATACGATTGCTGGTTTGCTGGGCCTCGACAAAATTTTAGGGATACTCTTACAAAAGACTGAAGAGCTTGAAATTCTAAGGTTAAAAATTTCAGATACTTAAAACATTTTCTATGGCGAATCTGTTAAACCTAGTTTTTTAGTGTGGAATACATTTACCTTTGAATATACGGGACCCGATTAAAAATATCGACTGTAGCAACCGTGCCAGTTTTCGAACGTTACTTGCATCCATTATACTTATTCCTACTTGAAGCTGCATGTGTTAGGGCACAAAAAATCACAAATATAAATTTAAATTTCTGATTTTGTGCGATTAAAAATCGTGCGACTCAAAAATAAATTTTAAATTTGATGTTATAAAACGATATAAATATAAATCTTAAAATTAATAAATTAAATAAATATAAATATAAATCTTAAAATAATAAATTAATATAAATCTTAAATCGTACGATTTAAGTCGTGCGATTTAAATCGTACAATTTAAATCATGCGATTTAAGTCGTACGATTTGAATCGCACGATTTTGAACAAAAAACGCAAAAATAAATTTAAATTTCTAATTTTGCGCGATTTTAAATCGAAAAAGAAATGCGAAATTTTAAATTTATTGTGGTGATATTAATCGTACGATTTAAATCGTGCGATTTAAGTCGTAGGATTTAAATCGCACGATTTTGAACAAAAAACACAAAAATAAAATTAAATTTCTAATCTTGCGCGATTTAAAAATAGATTTTAAATTTAATGTGGTGATATAAATCGCACGATTCAAATCACAAAAATATATTTAAATGTCTGATATTGTGCGATTTAAACTTATGCGACTCAAAAATAAATTTTAAATTTAATGTGGTGATACAAACCGCACTATTTAAATCGTACTCGCCCGTACATAACCCACCCATCTTTTAACCCATTCATGCCCATGTTGTTTGTGGACAACAACGTTTTTAAACAGCTATAACTTTTGATTGAGGCAAGATTTGCTCACAAAACCAAGTAAGGCTAATAAATGTAACTATTGTCTTTCATTTGAGTATGAAAAGTTAAAACGATCAGCTCTATAACTTGGATTGGATTGGATTGGATTCTGATGAAGCAGTGCTGCCAAGGACAGTTTACGTTGACGACGGAAAATGAATTTTTCATATATCTTCGTTATGATGCAATATTATTAAAAACTGATAAAACCTATCAATTTAGACTGTCATTGGCTATGTTTTCGATGCAATTGAATTATTGTAAATATTCTAAGAAAATTGTATTGAGCATTGGAAGGTAAAAATTGAGCAGCTTCTAACACTGCATGGGAAGCACCTATCTTTCTGAAAAAAGGCTTTTCGTGTTTCTTGATCCCACCATTTTCAAGGAAAAATAGTTTTGAAACTCTACATACACTAGAAAAAGTTGGGCATGAAAGGGTTAATGTAGAATACATTAAATTTTCAATATAGGGTCCCTTTAAAATTATCATCAGTGACAAGTGCGTCAAATTTCGAACGCTAATAACCTCTGATGTACTAAACGAAATAACTAGCTTTTTACACTATATGATTACAAATATATACACCTAGTGTGGGATTCCGTAGAATCAGTGGCGTTGACAGAAGTTTGGTTTGGGGAGGGTTTTGATGAAAATCGTTGTTTTTTCGAAAACGCTAAAATTTAATGTAAGTTGGATAAATTGGTGAATGTTCAGAAACCAAATTATTCTAACAGATACCTTTTATAACTTTTTGCCTTTCTCATATAAAGAAAGGCTATGCAATCACTGTAAAAATCGACTTTTTAACCGAGGCCCGGAGGGCCGAGTGTAATACACCATTTGATTCAGTTCGTCGAGATCGGCAAATGTCTGTGTGTGTATGTAAGTGTTTGTGTGTGTGTATGTGTGTGTGTCATTTAAACTCACACAATTTTCTCAGAGATGGCTGAACCGATTTTCGCAAACTTAGTTTCATCTGGAAGGTATAACGCTCCCCCTGCTATTGAATTTTTAGTTGATCCGACTTCCGGTTCCGGAGTTACGGGTTGAAGAGTGCGGTTACACAGCAAATTCCCATATAAACTGGTATCACCATGATGTTCAAATGATGTAAAACATATTAAAATAGATGTAACATTACTCTAGTTTGCGAGTCTGGATCACTAATGATCAATCAAAGTAGCTTTGACCACATTGGCCACCTATGACGGTTCATGACGCCCCCGGGGAACCCGCCAAGTTCCTAAGCTAATGTCACACCCATTCCCCAACGAATTCTCTACCGATTTTTACAAACTTGATTTCAAATGAAAGATACAGTAATACCATAGACTGCTACTGAATTTCAGTCGGTTCTGACTCTTGCTTCCGGAGGTACAGGGGTGTTAGTAAGGATACACTGGAATTTCCCATATAAATCGGTACAATCGTAATACCTCAGAGGCTAAAAACTATTGAAATGGTCACCAAGTTACTTCTAATCGCAGATCTAGATCACTGGTTGCCAATCAAACATTCTTTGAATATATTGTTCACTATCGACGATTCCGGAAATCCGGAATTCCGGGCATATTTCACAATTAAAGTCACATCGGTTCTTCGGTGATGACTGAACCGATTTTCTCAAACTAAGTCTCAAATGGAAGGCAAAATATGCAGTGGAGCATTGCGTCGCCGCCCCTCCCCCCCCCCCGCCTTGCCCTTACACCTCCCTCCTTCATCACTTCCCTCCCCTTGGACCACCCTCAAGCCCGCATTTCCTTCATCCACCCCGTATACCGAAATAAGATGAAGGATTTCTGACGCATCCTCCACTCCCACTCTACTAACCCCCATTCCCTCCACTTTTAAACCCATTCCAACAACATTTCAAAATATAATAACATGCAGATAACATTGAACTCATGCTGATTAAGCTAATTAAATATTATTCTTTTGCCTTTCTCATATAGAAAGGTTATGCAATTGCTTCAAAAACCGACTTTCTAACCGAAGCCCGGAGGGCCGAGTCTCATATAACATTCGACTCAGTTCGCCGAGATCGCAAAATATCTGTGTGTATGTATGAGTGTATGTATGTGTGTATGTATGTATGTATGTATGTATGTATGTATGTATGTATGTATGTATGTATGTATGTATGTATGTATGTATGTATGGATGTATGTATGTATGTATGTATGTATGTATGTATGTATGTATGTATGTATGTATGTATGTATGTATGTATGTATGTATGTATGTATGTATGTATGTATGTATGTATGTATGTATGTATGTATGTATGTATGTGTGTGTATGTGCGGATTTGTTAACTGCTCAGCTGCTGTTGAATTTTGTGTGGATCCGAGTTCTGGTTCCTGAATTACAGGGTGATACGTACGATCACGCAGCAAATCCCGATTCTAACGAATTCTGCGATGAATGTAAAAAGGTGGATTTTTTTCCAAAATGTAAACACAACTGTTGAATTTGTAGATCTAGGTCATCAACAGTCATTCAAAGTCTCTTTGGCTACACTGGCCACCATCGATGGATCCGGAAGCATCCAAATTCAGAATAACGGTTATATTGGTTTCTCGAAAATGGCTAGACCGATTTGATCAACTTAGTCTTAAATGAAAGGTGTTGCGTCCCCAGAAACTAATATTAAATTCCATCTTCATCCGACTTCCGGCTCCAGAGTTACGGGTTGTGGAGTGGGATCACATAGAAAACTCTGATTCAAACTGATAGGTGCTCTTATATATACTTACAAAGTGTATTAAGAATGAAAGACAATTCCATAATGTTATATTGTACGAACCAACTATTAAATCATAGTTTGGAGAAATGAGAAAGACACAATTGCACCGCTAGGCATATTAAAACAGGTTTTTGTAATATGTCAATAAAGTCAAAAAATGCAAGTACAAGGTGTAAATTTAAATGTTCAAAAACTTTTCTAACGGTCATGATCACGTAATTTCGAAATCATCAACTTTGAAGGTTTAACAACTTTGAAAAAGCTTTCCAACATAAAAAGCTCATATATTGATATAATAATATGGGTGATGAAAACTCCTAGAAGTGATTATGGAGAAGTAACTCTTCAAAAATAGTAAGAGATTTGGTGTCTTCAGCAAAGTTATTGATAATGTCATTTTTAAAAACTTTGTAGAAAATAGGCTACATAAATGCAATATATCGATATACAAAACAGTATTAAAGAAATTTTCTTAAAGCCAGTTTTTTATCAATAAAACTATAGAGACTTCCTTGAATTGAATGTGAATTTTATTGCTTATACACAGCAGAAGAGATTTATCAATTACAGTAAGATCAAAATAACTCGTTTTAAAAGTTTTGTTTCACATAGGGTCGGTGTTAAATCAGACCGGGCTGAGTCGCAAAACCTTAAAAATGAGATAATCATAGCGCTGGATAAATAACTTCTTCAGCTACATTCGGCTTTTAGCTGACTTGAAATATGTTACAATGAGCAAGAATTATAGCAAAAATTAATTTCAAATTATAACTTAAACGATGCTTCGATTCAAACTCGTTTTTTCTCAAAATCAATACAATGTCAATTAGACCGGTATGACTTAACATCGACCATATAGTCTAGTATATTTCGATATTCTTTACACACGTTCTTCTTCAAACTTAGTTATGGAATGTCTTCAACAAAGTTTTTCTTTTCATTTTGAGTATAGGTTCGTTAACGATAGGGTCTTTCTGGTCTTTTTTCAGGTTAGAAAAATTTCTAACTGTATGTGCAGGGATTGGGAATCGAATCTAGGTGAGATGCATACAAGGTAATCGACTTACCAACTACGCTTTGCCCGCCCCATTCAACAAATAGCATTTTCGAAACTTTTGCTGAAGGCATTAACTCTCGAACTAAATTTGCTTGAAGAAAATATACTTCATAATTACTTCTAGGAGGATTAACCTACAAAATTATTTTATTAGAAGATGTGCTCCTTTACGTCATAATATACTTCAAAGATACTAAACATAAGAAAGTTGACTAATCCGAAATAATGTGATCGTGACCGTAAACATTTTTTTTTCCCGAGCAGTAATTTTTACTTTTCTTCACTATTAAAGCTCGCAATTCCAACACGAGTCCTCGTTTACAACATTTTACTACACCATTCAATTGAACACTCAAATAAACACCATTTATAGCCACTAATTTGAAATATTTTGAAATTTTATTATTTCCACTACTGCTTAAAGGCTATTCATATAATTGGTTACACAACAAAAATCAACTGATCATAAAAACTGATCCTGACCAAACGGAAAAAGTAATTTTTCATCATCTTCCTTCTATTTTTCACAATATTGTTATTGTTGTAAATCACATTGAGGTTTTATGTCAACTATATGCATTCTTAAAAAAATACATTTTAGCAAAAATTTAAAATTATCCAATTTTTCGACGAGGAAGTTTGTTTTAAAGACAATCAAACTTCGCTTCCCATTCGAAGCGTTGTGCCTAATCCATATTGCGGAAGATCCCTTCAAAAGAACTCATGATAATTTGACAACTATAGGACCTCGGCTAAGAGTTCAGTTACATGATCCAATTCTCACTATTTTCCAAAAGTCCTGATGATGCCTAAAACAGTAGATTCTTCATGTAGTGATCATATAATATCCTTCAAAAATTTGTATCGTACTATATTTAATTAAATTAGTCATATTTAAGTTTTTTTTCAATCCAAATATTTTCATAAAAAGTGATTTGAAAAATTCCTCGACTAAGCCAGTTTTAATCCGAAAATTCCGTTGAGTATCAACGCATTTAAAGTATGGACTCATAATGTAATTATTGTATTCAAACGCTTTTTTGAATATCTACAGAAAATGCTATAAAGATCTTTAACTGGATGAATAGGTTAAAAGTACCTACTTTTCATGATTGTTTACTGTTACATATTGAGCGACCGAAAACAAAAGTCGCAAGGACAGAACATGCTTCTTAAAACCAGCTTCAAGTATATTAGTATATAAAAACAGTATATAATCTTCAAGCATAAACATCGGACTGGG
This sequence comes from Topomyia yanbarensis, assembly GCF_030247195.1. Taxonomy (NCBI): domain Eukaryota; kingdom Metazoa; phylum Arthropoda; class Insecta; order Diptera; family Culicidae; genus Topomyia; species Topomyia yanbarensis. Next base: position 300,867,768 of record NC_080672.1, read on the forward strand.
ACTTTGTAAGAGCCGGATAAAAAAACCTCAGTATAAAAACCGGAAATAAATACAGCAAAGATCCGATTTTATCTACCCCTGATTTTATCAGTTTTTTACCTGATGTTATCAGTGTCATATGAAAATTGATAGATAGTAGTTTGATGGACTCTATCAGATGAAAAGTTGAATTCGAGTAAATCCTTTTTTGGGCATATATTTCTTATCTTACTGATCCGAAAAATGCAAAACTAAAACTATAATTCTTTTTTTAAATTTTGCACTGTCAGACCCCCTTAAAGGAAACTTAAAGTAAATAATCAGAAAAGGTTGTAAGGCAATATCTAAGGACCATAGAAGAATATTTTAAGAGCTTCGGTTTATTAAAAACACAGAAAAATATATGTCCCGATTTTATCAATGTCCCTGCTTTATCAGCTTAAAATTCGCCAAGGGGCTGATAAAAACGGGTCTTAACTGTACTATGCTCCCAAAATAGGTTCATCATTCTAATACATTAAAAAGTTTTATCTTCAATCCCGTATTTTCGAGCACCTCTATCACAATTCGCAATATTCTCTATCAATTTCTAGTGTCTATCAACAACCGTCCGTAGTTGGAAACGATTTACGAATTGTACTACTCACGTTGCGCAAGTAATACAACTGTAAAGTTCATTCATAACCAACACCAAATCACTCGTTTTACCACAACGCAACGTCAATCAGCACGAAAAAAAATCTGTATATATCTGAAACCTTTCAATCGTATACTCTCACTAGCCATTCGTACTCACGACGAGATTCATTCATTTCCCGGCTCTTGCTACTGACGGTTGTATTTTCGTGTCGTGTCGCAAACTGAAAAACGTCCACGCGGCGAATGATTACCTTGTCCGAGTTAAACAGTGGAAAATCATTTTCTTGCTGTCCGTTCCAATGAAATCACGGTTTTCAGCTTATTTTTTTTCTAATATTCTAACAGTTTTGTGACAAATTTCTTGTCCTTATTTGTGCTGAACTGTGGGCAAAAGAATTGCTGTGAATCCTGTTAAAGAAAACGGAAATAGTGTCTTGTGAAAGTGTTTGTTGCCAAGTGAGTTATGTTTTGAGGCGTTAAAGTGGTTTATAAAATTGTGCATCGATCAAAATCGCTATCATTCTGTTCATCGTCGTTGTTCACGTAGATCTTCTGGTAGCTGTGTACCCTCATCTAAAGTGGCAACCTCTGATAATTATTTGAATCGCGGTAAGCTGATCTATTTATTTATGACTAGCCGAGCGTAATTAATACCAAACATAGTAGTAAATTTACAATTTAATGATAATATGAAAAATGTGTCACCTACTTGCGAGCGGTTCACGAACCCAGAAAAACTCGTTCGAGACGGGATTGATCGCCACACGCATTTCAGACGCAGCAATAAGCCTGTGACGAGGGCAATGGTCGTTTCTGAATGTCGGACATAATCGACGGCAGAAAAAATGGAAGAGATACCCGCGTGCGGGTATGGCATGGGCGCGCGTATGTTGTAGACCGATTTTATATGAACAGAAACAGACACACGGCTGGCGAGTAAGGGAAGCCATTGAGAAAAAGACCTAGAAGTCTTGCTTCGGATGAACTGTGTATGTACTTGATCGGGTGGATCTCAAAAGCACGTGCTCTGTTCGGACTTACGATACGGTTGGTTTGACTATGTTAGTGAGTGAATTGATTTAAATGCAAAATGAAACATTATTAAATTTAGATTTGGCCACTTTTGTTTCCGTTGGGAAAGCTATCGAATTTGCAGCTAATAATACTTTGAAGCTGCATGAATGGAAAAGAAAGAATTGAATTAAGTAACATACTTCTTGAGTTCAAGCTAGTTTAACACAAACATAGCAATGAAGGGAAAAAGTTCAATAATATTGTAACGCTTATGATTGAATCAATTATCATCTATCACGGTTAAAATAATCGGATCAATTAATATGGACGACTGACCGACTGATTGTTTAATTGCATATTGATTATTTTATTGCGCATTTTGCATCTTGTAATACTCCTGGGCAATTATAGTTTACGTAGTTACGCCACAACAGAATGCATTTTTATCAAATGTTTGTGCACATTCTCTCTCCAGGGAACAGACGTCCATATTTAGCGTTAAAGTTATATAAAAATTACAGGGTTCATCTGATATATGTCGATGCTATCGCCAGGTACGAATTGACAAGTGATCAGATAGATCATTTGTTACTCAAGATTCTAACATATTTCTTAAAAGGAATTTGTGCAAATATATGCTGTTTGTGCTTGAACTATAACTCGATCTAATTGGTAGTTCAATTTTCATTCGAAGTGATAATACCAAAGACATGTGAAAACTATAGATTTCAAGATGATAACCCGAACGTAATAGCGTTGCTGAGGACTCCTTTTCAAGTATTCTAGTTTCGCTTTAATCTAAAGAGGCAACTTCAGGCAATATAATTCTGCACTTCAAACATTTTCATGTGCTTAATATAGTTTCCCTTAGTTTCGGAATTCAACAAAAACTTCTGGCGTATCTTTATTGGACGGGTGAGGCAGTTATGGTACTAGTTAAGAGCAAAATGATGAGGCGGTAATGACAGAAATAGCCGTTGGAAAGAAGAATATGCTTTATTTCCTTTTTATTTTGACTAATATGTAATCGCATTTTCTTTTTTACTTTTTAACGATATTCAATTAGCTAGAGATGACTGAGTAGAGAAAGTTCTGTAAATTTTGAGCCATAGTACTAAAGTGAGAGCAAGGATGTGAAATATGCACATCGGGAAACTGGCAAGTGGCAGGATTATTATAATTAGGCTTAAAATCTTACTGGCTAATCTTTTGTCTTCTACTGGCAGGAGTCCAGCTTAGGCAACATAACTACGAACCACTCAAGTCTACCAACATGTCTCCTGGCACAGACAGACTTGTCCCTCTTTACCGGTTCCCACGGTAGAGAGGGACTGGTCATGACAGGTGATGTAGATACACCAACTACCTTTTGAAATATCTTCCATTGTTACACTACTTTAATGCTGGAGATGGACGTCTGTTCTCTGTGACAATCATTACTGTATTGGCCCTTAGAGGAGATTTCTTCACATAGCAACTCTAGTTAGACTGATAAAAGAATTAAATGCCCCACAATCATCCTGTGCGTGACCTTTGTTTAGCAAAAAAACTATCAAGAAATAAATGTACTGGCGATTCCAAGAAACTCTGGAAATGTTTAAACACTCCTACCAAATTAGGAGAAAAATTCAAAGGTTATTTATTTGATGGTTCGAGTAGTGTGTATTCTGACGAAGTAGCAGTAGAAAAACTCAAAAAGTTTTCTATCAAGAGCGTTGAAGGGATCCACGTAGCGATTCCCCCACCTACACGGCAACCGTGAAGAATCGAAAATCCGTTTTTTTCAAGAATTCAAGCCTATTAATATGCTTAAATTTAAAGAAATTGTCTCGGATCTTAAAAATTGTTCGGGAACGGATAATGTTACTAAGGTAGTAGTGGTATTGGCGTTTGAAAGAATTGTTGACAAATGGTTAATAGTTAATGAGTCGCTCAGGTGTAGTGTTTTTTCCGGAAGGGTGGAAGAAGACGGTCGTAATACCAGTACCAAATGTTTCGAATTCATCACGAGTAGAGGGTCGCAGTCCGATAAATATGCTGCCGAACTTCGAGATAGTTTTAGAGACAGTCGTTAAAGAACAATCGATCGGTTATGTAGATAGTGCTGGTATACTTTTGTGTGAAGAATCAGGTCTTCGGAAAAATTATCCGTGTGAAACAGCGCTTAATCCATTATTGTTGAAACGTAAGCAGGTCATTGAGAATGGAAAAGTTGTTTCGGAAGTTTTGGTTGACATAAAACGAGCTTTTAAACATTTGATTTGATAAACTGATTTGTGTATTGGAGGGGTATGGCGTAAGAGGAAATGCTCCCGAGTGGTAACGCAGTTACCTAGAAAGATGTACGCAAATTACAAGGTACAAGAGCTCTACATCATCGAAAGACGTGATTTACCTTGGTATTCCTACGGGTGGTATACTAGGATCACCTTTTTTTATTTGTTCGATCTTCGGTAGATACCGTACAGATTATTAAAAAATAGAACATACTTTCTAAATTAATTAAAAATTTCTAATAGCTAACTTATAACTAGATTTTGTGACATTAAAGTCGAACACATGTGAAGTTTCGTTGAATTTGTAGCAACATCTATCCACAGGATTGTTTTGACCGTAAACAGTACGAAGTCTAGGAATCCACAAAAGAGAACGGTTCCTTAGAGCGCGAGGAGGTACAAACACATTAATCCGTGCAAGAATATCTGGGCAGTCAATGTTATTACACAACATATCAAATATAAACATTCTATGCAAGAATGTGCGGCGGAATTCTATCGTCGGTAACACAAGCAGCATGCATCTATCGTTGTAAGGTGGTAGATGGGCTGGGTCGTTCCATGGCAAATTTCTTAGAGCGTATCGCACGAAACATCTTTGTACGCGTTCTAATCGGTTTATTTGGACGTTGTGATGTTGAGCCCACACTTGCACAGCATACTCCAAAATGCTTCGCACCAATCCGCAATATAGAGATTTTAGTGCGTAGAAATCGTTGAAGCCAGCGGTATTTCTCTTCAGGAAACCAAGTGTTGCGTCCACTCTTTCGATGACGCGGTCATCATTTTACATTTGTCAACGTTTATCTGCATACCATTCAACAGGCACCATTGTTCAATATTAAGTACATCATCTTGAAGTGCAGCAGAGTCAAGTCCAGAAGCAATGGAACGAAAAATCTTCAAATCGTCGGCGAAGAATTGTTTTCCAGATTTAATACGAGCACAAATGTCGTTTATAAATAAAATAAAAAATAGCGACCCTAGGTGACTTCCTTGAGGGACTCCGGTTGGCATGTCGAGCGAGCTAGAACGTGTTGAACCAATTTCAACGAAAGCACTCCGACTAGACAGATATGATTGCAACCATCTAGTTAACCACGCAGGAAATCCTAGTCTTTGCAGTTTCAGAAGAGCAATGTTGTGAGGTACTTTATCGAATGCTTTCGAGAAGTCAAAATATACTGCATCGGTTTGTTGAAGGTTCTCAACAGAGGGGACCAAGATGCTTGTGTACATCATCAAATTTGAAGTTTGTAGAACGTTGCTTCACAAATCCATGCTGACATTCGTCGATGATGTGAGAAGCAGCAGCGTACATCTCAATTTTTCAAGGACTTTAGCAAAACAGTTCAAAAGTGAGATTCCTCTGTAATTTTCAACATTATGAATGTCTCCAGCCTTGTGAATTGGAAATATAGCCGCTTGTTTCCATGCACTCGGGAAGACGCTTTCAGTGATTGAGCGGTTAAAAATAATGCTGACCGGCAATGACAATGAATATCGGAGGCAAACAATCCGGGCCTGGTCCTTTCGATGGGTCGACACTGGATAGAGCTTTCAACACGTCTGCTTCAGTCATATTCAAGCTAGGGAGACTGATATTGTATGATGGTAATGTGTATATATACTCTTGTGACGGACAGATAGCTGGGTTGGTGAATACCCCACGAAAATGCTCTGCAAAAAGGTCTACGGATTCGGCTGTGGATTGCGCACTGGCATCTCCAAGATAAACATTTACGGGAATGCCACCAGCGCGTTTACTGCTGTTCACAAACTTCCAGAACGTCGAGGGATTGTTTATTCTATACATTAACTACACGAAAAGAATCTTGGAGAATGCGCAAGTAAACCTATTTTCCAATGATACAGTTTGTTTATCTACGGTGATAGTTTCGATGAACCATTTGGCAACAAATCATTCGGCATAATGTAATGATCATATGACACAATTTTCATTTAGGACAGTGAACATTGGGCGAACTATAATTTAGCATTTAAATATACAAATCACTTACGTTAAATTAAAATAGAGATTTTGATTTCTTTTCCGTTTAAGAACAGTTCATGTTTAAAAGAAGGGAAAACTACCAATGATTTGTTTTGCACTAAGTCTGTACTGATCCCAATTATTAAAAGGTAATTCATATAATTTACTGAACAAGGTAAAGGTAATTCATATAATTTACTGATACACAACCATGTACTGTTAGGCCCCATGCAAAACTGGCTCAGACATCACTTCGTTAAAAGTTTAATAACTTCTTTTAAAAAAGTCGGATTGACTAGCAGTCTTCGACAATGTTGTAGACAATTAAATTATCTTTCTTATTTTCACTTACAGTGATAATACGACGCATACAGTGCCACCTAGCGGCGAAAATGCGAGCTAGTGGGGTTTCTCCATGTAAATAGTTGAAAAATCCCATACAAATTTTAGGCACATTGGTCCGGTAGCTAGACTTGTCCGATTTGCTTCAAATTTGGTGCAAGTACTCCTGGTGGGACTAGGAATCAGGGGTGGGCCGATAAGGGTCAATTTTTTCCTGTCACTCTATTACCCACGGTACTATTTATAGTCTATTTGAAATAGATACTTGCCGGGCAACTGTTGTCTTAATCTTAAACAGAAAAATTTGTGAAACTAGTTGACGCTAGGGGTTCAAAGGCGACTGACAGAGGATTTTTTCTCAGAGACTGTATATGTAGATCGGTTTACAGAGCAGACGATTTATTATGGCGTTCGTTCTTTTTCTGATTATAGACATCTATTATAATAAGGCCGTGTTCTGTCTGACGGGGTAAAATCTTTTTGCACTATTTCAGCCAAGAATAGCACCACTGGGAACCTGCTCCCATGTCGTAAGAAGCGACTATCAGCAAGCTTGTACTACTTTTGCTGTCCTAAACAGTGGTAAACATTTCAACACTCCAGAACTTCACTGTGTCAGAAAATGTAGGACCATCAGAAGCTGAAACTTCGTAAAATCGCTCTTTAAAATTATCCAGTACAGTACTCTGCCTCTTTCGAGTTTGAACCGCACATATGGTAGTCGGTCGGTTCTTCCATTCATCCTTCTTTTGAGCCGCCGATGGATCAAGACCTCTTGTCATTGTGTTTATTATATTTATTACGCATAATAAACATATCGTTTTCAATTTGGCATTTAACCCAATTATTGCAACGCGTCTAATATGGAGAGTGGAGATGCCAACTTGTCATTTCGCAGTGAATTTCTTCCCATTGATTTGGGATATTTTTTTATACTTTTTGTACGCTAGCTTTGTACTGCCAACTTGGGAAATTATCATTGAAGTGTTAATAAGACACAATACTCCCGATAGTCACCTGTTCGGAGTTCAAATTGCTCGTTTCGAATTCTCGGAAATTGATTGCGAGCGACTTGTGTACATATTACTAAGAATAATTATTAAAATGTCCATTCGAACGGCATTCATATTTCTACTGGAGGTCGCGCACCTGCAAACTTTGATCTAAAAGCGCGTGTGTACTAAGCTGAATCACAATATCTACCAAGATATATCCCGAATCATTTCCCTACCTACTAATACCAATCCTATCCTGCGACATTTGTGCGTGGTGCGGAGAATTCCTCGGTCATAATAGTTACAAGTGTTGAACTAGCATTTCTTCCCATCCCAAAATTGGCCATCTACGTTATTGATCATACTATAATCTTAGTCTCTTTAGGCTGCACGTTGAGTATGATGTACTACTCCCAAGTATCATACAATTGGTTCAATTTTTTCTTCATTAAGGAGAAGATTGTTTAGAGCCATCTTGCGCGTGAAGAGCACAACCCTGTAACTAAACTACACAGCAAAAAAAAAATTCTTGCAACTTTACGTTTTGCCAGATGCACATAAAAGGAGCGTTCCAATTCACATAAATTTACATTTAATTAAATGTAAAAATGTAAGTTGTTCGGCTTTTCCTAGATCCTTCGGTCTGAGTTTTACATCAAAAGAGTCACATTATTTAATTTTACATATCATAACATGTAAAATCCTATTATCAGACAGATAAAATACGTCGCTACGTTGTTTGCGTCAAATGTAGGTTTCATTTTTTCTAAGAGTGTAGTTATGGAATTTGCCTTTCGATTTCGTTTCATCAGAATCCGACACTAGCTTAGTGACAGGACAGGAAATTGTTCAATGGCTGGTTATGTGGAAAATACTATATTGTAAATTTCTATGCCGGTCACTACCCGTACATGCAGAAGAATCAGGCCTTTTTGAAACAACAAAACGTTTAGTTGAATTTCAAACTTGACGAATGACTGTATCAAACTGAATTGAGCGTTTCTCGAAAGCATGTATTTGGTTTAGTTCAACAAATACTTCTGTATGCATTTTAAACAGAAATATTGTTGAAACAAAATAAATTTGTTAGATCGAACTGATCTCTTGGTAGAAAAGCAACAGAATTTTTGTTCGATTTCAAGTAACTTTGAGTTGTTCTTTCCTTTGGTTATTACAAAAGATTTGAAAAGCCAAGAAATGAATTCGCAATAGTATTGATTGAATCAAACTTGAATCTTGTTTATTCTTACTTTTTTTAGTGTGTAAAATGTATTTGTTTTCAACGCTAAGCAATTCGCAAGAAACGCAAATAAAACAATTTTCAAATATATGATCTTAGCTCATTGATTTTTGATGGTCGCTCGTTTCAAGTTAACTCCAGCCACAAATCTTGAATTGAATATTTGTGGTGTTTGAAGGCGGCGGCCGGAGCATCCATTCGGAATACTTAGGATATAGTCTTCTGAATGGATGCTCCAGCCGCATCCTTCAAACACCACAAATATACAATTCACCGGTATACTAAGGAGACAATTATTAGGAACTGCAACTTGGTTGGTGGAATTTTGATTATGTTATCATACGAATTCCGACGCGAAAACTCTGCTATGTCCTAGACATTACCCAACCATCTTTTCCAAATGTGATTCGATGAAGGTGATAATGCAGTATCATAGAATCAGTAACATTTGCAAAACATTTATGAAAAAAAAACGAAATCGAATTTCAACCTGATAAGCCCACACCGATTGAAATACGTTCGCTCACTATCAGGCTTGACTGAACCGCAGACAGTCAATTCAAGGTCGAGATTTATTGTATTTGTTGTTTTTTTTTTAAATCATTCTGCATATGTCCCAATTCGCGAAACCTCTGACATTGAGAGAAAGAAAGTGTCGTAGGGTAGATGATCCCTTATTCAATCGAATTGTATGAACAACGTGCTCTTCTTCCGACGTGCTGTCGCTAGCCGTGCATAGCAGTTGTCAATTACAATGATATTATTATAACAAAACAAATGGCAAGGGTAGAATACACTTGTTCCAACCGCATTTTTTGCGTAACAAATTGAGCCAATACCTCAATTGGCTCAATTGGTCCAAATATCTAGGATGAACAAAGGGACTAAGATTAATCAGATAACAGTTACCCTATATCAATTCATTTCTAATTCCGCAGCTCGCGACACGCGCATGCAAGCAAAACGACATGGCAAAACCCTAGCGCTGTTGTATAAACTTGTAATGACCGCAGCATGTACTGATCACAGATATGTGTCGCTGGCGATAGATTCGATTCACCTAAACTCACTCATACAATCAGCTGAGTGTCGTCATTCATCGTTCGAAATTGTCATTATCACCTGCTTGTTTGTATTACGCTAACCGATTGCCGCCAAATAAATGTGTCACTAACGTGATTCCCCATTGAACAAGTTATCATAACTATTTATTTTGGGATAGGACTTCAACGTAAAACAATCGTGGCATTGTAGAGATTGTATCTCAAATGTTTAGTGTTTTGGGGATTTCATCTCAAATTAGTAGGGTCGTGTTCTTTGATTTTTCTGAGAACTGAGTTCACATATGATCTTAATTTATTTAATTTGTTCAGTTTTCTAAATTTTAGGATTATCAATAAAAAATGACCGATCGGTCAAGCAAACTTTTCGTAATTTACTGCCACAGAATTATCTTTTCAGACGTGGCTCATGTTTAGTTGAACGGGTAAACAAACAAACGATTCATCGATCGAATACAGTGCACGCGTAACTCGCTTTCAATGTCATTCTAATTTGCTATAAGATTGGCAAATGCCCTCCGATGTGATATTTGTATCAAGTATTTTCATACATCATTCTTTTGATTCCACTAATTCGAACCCATTTCATAATGATGTAAAAAGTGATGTTTTCTTCCGAGATGGATCAATAAGTCGATAGCCTCCGGCACAAAACCTCATTATTAGAGATATAACAATGAGGTACTTCCATAGCTTAACAGAAATGACTGCACATAGTATGAATAACTGTTACATGCAGTAACAATAATATTTAGCCCAATGCACACCTGACCAGCTGCTTACAATCGCAAGATTAAAGAAGTCTTAGTTGTTTGAAATCAAATTCCTAGCAGCACAACTGTTCAAAGGTCAACAAAAATCTATCCCTTTTCTGTTTAATAATAAAACAGCTTTCCGTTACTCCAGGAGTGCCAGGAGCTTGTCAACATTGACAGAAACGCGTGGTTGAATGTGTGATGCACTTTCAATTAGCACGTATTAGCATATGTGCTCCCCAGTGCTCGACGCACGCAGGCTGGCCAGTATCGAATTGGGGATGGGTTTGTCGTTCGTCGAATGAGGATAAACATCAAGGTAATAACTGTCAAGGTTGAGGTATGCATGGCAAAAACATGAAATACTAGATGTTTCCGTCGAAATAAGGGGCCAGTTTGAAATAACTTTTCCATTAGTTCTAATATGAACCCTTTTCTGTACATTGAGGTTCAAAGCAGCATAAACACAATCGAGTATCTTCAGTGTAGTAAGCAAAACTGTTGTAGCAATTAAATCTTGTACACAATTCCAAAAACTCGGTTTGGTAGTGAAGATCTTTGACACTGATCTTTCTGATCGCTAGTTGTATGTTTGAGTCTTGAGATTTTAAAGTACCGATAGCTGTACTAATCCAAGGATTTTGGGGTTGAAATAGATTTTCGTCAAAAGATGTAGACCACAACTTGGTCTTATACCTAGAGAGATGGCTACCCTTAATTTGTTGAATTAAAAAATAGCGCAAAGGAGGACATAATCTCTTGAATGTAAGAAGAATAAACAATCAAGAGATTGTATTTTATAATGAACTAGCTGATCCGACAAACTTCGTCCTACCCAAAATAGTATTCATGATTGAAAATATTTCAAGCATTCACGATATCAACAAAATGAAGAACACATGACGCGAATCCGTTAATTTCTAAATGTTCCAAATAGGGGGTGGGCGTAGCGTAGTTAGTAAATCGATTGCCTTGTATGCAGCGCACCTGGGTTTGAGTCCCGACCCCGCACATAGAGTTTGAAATTTTTCATAAGAGATTTTTCTATCCCGAAGAGGCGAATAACCGTAAGGTTAAAACCTCTACCAAGGCACAAATCCCCGACTATGTACGGGGAACGTGCCATTTGAGCCAATATATTCTGATTCCTGATTCCTATAATCGAAATAAAAAAAATATTTCAAAGAAGGGCCAAAAAACACGACATTTACACCAATCATGGCAAAACTCACCAGTAGTAGAGTAGAGCAGGGTCAAGTAGGTCAGTTATCTTTGGCGAGCTCGTGTGATGGTATTTTTGCTCCGATTAAGACAAACTAGCACTCGTTGGTAAGGTTTGGCAACGTTTTGGCAATAATGATTTTATGCTTGAGTAAATAGTTTTCATGCTAAATCCATTAAGGCGACGGTACTTTTTTCGACGTTTTTAAGATCAGGGGGTGCGATAGGTCACTTTATTGGTGATTAAACAAAACGATGTACAAGCCTAGAAATCAGCAATTTTTATTTGAAGAGTATGACTACTGCAGATATTAAAAAGTTGTAGCTGTAGCTGCTTGCTCAGTTCATAAAGACTCCAGCATCACTGAATCAGTGAGAAGTGCAGCTTTGCATTTGTTTCAGCCTCGATTCGATGGTTTGCGCAGTGGAGTTTTGGGAAACGGCTGAAAGTCTTCAATTGAAATTAATTGCTTGACACTTTACATTAATAGTAGTGCCCTACAGTCTTCCCAAATGGTTGACACATCGTGCCCCCAAGCGTTGTTGATGCCCGTATTTTTTCAAAACAAGAAATATCGAAAAACCAACACAATACACGTGTTCAGCACAAATTTCTACGTAAGTAAAAAGTCCCTTGACAGTTTTTTACAGTGATTAAATGTACTGTACTGAGGACGAAATACAATGTGTTTTCTCAAAACAATGCGCGAAAAATTAAACGACGCCGTAACTACTACAGCCGATCCACGGTAACAGCGGAAATGACAGTCGTTAACGATGCTCTCAACCGTGTATCTAATTCACGCAACATGAAGGATCTCAGCAATAACATAGCAAAGATAATGACTTATACCTGTTGTACCGCCATACCTATTTGAACCCATTCTACTCTACCAGTGCTATCGAAATGTCACATGTTATTATCTTCTCTTTTACTTCCAATTTGTTGTTATTTATTTTTTGAAACCATCTAATAAAACTGTCAATACTTGGATCTATTTTTAAATACATGAACGCGTGTGTGCCTAACATTTAGTAATAAATTCATGGTCTGGGCACCAAACGAAAATGTGACACTACAGGCACGCTCAGGAATTGATGTTTGGTTTGACTCTGATTGATTTTCATGCGCACATGATTTGGATAATCATTTCGATTTAGATAATTTGTTAAGGGCCATGAAAGCTAGTTTTAAATATGCATATGTCAACATAAAAATTCAGCATAACAACAAAACAAATTTTTTCACCCAAAATTGGAGCAGCATGATTTTTATACAAAATTGCGGATCTAAACTGTACTTCAGTACATAATATAAGTTATATCCAAGCTAGGATATAGATAAATACACGCTACGCTGCAATCACGAGACGCCTGTTATACCGTACTACGGAAGCCCCGAGCGTTCCAACGCAGTCGTGCTAACAGCTAGCGACCAGCTCAGTCGTCCCGACCCTGCGTTCGGAGATCGAGAGGGGTCTTCCGAACTCCCTTCTCAGGCGAGTATTTTGCTTGAAATGACGAAACGCTCGCTAGCTTGCTATCGGGTACATACGTCACGTCATTGCAATATGTCGGGACGCTCGGTACGTGGCGCTGACGGTTTGCGGTTGTACTACCAAAACGTCAGAGGGCTACGGACGAAAATGAAGGAATTGTACCTGGCTGCTGTTGACGGCGACTTTAATATTCGCATTCTGACAGAAACTTGGTTTGATAATCGTATTACATCAAAATGCAGCTCTTCGGGGATTCTTACGCGGTCAAGGCGCTCATATCAGCGGCGAAGCTCAAAGCGCTGTTTCTTCCGCACTTGCTTCCTGTGAATTTGGTGTGGATAGTTCATCAAGCATTGAAGCTGTTTGGACGAAGTTTACTACACAGACAAAGAAATTACTTTATTGGAGCTGTTTACATCCATGGAGCTGTTTAGATCCAGTTAAACGACTTGACTGCTCTATTACGCAGCTCAATCTAGACTCTGTAGAGCGCTCTTCTTTTCAGGCAAACATTTTGATGATAGTCCTTGGTGATCTCAACCAACCAGGGCTTATGTGGGTTTCTACTGGACGTGGATACGCTTACCGTTACCCTTCATCCTCGACACCGAATCCTGCCAGCCGCTTACTTCTGGGCAGGATGGCTTTTCACGGACTTAATTAAGCAGGCACGATTTCCAACCATCAATCATTTTCTTGACCTTGTCTTCGTCATTGCGAATGCACTGCCTGAGTGAAGTTTCTAGTGTGATCGTTCCTTTGGATAAATATCATTCCGCTTTAGAAATATCTATTTCTATAATTAGTTCACCACAATATGAAGAAGCTGTGAATCGTCGTCATTTTCGTAAAACTGATCTAGTAGCACGCTCCCTGTTGCTGACCGACTGGAGTGTACTACTTGATGTAGATGCTACGGTCGATTTCTATAACCATTTATGCCTTCACTGTAGCGAAAAATCCGTTCCAAAATATTAACCTCCAAGGAAGCCTCCCTGGTACAACGCCATGCTTAATGAATACCGCAGTCACAATAGATTGCTGTGTGTAAACCTCATCCAATAAAACTTTTAACGAAATTCGATGGAAATGGACTTTTAATAATACGAAGAGAAAGGAGACGGGTCTTCCGTCTAGGATGGTCTACAATGGCGAAGTAACGACTGCGACGGGGGCAAAATGCTCTCAATTTTCCAGTTACTCTTCACGACTGATGCGTCATCTGCTATCTTGCTCGAAAAGTTGGCCCGTGATGTTCCTGTTGGTGCGGTGGATATGGATGTATTCACCGTTTCAGAACAATCGGTTCTCTCTAAATCGTCTTATGCTTCAGGACTAAGTGATATGCCTTCAGCTATTCTGAATAAATGTTCCGATATTTTTGCGATCCCACTGAAGCACCTTTTCAATGTCTCAATTCAGCAGCAAAAATTTTGAAGTGTTTAGTCATGGTTGCAGTTCACAAGAAAGGTGGCAAAAGCTAGATCGAGAACTGCCGGGGAATCACTTCACTGAAAAAACTGAACAAATTTCGAATCGCTTGTCAACGAGGTGCTGTTTTCAGCTCGTCAACATTTATGTACGGATTATTTTCTGGTCGGTCTGGTTTCTGGTTTTGCATAGAAGAAACTCCAAGTGGACACGGACTATACAGGTCTAAAGGCCGCTTTCGACACAGTTAATCACGAGATACTGCTAGCAAAACTTGATAAACTAGGATGTAAGATAAGATAAGATTCTGCCACTGGCTTCGATCCTACCTTATACACTGCGAGGTAGTCGTGCAAATTGGTGACAGCGTCTCTGATGAATCCTTTTCTAATATTTCCTGAGTTCCTCAAGGTAGTACACAAGGACCATTACTATTTTCATTGTTCGTGAACGATGTGGTCTTCGTTCTAATGCGTGGAGGGAAACTGGTTTTTACCGATGACATGGAATATTTCTTGTTGAAAGGAGTGAAGCCGATTGCCGTGAGTTACTGTGTCGCATTGATACATCGTACAAGGGACATGCTTAAGCTGACCAACTCTGGCGAAAAAATCCGGACACCTTTTAGCAACGAAACGCAGTCGTTCACCACACTCAGGTAGATGGTTCGCATAGTGTACGGATTTTTTCGACAGAACTGGTCAGCTTAGGAATGCTTAACCCTCTAGTTCCCAACACCGCCTCTAGGAGGCCACTTTAAAAATCTAAATAAAACTACTAAAACATGATTGTATGTTGTCACCCGCACTACTATTTCTTCCCAACGCTCACACCTTTCATACACACACATTGTTTGAATAATCGTAGCTTTCTGTTAAAGGCAACTGACGCTCAAAGTTGAAAATTCGATGAAAACGTAGAAAAAAACTATTTTGCGATTAGTGGTAATCTTCATTAAACAAATTTTAACTATTTTTGTAAATTTTAATAACTAGAAAAAATATTTTTGAGTAGTCTGTTAGTAGCATTTTACTGTAGATGTGAATTGGTTTAGTGGAATAATTTGGAAGTTTAGCTTTTTTGGTAAAACACTTTGCCCGCCTAAAGGCGATAAATATGGATGTCCTTATCATTTAATTATATTTAGGGGAGTCTGGGGTAAGTTGGCGGAATCTTTTTTTCTCCTTTTGTATTAGACATTTGGCGCTGTTTATAGTCCTGCACTTCAAGTACTGTGTAATACATTCTCCCATGTACTCATGTTGCATTACATTCTGTTTCGTTCACGTTAAGCGTTAAGTTTTCGAGCATATTAGAGTGAAGAGTCCATTTTAGTCGTATTAGGGAGGGTGCCTCACCATTTCATTAATTACTCGGAATACAATTGATGCAATGCGTATGAATTGGCACCAGTATCTTCACACCTAGAAAAAATCATAGTTTTACATTTGATTTTAATTTTACATGTCGTTGAATTTTGCGAGTCACGTAATTTCACTCCTCATATGGCGTTTGTTTAAAATGTTGAAGGGTGTAATTTTATGGCACTGCGCGTGGAAAGTACATCTTTCATGTAAAATTAAACAGAACACGGTTATATTTCGTCATTTCGTCAATTACGGTTTGTTAGATTGTGGCAAGTTTGGAATTACGTCAACGATAAAATTCAGATTTTTTTGGTGTGTTTGCTTTCCAATGCGTTGAACAAAGATGGCTAACGCTGCTCTAATCACCGTCTTCACATGGTTAGGGCGAAAATAGGCTCATTACCCTAGGTGAAGTTTTCAAATTTCAGTGTTTTTGTTATTTAGAGCTAGTTCAAAGCTATTCCACGAATGACTAGATTTTTCGATAGCACGCGAAAAGAACTTTTCGTGGCCGTATATACAATATACGTAACCACTAACAAAATTTGTACTTCGGAATATCACCTGAAGAATCTCGAAAATTAAATAATAACGATCTTCTTAAATAAAAAAACAAAATATGATAAGTGAAACCATCGCCAGCAGACACTGGTCTCCCCCACTATAAATTAGAAGTCAATAATTAAACAACTAAAGCACTAAAGAAATACTCCTTAGCTTGGGTAATTTGCGTTCTGATGGAGTCCAAAATATAAACCATCTGAATTCGCTTATGTTGAAGTAACTAGAAGAAAAAAAGTTTTTGTTTTTTATTCGCCCAGGTGCCCAACACCGCCTCTAGGCGGCCTACTTATTTTAAGGCTTCCAAAATCCAATGCTTACATGAATTATCAACATTATTTTCGTTTTTCTCATCACGAGACCCACCTACAAAAGTTTTTTCAAGCCAAATAAAAATTTGGGCACTAGAGGCTTAATTTCAACTACAATATTGCTGAATCTCAGCTGCAACGCGTCGACCACGTAAAAGATCTAGGGGTTATTCTTGATGAAAGGCCAACTTATACCAATCACTTATCAGCGATTATTGACAGCTGGGTTTTAGGTTCAAAATTTCCAGCGAATTCCGGGATCTTTTAAATTTAAAGACTCTCTATTGCTTACTGGTGCGCTCATACTAGGAATTTGCAAACTTCGTTTGGCACCCTTTTCGTGAAACATGGAGTGAAAGAATTGAAGCTGTCCAGTGAAAATTCATACGATATATGCTTTACGTCAATTACCTTGTAATGATCCGTTGAACCTACCTACGTTGCTAATAAGCCGATTTTAGCGACGGTTCGTCGCTTCAACGAGTTTGCTGAGCTTTTCGACTTCGATACTAATTCAAACACCTTAGTTTTAATTTTTAGAGTTAGGAAAATGTAATTGAGAATTAATGCAGGGCAATAAGGGAAACAATTTCAAATTCGCTTTTCATAGCACCGGCCTATTTCCTTGAGAGAGACATATCCGGGGGATTTGATCTCAGCATCATAGTAACAGCAATACCCAGGGGAGATAGGGAGGACAACGATGACGGAGAAGAGACGAATAGCCTGCAGTTTATGGCAAATCATTGACGATACAACAGTACAGCCTTACCTGCCCAGATAGCACGTCGGGTGGTCTTCATCGGACCCATGCGGAATCCTCCAAATTATTGGGCTAAATCTTCAGGTTGTTTCGGCTCCAATTTTGATTTGTGCGAGCACAAAGGTGAGAATAAAGACGCTCTGATGCGAGTCGACGCCACAAAGCAGTACAGGAGACTTCTGAAAACGAGAAAAAGAGAAAGAGTGGGGCTAAGTTGTTGTATTGATTGATTTTAGGAAGAGATAGTTAAGGTTGAGTGGTATTTCTCTGGGCCGGAGGGTATCCATTAACCGAGACCTGGCGGAACTGTACTCGGTGCACGTCCAAACAATGTGCTCGATATCCGTCGCCACAAACGCAGATACCACGAGCCCAATACGCTGGATATGTGCATGAGTCGGGAAATAACACGAACGAAGTCACGAGTCACATCTACTCCCTTGAACCAAGGTTTCGTTGACAATTTAGGAATATCGTGTGTAGCCAGGTTCATAGTTCTACATTGCTCCACGAAGATTGCCAACGTTGCCAGTTTCTCTGATGAGGAATTTTGAAAAATTCGTTGAAGCAAATCGGTCTTCCTTAAATGTCACGTTCTAGAGCACCCAGCTAAAGAGTCAGCCTCCTCATTGCCCGGAATGGAGCAATGAGACGGGTCACATACCACAGTAATATGGAAAGATTTGTCAGATAAAGCTCAGTAGCTCCCAAGAATACGAGGAGTGAATACCATCAATAGAACTGAGTCTATCCGAAACAATAAAGTAATGGTTTGCGGGTAATGTATCAATGACTCTAGGGTATACTGAATAGCAGCTAGGTCACCCAATAGGAATTTGATTGAGAGTGTGTTTTCTTACCATCCCTCGCGACTAATACTGAATGCAAACGCTTGCACTCAAGTATTTTTACCGGTCTCTAAAACATCCAACCCCGTACTGCAGCAGATCTTCGCATGTCAAACTCTAATCGTTGACGACGCCTTCAAGCTGTACCCTTACTGCTGGAATATAATAATAGTCCCGTAAGGAAAATCGTTTGCCCACTTTGAATTAGTCAACACGACTCTGACCTTGTCTTAACGGACCTTTGTTATTTCGGTCACAACCGTTCTGTCAGGTTTTTCAAAATCTGTAAGAAATTCAGCGATTTCGTTTTGGGGCGAAAGAAGACCACAATGGGACCGGTCGAGATCTCTGGGCATTATTTGGGTCGGTCTTGGAAGTCGTTTGGACCTCCACTTGGCCGTCCGGAGAGGGAGCCATCGACACCGTTCAGCACCCGCACAGACGGGAAAACGTAGAAAATTTGTGAAGAAAGGTAGATATCACTTATCTTTATATTTGTTTCACACGATCCACCAATCCAACTTGTACAGCTAGCTATTATTTAATCCTCACTGCGCGAACCAAAGTTTGAGCAATGTGACCTTGAAAAATAGAACACAAAGCGAAACCAAGACAAAGCGTCTAATCACACACCGCACCGAGATTAAAAAAATACCCGATCGGTCTGAGAGTTACGGTACGAATGGTCTATGAATTTTTTTTCAAACATAGGATTTAGTTAAACCAAACAATTTGTTTCACAAAAAAGTTCGTGGCTGACTCAGACTTTACTCCACTAGAAACTTTATAACTTTGACAAATGTTACTATTTTTTAATTGCCGTAATGTTCTACTGTATCGATTGGCTATTTTCGGCAAATTTAAGCCTAAGAGAAACGAAAGCAATGAAATGAAAAAACGGGGTAGGTAGTCTAGAGCGAATCAGTTATAAACTTAGAAGGGAAAACTAGGACATGGCAGGAAAACGAAATGTGAAGAATCCTATGCCTTCTGCTAAGTAGGAGTTGGGCGTTGCACCCAGGTCTACCGCATGGTCGTTGAGAGAATATAACTCATGATCATGTTTTACCGCCGACGCCGGCGATCATGTACATATGTGCTTGCCTAGTCTTAGTTTTCCGATCTAAGTTTATAGCCGATTCGGTCTAGAATACCTATCCGTCTTTCACATTCATTACTTTCGTTTTTCTTGGTCTTAAATTTGCCGAAAATAGTCAACCAAATCGATGCAGTTTGTCTAACAAAGTTGAATTGATTTACACATTTTGTAGGGAATAAAATTAATCTGATGTATACAATGTTACCTAGCGGTAAAAATTGATCAGCTGGGTTGTTTCAATATAAATAGTTTAAAAGTCTCAATAAAACTCTTAGCAAGTTAGTAAATTTCTCTTATTGACATTCTTCCAATGTTTGATTTAATATTACTCGACATTGGGCAGGTATACCGCAAATATGTTGATTTCTCGGGGTAATGGCTGTTTTAGCATCTGCGAAGTAGCGAATGAGCATGTAAGAATCGACTGAGGGGTGGGATTGAATTTTCAAAAAATCAGTGTTTCTTTCTGGGAAGTCTGTTCCCTCCGTACCCAAATCTATCTTCAGCTAAACTATAAACTTTATCCAATTAGAAACGGCTATATCCAGTAGTTACATAAACCAGCATCCATTAGTGCCAACGAAAGATCAACCATAATAAAAGATTGACATTCCGAGAATGTGTTGAAATATGTTAGAAACCCATGCTTCGTAACAGGGTGTAGCATATAACAGACTTTGCGTCTGAACTTTTTCCAATCACTCACTGTCTGCATGCTTCTCCAACTAAGGGCAATTGTTTTTAATTAATAATACGTCTGGGATGAGCTCGAATCCATCAAATGATGGAGTGATGCAGCGTCTGTCGCTGCTTTTTATTTTGTTGTGTTGAACAACCGCAATATGTTTATTCGATTAAATTGTGTTCAATATATAGATTGTGTTCAATATATAGATGCATTCCCTTAATTTTTTTTATCACTTTAGGGCTACGCTTGAAATTCTAAATTTCAAACCATTAAACAATTGAACGATTCAGCATCGAGTAGTTGAACTTCGAGTGGCATAATTGGTTTATTCTAATTCCACTGAAAATATATGCCTTGTGGTAGATACTATTCAATGCTTACATCGCACATTTCTACACTCTACCGGACATACTTAAGTACAAACAGACATTATAAGTCTCCCTCACTCACGTGAGAAGAAATTTATTCGATGTAGAGATGATAGGGTTCGGGTTTTTGGACCCGAAACCTAAACCCGACTGGAATCAGATGGGTTTCGGGTTGGGTTCGGGTTCTATACATTTAAACTTCTCAGGTTCGGGTCGGATTCCGGGCTTTCAAATTTGAAATTCACGGATTCGGGTCGAGTAAGACTTTTTGAACTTTCAGGCTCGGGTTTTTCTAATTTGCAATTGACGGGTTCGGGTCAGGGTCGGGTTTTGAACAAATCACACCTAACCATTTCTCGACGCCGTTTACTTTTTGTAGTAATTAACTTTACTTCATGATACGAATGGATGACACATAAAACCGCACTAAATTTTACCACCTTTTAATCGTTTGAATTCGTCATATTTTCTGGTGCGCAAATATTGTATTTTTTTCATTCATGTATAAAATCTCTGCTCTTCAGATTCACAAACTGCCCGAAATATTTTATTTTTGAAGCGAGCACTCAGGAGAGCATTCAACAATAAGTGTTTCGCATCTAAATTCCCTACGCAAATTTTTTTCATGGTAATCATCAATATACCAAAGAGGAAATTTGTCGGAAAATATTGCTTCAACTTTCCACTATGGAATATGAATTTCGACGTACTTTGAACCACAAGATGGTTTTTGAAGAAAATTGTTCAACGAGTCTATAAAAAATATTATTTTTTGCCGACAGTGTTGCCAACTATGCAATTTTTTCTGTTAAATATTAATAGTTAATTTTTCTCTCAATACGTATATTTTAATTTTGAAAATTTTAATGCCATCGCGCTCCTCAGACATTTTTACATAAAAAACACTTATCATCCCAATATAATATGAGCGCATCCTGAGATACACCGTTTTGAAGAGAAAAAACCGCAATTTCCCATATAAAATCTCAAGCGCGCAACACTAAAAAACCAACTTGAGTATTCTGAGTTCAAACATAAATTTTCGTGAAGTAGACGAGAAATGATGAAAAACTACGTATTTGGTTTGCTTCTAGCAGATCAGGGTCGATTTTTATGACAGTTTGAAGATTTTTTCAATTTCGGCCAATAAAAATGGATTTTTATATGAGAAAATCTGATTTTTTCTCTTCAAAACGATATATCTCAGGATGCGCTCATATTATATTGGGATGATAAGTGTTTTTTATTTAAAAATGTCTGTGGAACGCGATGGCATTAAAATTTTCAAAATTAAAATATACGTATTGAGAGAAAAATAACTTTTAATATTTAACTGAAAAAATTGCATAGTTGGCAACACTGTCGGCAAAAAATAATATTTTTTTATAGACTCCTTGAACAATTTTCTTCAAAAGCCATCTTGTGGTTTGATTCTAGAGTAAATAGAACCGGAGATATGATCAAAAGAAAATCAAGGGTTTTGGCAATTTGCCAAAACGGGGGGTGCTCCCATGACCCGAGGGGTGGTTCAATTGACACAAAAATTTGAGTTTTTATATATTGGCCCTAGATGAACAATTCCTCCAAATTTTGTTCAAATCCGTGAAGGTCGATTTCAAGTTTGCATCTTTTTTTGATCACTTCGCGTGGAATGACCCAAATATAAATGCCAATTCCACTCGCCAGTAATTCGTTTTACCATAGGCAGATATAACTAGACGCGTATGGTGCTACTTCTATTTCGAGTGATTCTATCATTCCTAGATGAGCCTAGGATCCAGCTCGGGTACCTAAAATTGAAAATGTTCGGGATCTTTAGTTGATTCTCCATATTAATAAGTCGTGTTAGGATCGGGTTTGTCAAATCATAAATTTTCTGATTCGGGTCGGCGTTTTCAATTTTAAAACGATCGGGCTCGGGTCGGGCTCGGGGTTTTCAAGTTTTATAATTTCGGGCTCGGGTCGAATTCGGGTTTTCAATTTTCAAGCTCTCAGATTCGGGTCGAGTTCGGGTTCGAAAAAAAATTGAAAATTGAAACCCGACCATCTCTAATCCTTTATCCAACTTTTCCGAGATAAGTTGAGTCGCTAAATTCTCCGTGTCCACACATAGCGTGAGAATAATTTTCTTGGTAAAATTTATCTCATTTTTTTCCTTCTCACCAGAGAAGGTGATAGTATTTTAATATCGTGGAAATCAATAAAAGTGTCAAGGAATACGCTTCATTTCCAAGAAAAACGACTAAAGAGTACAAAAGACTTGTTTTTTCGTGTTTTGGAATAGCGCCAGCAAGGCAGCGAGCACAAATAGGATAGCGTGATAAACTCATTCGCTCATACTGCGGCGGATTTATTTAACCGAAGAAATATTGCGTTGAATTTATCCGGAGAAGTTGTGTGAGTGCCAATAACTTGTCGCGTGAAAATGCGAGTTTTTATTGTCCAAGTAGCAGCATCTCAGGACGCATTTACTCATTTGAGTGATAAATGCAATGTCTAATAGCAAGACATGAAAACAACAGACACTTCGGAATTGTTGTACAAAGGATACTTTACCTATTTTACATTATTCCTAGCGATTTTTTTGCATTGCATGGAAACTAATCATCTTTTATTTCGATCCCTAAAATAATTTACGAAAAACTAACGTCAGAACCCAACAAACAACGAAAGCTGAACAAGCGTTTGATACAAGGGAATAAGCTGGACAAGAACTGTTCAAGCAATGATCCAGCTAAATTGTTTGTTAGGAAGTGTGCAATTTGAAAATTTGAATCATGTACCCCTGGTTCTGCCCTACCATTTGAGCTAATGGATTGAGCAGAGATAGTATGTACTACTCTTACAAACTGATTTAAGTGAGTAAGATGTAAATAGGAACATTATCAAAATGAGCTCTACACCTTCTACGAGTAATTAAAAAAACAAAATCAACCAAAGTTTATTAGTGAAAATCTCAGCGTGATAAAAAGTACACCTACCCCAAATAAAATATGTACTATAAGCCAAATAGAACTAAATTCTGGACCAAGGGCCGATTTCTTCCCCCTCGCTTAACTTTTAAATAAGTACGTTTAAACATGACTCCTCGCTTAACGCTTAAGCCACGTTTAAACGTACTGGTGAACCTGGTTTAAAAGATAAGCAAGGGTGAAGAAATCGGACCTTAGGCAAATTGAAATAGTAACTTTGGCATAATATCTACGTTTCAGACGGCTACCATCCACTCGGGGAAGTTAAGCCAATATACTAATCGAGAAGATCTCGTTCTACCCTTAAGGTATGACAGTTGAGCTTGTTTTTGTTGAATAATTCATATGAATGTTTAATCTATCACGTCTGCTATCGACTGTAATAACAGTCTTTCTCGAATTATTATAACCACCCTCTATGTCAAAGTAATTTTTGACGCAAGTAAGAAGGCTTGGTCAACACATGCGATAGGATCAATATTGACAACGATCTTCTCTGCGATCATCTGCGTCTCAATGGCTGAAAGATGATGCAAGAAGTTGTCACGATGTGGTCGAAAGTGGATACAGTTTCTACTGCGATTCGCAATGAACAAAGTCAATTTGGTATTATTACACTCGTGGCCCGCCCTAGGAATCATGTGTTCCTTTAACGCCTTATCATATCCGCCATTGAGCACATACAAGATTCAGCGAGGAGTTGTGACGCACCATGGAACTGCAGCAATTTTTATGAGTATAGGGCAGTATGCTCTTGCCTATTAGTGGGGTGTCATTTTAAGAGTATAGGATTCGGATAAATGTACTGATCCGTAAATGAAGAATCACATCTTAATTGAAAGATAATTATCATTCACATCAGTTCCCCGGATAAATAAAACACAATATTTTTACTCTGCCAGGTGGATTTATTACTGATTTCAGTTTGTACTGACGAGGTAGGCGTTCATAACACACATTACAAAAAAAAACTCCATTTTTCTGTACTTTTTGTTTTGTAACTAATGGTGGTAACATTTAGGTTTATTACCTTGAAAAACAAATTTTTGTATCGCGTTTATAGTGAAAAGAGTGATAACCGGCTACATTGAATTGTAAAATTATTCTCATGCTAATAATTGCGAAGCTATGTTTATCCGGAAAATGCAAGTTTTTTGTTTTTCGCAACTCGCGTGAGTGAGCAAAGTTACGAAACCTATTCATATAATAGTACCTTTTAAACGTCTCGTAAGGTTTCCTAATCATTGAAAATAAGCTTTAAAATATAGAGCAGGCGTCAATAATCCTCCCGATGTACTATTAAAATGGCACATGCCTGCGGTACGTGATCGTAACCGTAAACAGTGTGCCGCTATCGACTGGTGGACTGGGCATTCCCGAGATAATTGTCTATACTGCTAATTGTTTTCGCAACACAAACTAACACTCAATGTTGCTACGCCGTGGTGCTGTTGATATGGCGCCACCAGGGTAGGTAGTAAAGCAAGTACTGGCCCATCGGGCCCTTCGGGCCCGCAACGCATACTGGTTATATGGTGTGTTTGCTCTTTGTTGTGGTTTTTATATAAGAATTATTTTATTTACGAACGGGAAATTCATTTGATGTCTAATTATTGTGGTACTAAAAATGAGGATCCGTTATGTGCCTAACAAGATGGATAGCTTCCGGAAAACGTTTTCGCGCTCACAGTCATTCATCCGCTTTCGAGTGGATGTGAAAGTTTGAATCTACTTTATATATTTTTGAAACTAAGGTTACGAGCATTGCATATCTGTATGCACATAGAGATTATGTGCATACAGATATGCATTGTTAAGTGAATGCAAATTTTAGTTTTTTTTTTCAATTCGTTGATTTGACACGGTTCGATGCGTGAATCTAATAGAGCAGTTGGTGGACAAGTTTACGTCTGGGCTAAAGCAGATTGAACATCGTCAACGGAAATTTACATTAAGAAAGGAACACAACATACTCTATTAAAAGTCTTATAGTAAATTTATTGACATAGATAAAAACATTTTTATCATGAAATTTGACTTAATCGCTTTCAAGATTTACCTTTTTAACTTATAACGTATGCGGAATGAAATTTGGACAACGCTTCCAACATTAAAACAAAAACGCAACCCTGCGCAAGGCCCCGTACTAAACGTCATACTCTAGGCACACTTATTTTAAACATCTAGTGTTAATTTCGACTAGGAGAAACCATGTGAACAAAATGACAGCGAACGGCCAATCTGACACCTAGTTGTTATGCCAAAAAAGCTTTGGCGCATTGGAGGATTATGGCATACCTTTTGTATAAAAGGCTGATAACCCTCCAAATGTACCGCAATTGCGTCCAAATGAGGATTTCTGTGATAATTTGATGCAAAGTGTATATGCCAGTAATTTTGACATTAAAAATGTCTTACTCCACTATCTGGGGCTAGGTGTCATTCTAAAATCTAAACTATCTCCCATGTAACGAAACTATGTAAGGTTTGCACGCTTATAACTCCGATATTACTAGATGGATTTTAATCATTCATACACCAACCGATTCAGAAACACCTAACTTAAATATTGGTAATAATTTAATATCTCTCCAATAAAAGTAGACTTTTGGAAATTGGTAAAATTAAAAAGTTCACAAAAAACAGGAAAAATACCATTCGTGAGGCAGATTTCTCAGACACAGCCGTCAAAAGAGGGCAGCTTAGTTGCTCAATGAAACACGAAAAGTCATAAATAGAAGCAACGCATGTCCGTTTAAATCAGTTGTTGCTCTTATCCCACACGAGCAACGTCGTCTCCGGGCGATGCAATAAGCGCTATCGATTTTCGGTAACGTTGGCATTTGCACACACTCGCACCTAAGTGACTAAACCATATACGGTTAGTTTATAAATAAAGGTGACGCGTACCCGTTTGAATCAATTTTTGTTCTTATGTCGAACGGGTAAGATCATGGCTGCAGCGTCTGGGCACTACAATAAGCGGTAGACGCTATGCATTTTCGGCAGCGGTGGCCGTGTGCGGATTTGTCGGGTACCAGCATGGTGTCACAGAATGATTTGCAAAGTGGGTGGGCGGGGTGGTTTGGATTTAATTCAATACGGTGTGTGCTGCTTAAGAGTGTTGCGTTTGAAAAAAATATATTTATTTATTTATTTATTTTTTTTGGGTTGTTGCCAGCTAAGACCATAGTTGATCCATCTCGCCACATATTTGTTTTTATGCATGCGTGTGCGTTGTAACTTGTTAATCCATGTTTACGGCGCTTTGTAGCTGCGTAGGGTAAAGAGCCAATTGGTTTTCATGTTTCATATTTCGGTTATATGTTTTTTATCAGTAAGCCATCTGACAACGTGCTTCTGTAGTTATTGCACTATTCAGCAGCGTAGTATTTTATATAGGAGAGTACACTCAGTTTTTTTACGCGGATTTTGAAATTTACGCGGTTTTCATTAACGCGTTTTTTTTTTAAATTTACGCGGTTTTCATTTACACGGCCTGTATCCCCTGCGTGAAAAATCTGAGTGTAATTGCATCGGAAACAATCACATTCCCAGCAGAACTTTTTGTTTTCTAATTTCAAACACTTTTGTTTCGTACTGCAAACAACGGAAAATTTTAAAACAGAACTTACCCTCCCAGCAGCAGTTGAAGCGGGTGTTCTTTTTCGATTCAAATTCAAGCCATGTCTTAAGCGTTACTGGACTTAAAATTGTTTTCCCAGTTTAACCAGTCAGAATATCTGTCCTACCCTATGTATTTAAAACACAGTTCTAATTGCGTTTTAAGGTATACAACAAATACGGTTGGGTATACTAATTTAAATTTTAAAATAAATCTGTTTTAAATTATGAAACAAACCGCTGTACTGAAGATATAATTATGTCAGTCCTATTACCACATAAAACACCTATATAACATAAAACGCTGCAGAATTGGTTTAATAATACAACGTTTACACTACAGAGTTATAACACGTTTTAATAATTAGCAACAAGAAAAATGTCACCAAGATAGCATAAAAACCCGTTTTAACTGGTAGTGCGAACGTTGCATAACAATGTAATTTATCAAATAATTTCATTTTTCCACCACTAATCGATCAAGAAATACTTACACTTAAGATTGTTTACTTAAGTTTATTAGTACATTATTGAAAATTTCAATGGAAAATGAAATTTCATATTTTATGGAGAATCTGTATATTTCCGTTGGCGGGCGTGGGTTTCCTCATCACAGCTCTCAATATGGAACTTTTCTTTTGAATATATTTTCTGGACAGACCAGCCTATTTTTACTAGATGGATCAGCCAAATAATGCCAATCACCTAGTGAGATACTTGATTAATTAATAGATTACCGTTAAAAGACCTTCAATAAATTATGTTTTAATGGGGAGGGTATATAGCAAATTGTAACATATGAAAACAGGCGAGTGAACAAGAACGTGTGTCGATATGTGTGATAGATAAAAAAGCTATATTTTTAATGTCACCGTGGTCGTGTCCTGTACACAACCCTTTAATTTTTTAACCTAAAACTAACAAACACGATAATTAAAATTAAGTAAGAGATTAAGAATATGCCAACATCAATTTTTTCGACTCCTTTGCAATAAGTTTCTGCAAACTGTCATAAAACTTTTCGAATGGACTCAATTTTTATACCACATTAAGTTAATAAGTTGACAAATATTTTCATATAGAGAGAACATTTAATAAAGGGTTTTCTACAAAAATATTGCCTTTTGAATTTCGTCCAAATTTTATTCCGCATACGTTACCTACCGCCATTTACTTTTGAGTGGATTATATATTAGTGTCGGTTTCGAGCAGGGTGACGTTTCCGAAATTCCTCATGTGGTCGTGGGAACCGTGTCCCAATCGATTGAATCTGCGACAGCATACAAGTTGTTGACACACCCTATTATATAGTGCTTTCAAAATGATGTTTCTAAAATCTCGTATCCGATAGCAGCGTTGCCGAAGCGAGTATCATTTTTTTGTTTCCGTAAACAAATTTGCGACTTAGATTAGATGATGATATTAGCTGTAAATACTTTGGCATATTATCCATTTTCTGATTGCCAATAGAATATTCAGGAATAAGACAACGGTACTCGCGTAAACTCAACCGACCAGGATAACATATCTGCTCACAACAAAAGAGAAAAAAGTCTCGAAAAAAGATGTTATTATGTCAAATATCAGTTTATATCGATATAATAAAGCCTTCAGTGATGACCAAGTAGAACTTGAAATAAATTAGCGACGCTTTATAAGGACAAGAAACGACTTCACCAGATTTTATTAACTGTGATGGACATGCATCTAAACTATGAGCAGCTTTAGATCTATTTGGCATTTACTCTCTTGAAATTCGGATCTTCAATTTACTGCTGCTCCGAAACCTTTTAATAAGAACGAGATCGAAGCGAACTCATGTCCGCCTTTTCCGAGCAAGCACTAGTCAAGCACTCGCGATCAGGCATTGCATTTATCGCTATGTGTCCGGATAATTTGCTACTGTGACAATAAAAACTCACATTTTCACACGAAAAGTTATTGGCACTCACACAACTTCTCGGGATAAATACAACGTGTTATTTCTCCGGATAAATAAAACCGCCGGAGATTGAGCGAATAAGTTTAGCACGGTATCCTTTTTTGCGCTCGCTGCCTTGCTGTCGTTATTCCAAAACACGAAAAACCAAGTCTATCCTACTTCTTTGCCGCTTTTCTTTGAAATTAAATGTATATTTTGACATTCTCCAGTGAGAAGGAAAAATCCAAATAAATTTTATCCGGAAAATTATTCTCACGCTATTTGTGGAGACGGAGAATTTTGCGACTCATCTTATCTCGGAAAAGTTGGACATCGGATAAGCTTCTTCTCGCGTGAGTGAGAGAGAATTACAATGCCTGCTCGCGATAATCATCGGAATACGTTCGGGTGCTTGGGCACCTGTGTCAAGCACTCTGGTTTGCATATTTTTTTTTCTATTCAAGCTAATCTTAAATTAGATTCTTACTAAAGGGTGTCCAACATCAAATTGCATCACGGAAAGAGACGCTGTAGAAAATAACCCATTAGGTATCTTCTCTTGAAATTTTAGGTAAGAGTAGTTTAGAGTATATTGTTTTCACTGTCTTTTTATCGCTGTCAGTTTTTCGAAAATTGGAAAAAAAATGTTCACCCGAAAAGCAATCAACTCTTTAAGCAATCGGGTTCAGCTTTTCAAATTTTAAAATTCTCGGGTTCGGGTTTTTTTAATTTTGAATGAGGTCGGGTTTTGGTTTTTCATATTTTATAACTTCGGGCTCAGGTCGGGTTCGGGTCTTTACATTTTCAAGCTCTCGGGTTCGAGTTGGGAGTTGGAATTGAAACCCGACCATCTCTAGTTCCAACTACACAGTCCACAAGCTGGTTGTTCGATCAACGAGCTACAATTGATAGTGCAAAAATTAGATGCGGTGCTTACAGTAGTGGTTGAAATTAAGTGCTTGTGATGATTGTTGTGGGTTCGACAATTATAACTATTTCATTGACAGAAATACACTGAAGTTTTTTTATGCGGGGGATACGTACCGCATAAAAAAACACATAACTTTGAAAATTCGCAATGTTAGGGGAGACTGAGGAGACTTGATCCCCTTTTTTATTTTTCAGTTCAACTCCGTGGAATGATAAAAAACTATGTATTTTTTGTAGTTTTATATTGTTTCTAGGGATGACTAATAATCATAAAAAATTACATGGAAATATTATACTGGACATGAGCTATGAGCATTTCTGGAAAACAACAAAAAAATGTAAAATTCTTAGATTAGTGGAGACTCGATCCCTAATTTGGGGACACTTGATTCCTTTATGAAAACGTGTTTAAAAGAGCATGTAGGGTAATAAGCCTATTTTTGCCCTGTTTCTACTATCATCCTACCCATTTGAAGCCTTTGGTTAGAGCAGCGTCTGCCATCTTTGCTCAACGCATTGACTCAAATGGTATTGCGATAATGGGGGTACTCGATTAGAGATTTTGCTGCGCTAAAACGGAAGATTTTCACCATTCTCAAGACAATTTTGTTATTATATTTTCTCTTAATAAGAGGCGAATGACCTTAACGTTAAAGCCTCTATATTTGAAATAAAAAATGGACCTTAATAACAAATCAAAGAAGCTGAAATAATGAAATTTTTGTAGTAATAATGTGGTACCCTTCTTAATAGGGCAAAAACGGGCACATTTTTCCATTCAATTTTATAAATGGATTGTAGTATTGATTAAATTGTTGTGATTACATATTACTATTTTTGTTACTACATATTACGCATCTCTCACCTGATTTTTTTTACGAATTCCCCAAATCTCCGTGCAATTATTTGTAAGCTGTCTTTATTATGGTTGAGGAACGTCAAATGCGGGATGAATGGTTGCTACGTATACTGTAGTAAACAATTACAGTTATGTTTCTTTACGATGAAGCGTTCATTTTTGACATTTTTTTATGACAACAATGACTTCAATTGTTCTGGTGTCAATTTGGTTATTTTCAGTGGTGTGTATGAAGTATGGCGAAGGGGATCAAATCTCCACGAATTTGAAGGGATCAAGTGAACCCATAGCATCTATTTCAGCAAACTTGAGTAAAAATATAGTTGAACAAAAGAATCAGCTCAATCATTACGTATTCATATAATTGACATTCTCATGTAATTCTGTATCCGAAAGTAGAGTATGTAGTGGGTGATTTTATCAATTTTATAAAAGTTTGAAAATTTGAAAAATAAATCTTCAGTTCTTCTGAGACTTTTTTTTAAATCGGTAAAAATTCGGTTACACAAAAGTCCAATTTCTTTTTTCTGTGTTAATGAAATTTATGTTTAGATAAAACTACGCAACTTTATAGTATATTCGATTAATGTATTCTGATCCGGCTTTGAGTTACAATGATGGGATCAAGTCTCCCCGGGGATCAAGTCTCCTCAGTCTCCCCTATTATTTAAAATAAATCATTGTTAGTCTTCATTTTAACAGTAGCAACACTGCCTAAGAGAGATTCAGTTTCAGCAGATCTGTCCACAATAAATTCAAAAACATTGCGGTTTCTTTTAGCTTTAATGACTGATTGCAAGCGTCATGGACATTTTTTGAGTTTTGCGATTTTTGTTGCTGTATTGGACTTTCGTGTGTAGAAGCCAAGCCAAGCCAAGAAAATAAAAAAAAATCTGAATATATTTTTATAAACTAATGCTTGTTTCATTCACTAAAAAATGTACTATCAAAATACTATACTTT
The DNA here is from genome assembly GCF_030247195.1 of Topomyia yanbarensis. Taxonomy (NCBI): domain Eukaryota; kingdom Metazoa; phylum Arthropoda; class Insecta; order Diptera; family Culicidae; genus Topomyia; species Topomyia yanbarensis. The sequence goes on from NC_080672.1 coordinate 300,899,487, forward strand.
AGATGTAATTCAATTATTGCTTTATGCCTGTTTACTTTTTCCTTTACCGTGTGGGCTTCAATTGCGAAAATGCAACATTGGGGTCTAATGGGTTGGACGTAACGCCAGAAACCATTATGCTGCAACGCCGAAACTGCAAACAATGCTCAAATTTCTACACATCGTAAACAACAAATACCAGATGTGTGTATGACTGGAACCAATCCGGCTACCTACCTACCTACCGCAAAATGTCTGAATTAGTAACACACGAGCGTCTTAAAATAAACAAAAGATAAGAACTCACTGGCTCCAATGTCCAGCTGGGCAGTGGTCACCACAAGGCAACTTATATATCGTCTGGACCAGCGGTTCTCAACCTTTTTCGTACCACGGACTCCTTAGAAATCACCCTGTGTTGTTGCGGACCCCCACGGTATAACATCGATTTTGTATGCTATCAATATATCATTTTTAGTGTGTTAGGAAACTTAAAATTTCAATATCCACTCGGAAAAAATATTTTTCCTCGCGGACCTCCAGCAACGACTAGGGGTCCGCGAACCCCAGGTTGAGAATCACTGGTCTGGACTGTCAAAGTTCGTACATACGTATATCCAAGAATGGCTCCAGGGCCGGAACGTGTGCAAACAAACAGTTATTCTGGCTGTCGCGTGCTACTCGAAACCCAACTGAGATCGTGAATCCAGGCTACTGTTGTCGGGGTTTCTTGATGCGAATTTGATATTGACTAATGTTATGACTTTCACGCCAATTTTGCTGAATGAAAGGCTGCCGCATGCAGACACGAGTCGTCATCAAAATGTGCAGAAAGTTGTAAACTAAAGCGCCACTGCCTGTTACTACGTGGTAGTGGAATCGACTCAGACAGTAAGAAAGTGTATATCATTTCAACCTTCAAATTTCAGTGTACAAAAATAGGCGTTTAAATATGCGTATAACTTTGGTAGATAGATTGGGTCTATGTTGGTTTCAATTTTTGCTGGAAAATCTTTTCTTGCATGATTTCGAAAATATTTAAAAAAATTGATTATCCCCAATGTTGATATGATACGGGAATTTATTTGGAAATTTTATTGATTTTGAATTACTAGTTTGAAGGTATCATCCAAATCCATCCTAGAATGATTCATGTTAATTCAAAATTTCCTCGTGAGACTTGCTTGAAATTTAAGGAAAAAATGTTTTCAAGTTTGAGCGAATCCTATACATTTCTTTTGTAAGCAATGTAAAACAAAGCATTTGGTAGTTGTAAAACGTAATTAAAATCAGATTAGTTCGGACCTTTCCGTTTGCATTTTAATAAGAACCATTAAATTTGTAATAGTTATCCACAATTTCAAAACAGTACTATCAACGTAATACATAAACGATGACCTGACGCATCACTCAAAAATTCTGTTAATTTTTAATTAATGTGGAGTCGAAAACCCGAAACGTATTTATGCATTTATTACATTTCTCATTTTCTGTCTACATTTCCAGCGCCTCTTCACCAAACAACAACCAAGCAAGCACCTGACGCGAGCAGCAAGCATCAACTACACGGTGCTTCTACAGCCTCCATTTTTCGATGGGTTGACACGACTGCTCGGGAGCCGCTTCCTGACGACGGGAAATAAAAGATAGTTTGTACGCGTTAGTTGGATTCTGCCGATTCTCTACATTGCTGGCCACCGTACGGGAGCAACTCTATCTCCCGGAAGTGAATGGGCTAACTTGCGGAGGTGAGTTGAATTGTAGTTTTCCATGAGTCTTTTAAAAAGACAAATGGGTAGGCGTCAGATTACCTTGCGAGAACTCTCCGACAGGACTGTATTCCTTTTTAAAGAATTTTATTTTTAAATAGTCAATTGCATTCATTTTCGTTTATTGCAATTCTATCTGTATCATTCGTCAAATAAAGCCTTTTTATGATTATGGGCTTCAGCGGTCCGAGTAAAATTGTACGGTTTCCAAGCAATGTTTTACTACCTTACGACGTGACCAGTATATATCCGTTTAATCGTAAAAAAAATATTTTCTCAAGTGTCTGACCTTGATTAATATCGGAAAACTTTCCACCGCACATTGCACGTTTGAATGAGGCACTTCAGATTTCTGCACTTTGTCCGTGCCGCAAACAAAACAGATCGGCCGCCGAGAATTTATTACCACCATCAATCGATCAATTAAAATATTTGTTGGTTTGCGCGAGCACGTCGGATAACCTGACGTTGAACGATTTTCCAATTACTCTATTCCGACGGATGGAACTCGAACTGCTGGTAAGGGCCAGCGGCAGCAATAAACATCAGGGAGTTCCTGTTTGCGTAACTAGTGCCTTGCTATTTGTGCTCAATTTTCCAAACACCTACACCATGTGAGAAAATTGACTATAAACAATCGTTTTGCAAATGCCGACATATCATTTCTATTGAAAGTTGAAAGTATTATAACATGCTATATGCAAAGCCTATTTTCTGCGTAATACATCTATGTAGCAGCGGACAGCGAAGTTCGTCAGTGATAACTAATATTTGATAACTGAATTATCCAAGCTCCCCCCCCCCTTTTCCACGCATCATGTTGCGACAAATTTAAAAGTAATCGCTCGCTTCGATTGAAGTGTTTGCCATTGCCATTAAAATTTAAAAAATGCCTGCTATAACACTAGTTTACAGTGATTTGTATCCTAACAATATTTTTATCATTTCCGTAGTAAAATGGCCCGCTGAAAACGAAAATGTGATTGAAAAAATTCTGTATGGAACAGATTTTGAGATACTGCGAAAAAATCCGTTTTTGTATTTTAAAAAATTGGCCCTTCACATCATCACAAATATCTCCAGTTGTACTCTACCAATTTTAATGATTTAAATATCATTTGATCGACAATTACAAGACCTATCAATTATTCCTAGAACATTTTTTGATCACTATTACAATTAGATCTCTATTCAGTAATTAATTAAAAAATAATTGCTATTTCTTGCAAAATTTTGGATTTTTTTTATTTGACGGTAAATTACTCAAAGAAGAACGATTTATTAAATATTTTTTATTCGTAGGTATTGAAATATGATCAATTACGAAAATAATGAGCGGTTGTTCATTGGAATCTAAATAAAAATATAGAAGTTATGAGTATTTTTGTAAAACATAGAAAAAGTCAGTTTTTTAGAGTATTGTGTTTCTCATATAGAAAGGTTATGCAATCGGTCGGAATTTCGACTTTTCAACCGAGGCCCGTAGGGCCGAATATCTTATACCATTCGACTCAGTTCGTCGAGATCGTAAAAGGACTGTATGTGTATGTGTGTGTATGTATGTATGTACATGTGCATGTGACAAACAATTTTCTCAGAGATGGCTGGACCAATTTGTACAAACTTAGTCTCAAATGAAAGGTACTACCTTTCCATCGGTCGTTATTGATTTTTTTTATTGATCCGATTTCCGGTTCCAGAGTTACAGATTGAAGAGTACGATCACACTGCAAATTCATACATACATTGGTACCACCATGATGTCCAAATGATGCAATACATATTAAAATGTGTGCAACATTGCTAGGATTTGCGTGTCTAGATCATTGATGACCACCGAAGTCGCTTTGACCACATTGGCCACCTATTATGGTTCTTAATGCCCCGGGGAACTTACCAAGTCTCTACGTTAATGTCATACCTATTTCTCAGCGAATTCTTTGCCGATTTTTACAAACTTGGTCTCAAAAGAAAGGTACGTTCCCATTGGCTGCTGTTGAATTTCTAAGTGATCTGACTTCCGGTTCCAGAATTACACGGTGATAAGCACGAACACGCAGCAAATCCCAAATTCAACGTATATGGCGATGAATGTAAAAAGGTGATTTTTTTTCCAAAATGTGACCACAACTGCTTGGATTTGTAGCTCTAGGTCACTAGCAATCATTCAAAGTCGGATTTCTTGTGTGTTGTATTCTACTTGTCTGTAACTTCCATTTTTTCGTAAAATTAGCGTAGAACCAGACGTTTGATTAGTTTACAAGTCATCGTTTTCGCTTTCTTTCATTTTTCTAAATCCTAGTATCCCTTGAGTGCAATTGCATTATTGCCGCAACTATCCACATTCATCGAAAAAAGAAAAAAACTACAATACCAAACAACTACCCATTCAACTATAGCTGTGAAGAAATATCATCTGCCAAAACTAGTTGCCTTGACTAAACGATCGATAGGGAAAGATGGAGTAAAACGCACCCCCGGGGCAAAATGCACCTGTTGTTTATAGCGAAAATTGTTGAAAATGTCTAGAAAAGGATAACACCAGCCGGAAGTCCGCCATAATAAACATACTCTGTCAAAGTTTGACAACCGTTTATCAATAGCAGCCTGCTAATTAAACAATAACGTGCTCTTCTCATGTGATTATTGTGATTCGTGCAACAAGGATTTTCCTCTCTTACAAATGTTTTTTACTGTTATTCCCAGTGCATTCCAGTTCTATTTTACCGTTGTTCGTTATTCTGTCGCACTATATATGAAATTAAGTCACTTTTTGCTAAATTTGCTCTTTGCTCCGTCGGGTAAAATATCTTTGCTCCAACGGAGGCAAAATGTCTCTTTTTTGATCTTGATGTTTTTTAATCGAAAACAGAAAAATCGTTCTGGAATCCTAATAATTGCATAACCTAACGCTACTTATTGGCACACTTTTGTGCAATCTCGACAGAAACCAAAACTACTTGCGTGTTCACTGAGTATATTTTTCAGAGTGATTTTGAATGATTTCGAAAAATTGAACGCTTTTCATTTTTTTAAATATTTTGCAAAGCGTTAAGATTGTGATTAGACAGAAAAATGTTGGCTAAACGATGTCATTAACTTACTAACTCCCAATTAATGTTCTATAGCTGAGTTATGATTGTATTTCCTTAGAGGGTGCGTTTTACCCCATCTTCCCCTACACGAGGCCAGTCGGTATGACGAAATGTTTCTGTTTTCAATTAGCACCAATGTATTCGATCTGCCAGCTCGTGACTTGACCCTGCTTTGCAGATTTCGCCGATGCGCAGCAAACTTTTGTAGGACAGGTAAACAGACGCCTAATATGTATTGATTCATGCCAAGCAACGAACGAAGCAAACATCACATGATTATCATTTTTTTTATTAGAAACTGGAAAAAAAAGATCCAACCAATTGTGGAATGACTTGACCAAATTTAGTGGTTTCAATTTATTGTACTCTCGCCATTTACTTTTCTACTTGAGGTAATTTCTGAGCGGAGGGTCTGTTTCTAATGAAAGAAATCTCGAGTACTTTTTCAAATGGACGTAAGTAACAATGAGAGATTCTCTTTGAGGTCTTTCTCTTCTGTTCATTACTCGGCCATTTCAACATTTACTACTCTACTCTTTGCATAATATTGTAGTAAAAACCGTCGGCTTTCGATATGTACTGGAAAATTAGAACAAAATGTTGTAATGACGTCGTAATAAACGAAAGAGAAAGTAAACAAAGAGAGGCTCTCAATGTTACTTACGTCCATTTGAAAAAGTACTCGAGAAATGTCTGTTGGGCATTGTTAGTGAAAGTCTTTTGTAGCCCAGTCAAAAAGGGCAATTTACTGGCTAACGGGAGGCTATTTGCCAACTCGGATGCGCTACTTGCCCTTCAATTTTATTGAAGAAAATTGTATTGTGGTACACTTAAACGGATCGGTTTCCCAATAGAAATTTTTTTTCTTGCAAAATAAACATGTTGACCAAAAAATTGAGTTCTTGGTGTTCCAAATTTTAAACGAAAATTCATTGCAAAGGATTGAAAATTTTTTGATGAAAAAGGAACCGTTCAAGTACACGAGAATGTAAATACAAACAATTAAAAAAAATTGTGAAGATCGAATGTTCGTTTTTCGCTCCTCTTGTTATTGTATTGTCGGTGCCACAGTGGGATGAGCCCGGACTTAAGTTCAAGTATGAAGGTTACGCAATATTCTTGCTAGTATTTTTCTCGTATCAGCTGAGCCATCAGAGCGATTTTTGCGAGATTTTAGGTGATTTAAACGTAAAATGAATTTCTGACAGCTTTTTAAAGAGCATAACTCTAGTGTTTTTTGCATTATTTGACCATAGGAAGTACATCCGGTTATTTTCGTTTTTCAAAGAAGCGATTGATTTTTTGCATTGCATTACTTCACCAAAATTATCCGTGTGATGAAATTGCATTATAAAATTGCCAAAAATAAGTCACTTGGTTTAGTTGTTGTTTAGATAACTGTTTGTCATGAATTTTAACCCTCCGGCACTCGCGCGAATGGCTCCCCGAATGTGTAGCCGCTGGTGCTGGAAGAAGATTTCGCTAGAATTTCGGAAGGTGTTGGACAAAATACAACGGCGTGAGTGCCGGAGGGTTAATTGAATTCGAACTTCTAATGCGATAATAACAACAACGCGCATGCCCGCGATCACTCTATGATCATTCGAAAGCTTTTAATTTACTCTTCAAAATGAGTCTATGCCAATTTTTCGAAAACTTGCCATAAGCAGTCAAAATTTAAAAAAAAAAACTGAACGCATGGTTATTAATGGAAGACGGAACGCATGGAGACGCATGGTTATTAATGATATTGAATTTGAATATTCACTTTATAGTTAGACTAATAACACGAATACATGCACAACTCTTAAATAGCATTGAGAGCACGATTTACGAAGGTTTGACTAGTGATCAAGAGTAAGGAGCCGAGTGGGAAGTATGGTTTTTTAGATGGTAAGAGTATTCAAAATGTTTAAAAATTAGTAAATATTTTGAATCTATTGAAATATGCCATAAAATGTTTCTGGAACTATTTCTTGCTAACTTACGCAGTAACTGTCAAATTGAGTGAACACAGTGGAGTTCTAGTTATTTGGTAAGGCTATTTTGATCAGAATTTGTGTAGCATTGATATATCTTGAAGGTAGGCGATATTATCGCGAAAAAGAGTTTATTTTTATTAAGTAAAGTTAATTTCTATTTTTATGACCAAAATAAAAAATCAGTGCACAAAAATTTCCTTGAACAATTTTTCCAACCTTCGCAACCAAATCATTATTTTTGAACCACCCTAATGTATCTAATTTTTTACACGATTTGGCACACGAAAATTAATATAGGGTTACTGTGCCATAATTCATCTTAGCACCTCCATTCATCTCACCCATTTAAACACATTAGTTAGAACAGTGTCTGCTATCTCTACGCATGCTCAAATGGTAGGATGAATAAGGGTGCGTTGTGTTCGATTTTTCGCTTCGCTTCAACGCGAGTATGTTACATTTTTCGAGCCAGATTTTTTATGCTACTGCTTCTTAGGAATTTAAAAACAATTTCCCCGAAATATATATATTTTTGAGGCACCCTAATGAATAGTAAATGTTTATTTTGAATATGTTTTAATATCAAAATCGATTTAAGCGTACCAAAATTACATAAAACAGTCCTATTTGAACTGATACGGCAAAGATTTGACTTTAGTCCACCTTTTGTTCTAAATCGTACCATTGTGCGATGTGATTAAAACCGAAAGTTTTTTCACGAAATTATTTTGCTGGAAGCTAGGTCAAGAAGTGCGTGTATTCCTTCGGGAGGAAAATAGCGTACCGCTTTTTTTTTATTCATTTCGTTTATTTGATAGGCACAAATGCGTTAGCTTGGCGGTGCCAAATTATTTTGTTTTTACATTTTGGATATCTTAAAACTAGGAGGTTACAATATTGAAGTATTTTTTTTATAAAAGAGAAAAAATTTACAGCAATCTTAAGACTAGAAATAAGATTCGAAATACAAAAGAGGGGGCAAAAGATTTTTTTTATGAAAAATTTTAAAACAAGGAATTCATTTTGATATACAAGAGGGGGAGTAGTTTTTTACGAAATATTTTACAGTTATCTTAAAGCTAACAATATAGTTTGGTACACAAAAGGGGGAACAAATCTTCATGAGAAATTTCACAGATGTCTTGGAACTAGGGATACATTTCTATTTACAAAATGGAGGACAATAGTTTTAACAAAAAGTAAAAATTACAGCTATCTTAAAACTAGGAATACGAAATTCAAATTAGATTTTTTATCGGAAACTTGTGCTTGGTCAATATATTCAGAGGGGGGTTTATTTCCAAAATCAGTGTAGCAGCAGTTGTATCAAGGACAGGGGAGAGAAGGCGTAGATGGTGACCGGGAGAGAAGAGCAAAACTTGCAACTTCCGGGCAAACGGGAGATCAGCGAAACAAATTAGCGCCTCAGTCTAGTAGGTCGGATTGGCGGATGGTATTCCTCGGACCAGCGGGGAATCCTTCAAAAGTCATCGGTCCTCGAGTCGCTCTCGCTTCAGTTTCAGTAGAGGTAAGGGCGAAGGCGGTTACATAGTGGCAGTCTGAAGCTGATCGGTTCCACAAGGCAGGAGGAAACTTCTAAAAACGAGAAATAAAAAAGAGGGGCTAAATTGGGATATTTATCGTTTTTATGAATATATAAATAAGGGACATATAGGGAAGATCGCGATTTGCCAGAATATCACATTGGGTGGTCTACCTCGGGCCCGAAGGGAATCCTTTCACTATGACCTGGCGTCCAAATACCCGGCGCATACCCAGACAACGTGCTCGATGTCATGATAGCCCTCATCACAAGCGCACAGACTACTCTCCGCAAGCCCAATACGCCGCAAGTAGGCATCTAGCGCGTAGTTGGACATAAGTCGGGACATAACACGAATAAAATCCCGACCCACATCCTTCCCCCTGATTCAAGGCTTCGTTGATACCTTTGGGATAATGGAATGTAGCCATCGTCCAAGTTCACCATTGCTTCACGAGGTATGCCAACTGTTGAGTGTCTTCTAAAAAATTAGTTGAAGCAGATTGGTCTTTCGTATATGTCACCATCTATTGCGCCCACCTTTGCTAATGAGTCGGCCTTTCCATTGCCCGGGATAGAGCAATGAGAGGGGACCCAAACAAAGGTAATCTGATAAGATTTTTCAGATAACGTACACAAGGACTCACGTATCTTTCCCAGGAAATATGGGAATCGCTTTTTGGGCTTCATCGCACGAAGAGCCTCGATAGAGCTGAGGCTATCCGAAGTGATGAAGTAGTGATCTGTGGGCAGAGTGTCGATGATCCCAAGGGTGTACTGAATTGCAGCTAACTCTGCGACGTAAACTGAAGCGGGATCATTGAGCTTGGATGAAGTGGTGATAGTATTATTGAAGATACCGAAGCCAGTGGACCCATCGAGATTTGATCCGTCAGTGTAAAACATTTTGTCACAGTCGACTTCTCGGAATTTATTATAAAATATATTGGGGATCGCTACAGCATAGTTCTTTCACATTCACATATTAAACCAAAACAAGTCTCGGTTTCGCTTTGTCTCATCGGCATTACAGAACTTCCACTCCAACAGGACATCACGTTTGACCAGTCGTTTGATTCGTTACACAAATCTTGTTTCAGTTTTGGGATTAAGCCTCAAGTCTGCGCCAAATTATTCCGGCAATAAGCTACTGTCGGTTTCTGAAGAGACGAAGTCGAAACACACCCATGACTTCGTTAAGTTAGGATTAGATGCCCAACCCTGACGACATACTCTTATATAATAAAATGCGTTTGCACTTCACTATAAAAACAATTCTTAGAATTTCGACTATGGCTAGGATTGCTGCAGTGTTCATAACCGTCTAAAGGTATTTAATATGGGATTAAGGTTGTACGCAGAATGGTACAAAAATTTAAAACGAAACATGCAGCTTGGAAAATCAATCAGCAATACTTTCAATATGTTGATTGATTTTCATGAGGTTCTAGCAAACGGTGTGGGAAAAACTGCATTTTTCGCTTTCGATTTTCGTACCATTCTCTGATCAACCTTAATCAGGTTTTAGAGATTTATACTAAACCAGAAGCCTTATTCTCATCAAGTCTTTTCCCAACAAAAACCAAGATTGGATCATGGTTTTCAAAATGGCGACAAACATCAATATTTGGCCTCTAACCGTCAAACCCATTTCAAAAATACCTCTATTGTGTACGTGTGGGCCAAAAGGAATCTTCGTGACCTGTCTCTTCCATTTTTACAAAAATCTTGTTAGTCTTTGCATTCAAAAGGACTAAATGAATGCAAAAACCGTCTTATTGGCAAAATCCGTGCAAAAAATCTTCAACAATTGTCTAAGTCTAAGCTGACCTAGATTTACCACATTGGAAATTGTCCATGTAAACAGGACGATGCGAGTTCAATGTTTGAACCACTATGTCCAAAAGTTCAAAGGTAGATAACGAACATTTTCATAATTAGTAATTAAATGTGCAACACAGTTTTTTTAGCAATCCATCAAATGTTGACGGAACAATGCCGAATTTTGAGAACGTAATTTATTTTATATAAACAGTAAGATTAGAAAGACGAATATGTTACATCCTCTGTGTAGGTCTGTACACTGATTCATTTGAGTACTTCAACATATACCGGCGCCACTCGCTACGTTCTCACTCCACCAGATTGGTGATATCTTTTCCCTTCCTTCCCATCCAAACAACCACCCAGCATTCACATAGTAGCTGATCATTCTCTGGTTGTGTTTGTGGGCAACGTTTCCATCACGCGACTCGCGACTTTTCGGGATCTCTCCTACGGCCATCGCAAGTCAGTTCATTTCCAACCGCGCTAGTGAACAGTTCAGCGAAAACGCGAATCAGCTCAGCTCGCCAATAAGTCCCACCTAATAGCAAACCTTGCGTCATTTGTTTGAGGAACCGTTTCTGTACACCTTTACGACGACGTCGACGACGGGACGGAAGTCGTGTTGTTTGGCTTACAGTGTTGCTTATTTCTGTGCATAAATTTGTGAAAGTTGTCGTCACACGGAGTGTTTTGCTTTCGTAACATTGCGCAAGCGTGCTCGATCAGTTGAAACAAGCGGAGTTCAGGCGCGTCTAACTAGTCTGCATTTGTGATAATTTTGGTGCTTAACGAATATAGCTCGGTGCAAGGTAGTACCGTCAAGGTAGGTTAATACCGTTGCAAATGTGTTATGTGGTTGTTAAGCCTTAGCGCCTACCAGGGAAATCTGCATATAAAGCGATTACTTACCAAATCAAGTTTCCGAGTTTTGATCTTCTAGAACTTAGGATTTATAAACTTAGCCGTTCAGTACATGACTCATAACAAGACTTTCGTGCATATGACACATTATTTGCCTACGCTGTTATCTTAATTAAATAAGTAAGCTAATACGGTGTCCCGTAATAATAGCAGATGCTAATAAGTGTTTATCCTTGGATTTTCATTTTTATTTCCCCACGTAGTTTGAACCTTCAAAGCAAAAAATGTCATCCTTGCACCAATTCGGCGGTGAATCAAGTATTCAAGAACACATTACAATGATACCAATCTAGCTACATCTACCATTTATAATTGTACGAGAATCGAAACCATGTTTTCTGACTCATCGATCTTATCTTCTTCCACAGGAAGCAACTCTGCTTGACGAGTGCAGGTGTGATCTCATCCTCGTGGTCCGGGTGTGATAACTATAGCGAACAACCATCTGTGATTATTCCTGTCTTCCCACGAATCCAGCACCCACGAAGATTCAAAGCTGAAGCCCAAAAAATTGCCATTCTGGTTCCCTCACCGATTTCATCTGATCATCTATTTTGTGTAGCCGGCATCATCAGCTTGCTCCACAGCTTCAAACCGTGTCACTCCGAAACCGCTTACCAATGAGAGTAGCCGGAGGGAGCTCCAGCCCGTACAAATTGGCGTCCAAGGCAGCCCAGAGCGTCGTCGTCTCCTGCGGCTGTGAGGCTGGCCAGCTCGGATTGACCCTACAATTTTGCTATTTTTATTTCGAAATCTCCACAATTCTGCTGCACCTGTTCCACGGCTTGGGCTTGGTAATTGCCGACCTCAACTATTGCCAGGCCTAGCTCCCGCTTCTTCCGACGCGAAACCGGCACACGTAGTGGCCATCATCATCATCATCACCAACGGTTCAGTGCAAATTTTTGAATCCGTCCTCTCGAATCTAAGTGATAGTAGAAAGAAGAAAAATCAAGTGCAAGTGTGTGCCATTTAGCTCAATCGTGTTTATCAAGTGCAGTTCGGAAAGGGAAAGGCCGCACGCCTCATTGTGTTCAATAATCAAGCCAAAGCCAAAATAGGAACCATGTTGAAGGTAGTCGGTGCATCCTGGTACAAAACACGGATAAGTACCTACATCTTAGGCGGTGCCTTCATGCTCGCGTTCGGAGCGTTCTTTATTGCGGAGATGGAGAGGTGAGTTTGAATTGTATTCTACACTGTTCAATAGAAATCGGTAAATTCCTGATGGAAAAATTGAAACAGAAAGCACTCATCTTTTGTAACGGAAAGTTAAGTGCGATATGAAAATTACATGACTTAAATTGCATAGCTGTAAATTATATAAATTTAGGCAATTTAAATCCAGATAATTGCATAATGTAAGACGGTTTTAATGTGACGTCTCCAATGATAACAAACTTGCTTGAACTGGTAGAAATGATTTTTATCAAACATTATGGAAAAGAGGACAAAATTAAACCATCAAAGCCCATTTGATAGCGAACAGTCTGATTAGAGCAGTAGGTATAGCAAAAATATCAGGACTCCTAACTTAGGGATAACAGACATCCTGGTTCCCCATATCCTGATGTCCAGTGAACTCGAAGAAAACCGTTTGATTAATCCTGGTTTTTCTCCTCTAACAATAAACATGGATCATTCTTAGTAATTTATTCATAGACACATTACTGTCAGCGACATACATGATTCGTGGCAGCTATTTAGCCTTTTATGTAGTGAACATCGGAATCTGGGACGCTCCTTCGGGTTCTCTCAAACAACAGCTATCGAGGGAATTCTCAGCGCAACTCAACTCTGTTCATATTCATAATATTAGAAGCGGCATTCCTTCCGTGACAGAGGCTACTGGCTGGGTAACCTTTTTACCTGATGATGTTGAAAACTATGTAATGGATTTGATTACAGTAGATTGACGACTTTTTTGTAGCATTTTCCGTAGTGGTCTGAGAACTGATAACGACTATTTCGTATTGTAGGCTCAGTTATCGGAATTTCGTATATGATGAAACTGTGTAACTATGACTTTCCTAAGCTTGAGCTCCATCCTCACCTTCCACCTCGCGGCAATATGTATAATTAACGGTTACTGTGTTGAACTGAAGTCTATTGCTATTTTGTAGTAGAGTCTTACTCATCTCGACCAACGACAGATAGAGGATCACCAGAACCACAATTGAAGTAACAGTGCCTTATCTCACACATCAGATCGTGGCGACTAATATTTATCAATTTATTTGCCAATCGAGCTGGATTTGGTAGAGGTAGAAAGCTCGTGCCTATAACTGCTTCTTGGGAGGAGTTCAATAGATTTGTTATGGAATGTGCGTTCGACTTCGTCTCACCAGAATCTGACACTAAGTTAGTGACAGGACTAAGCTAGCGCTGGACTGAGTTCAACATAATTTCAGTAGACGAATTTACGGTATAAATTATTTGTACTTTGTAGGCAAAAGGGAGGCCGATTAAATTTTGTTTTAGTTCCAAAAAACTCGCGAATAAATCGTCGTTCTTTTGAAATATTGATTATCTGCATCTGCACATTATCTATTACCACGTTTCTATGAATAGATCTAAGACTGCTTGTGAGAAAATTCCGTTTGCTCGCTCCATTTTCTATCAACTCACTTCCTCGCTCTCGTTCCGTAGTATCTTTTCGAGAGCGCAGTGTGTCTAGCGCTCTTAGCAATCTAACGGCATGCTAACTGATACTTAAAATAATACCATGAATGTTAAAAAGGTGCTTACTTAATGTAATGCCAACGGTTTCCACCTCTGGAGAGTCGTTGACCCGGAGATTTTTACTGACCTGACGGTGGAGGACTTTAAGCTAAAGCGGCTAAAGCTGAACGCACAAAAGGCGACAGGACATACCCCACGAAACATATTCACTATGGATTTTGTTCTACCTATTTTTTTTGACGTGTGTCCTATCACCTCGTGTGCGTTCAGAGTCAGCCGCTTTTTATTACCTCATGTGCAAAAAAAGAGAAAGGCATATACGTTGTAATTCCTTTTGTAATTTTTCATGAAATTTAGTCCTGTTTGATTAGAAAATTGCCTCACAATCGCCGTAGAGTGATCTCGTCTATACCGTCAAAATAAAGCTGTAAATTTCTCATGTTTGTAGACGGTTTTGTCGGTTTTATTAGGTGTAGAATTTCTCTTCCCCGGCTAAGTGAAAAGAATACAAAAGCACCAGCCACTCTCCCTGTGGAGAATAAGTCAAACGAGCATTGCTCTGATCCTCAACTAATAGGAGAGGAAGAAACACTCTGTGGTCTCGATAATTCGTCACCAGAAGTTCCAACAAAGGGGCAAAACTTGGCTTCATAGCCAACAGTTGGGGGTCACTGCAGGATCAGCAACAACACTGCTGCAAGAACTCGTTTTATGTTGACATAGCCAATTAGATTAGAACAAACTGAATCAAGGGATGGCGATCCCTTGATGCAGCTGCACATAGGCTCCACCAACAACGAAGTGATTTCGTAAAATTACAGGAAAATAACTTTTGAGCGACTTAGTGTAAGCAAATTTTAATTGTGGCATATAGCGAAATATCATTTTCCTTAAACTATAATAAAATTGATTTATTTTACATTTTCGTTGTTTCGCGCACGAAATCAAAAATATTACTTTTTAAATATTTTGCAAAGAATCAATTACATTCAAAAAAGTTGAAATTATCAATCATTCCACCAAACCCGGAGAAATTGACCGGAGATCGCACCCGGAAACCAGAGGCTCCGGGTCAAACCCGGAGGGGTGGAAACTCTAAATGTCATTTACTCAGGTCCACGGTCCCCCTTATTCTATGCGGCGTGTAACATGAGCCGACCAATCTCACCTCACTCCATATAACATGTCCCACCCGATTCTTAAGTTTCCCTTCGGGTGACATGAGATGCCCATTTAACCCTAGAACGTTGCACTGGGGTAAAAATGTACCCCACGGCTTCTTTGGAACCGTGTGAAGACGAGAATTCGGCATTGACCGACCTGGGAGAGTAAGAGTAGTTTCTAGTAAGAGAAGGAAAAGATGGTATAGCCAGTTTGCTTGTAGCCTTTGTGGAAGCAGGTGTCAAAGTTAGCGTGGGGTACATTTGTACCCCAGTGTACGGTTGCCGTTAGTATTATGTCAGGTTTCGTTCTGTCAGTGAAAATGTGTCTCGTGACAATACCAGTTTAAATACTAGTTGTTTTACTACGTAAGTAACAATTAGTATTATACAATCGTTTTTAATCATTTATTCAATTAATTTAATTTAATTTTGAAGCGGAACAAAAAATCGTTCTCATTTTTGCTGATTTTTATTGTTTTATTGTTTATTTTTTATAGTTTTTCAAAGCAATGGCTCGCAAGTATAATTTGCGCACAGTAGCTGCTGTAACAGTAACGTTGCCTGTTACCAATGTATTACTGGTCAGAAATATTTTTTCATTTCAATTTCCACCCGATTTTGTGGTATTTTCCAAAACACGATTTTTAAATTTTCACTCTTCAAAATATTTGAACATTTTCAAAAATATTGAAATTCCATTTCAAACCGTTTCAAGACCATTCTTTCAACTTTAAGAATCATTTGATTTTTTTCAAATCGGTTGAAAATTCGCAAAGTTATAGTAATTTTTGTGAAAAAAGTCAAAACCATGATTTTTTCACTTTTTATTTTGTTCAAACCAATTTATGTATCATTGATTCAATAAATTCCTTACTTTCACATACACAGCTATTTTCGCAATTAAGAATCGAAGAAAATGATGTATTATACAAATCTTTCGTTTGCATTTTTACCTGTGAAAATTGCGATCAAACGCGTGGGGTACATTTATACCCCAGTGCAACGTTCTAGGGTGGACAACGCAAGTGCAACGTTCTAGGGTTAACGACAATGTGGACTCTCACCTCACCCAAGTCGACTTTCAGAACCGGTGAGAAAAGCTACATAAAGTGAAGTGAGATTTGTCGTCTCACGTCACATGTAGCGCAGAATAAGGGAGCTGCTCCCTAGTACACAATGTCTTTTACAAGGCGAACAGAAAATTATTGCAGCACTGTTACTTCATTTTCAAGCATTTATCGGATGAAAATCAAATCGGTAGGGAGCTTTGTACATTTATTTGACAAAATTGGCATATGAGCGACTGAAAATAAAAGATTCAATCACAGAACATACCTCGCAAGACTCAATTGAAATATATTAGATAATAATAATCGAATAGAAACTTCAAGCGTAAAAATCGGACTGTCCGAGGGACACGTCTTTAAAAAAAAAACCTTCTATGTTGAAATCGAAAAAAACGCATCCTGCTCTTAGTTTAACCGACGCTTAATCTTGAATATAACGATGGATGTTTGTTTTTCTGCGATTCAATTATTTATTTTTAACCTGTTTTCAAACTTCATACGAAGCATGTTCTGTCATTGCGATTTTTATTTTCTGTCGCTCATATATTAGATCGATCATAGGAAGTTATACGGTAAAATTCTTGAAAATTTCTCCTACCCCATTCTAAACGAACTTGTACTGCTTATACCGGTAGCCAGAGCAGAGTTAAATCGGAACGTAATTTTCCATTCAAAACAGTAGTTCTCCCAGGTATCACTCTGGAGCTGCTAACTATAGTAGCACTGTAAATCCTGCATCTCGCGATAGGCCCCAACGAACGTGGTATCATTGTTCCAGTGAACATTGATAACACGAGATACGAACTGTTGTTTGATTGTGTATATTCACGCGGCGGACAATAATTCGGGAACGTTCTCGAAGTGACTTCATTGCCAGATCAAAATTATTTCTAACATTTCTATTTCGGATTTAGTTGATTATACCTATCGTAAAATTTCAATTATTAACAAATTTTGTTATATGCAAGATGATAATAATTTTTCATCTTTTGAGATGCCAAACTAGATGTGGAATAAGTATGAGGTTTTTTGATAGTGCTGGCTGACCAAATAAAAAAGAAATAAAAATTACCAACAATCCTTAAATACCTTTGGCCATTTCTGACCTCCATTTAAAAAGGTCATGTCAAACATATCCGTTGAATACGATATTTACTTGTGGATTACTGGCATCCGGGTGTATTTCAACAATTTAATTGCATACCTTCATCCGTCGGTAGGTGAAAGAAACGTTTGAAATATCCTATGCTGTACTTTATGATGAACTAGTTCAATTCAACAATGAGATCAGTTGACTTCCAGTCGTTTGTGGCCTAGCTGAAACGGTAGTGTAAAGGCATATATGATTGTGTCCGAACTGAAACAAACGCTACAACCGAGTTACGTTAAGCCGAAGAATAAGCCGGAATGCTGGCTGCTTCTAATACTTATTCCGGCTCCAGTGACACAACCGATTCTAGTTAGAATCGGTTGTGTCACTGGAGCCGGAATACTAGTTAGAAACAGGCAGAATTTTTGCTGAACTTTACTGGGAAGCTGAGACAAGCGGTTCAAACTTTAACTCAGGTAAGCTTTTCATGTTTTGTGCTAGACTGAAACGTTCGTGCCCAGACTGAAACTGACAGCATCAAAACAACAGCGCTAGATTGTTGTTGTCACCATTCCTGATTCTGCCGTTGGCTTCGATCATACCTTGTTCACCGTAATGTCGTTGGTCAAATTGGTGACAATGAATCTGAGTCCTTTTCCAACCATTCTGGAGTTCCTCCAGGTAGTACGCTTGGTCCGCTACTGTTTTCACTGTTCGTGAATGATGTGGTTTTCGTCTTAATGCGTGGAGAGGAAACTGTTCTTCGCCGACGACTTGAAAATATTTCTAGTTATAAGGAAAGAAAGCGATTGCCGTGAGCTACAGTATCTCGTTGATACCTTTTATAGTTGATGTAAAAGAAACATGATGGTTCTTAGTGTTGCTAAATGCTTTGTTATCAGCTTTCATCAAACGAAGAACATGTTTACTTTCAACTACAACATCGCAGGAAATCAGCTGCCATTCGTTGATCATGTAAAAGATTTGGGCATCATCCTTGATGAAAGGCTAACGTACACCCATCACTTCTCAGCGATCATTAACAAAGCTAATCGTCTACTAGGTTTTCTGTTCAAAATATCCAACGAATTCCGGGACTCTTTGCCCTTCAAAGCGTTGTATTGTTCACTGGTACGCTCACAGTTGGAATTCGCAAACGTCGTCTGGTGCCCCTACCATGCAACTTGGAGCCAATGAATTGAAGCCGTCAAGCGCAGATTCATAAAATATGCGTTACGTCAATTGCCTTGGAATGATTCGCTGAACTTGTCACCATACGAAAACCGTTGTCGATTACTAGGACTGCACACTTTAGAAGATCGTAGACACGCGTCGCAAGCTACCTTCGTATCTAAGCTTCTTCTCGCCGAATATGATGTTCCCGATCTCCTATCACAAATTACACTCTACGCGCCAACCCGTGTCCTTCGTCCTCGAACACTGCTGCAGACTGAAATGCGTAAAACTAACTACGCTGCCAACAGCCCGATACTAGCAATGGTCCGTCGCTTTAACGATTTTACCGACATCTTCGACTTCGTCATTAGTTCTGAACAGTTTCGAAAAACGTTTGTTTTCACTTTAGGTTAATTATTTGTAATTTAGTTCATTAAGACTCATTGTCAGTTGGACGTAAATTGTTAAATACATAAATACATAAATACATAAATACATAAATACATAAATACATAAATACATAAATACATAAATACATAAATACATAAATACATAAATACATAAATACATAAATACATAAATACATAAATACATAAATACATAAATACATAAATACATAAATACATAAATACATAAATACATAAATACATAAATACATAAATACATAAATACATAAATACATAAATACATAAATACATAAATACATAAATACATAAATACATAAATACATAAATACATAAATACATAAATACATAAATACATAAATACATAAATACATAAATACATAAATACATAAATACATAAATACATAAATACATAAATACATAAATACATAAATACATAAATACATAAACAACTTAGTTCGCCCAAATATCAACTAGATTAAATTAGAAAATCAATTTTTTGGTTAAAATTGTGATGAATGGGTTTTCCGTGCAATAAGCTTTTTGTTTCAACTATGACTTTAATAGATCTAGTTAAATAAATCATTCACATAGTTGAAACCGCTTAAGCTATTTCAACTTTCAATCCACAAGGGTTTCGAATCTGTAATGTTTTTAGTTGATCCAGCTCAATTTAATAATTAAACTATTGAAACAATTAAAGTTGCTTGGATTATTAATTAACAGGCTTTTTGATTCAACTTTAGTACACATAGTTGAAACAGCTAAAGCTACTTTGAATTTTAATTGGTAACCTATTGGAATCAACAATGAATTTAGTTGATCCAACTAAATTTTAACAAATCGATTTCAGAAATACAACTAACAATTTAGTTGTTATGCGATCAAGAGCGTTTCCATGTGTATAAATTAATATAAAAAGTTGCAACACGTTTGAAATTCCAATGTTAGAAAAAAGACTGCTGGGTTTTTTTAACTAGCTGTTTTGTAAAGTCTGTATAAATCTGTTATGTTTTGGAAATCTGTATTAAATCTGTATTCTTTCTCAGATCTCTATTAACCCTTAAAACCGTATAATACAGATAAATAAAATCCCGGGCTATGGCTAAGTGCCAATCGTTCATTATGCCTAATGTATCTATGAATAACCTCATTACGGCTGAAGCATTCTCGCCTAATATCATCATCCGTAGTGCCGTTGTAGACTTCAAAAACTGGAAAATCCTATCTTCGACTGAAGAGATGGAGGGCTTGTTGTAGGATAAAATGAATGCCCACTTACAAAATGCGATACTGTTATAGAAATCAGCAATAGTAGCGAAAATATATAAAACTAAAATAGTGTGACAATAAGAGGGTAAATATTCCACTATATTCTGAAGATGAAGCAGTCGACGAACGGTTGTAGGATCCGCACTATTTGTAAATTCGTGTCGCAATACGGATAGGTGTACTTCTATCCAGTTCGTAATACGTTTAATGGCCTTTTTTGACAATAATCGTTTACGACAACCGCCCAGTGAGATTATGTCATCCTACGTTAGTCCAATGCGTTGGATGTTTATTCAATGAACGCCCAATATCTTCAACTGGGCGTTGCTGTCGTATTACGAACTGAACAATTTTGACCGCCATTATGGCACGAAAAAAGCTGGATAGTGATGATACTAATCGATTTCGCCACCTCCAAGAACATGGCCATAAGGAGCACCTTCTTCCAGCACCGCCTCCTGCACCGATACACCTGGAGATCACCGTAACAAACAGAGACGCCATATGATCATGTTCTGATTGATGGACGGCACTTCTCGAACATTATCGACGTAAGGACCTATCGGGGCGCTAACATCGACTCGGACCACTATCTGGTGATGGTTAAACTGCGCCCAAAACTATCCGTAGTGAACAGTGTAAGATACCGGCGCCCGCCGCGTTATAACCTAGACCGACTGAGGGAAACCAACGCCGCGACAACGAACGCGCAGCATCTTGAAGCAGTGCTGCTACTGGAGGAGGAGCTCATCGATGCTCCCTTTGAGGACTGCTGGACCATGACTAAAGCAGCCATAAGCAGCACTGGGGAGAGCGTCCTGGGTTACGAACAGAGGAGTTGACGGAGCGATTGGTTCGATGGCGAGTGCCAAGAGATATTGGACGAGAAGAATGTAGCACGCGCAGCGATGTTGCTTCAAGCCACTCGTCAGAACGTGGAGTCATATCGACGGAAGCGAAAACAGCAGATTCGTCTTTTTCAGTACAAAAAGCGCCGCCTGGAAGAGTCTGAGAGAGAGGGGATGGAGCTGCTGTATCGCTCTCGGGAAACGCGGGCGTTCTTCAAGAAGCCAAATGACTCTCGCAACGGTTTTGTGCCGCGGGCCGAAATGTGTAGAGACAAGGAAGGTGGCATTTTGACGGACGAACGTGAGGTGGTCGAAATGTGGAGGCAGTACTTCAATGAATATCTGAATGGTGCGCAGGTGGACAATCGAGCGTTCGAGGAGGACGATTATGTCAGTGTCGCAGCCGACGGGGATGTGCCGGCGCCCACTATGAATGAGGTTAACGAGGCTATTCAACAGCTCAAGAACAACAAGGCAGCTGGTAAGGATGGTCTAGGAGCGGAACTCTTCAAGGTGGGTCCGGAGAAACTGACGGAAAGCATGCACCGAATAATCGAAAGAATCTGGGACAGAGAACATCTACCGGAGGAGTGGAAGGAAGGGGTCATTACCCCAATATACAAGAAAGGCGACAAATTGGACAGTGAAAACTACAGAGCGATCACCGTGACAAATGCCGCTTACAAAGTGCTATCCCAGATTCTGTTCCGGCGCCTATCACCGCTGGTAAATGGATTTGTCGGGAGTTATCAGGCCGGTTTCATCAACGGCAGATCAACAAACGACCAAATCTTTACTATACGGCGAATCCTCCAAAAATGCCGTGAATACCAGGTTCCGACACAGCACCTGTTCATCGACTTTAAAGCCGCATATGACACGGTGGACCGTGTAGAGATATGGAAAATGATGGACGAGAACGGCTTCACTGGGAAGCTGACAAGACTGATTAAGACTACGATGGATGGTGTAAAGTGTTGTGTCAAAATTTCGGACGGCCTCTCGGGTCCGTTTAAAAACGCAGGGGATTAAGACAAGGCGATGGGTTGTCCTGCCTGCTTTTCAATATAGCGCTAGAAGGTGTAATGCGAAGAGCGGGGTTCAACATGCGGGGAACGATTTTCACGAGGTCCGGACAGTTCGTGTGCTTCGTGGACATAATCGGTAGAAACAAGGAGACGGTAGCAGATCTGTATACCCGAATGAAGCGCGAAGCAGCACGAGTAGGACTGAAGATAAATGTGTCTAAGACGAAGTACATGTTGGCTGGCGGAACCGATCGCGATAGGGAACGCTTGGGCAGTAGTATTACGATCGACGGCGACGAGTTCGAGGTGGTTGACGAGTTCATCTATCTAGGCTCATTGGTGACTGCGGACAATAACACCAGCTGGGAGATCAGAAGGCGTATTATCTCTGGAAGTCGTGCTTACTATGGGGTCCACAAAACTTTGAGATCCAGGAAGCTTCACCACCGCACGAAATGCGCCATGCACAACACACTGATTAGACCGGTGGTTCTCTACGGGCACGAAACGTGGACAATGCTCGAGGAGGATCTGCAAGCACTCGAAGTCTTCGAAGGAAGGGTGCTAACGATCTTCGGTGGTGTGCAGGAGGATGGCGTGTGGAGGAGAAAGATGAACCACGAACTTGCGCGACTCTATGGTGTGCCAAGTAGCCGGAAAGTAGCTCAAGCTGGAAGGGTACGGTGGGCGGGGCATATTGTGAAGATGCCGGACAACAACCCCACCAAGTTGGTTTTCACCTCCAACCCGGCAGGTACAAGACGGAGAGGAGCGCAGCGTTCCCAATGACTAGTCCAAGTGGAGCAGAACCTGGCGAGTATCGTGCACCTGAGAGGTTGGAGACAAGCAGCAACTGACCGAGTGACGTGGCGGAATATTGTGGAACAGACCAAATCATGATAATATGATGTATAATCAGGAAATATAATATAATATAGTGATGATACTTTTATCCTATGCTATAACTACGGTGTTCAAGTGTTCCTTCCTTCGTCATCCTACATGGTACTACAGTGAAAACCCGTTTTTATCAGCCCCTAATTTTGCCAGCCTTTCGACCCGATTCCGTTAACCAGCCAGGTTTATGAGGCTATGTATACGGAATAATGTTGAATATTTTAACAGCTTCGGTTTACAAAAGAAAATAAATAGATATGTTTTGTCATTGCCTCCATTTTGTCAACAAAAGATAAAGGGGCTGATAAAAACGGGTCTTTAGTGTATTATGCTTTTACCATGCTGTGTACTTATGACAATCTGTTTTCCTCGTGCCAGTACTCTAATCAGTATGCACATACGGAAAATCCTGTACAAGCACCCAAGAGAAAAATCGTTCTATATAGCAAATAAAAATTCTGAGATTTCGGCATCTCCAGTTGATTCCCAAACTTTTGTCCACCCAGAAAGGTATGGTAAACCATCTGTAAATGCAAAATTGACGACTACATCCAGCGCTTTTGAACAAATTACAAACACCGAAGGAACAGGAAATAAGAAGACATTTTAAAGATATGTCTCTGGTTTCCATTCCATATATTTTAATCGTTAATTTTTTCGGTTTGTTTTTCTATTACACTGTTTTCTTAGAAATTGGGTCGTCAAACGGTGGGATAACTAAGTTCTCACAAGCTTCCTATCTCATGCCTCCACGCGAGTCTAAGTCCTTAGACCGGCGACGACTGGTTGCTATCAGCCTTCTGCCGATAGTAGGGAATTAGAGGGTGTGAACAGATCTAGTCGAGATAACATTACCGTTAAAAATGAGTAGTTGATCGGAAATCAACCCCAATAAGACTTTAATCTGACTAGTATCGATGATCACGGGTCAATACATACTGAAAATTCGCCGCGTCTGTTTTTAGTCAATTTCAAGTTCCGTTATTACTAATAAGCTCGTGCATCAGGTTAACAATCCTTTATATTTCCCTTAAATGCTCGTTATTATCGCTCGTATAGGATCTCGCGCTATCATAACTCTTTGCCTGTATAATGTGTTATCACTCGGTAGTTTTAAACTTAATAAATATATCGTAGAGCAGAAGTAGAGAAATCTATCTAAATGGGTCATTCCACGCGAAGTGATCAAAAAAAGATGCAAACTTGAAATCGACCTTCACGGATTTGAACAAAATTTGGAGGAATTGTTCATCTAGGGCCAATATATAAAAACCCAAATTTTTGTGTCAATTGAACCACCCCTCGGGTCATGGGAGCTCCTCCCGTTTTGGAAAATTGCCAAAACCCTTGATTTTCTTTTGATTATATCTCCGGTTCTATTTACTCTAGAATCAAACCACAAGATGGCTTTTGAAGAAAATTGTTCAAGGAGTCTAGAAAAAATATTATTTTTTGCCGGCAGTGTTGCCAACTATGCAATTTTTTCAGTTAAATATTAAAAGTAAATTTTTCTCTCAAGACGTATATTTTAATTTTGAAAATTTTAATACCATCGCGTTCCTCAGACATTTTTACATAAAAACACTTATCATCCCAATATAATATGAGCGCATCCTGACATATACTGTTTTGAAGGGAAAAACTCCGATTTTCTCATATAAAAATCCATTTTTGTTGGCCAAAATTGAGAAAATCTTCAAACTGTCATAAAAATCGACCCTGATCTGCTAGAAGCAAACCAAATACGTAGTTTTTCATCATTTCTCGTCTACTTCACGAAAAATTATGTTTGAACTCAGAATACTCAAGTTGGTTTTTTAGTGTTGTGCGCTTGCGATTTGATATGGGAAATTGCGGTTTTTTTCCTTCGAAACGGTGTATCTCAGGATGCGCTCATATTATATTGGGATGATAAGTGTTTTTTTATGTAAAAATGTCTGAGGAACGCGATGGCATTAAAATTTTCAAAATTAAAATATACGTATTGAGAGAAAAATTAACTTTTAATATTTAACTGAAAAAATTGCATAGTTGGCAACACTGTCGGTAAAAAAATAATATTTTTTATAGACTCCTTGAACAATTTTCTTCAAAAGCCATCTTGTGATTTGATTCTAGAGTAAATAGAACCGGAGATATAATCAAAAGAAAATCAAGGGTTTTGGCAATTTGCCAAAACGGGGTGTGCTCCCATGACCCAAGGGGTGGTTCAATTGTCACAAAAATTTGGGTTTTTGTATGTTGGTCCTAGATGAACAATTCCTCTAAATTTTGTTCAAATCCGTAAAGGTCGATTACACGTGCCTTGATCACTTCGCATGGAATAACCCAAATAGTGTTGCAATAAATAGTGACACGGCCCATTACGCAAATAATATTAACTTTCCGGCTGAATTGAAGCTTTTAGGCCTGTTCCTTCCATTTTGCTCCAAGTTCTAGAACCCCTGATTCTACCTGATGAGTTGCACCACATTTAAGGCACTTTAAAGGCTTAGATTGTAAAAAACTTGTTACCTTTCGAATAATATCTTTAATAACATGCCTTTACCCCTTTTTCAGGCCCGTCTACGACGGAACGTACTGCGCCACGGCTTACTGGGCCGGCAACTCGGGCTTCCGAGTGGAGTTTTGGGGTCAACGAAACGATCTGGAGGTGGTCCCGAAAGGAGCGGTGCGCGGCTGCTATCGGAACAGCCTGCTAGAAAATGGCTGGTCCCAGCTGGAGTTAGAATCTCAGCCCGAGTATCCTGACAAAATTCAAGCATTCGCTGCCGGCATGTTGGAGGGAGCGCTCAGCTGGCATACTATCTATCTTCACTGGACGAAGTGAGTAAATTCCAGTATTTTTGCTTGTGAATACGCGCGTTCTTTATCACAAGTCTGCGGAATCGTGACTACATATGAGTTGGTAATGTTCATATTTGGCTGATTTCTAGAAAGAATTATTTAGATTAGATAAGAGATGTCCAAAGCGTATATGGTTGTAGCTCTAATTGTTAATGCGAAAAACCCTATTCTTATGATCGCCCTACCCATATGAAGCCATTACAGCCTCTTTTTTCTTTATTCAAATCATTGGTTTAAATGGTAGGGTAAAAATTAGCACACTCGAATCAAATTTTTATTAAGTTCAAACACGAGTAGTTTACTGCTTTCATACCACTTCCACTTTTATACTGTTTCATAGAAACGAACCTGTAATATCGATATCAACTTATTGGCATTGAATCAATTAAACATCGAATATTGAACTAAAAAATACGACTTTCTCTGATACAACCAAAATAGACTTATTACCCTATCCGCCCAATTTTCCATTACTTAAATCATAATAAATTCCATTTTTCAGCGAAACTCAATCCAACAAACCTACAGTAACTAAACTATTCATTGTCTTCTTCTCCCATCCAGCACCATCAACGCGGAATGCACTCGGGACGATCAGTCGGAGGAGTTCTGCGACTGGCTGCGTCGTATCGTCACCACAAATATGGAAACTGTCAAAAAGATGGCGGACATGAAGGGCAAGCATGACCACTACTGGTACCAGATTGGCCTGTTCTATGATCAGCTCGACGGGCTGGAGTTTGGCTTCCGCAAGGGCGTTCGTCGGTCGCGCATGGAGTACGAGATACCGATGGAGGACTTCCTGTTGATGAACAGTGCGGTCGATATACGGGATCTGAAAGCGTACTACATGAACTTTTTGGATGGAGAAAGTGGCATGGAAGTGGAACCGAACAAAGGGATTCTGTTGTTGAAGATTTTGGAGAACAGTGGCGGACTGGTGAAGATTTTGTTGGGTCACGCAAGTGATGGCAGCTACGCGTCGATGCTAAGAGTGGTAAAGAAGTATACGTTTAACTATCATTTCTCATCCGAAGCTACCGTTGACCGGGTGGTTCCGAGTACAAACATCGTGTTCACCGGTTATCCAGCTGCATTGTCATCGATGGATGATTTCTATATGCTCTCTGGAAAGCGACACAAAATGGTGGCAGCCGGAATTAAGATAGAAAATGACAATTTGAATCTCTGGACTAAGATCGATCTGGTGCGATCGGTTCCTCTGGGTCCACGAGTGATGGCTGCTAACCGGTTGGCACACAGTGGCCGCGTTTGGTCGAAGTATTTCGCACGGAGTCCATCAACCGGTGCTAAACAGTGGCTAATTATGGATATGAAGCGGCTGAACCATAGAACTAACATTACCGATGATTCGGCTGAAACGGAAGAAACTCTTATGAACCAGATCGAAATGATTGAGTACGATGGGCAACGAACGGAAACGAAGCATATGGAAGACTATGTGGATGTTGATTTTGAAGAGCGTGTGCGAAAAGTTACCTCCATTGGGAAAATTAGCGACGGTGGCTTATTTTGGGTCGTAGATCAGCTTCCTGGTCGGCTGCACGCAGAGGATATGACAGAGAAAATCATCGAGGATGGTTACTGGCTTGGGAACGGTGTGCCCATTTTTAAGGTGAGTTTGAACAGATTTTTTTCTTTCTAATACCAATGTAAAATTAAAAGAAATATCAATTGAATTTTTGTTCAAACCAATGCATCAGAATTGGATTTGGTAAGAATATCTACCTATTTTCCAACATTTGGTAATCTATCGACTATGGTACATAATTCTTTTTATTCTTCTTTACACAGGAACTAGCCGACATCGGACATGTAAAAACAAACAGCACCAATACGCAACAGAAACATTCCGCACAAGATAAAATTCTCAACAACATCACCGACCTGGATGGGATAGCCAAATTCATCCGCCAAAGCGCCTACCGTGGTGACCTGGACCAGCAGAACCCGACGGCATTCGGTAACATCGACATGAAGCTGTTCTCCGAAACCAATGCTAGTAATGGAACGGTGATATTCCAAGCATACTCCGGTCCCCTGTTTGAACCGATCACTGACGGTCAGGCGTTCAAGCGTAGTGTCGAATCGGTGGACGTAGGCAATGATGAAGAGGCAGGTCCTTCAATGGGCGCGAAGCCGAAGCGTATGAAACCATTCGATTGGAATGCTGCCGATGACCTGGAAGCGCGCCACCAGGGGCAACCCGCGGTTTGGGACTTTGCTCGTGAAACGCCTCACTGGGCATGGTTATGATGTGATACGGATGAGAGCTTAAAATGTTCTGTCTTAAAGTGCTTATATTTATACAATAATTTTTTGAATGGCCATATTTCAAAAACTTACAACATTTTAAAACTTACAAAACAAACTAGATGCAATATATTTCAGACAATCTATTGAGGGACCCCACTTTTGACGATATTTTAATAAAAAATAGCAAAATGTTTTATTGAACCGAAAGTCTATGAATGTATAATGTTCCGAAAACCAAAAGTACAATCCAAAGAGCCTGCATCGGAAGTTTTTCCGTTCGGTTTCAGTTACAGAAGCGGATCTTTTTGGGTTACTAACAGAAATCAGATCAGAGCAGACATGACTGAAGAACCGAAAAACACTTAATATCCTCGATGAGATAAGCTATTCACGCAGTCGATCAGAATTGACAATGTTCCGTAAAACCCCCTCATACTAGATTGTAAAATTTGGCGTAAAGGTTATGTAATGCGGACTGAGGCAATTTGATATAAGAATCGATTAAAAAGTTTTCTCCTTCAAAGTACACAAAACCTTCAGGGTAAGAACTTGCCAAAGGGAAATATTTCGCACGGTATAAAATCTACTATACATTGCATTGAAACGAAAAAATACGATAAAAACTACTCTTTAGTTTGTAAAAACGGGACAGTACTGGGATTCACGCTGCTCGTTAATTTAACCGGTTCAAACATTGAAAAAACCCAGGCCGCATCATACGCTTACAATTATTTAGTAAATAAAAATTATTAATTAATGTTTATTCCGCGAAAACTATATTGGCTTTTCAGGTAGATTACATCTAACAATTACATTTGATTATTCACACTTTGAGGGTTTTCCATAAGACGCGGAAGACCAGTCTTATAGATTAGAAGCAAGCTCGTAAGGTCTGTTCGTGATCAACCTAACACCTACTAATCTGTGCAACAAAAAAATAACTCATTGTTTTATTGTATTTTTTTATTTTAAATCTGGCGAAAAATACTAGCGAACAGTGAGAGCCACATACCTATGCTTCTTCTTTCACTCTTCAAAGCAAATATCCTTGTGCACAGTTAAGGTTGTTACGAAACTTATACTTTTTGTACCGCAACTGCAAATGGCCTACCACACCAAATATTTTTGCGGAACCTTTGACTAACTTTTTGTACAGTTATACTCATCGACCCCATTTCCCTGCATGTACGTGTAAAACTTTGAATCCGATAACTGCTTGAATTCTTCAACAACAGTATGAAAATACTGGCAGGTTCAATGTTTATTTAATCACTTCTTCAAATGCCGATTTAAACAATAGGGCATTCACAAACATTACTGGACTTTCTGAAATGATGGCTTTCAAATTAAAAGTTTTTATTTTATTTTTATGACTTGATTTCATTAATGTTTGAATTTTTTTAAAGTTTATTCATTTTATGAATTTAATAATTATATTCAATTTATTTTATTCATTCATTTTATCCGTTTCATTATTTAATTAGGTCAATAAACTTCAATCATTTTATGCCTTTGACGCATTTTATTTAATAAATTTCATTTATTAAAACCCTCTTATTCATTGTTTTCATGTTATTTTTTACCCATCATTTATCAAACTGCATTCAATTATTATTGAATTTTATCCAATTTGTTCGCCATCCATCAAGTTTATCAATTTTATTCATGTTATCATTTTTTTTTCTTTCTTTTTATGTATATTATTAATTCAATTATTTCTGAGGCTGCCTGGGTATAGAATTGGCATATTGGGGTCTGCCCGGGAAATGTGATCAGCGTTGCTTGCTCATAGATTGCGCCATCCTTCGGTGATTTGCATTCGATAGTCATGTAAGAAGGTATTGGTTTAGTCACACGCATACTCACAATATGAACGCCGTTGGGAATACCGGTAAAATGTCTTCAAATGTCATTCATAATAGATTCCACTTCCCCGTACTGCGACATAATTCGCTTGATGTAATCTTCATTTGTTCGCGGTGCCAAATCATGGATACAAACGTGCACTATGTCGTTTTCCATATACACAGGGATTTTGATTCTGGTGTTATTAAATTCGACTTCGTGCATATTGTCCTTTGTAATGATTAATGAAGTTTTCTGCTTGTACTAAACTTCTAAACGTAATCATAACTCAGGTTCTGACGTGGTGTTGCTGAATGTACTTAAGCGAGATTAAGCTCCATTTCAGCTTTAACTAGTTGTTCCAGCTCCTGAACTGTGGGTCTAACACGAGTTTTCTAAAAGTCTAAATTGTGTTATCCCGTAGCGCGGGCACTTTTGTTTCCTTAAGCAGACTCATTTCATTGCGCAGCCGGAGACAATGATACAGTACTGTTTGTGTACTGGATATAGAACAAAGCGCTGACAGTTTACTTTCTACTTCTGCCCAAGTCAGACGTACAATCGAACCAAGTGAACAAAAACTAGCAACCTCTCGATCTAGTGTGCATTGTCTCGAGAACAAAGGAAACTTTTAATTTATTCTTGCCATCATGAGTAAAGTTGACGAAAAATCTCTGCTCCGACCCAACGCAGCGGTCGTTGACTTTAAATTCTGTTCAATAAGATTGAGTTTTCGTGAAGTGGAATACCTGCTGAAGGTGAAGATGCAGCTTAAGCTCAAGGAGGTTATGTATCTACAGTATCATCATCTTCGTAATGTCGTACTCATATCATTCAACACGTTAGCACAAGCCGAACGTTTCGTTTTGCAGAACAACTTAAAGCACGTGGCTCAAAGTGATAAAGTTGGAATTAAGATTCCCGTGTATATAGAAAAAGACTATGTAGATGTAAAGTTACATGACCTATCACCACGTACCCCTCCTGATCTAATCGCAAAATACATGTCGCAATACGGCGCAGTAGAATCAGTTACACGTGATACGTGGAGCAATTTCTTCCCGGGTACACCTAACGGTGTTCTTGTGGTGAGGATGCGGATCGAAAGACCTATCCCCTCCCACTTGACTATAAAACTCAAAACCCACGAAGCTACTATTAATCAAACTACGTTATGCACCCAAGAGGGACAAACTCCCACGTGCAAGTATTGTAATCAAACAGCACACCACGGACAACCTTGCGCGTTGAAGATACAGAGGAGAATGCATCTCTACCGATTGCCAACGAATCCACGGTAAACCAACCCAAAAAAAAGTTTTCAATACCAATACCTGAACCACAAACGGTTGCCAAATTTGTGGCAGCTGTTCAGTCCATATTGACAACTGCCAAAGCAGCATCCAGCACCCCAGAAACCACTGTAAGCAACATCGGTGATGAAGATAGTAGCAATGACGACGGATTTACACTGGTCACCCGTAAGTGCAAGAAGCAGGAAAGAACATCTGGTCGCGAGCACCAAGGCACTTTTAACGATGATGACCTTGATGTGGAGGACAGGAGAGAATTCAATGGTCCCCATGACGCAGTAGGCGAGCCGCGAAAGAAGGTCTCCGCTCGCAATAAAAACAATAAAAGATCCACGGCTCCGTTAAGCTACCGCTATGAGCCGTGTCAAATAAACGAAATAAAAGCGCTGGCTTGCTTCGCTGATGCCTATAGCGCAGCGATTTTTTGCTTCTGCTTTGTACGAGGTCAGAAGATAGACTTATTAATTTTATTTATTTAATTAATAGATTTAATACTATCCGTTTCATACACATTTATAAGTTTAGTTATTTTGTAAATTTCATTTGTTTTAATTTTAATAACCTAATTCTTTAAAATAAATAAGACCATTTCATGGAGGTTAATAATACTCCTGCCTCTCTTTGGAACCTACTTCGCCGAATTGGATGATAAAACGGAGATAGAATCTTCACCCAAACCTTTCTTGTGCAACTGATGAAAATCATTGTTCGAAGCATACTACTATCCCTTCTTTAAACAAACTTCCCTACAACCCATTCATCATCAACACGTCGCTGCAGCAGTTACTTGGTCGCAATCCAAAATCATTGGTTAATGCCTCGAAGGAAGCGAGAGGCACAAAATATATCCTTCAAGTCTATTCTCAACCACCAAAGGCATCAGTCACAATACCAGTGTGCTCTCTGCTGCTACCCAAGCCAGCGCAAGCAGTTGCTTTTTTCTTGTGTGCTTTGTCTGAAGAACAAAGGGAACCGTTACTATTATTCTATCAAGATGACTGAGTCTCGACAACAAAATGTGATTCTTCGGGCCAACACGGTGGCCATTGACTTCCGGTCTTTCCGCATAAGACCGAGTATTGGTGATGTGGAACATTTGCTGAAGGAGAAAATGCAGCTTCGATTTTCAGACGTCAGTTTCATTCAGTTGGAGCACGTCAGACACGCGGTGCTGATAACGTTCAACAAATTCGCCCAGGCAAAAAGATTCATCTCGCAAAACAACTTGAAACACATTCTGGATTGTGACACGGCAAAAATCAAGATCCCTGTGTATATGGATAACGGAAACGTGGAAGTTAAATTACATGATTTGGCACCACGTACTTGCAAAGTGGCCATTAGAAGATTCATGTCGTATTTCGGAGCAATGGAATCAATCACGGAGGATACGTGGAGGAACTACTTGCCAGGTATTTCAAATGGTGTTTTTGTGGTGAGAATGCGGGTAGACCAACCCATTCTCTCCTACCTTACCCCGCAGTACACAACAGAAGGGGGTGATACCATTATACAGCGAACTCTATGTACTTATCAAGGACAAACTAACACGTGCCAGTTCTGTGAACAAACGGCACATTACGGACAACCCTGCCCAGAAACCGCTAAGAAAAGCTCATCTACAGAAAGAAATACCAACACTCAATCTCCAATATCATTCCCTGAGCCACAAACGGTTGCCAAATTTGTGGCTGCTGTTCAAGCAATAATGACAACTGCGAAAGCCGCGTCAAGTACCACAAACTCAACAGCTAATTCTAGCAACGAGGGAGCTACTAGCTACTAGAGGGTTCACGGTCGTGACCCGAAAGGGAAAGAAGTTAGGAACAACACCTGATCGCGAACATCAAGGCAGTAACCCCGATGATGACCCGGACATGTGCGAAGACGACAAAGATACAAATGACCCCCATGATATAGTTGACGTGAATGCAAGGATTTCCCCGACACGAAAACGGATCTCCGCGCGCAATGGCAAGTCGCGCGTACGGTATCTATCTTAGCATTAATTGTTTATTATTTATATTGTTTACATCATGGAAATATATAAAAGACCCACGGCTCCGTGAAGCTAACGCCTTGAGCCGTGCCAAATAAACGAATTAGAAAAAAATATATATCCTTCCCACGAACGCTCACTCGACCTACCAAAACTGTTAACCCTCAAACGGTTAATCAACGGCACCACAGTCGAAATCATTCCACAACTTCAATTGAAATTCAGCCAAGGAGTGGTTTACAACGTAGACACTATCGATATGGACCTAGAACAGCTAAAAAAAATCTTGTTTCGCAAGGCATCCATAACGTGAGAAGGATCATCAAATGAAATAGTACTTAGATTCGCAATATACTCCTGGTGGCCCTCACCTTTAAGGAACAAATTCTTCGGCTTCACTTGTATTACGGACTGTGCGAAATATGGGCATTCCAGATAAAAATTCACCGAATCTCCAATCTGTCCCAATTGTTCAGAAACACACGAAGCTCATGACGCGCATGGTCAAGTTCTGCTGCTACTGCAAGGGTAATCATGAAGTCACCGTCGAAATTGCAGATCTATAAAGAAGAAGAAGCGGTAACTACATTTAAAATTGATAACAATTAGACACTTACAAAGCCGGAACGGGCCAAATAAACGTCGAGATTCAAGAAGTGCACACTATGTCTGAATAACTATTCAACACCCACCAATCATAACCCAGCAATCTAACACTTTCTCGACCCCACAAAGGTACAATAAAGCAGCTATGGCAGAAGGTCAACCGCATTTTACAAAAACTCAACCTCAATCAACGCAAACCGCGAACTCATCGTCTATGGTAGAAAATCAGATCACTGCATACCCGCTCAGGTTCCTGGGTAGCCGCGGCCCCCTCAGTTCGGCCGCCACATCGGAACTGACAGACATCCTGCGCGATACACCGGAATCGCTAAAGAGAGGCGCACAACTGACAACTTGCCTTAGTATACCTCCCACCAAGAGACAAAAACGCTGCTGAAAATTTGAAATATCTTTTGGAGGAACTGCCGAAACCACAAAACTTCCTGGGTGATCTCAATGCCCATAATTCCTCATAAAGCAGTCGTCTAACAAATACAAAAAATGACGCATGAAAAAGAGGCCACGCAATTCTTGTAACTGGTATAGTCAACAGAGATCCGGTGGTATTGAACGATGACTCCCATACTCGAGATAATCTCTCTACTGGAAGCAATCTGCTCTACAGCCGTAGCAGCCAAATTCATCTGGAAAATACTCTCAGATTGCGCAGTCAGCGACCACTTTCCTTTTAGTATCGATACACCTGGAACACCAGACAAACCAATGCCGACCAAGGTGGATCTACGAGAGAGGGGATAGCGGATCTCTACGTATAATTCACCAGTAGTACCATTCGTCCCGACCAAATAATGACAGTGAATAACTTCGCTAAAAGTATGTTTCTGAAGCCAGTATTCCTCTAAGCAGCGGAAAGTCCGGGTACAAGGAAGAGGTAGAGCAAGCAGTGAAACTCCGATGAAAGAAACTACTTGCCATCCGTCGTATTGCGGTCGGTGACCATAGTAAAGCCCTCATATATCTCCACGAAGCCCAATAAGCTTGCCGCAAAGCTATTTCCGAAGCTGAATTAAAAATCTGGGAAAATTTAGCTCAGGCTTTCAACCTCCACAGCCCTTCAAAACAAATATGGAATTGCATTAATCAGCTCCAGGAGAAAAGGTGCACTAACACGGTCACCCTAAACCTTCCAAGTGGTATCACCAATAATCCATCAGAAGTCACTGAAACAGTCGTGGAGGAATATAAGAAAAAAATAAAAACAATGGTAAGAAGAAAGCCGGAATGATAAACGCGTTACCTAAATCACGACTACCCAATCTCTTCAAACGCTTTGAAACAGACTTTTCCATGGATGAGCTAGTGTGGAGTGGACCCTCTCCAAGGGTGGTGGAGCATCAACAGGAGCTGACAATGTTGGATAACCTTTGCTGCAACGACTTCTTTTCTCCGCTAAAGCAGCTCTACTCGATCTGTTTAATCAAGTGTGGGCCTCTGGCACATTTCCGGAGCAGTGGACAGAGGGTTTCGTAATCTCGACTCCAAAACCGGAAGGAGACTGCTGTAGTCCAGCTGGTTATCTCTCAATTACTCACCTGAGTTGCATAGGTAAATTGTTCGAACGCTTAGTTAACCATCGACTAGTCACAGAACTGGAAGACTGGATCGCTGTCAGCATGCATTTCGTCCAGAAGGGGCGTTGAATCCCATCTAGCCCAGATAGAACAGATGACAATCAGTATAACTAGATAGTTTCAATCGACATATCTAAAGCCTACGACACAACTTGGAGACCAGGCGATTTTACACTGGGCAAAAAGCTACCCCCAGATTTATGGTGTTTTAGGGAATGTGGCAATATTAGACTGTAGGGGAACATGGGGAGACTTGACCAGGTTTTCAGCTAAAACTGCATAAATCTCTAAAAAAGCCTTCAATCCCCCAAAAATCATCCAGATATAATGCGCAAAGTTATTGCGCGTCTTCATGATTTTTTGCAGAATTTTTAATTTAATTTTTGAAAAGTTACAAAAGTTTTTCTGTGATCGTTTTTTCTGGTCAAGTCTTTTCTGGTTCAAGTCTTGGTCTTCAAGACCAAGAAAATTTTGAAAAATCATAACAAAAAATAATGACATAAAACATACTGTAATTATTTTTTTCCCTATTGTCGAGATCCTTAGGTAGCAGTAAAAAATATAAAAGAGTTGCATTTGATAAATTTTGATTTTTTTTAAATGCATTTCTTTTTAAGGATTAACTGTACTGCTTGCATTGCATGTTCATACGTCACGAAATCAGTCCCACTATTGCTAACTTTGCTTACAAATTTTAAAATATAAAGACTTATGTTTGGGGTGGGATTTTTTTTATGGCGTGATTAACATTAACAGTAGGTACCAAAGCATAATAAATATTAGGAATTTTGTATTTTTCTTCAGCTGATCGCCACTTGGTCAAGTCTCCCCATAAAATCTTGGTCAAGTCTCCCCAACATTAGTTATTGCGTTCAATTTCATGCGAATTCTAGTAATAACTATTCCAATGTTCCAGTTTATGTAAAATCATTTCACTGCTTCACAAGGATTAAGATGGTATATTAGTCCTTTAATAGTAATTAGTAGTCGAGTAGATATGTCCATACAAAGTTTGATAAAAAATTACATCATTTAATGCAAATTTATTAATCACGTAATATTTTCTGCAAGGAAAGGATTTTTTACTCCAAACTTTCAAAATTACCTTAAGGGATCGAAACAAGTATAAAAATATTTTTGAAAAAAAATTAAGAATAGAATAGGAGACGCCATAGCCGAAAATAGAATTTTGCGCTTGGTCGTCTCCCCATGTTCCCCTAACTTATTTAGGAACAGACTAAATTTGGAGTAATTTGATTTATTTTCCGATAGTATTCGAAAACAAGCATTTTTCCGCTGCCTTTTTTCCGTTAGTTCAGTAGTAGGGTATTTCTACATTAGGGTGTCTAAGAAATGTGAATTTTTTGTAACTTTTGCCACTCATGAACCAATTTTTCGGATAAAGGTTGCTTTTACAAATTTACATCACCGACGGCCTAGAATATTTTGTCCAATGTCGAGCTAATTTTTATGTCCAAAATGAATTCACCGTAAGAACTCTTCACCGATCTGAAAGTTTTTTCTTTACAATAAAAACCAATAACAAAAGTTGCCTGATTCCTAGCAGATTTCATAAGACAAGAGAACTTATCACTACATATTCCTGCATTATGAGTGAAAAGAAAAGGTAGCCACCGCCTTATTATGGGTTTACTGAAAATTCAATGACCCTCCATTTGTCAAGTACGCTAAGAAATAGATAAATCAATTCTAAAACGGTATGTGTATTACGACCAAGCATTTACTTTTCTATCCATATCGTTTTCAATTGAACACCGCGCCTTATACCACAGTCACGTGGCAAGCAACGGATTTCATGCCACGTTCAAACCACTCATGCCCGGTCTATAATCGATTCGAATACCCTGTCACCCGAAGAGCAGCCGGTACAGTTGCATACGAGAGTGAGTACCCAAATTCTAGCCACGCACGACGTCAAGAATACAGCTGACAAAACGCCGGGGGCTGAGCGGATCCGAGCATTCTGGGTGTCTGCTTTTACTGCTGCTGCTCCCACACTCACTCACTCACACACATTGGATTAGGAACTCCTCTCAGAAGTCTGTCATTTTTTGGTATCAGCCTAATCGCGTTATTCGCGTTTTTCGTGTGTTGTGTGCTGCGCCACTCGCCCGTGGTGTTATTAGCTAAATTTGCCAAAACTTGTGCAAATCGGAACTAATTTCGAAATTAGTTTGTCTCGGTTTCCGACGCGACACCGCTGTTGGTGCTATCGTGCTTGTGTTCGTCCGCTGTGCAGTTTTCTTGCTGTTTTGTTTGCGAAAAAAAAATCCCCCCTTCCGGAAGGAGGAAGAAAAATAATTCTGCTACCAGTCGATATTCTCCGGTTGGTTTGCGTTTTTGCTGTGTGTTCTTTCAAGTAAATCCCGTGTTTGGCAGAGTAATTGCCACAGTTGGTGCATTTTCTCTAAAAATCGCAGAATTGCGCAATTTTGTGTGTTGGTGACTGCTGTGAGAGTAGCTAAAATCTTGAAGAAAAATAATCCTTTTTCGCGACTCAGGTGCTGCGGTGTGAAGTGAGTGGTAGTGTAAGGATTTGGGTGGACACAGGCTAGGAAGATGATGATCACGCAGTTTGACAAGTGCGGTGGGGCCAGTGCACTCATAAGCAGGGTTGCCATGATTTGTCGATTTTCTTCAGAGTCTTGTTTTTTAAGTGCACGGCTCTTTGGAAAAATTTCATAATTAGGTTCTTTACTGAAACAGTTAACCTCACTTTTCTCGACAGTTCGCTTGTACTGTTTACATGGACTTAGAAAAATTTGTGGACGACTAGATTCGCTCGAAGCAAATCGTAAAGAATTTTTCTAAGTCACTGTAAACAGTACAAGCGAACTGCCAAAAATGAACACTCAGTTCATTTGTGACGTCACCGTAAAGTATTCAATTTATAGCTAACATAAGCGGTCTAAGAACAAAACAACACATAGGAGGCGTTGTAACCCAATTGAGAAGGGATCCGTCCTAATAAACAATGGATGCAAATTATTTTAAGAAATTAAGTTTGTAATTGTAATTTTATTGAATACGGTATTTTGTTGGTTTACACCTAGTATCAGGACAAGGAAATAAAGTTTGTATAAGCAACATTTTCCATTGAACTACATTTATTCCTATTCTTTTGCTGGGTTAATTACCAAAACTGTTAACACTTGTGGCGGTTGTCAAGTAAGACCGATAGTGTTAAACAAGGACCTGTTTATGTATCCTTAGAAAATCAAAATTCGTTCTGAAGTTTGAAGTGTTGAAGAGTTATATTGTTATATTTAGTAAGTTAAGCTTACGGATTCCTTGAGCGTTTTTTCAAAAAGATATCTGCAATGAGTTACTCTCTTTGTTTACTTTCTCTTCTGTTAATAATTCGGTCACTTTAACATGTATCCTTCAACTCTTTGCACAATATGCTAGTTAAAACCACCGTCTTTCGATTTGTACTGTAAAATAAGTGAAAAGTGTTATAGTGACGCCGTAAAGATCGAAAAAGAAAGTAAACAAAGAGAGTAACTCATTGCAGATATGTCTTTTTGAAAAAAACGCTCTAAATTTATGCGGAAATGAAATTGTTTATTCATTTAATGACCTAGTTGACAAAGGGCTATAAGAATGATTTTTTACTAATTTGCTTTCCGTTTCAGAAAACGAGATTCGGCGATTTTTCAAATTTTGTTTTCGAGCTTTATGTGCTGCTTGTCAAACTCATCATTTTGTGGGTTCATAAAGAATGACAGGTGGTGCGTTGACAGCATCTTGAATATTGATTTCAACAATTCTAAAAACAATCTGATTCCATTGGTGCCACGGTGAAACAATTTGGGTGTACAACACCAACAGATTCATACAGCTTCAGTATTGGAGTATTTTTTTCTTGAGTAGAAGTTCATCGCTTTGGTGGAACAGAGAGCAGGGCACTGATTTCATAAGCCAGATGCTGCTTATGCTCCTCAGAAAGGATACTTAGTGTCAGTTGAATCGTAGCAATAATCTACTGCGAAGTCTCAAAATAGGCCAAATGCAATGTAGCGCAATAG
This sequence comes from Topomyia yanbarensis, assembly GCF_030247195.1. Taxonomy (NCBI): domain Eukaryota; kingdom Metazoa; phylum Arthropoda; class Insecta; order Diptera; family Culicidae; genus Topomyia; species Topomyia yanbarensis. Next base: position 300,938,758 of record NC_080672.1, read on the forward strand.
CATTTACTTTGTCATTAAAGTTCTGAAATACAATCATTCAAATTTAAAAACTTCTTAAGTGATTGTTTCCAACATCTTTTGTGGATTACGAGGATCTTTTTTATCAGATAAATAGTTAAGTCTCATACAGGGTAGTAATTCTCGTATTTGTAATAGGGATAAAAAGTGATTGTCTTAAAGCTTTCGTAACCTTCTAGAGTGGCAATTTTTAATTTACCCAATCCTCTAAAAAATAGTATTCATCGATCAACATTACGTTTATTCTATTCGTTTATTTATTAGATTAACAGGCGTTTCAACATTATTTTGCTGGCATGTTACCAAAACGAACTCTTGATTTTCAACATGATAATTGGGTCATTGAAGGAAAAATAAAATTATTAAACACAACGATATAGCTCAACTTTCAAAACGTAATGATACTTATGTCCAACCATTAAAGCTTCAGAATGATATCTAACTGCTTTCTACAAAATAGTAAACAGGTTTTTGTTTGACATTATCGGTCGTATTTTTTTTATTCAATTCGTTTATTTTATAAGGCACGTTTACATTAGCTTAAAGGTTCCATTTTTTCTTTGACATTTTGAATTTCTTAAAACTGGGGGTTACACATTTAAATATTATTTTGATTTTTTCATGATGAAACTAAAGAAGTTTTACAGCTAACTTATACATATACAAGAGGCGATAATATAATATTAAGATTAGGGGGTCATCTTTTGTGTTTTTTTGAAGGTGGAAATAATCAGTAATTATTTTACATACGAAATAGTGAAAAAAAACTCATCTGCATCGGAAAAGACCAAAACCTAAAAAACAAGTAAAAGTGGTAGTGCTTCACTTAGAATTGTTGGTTTTAACTATATTTCGAACGATGTGTTAAATATCGAAAGCGATTCATTAGTTATATAGCCGTCAATTGAAATGTCGTAAATGTTCTATAAGTTTATGCCTTTGTTACTGAAAATTTTAGTTGTTCGCAAAAAAATTTCAAGGCGATATTTTATTTATTACCTTTTTAATAGATGATAGAATAGTTGTGAAAAATCATCATTTAGAGCAGTTTTTTGTAGGAAAATGTTGATACGCATTATCGCGTCACAAAATTTAATTTTACTTGATGTGAATATTTGAATAAAAACAATGTGTTTTATTCAAATATTCACATCAAGTAAAATTAAATTTTGTTTATTGACGCTCAAAGGCAATGTTTTTCAAAATCTGTTGCGGTACATAATGTCGCTTAAAACAGTTACAGTAGAATTGTTATGCCACGAAAAGAGGTCTCTTTCTTAGTCACATTACCTAGAAGCTATATAAGGCTACGTAGTACGTAACACCCGTGATAATTTGGGTTTGGGATGTATCTTATAGCACAAAGTCCATCGAAATCTAAAGAAGGTCCTAGCATGCGTTGAAAAAATTAGTGATAGTGGACAGAGATACTATACCTATATGTATATTTGATACCATCGCTTCTAAGAGTTAGTAGGAATTATATGTCGTTCAGTCGTAATTTACTCTCTATTGTATTGAATTTATAATTATGCAGATTACGCGAGCCCCACTATATCTCTAACTCAAATATTAATATGTGCACTAGCTCGCCGCTACCTAAATTCAATTTGAAGTTCTATAATTATCCAATAAAGATGATAAGCTTGGCCGAACGATATATTGAATGTTCAAAATTTGAGAACAGCTACGGGAATGTGCAAGGCATTTGTTTTAAACAAAGTCCGACATGAATTGAGACTATGTAGATAGCAGCAATCAGATATCCCTGATATCCCTTCTTTGTCGATAAGTTTGTTAAATATCTGAAATATCGTTGAAATATATATTCCGCAAAATCAAACAAGTTCGGCAACCCTGTACACATGTCAAACCGCGAGTTCTCTTCAGTGTTGTGAAAGAGTGTGTAATGCAGAAGTACGCGAAGAAGACGTAAACAACAGGGAACCCACTAACGCCGAGCGAGTTCTGTTTTTCGTTTCTCTAGCAGGAGCGCCTTCGTATTTAGGGGACTATTCGAGCATTGTATTAGTGAGTGAACTAACCTGTGCGCTACGGATGATTGCATTGCCAGTTTTCGTTGTGTTGCAAGCGAGATATTTCAAGTGTTTTCCTCCCCGGCAGGAATCTGCTAGCTACCCAGACTGATTGATTAGTGCCTTTTGATAGTTGAAAAAGCATTGTAATCGAACGCAGCAGGAAACCCAGTCAATCTGCAGCAAATCTCGGTAAGTTTTGCGAATGCTCAGTGTTTTGCATAAACTGCATTATTTTTATTTTTTCTGCTGATTAGACAGTGGTCACTCAACCAACCATGGCAGGAGTGTGAGTGACTGTTGGGTGCAGACTGTCATGTCTGCCGAAATTTTGAACTGTTTTCGGACAGGTTACAAAGAAGGGTTTTGTAAGTCGTGGATTGCGTTTCGAATTTGTCTCATCAGAATTTGACACTGACTTAGCAAAAAACTGACGCTGGATCCAAAACAAAATCACAGCTAGTGTTCCAAAACAAACAAGCCAACAGCCGTTCAAGACAGGTTCCGTAAGGAAAGAAGACCTGATTTGCTTATGAAACCTGCAATACCGGAAAATGGTTCGGCTTAGCAAGCCCATGCCCTATGCAGTAGCTTCGTCAACTTTTCTACTTCGCATGGACATAATCAGTGACGACCCTTTTTTATCAAATGTATTCTAAGCCGCCAAAAAATGAAAATAGGACATTTTTTCTTACTGTTTGATAAACCGAAGCTGTTAAAATATTCATCTTTTGTCCCTAAACATAGTTTCATAACCCTTTCGGATTAAATTAGTTATAGAAATTGCGTTTCGACTTCGTCTCATCAGAATCCGACACTAACTTAGTTAACGGACTAAGCTATAGCGCCGGATTGAAGCTAGCTCCAAAAAAAACGGAGACAATAAAAGCTTAAAATGAGCTTCATTTCTTGAGGGACATCACACTTGAGGTTTGCTCAGGTCCGTGAACTAAATTAGTGTCGGATTCTGATGAAACGAAGTCGAAACGCAAATTCCATGACTAATTTAGTTATAGGTTGTGTTCTCTTCAAAGATGGTTTTTAAACAAATTTCTTAATAAGCTTGAGCTTGTGCGACCACCCCTGGCTGCTACTCCGTTATCGATCTGGACTAGCTGAAGTTGCATAGGGAATCAGTAGATAATTATGCTTGGGAGTAGCGAAACATCTTTCAATGTGCAACTCCTGGTAATCCTAAACTGTATTATTGATCAATACCGGGGCCGGCCAGGCCCGAACGTAGATCGCGGAAGGAAAGGGAACGAATGTTAGTCCAATACTTGCTTTTCCTAGAGGTCGTATATACTACTGCGCACTCCACAAATATCACGGGATGAGGATATTTGTTAGTAAGTATAGAAGTTCCATTCTATTGCTTCATTACCGACACCAGAGAGGTGACTCCACTATCTGGACTAGATATTCATCCATCAACTCATGGACCGGGGAATACCTCAGAAAAATCCCAACGACCTCGGTTGAGATTGAACCCAGACCAACTTGAATGAGTAGCGGTTACGCTTACCATTCAACCGCCGGCGCCGTCGGTTTTAAACAATTTTCTCCTTAATGGAGAAAAAATAGTTTTTAGCAAAATTGTTCTCCACTAAGGATAGTGCTTTCTGATTATTTAGTATAACGGAAAAGTCATATCCTGCTTTCTGAATAAATTAGTAAGTACCTGCGTATCACTTGATTCGTTCCAGTTGTATAGTCCATAAACCTTTACTTGATTCGATTTTCTCCAGTGCTCCCTACTAAAGTATATGATAATTCATGTGGCAAAACGCTATTTAGTGTCGTGTGCTCTAGACGAGGAAAATGTTTTTGTGTTAATGATCTTATTGCTTTGAAATGTTCAGTTCAGGTGTATTGGAATAAATGATGGTCCCTAAAATATTTTTTAAGCTATCTAAAGGTTTACTTTATTGTAAAGTATAAATCACACAAGTTATATGAATCAAACCCTTTTTAATGAACAGCCAAAAATTTACTTTTAGATTTCTTGAGGAATAGAAAGTGTAGAAGAGGGCTTGCATATCTCCAGTCAATTTGTTTAACATTCGACCAGATACCCATTCCGACCAAGTACATACCCAAGTAACCAATGAGCATTGTAACGTGGCCTAATATTTGCTTTAAATCCACATATAAAGCTGTCTTATAGAGCCATGAAACCCTAAATACTGATATAATGCTGGTATTATGCCAGAAAAGGCGAAATATAGTGCTTTGTTTATTTGTTGTACCGTCACCAACAGACCCCAGGCCCCAATGGTGGTTACTTAAACTAATTACATTTCAGAATACGAATTATTTTAGTTTTTATCGAATTCCTTGTCAGGTTGAAGTCAAACGCCGTCGCCACACTGTTAAACACACGCTGGAGTCCGGTAACAGCGCTCTGACGCCCATAGTTAGTTCTCCTGAACGGGACTCGCAGAAAAGATCGAGGCGTCCGAGGATTGTAGGGCAATCCACCCTGGCAGACAGTAAGTCCGAGACGAACAGGGGGGCTCGAGAGCAGTCCCTCCGGATGCTTAGAGTATCGAGCTGTATTAACTGACAACGGTTTTCGTAGCTCGGCAGCTGAAATCTGTTTTGCCAAGGAAGATATCGGAGTGCAAAGCGTATGAACCGGCGTTGGACGGCCTCGATTCTGTCGACACCATTCTGGTAGTTTTTTCCAAACAGCAGAACAATATTCCAGTGTTGAGCAAACCAGCGCACAATAGAGAGATTTTAAATAGTATACGTCCTTAAAGTTTTTCGCTATTCAGAAGATGAACCCAAGCTGTCTTGAAGCCTTATCCACAATGGATGATGTATGTGGTTTGAACGTTAGTGTCGAATCCATGATGACTCCGAGATCCTTGACGTTAGAGTGTCTTGGAATACTCGAGTCGAAGAGATGGTAGTTAAACGGAATCGGATGGCGTTTCCGCGTGAACGTAACGATTGAGCATTTGCTCGGGTTTAAAACCATCCTGTTTAGATCACACCACGTACTAAAGCTGTCCAGTTCCCTCTGAAGAAGCTCGGCATCGGTTTTATCCCGTATTTGTTGAAAAATTTTCATGTCGGCAAAAGAAAGGCGGGGTCCTTGTAATTTGATGTTGACGTCATTAAAGTAGAGGAGGAATATCACTGGACCGAGATGGCTTCCTTGTGGGATGCCGGATGTAGCGAAGAATGGTGTAGATAGACAGTCCTTAATGCTGATTTGAAGTTGCTTTCCATCGAGGTAGGAACGAAACCAGTGCAGTAGTTGTCCATGAATACCGAGTTTGTCCAGCTTCGCTATTGCGATATCATGATTGATTTTATCGAAGGCCGCAGATAAATCCATGTAAATAGCATCGGTTTGCAATCCGTCAGCGAATCCATCGAGTACATATGTTGTGAACGAGAGCAGGTTAGTCGTTGTCGATCGTTTAGGCATAAAGCCGTGTTGATCGTCTGCAATGTAGTGTTTGCAGTGAAAGAAAAGAGGGTCTAAGACAACCAGCTCGAATAGTTTTGATACTGCACTTAAACACGAGATTCCCCGATAATTGTCAATGTTCGATTTGTTTCCTTTTTTGTGAACTGGAAACATGTGCGCTGCTTTCCAGCAGGAAGGGAATGTTCCAGTATTGAGTGATAGCACAAAGACTCGCCGAAGTGGTTCAAGAAGCCCGCCGATGCACTTTTTGACAAAAATCGAGGGAACGCCATCTGGGCCCGGGGAACTAGATGCTTTCAGCTTGGAGTTTGCTGCTAGAATGGCAGCATTATCGACACAAATTCGGTTGATGGTTCGTCCTAGAGAAGGAGTTAGATTTGAAGCGGCAGCGACTTGTTGTGAGGAAAGGTTCTCGTCGGAAAAAACGCTTGAAAATTTGTCGGAAAACAATTGGCAAATTCCCTTAGTGTCGGTGCCTAAAACTCCATTTAATACAAGATGGTAACCCGGATTCTTTTCGCTGCTCGTTCACATATTTCCAAAACGACTTGGGCTTGGATTTCAGTTGACGTTCTACGTTTCGCTGGTATCTAAAAAAGGCACGTCTGCTTTGCTGTTCGTAGTCGTGGTTGAGTTGAAAGTAGTGGTTTCGTAATGCAAGTGTCTTATGCTTCGAGAACTTTTTAAATGCGGCTCGTTTGGCAGTTTTTAATTGTCTAAGCACTGTTGATTGCCAGGGAGGGTGTTGATTTGTGCTGACTGTTTGTTTTGGCACATGACGGTCGATTAGGTAGTTAAGAATATTAGAAAACGTCACCGCTGCTTCGTTCGCGTCATCATTGTTAAGATTTTCGTCCCAGTTTATATCCAACAGCGTGCTAACGATGCTGTCGTAGTCAGCGTTTTTAAAATCGTAGACGATAGAGCTTGAGACGTCTTCAAAATTCACTCCTAGGTTACCAGCGAGTACAAGATGTAGTGGGGGATGATGGCGCACATACTGGACTAAAGGTGTCGGAGCGACGCAGCAGTACGGAGCGTAGTCCCGGGCACTTACAAAGCAGAGGTCCAATGTACGTCCGTTCTCGTTGATGATATTATTAATTTGCCGAAGAGTTGCGCTACTGTAGTTGTCCAAGATACAACTGGCATTGTTGATAAGCACAGACTTTTCGATATCCAATCGTAGAAATCCATTACTTGCTGGGCACCAGGTCAAGCCAGGTAAGTTGAAGTCGCCCAGTATAACAATATCATCAGACGGGGCAGCGATCGAGGTGATGAACGAAACGGAGGAAAGATGTACATCGATCAGGCTGTAATCACGAATTCGGTCGGAGCTCTCCCACCGCTCATCGTTGATCACTCGGGCTTTTATACCATGGCGAACGGCGATGAGTACACCACCACCTGATGTCTTGTGGCTGTTGAGGGCATTGCGATCACAGCGGAAGACATCAAATGTTGAACCAAACACCTGGCGAGACAGAGTACGGTTGTCGAGCCACGTCTCGGTTAAGGCGATGACGTCATAACAGCAGCCCGTGCTCGCGAGCAAATAGCTGTCCGTTGATGAATTTAAGCCACCAATATTCTGGTAGTAAATCTCGATGTTATTGGATGACGGATCAGGTTCTGCAGAGAGCGAATCAACTGCATCGCGCCCCAGAATGTAGCGATCATCATCGGCGAGAGAAATGGTTGACATCTGGTCACAAGATGTTAGAGCAAAAGGCAAATTACTGGAAGCGAAGAATACATCAGCGCTTGAAGTGTTCGGATCAGATGTATACTTGCCATTTGTGGCGGGTTGGAAGACCCTTTCACCCATCCCACACACAGGACCGGGACGACTGATGATCGCTGGCTGCAATTGCTCGACTGTGGCGGGGGGATCGAGGGCTTCCATAGTGCCAACTGCGGTGCGTCCCAGTATGCGTTGAACCCCGATGGAGCGATGCGGAGAGCAGGAACGGGACGGTAGTAGCTTACGGCGAGAGTTGGACGATGAACTAGAAGTGTGAATCGGTTTAACCGTTGTATCGTTACAATTTGTATAATACTTGCCGAGAAAGGCGGCTTGGAACCCGAGCAGAGTCTGACAACAAATTGAAAACTTAACTTGATGTTGTGATGTTCGGCAAATAATAACTCAGGTTGTTGTCGTTTTGGTCGTTTTAACGGTTAAAAGATCAAAATTGAGAGCAGCAAAATTGTCCTACGACATCAAACAGGAAACTAATTCTGCTATCAGTGAGAGTAAATTGAAAGCTCGTTGAGATGTTGAATTTTTTTTATGGCAAAATATGTATTCACTTTGATGTTTTGTCAAAGAAATATAATCATAGAAAATTATTCAAAGAAACAATGATAGTAAATTGAGATCAAAATTTGATGTCACATTTAAAAAATCTGAAACTGATAGCACAATAAGATTTCAATTTGATGCTATTATCAAAATATGAATTCTAGTTGTTGTAATTTTGATGTTCGACTTTGCTCGGGAAGACTCTCCACCCACACATACAGGACCGGGACGACTGCTGAACACTGGCTGCAAGGGCTCGACTGTAGCGGGGGAATCGAGGGCTTCCATTGTACCAACTGCGTGGCGTCCCAGTATGCGATCAGCGTCGACACTCCTTCATAATGGCGGTGTAGCTTGGTATAGTGGCATTGCCAATCGTTGCGGAGTCCTCTGTAGGGTTGATGGGCCGGGTTGAATTAGCGGAATACATGCGGCTTCCGAGGGCGTAGGAAAATCAGTCGGTGGGCACCAAATGTTCTGGGTACGGCTATCCTCAAATTCCCTGAACAATATGCCTTGCGGCCATGTGTCAGGATTAAGAGCTGCTTCACGGTACTTTGGGTGAACTCCAACTTTGAAAGATATGAAGTTCAGAGTACTGACGTCTATGCCTTTTTTAACAAGCGGAATAACCTTTATTTCTTTGTTGCAGTTTAGCCCTTCTTTGGACATTTTTTCGACTGTCTCCTTGCTAACGCTGGGATGAAAGCGGGAAAGATACATCCAGAGCAACGGAGTGGGAGGTAGAACCGTGAGAATGTTGCTATTATCGACTAGCTTTCGACCGCCGACAAGAATACTGCTCGGATCAGGGCCATCCTCGCGACGACGTTTCTGAGGTGTTCGAGATGTACCGGAATTTGGCCGGACTGGAGTGGCTGTTGAAACCTTTCTGGCGAGGTGCGAAATTTGCTGGTTATTTTTTGATAACTCTGCCTTTAGTTCAGCACAGACGTCATCCGTTTTCCCAGCGATAACACATCCAAGCGAGGAAACGGTGTCGCGAAAGCGAGCAAACTTCATCAACTTGACACATTCATTGCACATCCAAAATAAATTTGGGTTTTCGGCAAGTTTTTTCAAGAACGGCTTGTTGAGTTGTTTACCGCACTGCATATGCACCACATTTTTGCAAAATCCCATGCATTCAATAAAGTCATCGTCCGATTTGACGGTTTTCGCGCAGTGATCGCATGCACTTGTCATAATGCCAATTTTCTACCCGCCCTAGATCCGACTTTTCGTTTTCGTCTCACTGTGCGCCAAGTTATGGTGGGAAATACTTTCCCCTACTCGCGTGCAGGTGGCGAAGTGAGCGCGTGAATTTTTTGTGGGTAATTACACACAAATCCGGTGATGTAAACAATCTCGATTTTCACTGGATTTTTCACGACACAAAAACAAAATTTGTAGAAAACACTTTAAAACTTCACAATATCAAGGGCGCAAACAAAGTTTAGAATCGACTGATACGATAAACGATGATTAAACGACACAAATCACGTCAAATATTAAAAAAATAACTGGAGCGATCAACACAAACAACTAATCAGTGAAAATACACTGAACCAAAAAAGTTTTAACAGTGCAGAGATTGACAGCACGTTTTTGCAGCACTAATGTTATTATATAGCACCAGTGTACAAATGTCAAATTTGAAAGCCTAATATTGGCACTACTAATGCTATTAGAAGGCTTCAGTTGGCTGTCATTTGTCCGCCATGGTTTTAAAGCCATTTCTTATGTTTCTTTTCGGTATGGTGAGCAAAAGGAACAATTTAAAAATAAAATGTTCTGTTTAAAACCGTAATTGACTCTTTTCTAATGCATTGTAATGAATATCCTTAATGGGTTGTCTTTCTCACATGATATGAATGTTTTACGAAAAATACCTTTAGTAAGTCTCGAACTGAGGTAGCTTGTATCGTCCTTCACGGTAAGTGCGCTGCGTTTGCTTCCTGGACTATATACCATATGTTCGATTGAAATGAAATATGCCGAATATAATCTTCATCCATCTTGCATAACGAATAAACCCACAGCATTACAATAGCATTATATCTGCTTTTTATTTGCTCTATAATGGCATTAAATGCACATGTAAAGCTTACATGCTTTAAAGATCCTTGAAGCATGTACGCGTTATATCAGCTTTATATGCGCATATAGAGCAAGCGATAATGCTATATCTCGGCTGTGCATTTATACATTATTGATGTTAATATAGAGCTTTATTGCATTGTTAATGCTGTAATGGAATTCAATGCAACATCAATGCTAATGTATAGCCAATATAGTGCAATCGCTTAATGCTTATGGTTACTTGGGTAGAATTTGGCCACCTGTTCTAGGTCATGAATATTCTACTTTACGACGTGTTTATTTTGCATGGTTTATTAGTTGGAAGAATTGCAGGGGAAATTTTGATATATTCTACTGTTATTTAATCATTAACCCCTTACTATTAACGGATACTGTGTATGCTTCCACTGCCTGGTGGATTGTCTGGATACAATTTATGTAAGATGCATACTAGTGCATTTTTCGCAGTGTGATATTCTATTATGTAATACTACTCTTTAGCGATGTTTAATTATCGAAATGTGCATCAGCCGTTATCAAAATTATAGAAGAATATCATCACGAAGTAATATAATATTATCCGTCGAATTTGTCAATGCGTCTCGATTCAGCTAATTAAAGATTACGATTTGAACTGTACATGAATAATTTACTACAGTTCAATTAGCCTACTATTCCTACAGACGATCTATAAAAATAGATTGAAGCCCAGACTATATCCTGGTCATGCATGGCCATACCCGTCTGCGCTACCCAAACTGAGTCTAAATTTGCATTGGAATGCAATAAAGCATTTGGCGGGGTTATATTCTTCACTTTTATTGCAGTACAGCGCACTCAAATACCCATCCAACGGGGTTTGTTGCGGACCACTATATTCCACTGATTGTTTTGGTGCACTTCAGATCTGCAGCACAACGGCCGCATTACAATTATTTTGGGAGGAACGTAGGAATCCCAAAGATGGTGGAAATGGGGGATACGCAAACTGCAATAAAATCATGTAACTAGGAACTCTGTGATATGTGGAGCCAGCAGAGTGGCCCCAAAATGAATAAAAGGAGGTCGTAAATGTTTTCTGGCTTTTGTTTAGATTTTTGTTCTTGTATTCTATTACGCATCTATTAGGACCGCTACTTTACTTTTTCTTAAGGTAGAACACCCAATTTTATAACTGCGAGATAATTGCATTTGACCAGCCTTTCTCAGTTCTGCACCACTGTGCGTCGACGGTAGAATATTTGTTAAAAAAATGCATTACGGAGAGGGTAAGGCTGATTCGATATTTTTTTAAATTGCTATGGTGGTACAGAGATTATGTTAGTACATTCATTCAATTTCCATATAATAATGCCACAATTAATTAATATTTTCACATATTTTTATTGAAAAATACTGAAAACTGAGCGAGCGACGGGGAGTCTCCGGAGGCACTTCGTCGAAAACTTATTTTGCGGTATACATCATTAAAATCTCTTGGACCTATCGTTTTGAAATTTTGAACAGTTCTTGGTAAGGGCTTTTATTTTTTTCTTGATTTTGGAATTTCCTGTAGCACTTTGAAACAAAAATTAGATTTTCGCTGAAAAACATCGGGAAATATGCTGTTGTAAAAATAGTAATGATTATATTTTTTCTAAGACGCTCCCGTAATTACCTGGACAATGAAGAACTGTGGGAAATTTCAAAGTGATTGGTCCAGGAGATTTTGAGTTATGGTGTAGATTCACTGTCATTCACCCAATGTTCAATATTTTGCAACGAAAATTTAGAAAAATAGTGTTCAAATGTTTTACTGCATGAAAAATGACTGAAAAGTCTAATCGGGGAGTCCTTCCGACAACCTAGCTGTACAGATCCAGTAGGACAACTCTCGATAAATAAAAAGAAAATTAACTGAATAGACTAACACTTTCGGTATAGCCAAGAAAAATTTGTTAGCGATTTTTTTCACCAAAAATGCCTCATCCCCCATCCCTCTTCCTTTAAACCTATTTAACATGAAGATGACAGCAGAAAATTTTACCATCCGTTTTCCTTAACACGCTGAAGTAATGCGTCAGCAATTTTGGGCTAATCCAACCCCCTAACGAGTATTCAAGGGTTTTAATTGTAAACAAACGTTTAGGAAATGGCTGGGTAAGATATTGTACGGTTTCTGGATGGACTTCAACAAACGCGTAATCTGTGACCGATGATAGCCGATGGGCCTAAATTGCTCCGTTATGATTTTACCTTCAGGTCGGTTCCGAGAAAATTGCCATGGTCGCAAACACCATACAGCCCCCCAAAAAGTCTACACATGTGGTCCGTGTCAAATCTCGCAATCTTCAAAACACCATAAAATGATCTCAATAACCAAGATATTGTTTTTATATTTAATCTATCCGGTCATAGTGACAGTGTTTCAAGGGTTGATCCCATTTCAAACACTATCAAAACACCATGCAGTAGGGGTAAATTTAAGCCTGGGGGTATTTTGGACTTTTCATTTGCTCGAGCCAGTACCCCTTCCCTGCGATGATGAACACCCTATCCCACCATCCTTGACATCAGACTGAATGGTGGCTAGCAGTCGTACGTACTAACTGTTTAGCGTAAAGAATGGAGGATCTACGTGCTACATAAAAACAAAATCTTCTCCCACCTCCCCCTGTAGTGAACTAGACAATAGATCGTACATTTCGTTCTCCCGTATTTTGTTATTGTTTTCGTTGTAGTTACGTGTTCTCTTTTGTTCTGCGCATTTTCCGTATAAATTTGTCATTTATCAAAACGACCAAAACACCGCGAGTAAAAGTTTACCAGACAAAGGCCAGGGTCTGAGGTTTATTTAATTATTATCAAGTGCTTGGTTTGCGATGAAAGTCATTCATTGGTCTGGTGCTCAATTTTCATGGTATTTTTCGGGTTTTCGCTTATTTACAGGACACCAGCAGCAGCATGCAGCAGCCACGTTACAGCCCAGCACCACCACCGCCAGCTGGGATGCGTCCACAGATGCCACCCAGACATCAGATGATTCCAAATGTGAGTACAAAGCTGGAAAAAGATGGGGTTCTATCGAGAGATATAGAGCAATGAATCTATTTTGATTCTGCTAGGGAAGGTCCACATAATTGCGTTATTTGTTTGACCTTTAATTGACAAAATGCCTATAAATTAGTATCATTACCAACCTTACTAATGAATAATAGGAACGTAAAAAATAGGCTCATTACTCTATATCAGTGACTCTCAACCTGGGGTCCGCTGTCCCCTAGGGGGCCGTGAAGTTATTACGTGAGGTCCGCGAAGAAAAATAAATTTTCCGAGCGCATTTTTGAATTTCAAGTCTTGTTTCCTAACAAGTTGAAAGTAACATTGATAGCAAACAAAATCGATGTTTATCCGTGGGGGTTCCCAGCTATCCAGGGTGATTTCTGAGGGGTCCTTGATAAGAAAATCCCCGTTTTGACAAATTGGAAAAACCTTCGATTTTCTTTTGATTATATCTTCGGTTCTATTTACTCTAAAATCAAACCGCAAGTTGATTTTTGCAGGAAAGTGTTTAAGAAGTCTAGAAAAAAATATTATTTTCTAGCGGCAGTGCTGCAAAACTATGCGATAGATAGGTCCGAATAGCCCCGGGCTTTACCTATGTATTGCGAGAAAAATGAACTTTGTTTTTTTTATTGATGCTAATCGTCGACAGGTTTTCAGTGGTGATCTTGCATGGCTTTTCTTTTGTCGGTTCTCACGGTAAAGATGGACAAGTCTGTCTATGCCAAGAGACATGCTGGTAAACTCGAGTGATTCGTAGTTATGCTGCCTAAGCTCGACCCTCATCAGCAGAAGGCAAAAGTTAAGCCCGTAAGATATTAAACCTGTTCTAATGACCCTGCCACTTCTAGTATACTTCACATCCTTGGTCTCACTTGAGTACTATGGCTCTAATTGTCCTAACTTTTCCTACTAATATTTTATCAAACTTGCGGTTTGATTTTAGAGTAAATAGAACCAATGATATAATCAAAAGAAAATCGAATTCCAATTTCCAATTTCCAATTTATCAAAACGAGGGTGCTCTCATGGGTGATTCAATTGACACAAATATTTAGATTTCTATATATTGGCCCTAGATGAACTATCGCTCCAAAATTGGTTCAAATCTGTGATGGTCGATGTCAAGTTTCCATCTTTTTACATTTCTTATAAAAGAAATGTATAGAATTCGCTCAAACTTTCAAGATTTTTTCCGAGGCCCGGAGGGCCGAGTCTTATATACCAATCGACTCACCTCGACGATTTGGGACAATGTCTGTGTGTGTGTGTCTGTGTGTGTGTGTATGTAACGGACAAATTCTCATTCGTGTTTCTCAGCAATGGCTGAACCGATCTTATCCAAACCAATTTTAAATGAAAGAACTAAAAAACAGTATGAACGCTATTAATTTGTTTTTGATTCTGATGTTTAGTTTTCAAGATATGAATGTTTGAATGCGCAAAAATGGCGTTTTTTGCAGTTTTTTTTAAATTATCTGCCGAAATTGACAATGTAGATTAACAATTTATATGTTTTTAGACAGCTTTAACGAATGCCTTTCGAACAAGCTATAGATTGTCCAAATCGGACTATTATCAAAAGAGATATTTAACATTAAATGCGGACGAAAGATTTTTATCATTTCCCATAGCCAGAAATATGACCAAAAACATGTAATCTATTATTAACGCCAAAACGGCTTATTTTAGGTCAATAGTATCTTCGGAGAATTTAATGGAGGCAATATGCCCTTTCTTTTGGTATTGTGCTTTTGCTGATTAATCCCCCTATGAGTGAGATATTTTCACAAATTTTTTTGGAAGTGATTATATCGAAATGATGCCTTCAGCAAATTTGTAGCTCTTACTTTTGCGAATAACGTTACTGAAGACTTCAAATATCTATTTTGAATACTTTAAAAGTTATGGCTTGTTGTTTGTTGATTACTCTTTGTCGCCTATTTATTGTTCAATATAGTAATAATCCATTGAAATAAGCCAAACATTATTTCGATAAAACGAATTTTGTATTTCATTTTACTATCTACAACCGCTAGAAATAATCACCGAACACTTCCAAGTTATCTGGAAGGAACTTGATAACTTATCAGTACAAAAATGTTCATTTGTGCGAACTTTCTGACTGCAATTTTGCTAACTTATAACTTATAATCGGATCGATCTGAAACATATCGGAAAATGAAAAGCGAAATAAATAACTCCAAGCAACGGCGTAGCCAAGAGAAGGTTTTGGGGTTTAACACCATACAACCCCCCCCCCCCCCCCCACAACACCCAAAAAAAATTGGATTGAAGTTGAAAATTTATTGATGCAGACTGATTTAATTCAATATTACAATAACAATTATCTGATCCGTAGATTGATAACCTGTTGTTGTAAACATCATGAGGACTTTTGATAAATTGTCGGAATGGGGTCCTGATATGTAACTGATCTCTTGGTCTTGATTTCACAGTTGTCTAATAGCATCAATATCAAATTCCTGTCTGAAAACATTCCAATAGAAAATTCCAGAGTTCTGTAATCAATCATAATCCTCAGATTTATTTTCAAATTGATCTCGTTTTTGTAGAGATGTACTGTAATAAGGGTCTTTATTTAATAAGAAGCGAAGTTAAAATTGATTTAATTCTATGAAACATAGAACTGCTCAACGAAAAATGCATAAATTTCAACAATTGCTTAAAATGTTTTTGCCTTTCTCATTCACTCTAAAATTCGTCGATCTAATCCCGACCGGGAGGACCGAGTGTCATATGCTAATCGACTCAGTTCGTCGAGATCGGAAAATGTCTGTGTGTATGTATGTCTTTTTTTTTTTTACAATGGAGAAGACCTTTATGTCCTAGCCCAGTACACGTGCTAACGGTAGGGTCCAATCTACCACACGGGGTGCACTGGAGGCGTGTCGGACTCGAATGGTGACCAGCCATTAATACCGACTAAACTCCATTGGGCTCCGCCATCATTCCTCCCAGGAACTACCTCTCGGTATTACTTCTGGGGGGATGGCTGTACTGAATGTACTCATTCACTCTCACTCACGCGATCATACATCCTGTATGAGGCTTACTTGGGTGCTCTCTCAATCACACTTTGATTCACTCTCAAACACTCCCACATGAGGCTGACTTTTGTGCTCACCTTTTACGTTCCATGCGAGGCTGACTTGTGTGCTCACCTTACTCATTCCTTGCTAGGCTTACTTTTGTGCTCGCCCTACCCATCCATGTGAGGCTGACTTGGGTGCTCACCCTATCACCTGATTCACTCTCAATCGTGCCACTCTATTGTACCTTTGTCACTCCCTCTGGCATCCCATGTGGGACATTTTCCTTAGGCCCCACTTCTGACATACCATGCGAGGCTGACTTTTGTGCTCACCTTTTTCATTCCTTGCTAGGCTGACTTTTGTGCTAGCCTCTACCAACCTGTGAGGCTGACTTTTATGCTCACCCTTAACATGCAATGTGAGACTGACTTGGATGCTCACCCTTTCACTCCTCTGCCACGCCATGAGGCATCGATAGCTTAGTTCCAACATACTACGCTACGACCCTCCCGTCTTGGCATGAGGCAGTCCACTTATACGCCTATACACTCACTCTTCTGTCTTGCTTTGGGGTGGCTGGGTTTACCCCTTACGCGGTTGCCATTCGCTGCGCCAACCTACCTCGGCATGAACAGACCATTCACTCTCTTATTTTGCGCTTGGCCTTTTTCGCTCCAGCTAACCAATCACTAGTTAGCCGTGCCCGTCGTCTGTTGCTCGGTTCGCCAGATTACCTGTAGCCTACTGGCAATCTGGATGGTAGCAGCCGAGACTGCGTTCCACTTCTCCACCGATTGACACATCCGCTGAATAAGGGTATCCGGGGTTGTGTCCCAGCCACAGACGTCAAGCATTGCTCTTCTTTCGACGTCGAACCGATGACATACGAACAGTATGTGTTCGGCAGTTTCATCTACACCTGGGCAGTCCGGGCAGACTGGGACCTCCGCGTGCCCGAACCTGTGGAGGTACTGACGGAAACAGCCATGGCCTGACAGGAATTGTGTCAGGTGGAAGTGAACTTCCCCATGGGGTCTTCCCACCCAGCTCGATATGCTAGGTATCAGCCGGTGGGTCCACCTACCTTTCGAGGAGTTGTCCCACTCACGCTGCCATCTGGCGACCGAGGTCACCCTGGTGCGCTCGCGGGCTCCCCTATTTCCACGTAGCTCAAAGCACTCCTCATCTTCCCGAATGACCAGCCCGACTGGCATCATGCTCGCTATCACGCAGGATGCATCGTGTGATACCGTGCGGTAGGCAGATATCACTCTGAGGCACATCACGCGGTAGGTGCTCTCCAGTTTCTGTAGGTAACTGGTTACCCTCAGTGCTCTTGACCATGACGGGCCGCCGTACCTGAGGATAGATACGGCAACGCCTGCCAGTAACCTACGTCTACTGGCGCACACCTTTGAGCTGTTGGACATCATTCTCGATAGTGCCGCAACAGCAGTCGACGCTCTCTTGCACGTATAGTCGACATGGCTGCCGAAGGTCAGCTTGTCGTCTATAATGACTCCGAGAGACTTCAGACTTCGCTGTGAAGTGATCGCGACTTCTCCCACATGGATAACTGCATGTTGTGCCGACTTGCGGTTGTTGACGATAACTACCTCCGTCTTATGATGAGCGAGCTCCAGGCCTCTCGCGCTCATCCATTCCTCCACCGTGCTAATCGCGTGTTCTGCGGTTAGTTCTACCTCAGGAATTGACTCCCCGTAGACCTCCAAGGTTACGTCGTCAGCAAAGCCGACGATCTTGACCCCAGGAGGGAACTTCAGTCTCAGAACCCCGTCATACATGAGGTTCCATAGCACCGGGCCTAGGATCGAGCCCTACGGAACTCCGGCGGTAATCGGAACCCTTTTCTGACCGGCATCGGTCTCGTATAGCAGTACGCGGTTTTGGAAGTAACTTTCCAGGATCCGGTACAGACCCACCGGTAGGCTAAGCCGGTGTAACGAGAGCGCGATGGCATCCCAGCTTGCGCTGTTGAATGCGTTCTTCACGTCAAGTGTCACTAACGCACAGTATCGAATACCTCGCCTTTTTCGTTGGATCGCTATCTCGGCAGTATTTATCACTGAGTTGAGAGCGTCCACTGTGGACTTACCCTTCCGAAAGCCAAACTGGTTGCTTGACAGACCGTCCGTACCTTCCGCGTACGGGGTGAGCCTGTTGAGGATGATCCTCTCAAGCAGTTTGCCAGTCGTGTCTATCAGACAGATTGGTCTGTACGCCGATGGGTCGCCTGGCGGCTTCCCGGGTGTGTATGTATGTCTGTATGTATGTGTGTGTATGTGTGTATGTGGAAAAAAATGTGACCTCTGTTAATCAGAGATGGCTGGATCGATTTGCACAAAGTTAGTCTCAAATGAAAGGTACAATCTTCCCATCGGCTGCTATTGAATTTTTTATTGATTGGACTTCCGGTTCCGGAGTTACGAGTTGAAGAGTGCAATCACACAACAAATTCCCATATAAACTGAAATGAAAAATTTTCAAAATCAAATTTGTATTTTTGATGCCAAATGACATTATAATGCATGAAACATTGAGATTTGATGTAAACTCGAAAAAAATAACGTTTGACAAAAATTGATTTTTTTGGACTTTGGTACTTATTACTATTTTCTGAAAAATTAATTCTGCATAATTTTAAAACTTCAAAAATTACGGTTTCGGAATTATGCCGTTTAGACATTAAGATCGATTTTCACCAAACCCCCACCAATTGTAAAATTGGTATTGTAAAAAAAACGTAAGGGCGATACTTCAATGCTGATAGGTGGGACCGAAAAAGTAAACAATCGCCAAAGGGACTATATACTATATATACAATCATTTTGTCAATTTCAATAGCAAACACAAATTTTAATTTAATAATTTCAAATACTTCATGAAGTTTAGGGTTTCGATCACTGAATCATGCAATCTAGGATATAAAAAACACAATAGTTCTAAATTGGAAATAAAACCAAGTCTGGAAATATGCACTGTTGATTTTCTTTGAATGCACTATGAGTCACAAGGGCGATTTTTCGGTACAAAAATCAATAACTCCCAAACCGTTCATTTTAGAGAAATTATGTCTGAGAGAATATTTTTGGGGATTAAATTCGCTTTCTTTTAAAGTAAAATGTAGCTAGGGTGGTCCTCTCAAACATTCTTTTCAAAAAAAAATTTTTCGAACAAAATGGTATAGCAAGGTACTTACTTCAGCAAAGTTGTAGAAAAATGTTTTTCAGTTAACATTTTCAAATGAATTAAAGTTATAGCACTATCGGTTTTTATGTTATAATTATTTTTATTCTTTAACTTAGGGTGTTTCTGAAAAAGTCAGTTTTTTAACTATAACTTTTCAAATAGTTAGTCTATCTTCATACTCTTTATGAAGCAATTTTAGTACTTTTCATTGCGCATATTTCTGCTGAAGAATGTGAATCGATATCATTTTTCGTTATCGAGTTACGATCATTTTTTTAAGTAAAAATGATAGTTTTCAATGTCCTCTAACTCAGAAGGTTGCAAAAACTAGCAGCTAAATTTGTACTCTTTTGAAAGTGCATCAAAAATACTATAAAATATTTCAAAATCAAAGTCAGCATTTTTGCCCTTCGATGTCAAATATAAACAACAACACCACGAGTCGTGACAGTTTAATTGGTATCAATCTCATTCATGAATCGAATCGCAGTAGCCGACGACTGCTTTGATCAACGCCTGTAGTGCTTTGTATTATTAGTGCTGTTAAAATGCATAAAATAAAGTTGTTCGATCTCTGGAAAGTGGCCAAAGGTGAAAATAAAAATAAAATAAAAGTTGTGTTTGAGGAAATAATGAGATAATTTGATGTGGGACAAAATGAAAAAAATAAGTTCACTCAGAATGCAAAAGCTGTAACAATTAAAACATGTAAAAGGTTTGATGAATTTTGGAAAGACAGTAATCGAATTGAGACGAAAGTGCTCGATAAAAATTCGAAATATTTTGAGAAGCCGTTAACAGTTCCTACAAAAGATTCAAACTGCACTTCTTCCCAAACCAGCATTCACAGAAATTCGTCGCTTACTTAGAACAGAATGAAGGGTAATCCTTAATTCATTTGCTTTTTAAGGCAAAATGCGCTACATTTTATATTATGTCAACACTTCCATTACCAACAAGTTTCATGAGCGAACAAGGAGCTGAGGCTCGGAACGATCGACTGAATCACGGTAGAAATTGTTCAAGAGTCGCGAACATGGAAGATGTTTTCTTTAGATCAATGGACTCGTCTAATCCGGTTCTTGCAGTTAGAAGATCCCGATACAGTAAACGCGCTGAAATAAGTTCAATATTAAATGAGTTAGCACTTTGAGAAAAGAGACACGATTCAGATAACTATAACGACGACGATGCTGATGATGTTGATGATTGTGTTTATAATAATTATGAGGATGACGATGATAATAAAGTAGTTACGTAGAATAGTAAAATAAATATCTGTCTGAGCCTAACGTTTTCAATATTTGTGTACATATATTTGACAAGCTCAAAAAATCATTTAACAACTCGACTTTTTGATCTAGTAAAGCAGGTTCTAAATGGCAATGACCAGACCCTTAAAAACAGCCGTATGCTGATGTCATTTAATCATAATGTTGATGTCAACATTTTTCGCTGAATGACAAAAAAGAAAAAGTTGATTTTGAGATATTTTACAGTATTTTTGATGCACTTTCGAAAGAGTACAAATTTAGCTGCTAGTTTTTGCAACCTTCTGAGTTAGGGGTCATTGAAAACTATCATTTTTATTTAAAAAAATGATCGTAATTCGATAACGAAAAATGATATCGATTCACATTCTTCAGCAGAAATATGCGCAATGAAAAGTACTAAAATTGCTTCATAGAGAGTATGAAGATAGACTAGCTATGTAAAAAGTTATAGTTAAAAAACTGACTTTTTCAGAAACACTAAAATGACACCCTAAGATAAAGAAGAAAAATAATTATAACATGAAAACCGATAATGCTATAACTTTGATGCATTTGAAAATGTTACTTGAAAAACATTTTTCTACAACTTTGCTGAAGTAAGTACCTACACCATTTAGTTCTAAACATAATTTTTCGAAAATAATGTTTGAGAGGACCACCCTAGCTATATTTTGCTTTAAAAGTAAGAAAATTTAATTTCCAAAAATATTCTCTCAGACATAATTTCTCTAAAATGAACGGTTTGGAAGTTATTGATTTTTGTACCGAAAAACCGCCCTTGTGACCCATAGTGGAATGGTGGGGTTTTTCAAGAAAAAGCGTTGATTTCTTAATTCTCAGTCGCGTTGGAAATTTGAGTAAAGTATAAACTTCAAATCGATTAAAAAAAAATCGATTTTTTTTGGCTCAGTACAATATACATAACCCCTTTAGAAAAATCAGTTTTCCCACCACAATGCATTGATTGAGGAATTTAGATATTTTATTAACAGAGCATTAGCAATAATTCGTTTGTATGTCTATTTTATGGGCCATTTTTTCGCCTTCCCATTGATTTGGTTTGAGATTTCTAGCACTGATGTTGTCCTATGCTGATTTGAGTGATTCTCTGAGTCCTGCCACTATCCCATGTAGTATGTGTTATCAAAAACATCGCGAAGCATCAAGTTCTAAATGTTCTCAAACGATATAATATCCGAAGAGAGTGATAAGAGTTATAAGAAATGTCTCATCACACTGTTAGGTGGATTAAAAGCGTTTTTTTATCTCATCGCGCGTAAAGACTCGAATATTTATTTTTATATTTCGTTTGTTTGGCACGGTTCAATGCGTTAGCTTAACTGAGCAGTGGATCTATTAATATTTACAAAGTGAATATAGAAATAAAGAAGTCGAATTTAATTGTATGTCCATCGGACCTTGTGTACGCGTTCTGTTATTTCGCGTAAAGATCTTCTTTCTTGAAATTCTGCATCGCCTACTGTTGTTTTTGGATCACCTTATCCGCTTTCTCTTGATTTGTCGTGTTTTCGTCCATGCTGTTCTCGGCATTGGTTGTATATCTTTTTCGGATTAACTGCCTTGCATTGATTGTTGGTTCTACGAGTCACAATCGTATATCCGTGTTTTTGTCACTTATTTTATCATTGGTAGTACTTGTTATTGATTTGGAGGTACGTGCCGTGGGTCGGAAACGCTGTGCGTAGATTCTGTTGTTCCGGCATCCGTTACCTGAGCAGCAGCTGGGGTGGGAAATTGTTGTTAATTGTACCTAACTTTTCAATATAGAGGGGTTTTTTCAAACTATCGGATAAAACAGAAGGGAGAGTTTTTGAACGTCAGTAAACTTCATTGTTCTGAAACAATTTACATCATGTTTGCACTAATAAGTTGGAAAAATGATCATAAGTTTTGTATTAAATTTCGAAATATATATAAATTCTATAAACAACGCATTCAGTAATTTTCAGAAATTCTTTCGGAAGTAGCACAGGAAACTGAAATTTTCCAGTCTCTTTCAGGCAGAGGAATATGGAGCACAAAAGAGATACTACGAATACCGGAATGTTATATAAGTACCAAATGTACTTTTTTGCTTCATTCATCGATCGCTAGCCCCATGAGAAGCATGTTAGAAGAAGCCAGTCTAAGTGTTTGTTGTCCATAGTTGTGCATGTATTTTGTGCCTTATTCGATTTTTGCTAGTAATACGAGTGGAAAGCATGTCGATTATTGTAGTGTATTGTATTGTTTATTCAGGCTTTCACCTCGATCGGTCATTCGCCTTTAACATGTTGATTACATTGCCCAGAAAAAAATCGAATTTTCGAAAACTGAAACGAGCGACCCTTAGTGGATTGCACTACCAGTAAAAATACAATTTGGACAAAGACTGCAAATCAATCCCGCATAGTTAGGAGAAGTAATGCTCTTTTTTCATGTTCTGTATGTTTTGTCTTTCTCATCTTTCATTTCAATTATTTTTTTGCCGTTTTGTGCATGATTGTTAGAATATTTTATCTTTAATAAATTGTAGTATACGAGTTGTCAGCCCATCTAATCTTTGCTGAAAGAATATCTAATTACGTGTTGTTTCTTTCTCGGCGACACTCAAAAGAACATGAGAATATACAAACGAAATTCAACACAAATGTCCACGCGATTAAAAGAACGCGCACAATAACATGCAAACGCTCGAGCTTTTCGCGATTGTACAAACCCGGTCGCAAACACGATCTTTCACAACCCCACGATATTGCAGTCACGTCCTGGCGCTTAAGTCGCGTGGTATTACTAACGAATTTATAAACGCTGTCTCATGTGCCAACAAAGAAACGCCTGCTCTCCTGTGACCATGGAATATACTCGTCCGGGAGCTCCCACCCTGAAATACAGAACTACACTATTATATACTAAACGATAAGTCTCATGGTGCCACAGTTGTAGACTGGACTGCCCAGAAAAATGATGAATTTTTAAAAACTCAATCGGCCCACCCCTGAGTCGATTCCTAGTCCTACAAGAAGTATTTGTTCCAAATTTGAAGCGAATCGGACAAGTCTAGCTACCGGACCAACGTGCCTGAAGTTTGTATGACATTTTTCGACAATTTACATGGAGAAAACCCACTAACTCGCATTTCTGCCGCTAGGTGGCACTGTATGCATCGTATTATCACTGTAAGTGAAAATAAGAAAGATAATTTAATTGTCTACAACTTTGTCGATGACTGCTAGTCAATGCTGCTTTGTTAAAAGAAGTTATTAAACTTTCAACGAAGTGATGTCTGAGTCAGTTTTCTATGGGGCCTAGTAGTGCATGGTTGTGTATCAGTACTCGATTCTCACGAACTACACATTTTTGTGAAATAACCGTTAGATTTAGCTCAATAGTATGTTCAGAAGAGTTGTAGTAGATAATTCAAGTCATGTTTTGGTTGAAAAATTTTAGTTCCAACTGTGACCGCATAGAGGGCACCAGAACTAACTTTTCATAGAAGAGAGTTATAATATCGAAATGTTCGGAATAATTATTGAAAAATGCTTGCTCTACAACTTTGTAGAAGACACCAAACATCTATCTCTCTCCGTTGAAAAGTTAGTGTTGGCACCCTCCATGCGGTACAATGTGGAACTAAAATTTTCTAACCAAAACATGACTTGTATTATCTACTACAACTCTTCTGAACATACTATTGAGCTAAATCTAACGGTTGTTTAACAAATATATGTAGTTCGTGAGAATCGAGTACTGATACACAACCATGCACTGCTAGGCCCCATAGAAAACTGACTCAGACATCACTTCGTTAAAAGTTTAATAACTTCTTTTAACAAAGCCGGATTGACTAGCAGTCTTCGACAAAGTTGTAGACAATTAAATTATCTTTCTTATTTTCACTTACAGTGATAATATGATGCATACAGTGCCACCTAGCGGCAAAAATGTGAGTTAATGGGTTTTCTCCATGTAAATTGTCGAAAAATGTCATACAAACTTCAGGCACGTTGGTCCGGTAGCTAAACTTGTCCGATTCGATTCAAATTTGAAACAAGTGCTCCTTGTGTGACTAGGAATCAACTCAGGGGTGGGCCGATAGGTGTCATTTTTTTCCTGTCACTCTATTGTAGACCCTAGTGAGATGGGGGAGCTCACTTTTTTGCTTTATTTTAAACGTACACTCGAAATTTAATATCAGCGAATAGGTAAAGCCCAGACACCACCAACTATATTATGTATGTTATTTTAAAATAATTTTGCTGATATAGCAAATTTCTATTGTCCCACAAAATTTTCCAATTTTTAAGCGTCCTCTGACAAAAAATACTGTAAAAATCGTGGAGGCTACGCGATCTTTCATAAATACCACCTTCTAATGCCTGTGTCGGCCTTCTCATTACCCAGAATGAAGTAATGCGAAAGAACTTAAACTAATATTGGTATTTGGTAATCTGGTAGGAATTTTCAGATGAAGCACTTAGGAACTTCCATATTTTATCCACGAAAAACTAGGAGTGCTTTCCATGCTTCATCAAACGGAGAGCTTCATTGAAACTGTAACGATGTGGGTATGGTCGATGATAAGTAAATATGAAACCATAAGTTTTGTGGGAAAAACTGTTTGCAGCACAGCCTCTTTTATAATTGCCCTCTCAAAAGAATGCTTCAGTTTTCCCCGTTAAATTTATATGCGGGATGTGTCAACAGTTAATTAGGAGTCTCTCTACAGAAGGAGAACTTTTCATGATATTCTCCGTCCGTGCCTTGTTTCTACAATGGGTAATACTATTGCGTATTGATGGCAATGACGACAGTTCATGCCCTCCGGCACAAAAAGGTGGATAAGCCCCGTTCAAAAGAACAAAGTTTGGAAGAAATGTGGTTGATGAAAAATAAACTGATTTCTTATTGTCCTCGATTTTTGCTTAACGTAATTGCTTGTATACCATAATTTTCACTTGCTGAAGCAAACGGTTCTGGAACCCATATTTCGTACTTCAGGCCCCTCTCGGAGAATATACCATCAATCTCTACTTCCTGAGCGGGTATGTAAACAAAGTACTTCTTCGTACACAGTCGAGTGTTGTTTAGTTAGATAATGCTATATATCGATGATGTTAAATGGCTTATCATTGGTCCGGAAGTAGACCATCCAGGAGCCGGTTATATTAGATGGATATAATTAGCATCGAAAAGGAAACTTAACGGTATTATTTTTGCCTTCTCAGAGATGGCTGGACCGATTTGCCCAAACTTAGTCTCAAATGAAAGGTGCAACCTTCCCATCGGCTGCTATTGAAGTTTGGATCGATCGGAATTCTGGTTCCGGAATTACGGGTTTCAGAGTGCGGCCACACAGAAATTTCTCATATAAACTATAGAAAAAATTAAAAATAGAATTTTTATTTTTGATGCTAAATGTGTTCAAGGTGCATGAAACGTCGAGATTTGATGCAAACTGGAAAAAAATTTGACGACGGTTCACTTTTTTGGATTTTGGCACATTTTTGCCTTTCTCATATAGAAAGGTTATGCAATCACTCTGAAAAACGTCAACCTAATCCCGGCCAAATTTTTTTTTCGACTCGCACAAGGTTTCTGGATTTTAACAGGAGCGTAGTTGATGGTTTACGGAGAGGGGTTACACCCCCCTCTACTGTTCACTCCCCTCATTTAAAAATCTCTTTAAATCACCCCTCAAACCATCACCCCATCCAGCCCTCATACCCCTCCCTTTCAACCCCATCATCTTTAAACCACCACTGTATCACAAAGCATACCAACTTAAGCTGGGGAGTCGTTCGTTCATGGGACTTTCGCTCTCCTCGCATACCCACCCCCGCATGACAAAATGAGTTAGCAAGCAGATAACATTGATCTAATGCTGATTAGGCTAATGGAGTATGATATTTTTTTGTTTCAAGTGTTTCACCGTCGTAACGTAGCTCATCAAGTTCGTGGCTGGCAAGCCATTGTGTATAAGTGCAAAGTGTACTAAGAATGTAATGGACATTTCCACAATTATGTTGAACATAAAAAGCCTCCGTGCCATAGTTTAGAGAAATGAGAAAGGCACAATTGCACCGCTAGGTGGATTAAAAGAGGTTTTTAGCTGCGCCGTCGGTCATATAATCCGTCTACAAAGCATCTTTTCAAATAGCCACCAGCTATTATCAGGGACTTTTCAATTTTACTTACACACGCCATGTACTTTCATCAGTACGGGTAGAAATCACTCCGAATCTTACTACCTATTTGGGCAGAAGTGTTCCGCCAGCCCTGGCTGATACATACACTCATTTAACCAAAAATGAAGTTTGTTTGAAAATATGATTTGTTGGCAGCAATGCGCCAAAGTTTACTTGAGCGATCGATTTGAAGATGTTGCTCAAGCGTTGCTCGTATGATGAAATTGTAAAGAAATCTGAAGTAATTAACAAACATGCAAGATCAGATGTCAACTCAGTTAAAACACCCTTTTGTGGGCTAAGATACTTTTTTTTATAAATGGTTCAACATGAATAACACCTCCCGCATTCAACATCAGTGCTAATTACGATTAAGTTTTCCAATAGAGATGGCGTATGAACTGCCGATCGTTAATTCCCAGTGCTGACCCGGCCCATTCACTGCAATATGAATAATGTTCTGTGCGCATAATGTTTTTCTATCGGCAAAACACTGTTCCACTTCCGACTGTATGCCGTATGCCTCTGTGTGCCCTTCAGATCCGCTGCTAGGATAAGCTTCAAGCGCCAAGAAAGCTAGAGCCCTCCAGGCACACTAGCCTAGCAGAGCTGGCTGGCTGGCTGACTGAAGTGATTCTCAAAATTCTTGCACACAATTTGCTGCTCAACTAGTTGGAAGTAAATTGTGCACACTTTCTCTCCTGTGTCGTGGCTGTTTCACCGCGAAAGGAAAATTTTGCCCCTTCTGCTGATGGTGGTTGTTGACATTTCTTTGAACTGAGTACGGTTGGTATGATGCGAAGCAGGTCCTATGTGGCATCCGAAAATCGAGTTCTGCCTGTGGTTATCTAATTATGCTAACTCAACAATGCATAAAGTGCACAATTTACAATGTAACAACGGGGGAGGTTCTTGTTTTTACCATCTGGTATCGTATAACGGGAAGAATATTATTCACAGCAGGTAGACCTATTTGGACAAATAATCGCGGACAGTTGCGTGGAAAATCTTCTTGAATTGTTTTTGGATGCGTCCTAATATTTGCACTCAATTTTTATTTAAAAGTTTGTATAATGAAGAGAATACACAACAAGAATAGCTTTGCTTCACCCGCACAGTAGCCTATTACAAAGTATTATAAAACAGTAACATTTATCTCGGTAGTAGCATCAGCTGCGAGTTTGTTTCCCGTTTGGCCCCACACACGTATGTATAGCTAGTTCCGTAGCAGCAGCGGAGCGGAAAATGTGGGAAATTATTTAATCAGTGTAATAAAGCATCCAACGCGTTCACTAGAGTAAAGTAAATATTTTCGAACTGACATTCGCTGTAGCAATCTTTTCCACGCTTAGTAGCTTAAGTCTAAGCGCGGTTTTGCCATACTTTGGCCGAATTTGTAAACTGTTGGTACGTGCTTTTCAACTCAGGAAAGGTGACGAATGCTGACAACAATCACCCATAATTTAGCCCAGGAGAATCTTATTCTAGAAGTCCCGGGCCCAGTCGTTGTGCTTATTGTTCAGTGATCATTGATTTAGTGTATTTTGACATGACACGACGAAAAATGATTTACATATGGTCAAGGCTCCGAAAATGGCAACCACACAGCGAAATTTTTTGCGTCAAACTGTTTGTTTTCCGTGTGTTTAAGCTGACCAACTGTGGGCTAGGAAAAACCCGTACACATTTTATCTCAAAATTAAAAACACAAAAGTTGATTTCTTAGACTGTTTAGTATTTCTCATGTTTACTATATTTTACTACAGGCCATATTTTCAACAATGATTTTAGGGGTTAGCAGGTTGTAGTTATTAAAGCGATTGGTTCGATTCCCAACCCCGCACACAGGGTTAAAGCTTTTTCAATAGAAATTTTTCTAACCCGAAAAAAGAGGCAAATAACCCTAATGTTGAAACCTCCATAATCGAAATATTTTCTGGATTCAATGTGAAAACTACATATATGTCAGAGTTCCTGTGTTAGTGTTGTGATCGGTTTCCTCCATGTACATTTGTTATTTAAACAGCAGTGCGTATTCATGGAACCCAACTATATTAAGTTTACAATCAAAGTCTAGTTCGACCATTCCGAGATATCTTTTCGTTCTTCGCATTATGCTTTTAAAACATACTGAATAATTGTTTTCTGATTAACATTTTTCTTGTCAAGTTCAAAACCAAACTGAAGTTTATTGTCATGCAGGAAGGTCTTAGAAATGATATGGGTTTCTTTAGAAAAGTAGATACTACTATCGAAATTAACTTACGAAATTATAATAGACTGTTATGTTGCTTAGAACATTGAAATCAAAATGATTAGGTTTCGAATTTAAATATCCACTACCATCCAATCCCGAAATTATGAAATTTGATTTCGATCTGAATGCAGAAACCAAAGACCTGAAACCTTCGCTGATTTTTTTTTTCAAATTTTAATCTTGGAATAAAGAGGATGTATTCATTACTTCAAATGCCCAAAAACAGCTGTACGTGTTAACAGAGTACTACACAAATCGATGAATTAAAAATAAAATGCACCGTATTAACATCGGTTAGACCCCAAGTTCGAAAAACCATAAGTGAGGTAGCACAGAATTTCTATTTTACTGATAAAAAGTGCACGTAACTTGCTATGGTACATGGAAATCCTTTTCCGTAGCGGAACTCCATCTTGGAAGTATTATTTTTTCTCTAAGGTTGTTCTACAATACATTAAGATCGCGGGAGGATCTTCTTTCTTACTTCTGGCCATTACAAATTACAGATGTGGATTCGTCCTCTTTGGAATTTTCGTCCTCACTGAAAACTCTGGTTTTTGACATGGAGTTATTGCACACAGTTTTTGCGGCTTTGTAGTTGTCGTTATTGCTTGATCAACTGTCACAAAGTTGGCAACCATTTGGGGATCAGGCGGCAATATTGAAGACCGTACATTGGTATTGATTGTCGAAGATGAGTTTTCTTAGGGACTGCTGTCTACGGTTTATGATAGTGAGCCGTTTCATCATAGAATGAGGAGGTATGAATCTGTCATTGATAACTGCAAAGCATGGCACTGTCTTGTGCTTTGTATTGTCGGATCAGGCCGCAAATTTACCGCATACTCACCATTGAAGTATCTAGGAATAATTAGTTTTTGCATGTATCCTTTGTAACCGATTCCACTTTTCTATACAGCGACACTTTTAAAGGCCGTATCGCAAGTTCGAGTTGTCATATCGTGTAGTCAAATCTCGATTTTGCCATTATCCATAAACACGAGGATATTGAATTTGATTCTATCTCGGTCACAATCAGCGACATGTTGTAGATTATCCCGCAAAATGATTTTATTTGCCTGTCGCAATCTATCGAAAATTATCATTATTGAATGCCTGATATGATGGGATTGGATAGAGCCTAAGCTCTGAAACCTGTAAGTGAATATTCCAAAAACTCGGGCTAATACGAAAAGACTCGAAGTCAAGTTATTTGACCAGAATTCCACTTTTGTTTTTCATATTGTTTTATCTCTAAACGATCACTTCGGCAAGAACTGAAGTAAGATAACTTTTTCATTGATTCGAACTGAAGTAGAAAATGCACTGGTGTTCAAATCGGCACTTCCCGTTAGATTCTACAATACAGAAGTTCCTCCAAGATTCACTCAAAAATCTTTAAAAGCACGACGTTTTACCAGCATGGGTTCTAAGCATTTTGCACAACAAAGCAAATCATTTTGATTCGAGAGCAATATTTTAAAAGGCCCTAATAGTTTTAAAAAAAAATCGAGATCTGTATTTTGTACAGCAAAACATTCCGAGAAAAAGTTGCAGGGAATGATCTTTTCTTCGCAAAAAAAACAACTGAATAAAAAGTTGTGAATTTTCAAAAAAAAATTAAATTTTTTATTTAAAACTAAAACTACAAAAAAACTCATTTTTGAAAATTTTTATTTTTGTCAACAAAAGTCTGGAGAGGATGGAAACATATTTAATGCGGTTGCATCGCGGAAAAGTAATTATTAACAATATTTTTTTACAACAGATTTAAACATGTTTCTAAATGTCATACTAACTGGCAGACAAAAACATAATTTTATTACACAATACGATTCTCATTTCTAATGAAAATGCTCGTAGCCAAAAATTATCAAAATCTGTAAGATTTCAAGATATTTTAATTTTTTTTTCTTTTTTTTAAAAGTTGGCCTACTGGAGCTGTAGAGATAGGTACGCGGAAGGACTTGCCGTCAGATCGCTTATTACAATTACTGGCAGACGACGGGAAATGTCACACACTTAAACACTGCTTAAGGTCAATTGCAGCGGACCGTGATTCTGATTGTGATATTGAGTGCACGGTTCAGTTGTGCGGGCGTATGGACTTTATGGGCATGAACGTTCATTTGTGTGCGCTTGAGACCGCGTTAATCGGACTAGAAGGGTATCAGCGCGAAGTGCTTGGGCGTTTGTATGTTGACGTGTTGGGTCACGTGGTCGTTTGCTTGTCGCGTGGACGTTGGCATGTAGCGTGTGCCAGCGTGTAACTTCGCGTGTATAAATTTGATTTTCTAATCGTGTGTTTATTCGCATATTCGCATGTGTTCTTGGAAGAATTTGATACTTCATTTTCAGTATATAGGGAAAAGCCCGCTGGAGCTCTCTCTCCAGCAGGCATAAAACCTGCCAATCTTTTATATCAACAGATAACAAATGTTCAAAAGATACAATTTGACACTTATAACTACAATGAAATCTTTGTTTTATTCAATTTCTTAGCAATATCCAAACGCACGTACCTTCCTCTTAACACTAATAATATGGTCTTGTACAACCTTTAGGGCAGCTTGTTTTTGTGTGGAGATCCATTTTCCTGCTTTCGATTTCACTTCCTTAGGATGCTGCTGGAGGGCCTGCTTCATGATAGCGCATTTTTTTTCAATTGGTTGCAATTCCGGTGTGTTCGAGGAACTAAGATCCTTTGGCACAAAATTGACCACTCCAAAACATCTTTCGAGTATTGACACGAGGTTAAATTCGGCCAGAAAAGCGTTGAGCCATTGTTGAAATCTCAGAAGTGGAAGTGGGAAACGCCTTTAGATTCATTTTCTAAGTACACCTGCTCATTGATCATTCCGGTTATAACGATTGGGGTGCTCCGATTTCCACACAAGCAAATTGCCTGCCAAATCATTCATTTTGTAGTAAACTTAGAATCCTCTGCTTTCCAGCTGGCTCAGGAATTTATGACGAGTTGTAAAGAAAAGGAAGCTGCCTGAAATCTGCTTTCACATAAGTCTCGTCATCTATGACGGGATGATACGGTTTCATCAACTGTTAAGTGTAGAGCGTCCGCGCATGTGATTTTCCGAGAATATTCTGTCGTTTGTCGTGATTTGGCGCCTTTTGAATATCGTACGTGTGTAGTTTTGCACGTTTTTTGCATCTTGCGCAAAATATTTGGTTAAATGCAGTTTTTGCACCACATTTTTCTCTAAACTATTGGGATCCATCTTGAATGCTTAGACGACCGGCTTGAGATACTTCTCACTGTACGGATATCCAGTGTGACCACTTTTTCCTTCGTACCGACAGTCGAACGTTCGTTAAACCGTTTCAAAGCACTACTTACCCAAGATTTATACCATTCCCGTCTTCTTGCCAATGACAAGGTGAAAGATATCCAGAATTTCCAGGTACGTGAGCAAAAAATGTTTACGCTGCCTATGTTCTTCTGACTCTATTCTTGCCAGGGGTGCACAATCATTAGTGAAACTTATACAATGTAAAAATACACATTGAACGAAACTCACCAAAATTTCAATAGATAATCCCTGATGGAAAAAATATGCAATTTGATTCCATACACCTTTCAGCAGTCTTCCCATATGCACATCGCACACAATGTTCACTCTGGTTCTGTGTTTATATTACACTTAAACACGCTATTTCGTACCTAAACACGTGCACATGTTCGCCTGCACAACTGAACCCCATGTACGTACACGGTGTGCCTACACATCGGTTCGTGGCACTAGTTTTCTCTTTCTCACTCTCATCGTCACTAGCGCTGACTCTCTTTGCCATGTGCGAATCATTCTCCTGTACGCACCCGGCGTACGTACACGGACGTTTGAACTAGAGTTAGCACATCGTTCGCTTGAGTTCGATGTTCGAGGCGAACTTGTACATCGAGACGAAACATGTTTAAAGTTGAACGCGTGCACGAAATTTTGTACACAGGTACAAAATTGTTCATGTTCATGGCAAGTCTGCCTTTTAGTGACTATCAGCATGCCTTATCGTTACGAGTTTATTCCTGAAAATGTGCGTGTAGATCAACCAAGTAGAACAACCAAGCGATTATTCACATAAAATAAAATTAAACATGTGCACGGAAGCAGGGCATTTCAAACAAAACTCAAAATTATTATGAAGCCACATGCAAAAATAGAAAGTTTAGCCGATTTATTATCCAATCCAGCTCATGTGCTTTGAACGCCGTCCTCTTTCATTACTATTTTCGATTCCTTAATTTCTCTTTCTGTTCTCTAGCCACATTCAAAAATGACTTTCCATAGCCAAGATTAACGTCACGCTCAAACGGATGTTGAAATGAAATCGATTCCTCGGCTTTAAATTATAAATAAGGTCCTCGTTGTAACACAACGATATTCGACTCTGACCGAAATATCAAAAATTTGCTCTAATAAGCCCTTCTTGGTAACCACTCTAAAACAAACAAATGACATTACTAGCGACTACCCTTTTTCGAAGTCGTACCACATGTAAGTACCAACAAAAGAAGTTAAGATCGACGGCGTGTTCACCGAGACGATTTTGGTTTGCGCGAATCTGCTGAAGCACGTGGTTGGCTTTCTCAATGACCCCATACATCAGCCAGTGAAGATAGTAAATGATTGTATTCAACAATCAGTTACAACTAACGGAATAAAGACCTATGTCAGCTCATCCTCACAGTGAGTGATTTTCCCTGGGTCTGTTTCACCTATCTTCTCATTGATAAGGTTCCTTATCTGTTCGTCGTTTTATGCCACGGGTCCTAACCGGATTAATGGTAAATAAGTGGGCCATACAACCACAGCCAATAAGTGTTGACCTCCTGTATGCGGTGCAATTGGGAGTGAGAATCTATGATAATCTAGTAAAAATTAAAAAAAATCAAACTTTTTAACGTATTGTATTGTATTTCACAAAATTAGGTCTCAATTTTTTAGAGTACCGAACATACAACAGTGTTATTCTGTTCCTGAACGTGAGCAGTACTATATGTTCCTGATGCGAAGAAATTTAAAAAAATGCTTCTAGTCATGTTTTGTTTCTCAATAAACAATTCAGTTCGCTAACAGGAGGTCGAATCTGGCATCACTTCAAAACAAATGATATTGTGATGATTCCTTTGCAAAATAATTTATTTTCGACGATTTTTTATCTATTCTGAGCGTAGGGCCTGGTAGATCCTGGCCCTAGCGCAATATTTTGAGATCCACTTCCAATTTTTTGCACAATCCTTTCAACATGATTCTTAATATAAAAAAAAAATAATGAGTAAAAATAATGTTCTAACTTTGAAAAAATCAATTTTATTCTAATAATTGCAGATTTTATGAGTTTACAATAAAAAGAATTTTTTTTTAATTTTTTTCGTCAGCTCATGCGAACTTTTTTTTTTATTTGATTTTTTTTTTCCATACAGCGAATAGTTTCCGAGTATTATTCTTTCAAAAGATGCTCAATAGTACAGAATTCTAATCTATCACCCAGAACGACGTGCGCTCGAAACTCGGGAAACATTATGAAAATATGATAAACAATGTTTTTCTTCACTGAAGAGTCAACCATATTCTACCTTATAGCAATTTAATTATTTCTAATTCACCGATTTTTTTCTATCAAGCTGTAAATCATTGTGTATTTAATGAACACATATTCAATATATTTTACTGCACACAATAACAGATGTTAAAATTTATTAAAATACTTACGCACCTAATCAAGCGCAACAGGTTTCCTCCTTTCTCGCACAAGCGATTGTTCTCACCATAGTTCATTCAGCTGGAAACAACCCTCAACGACGCGTTGTACCGGAACCGATTCGGTAGCAAACGCTGCTCCAAAATTCATATTAGCTACCCACCAGAATGCACAGTCCGCCAGCTCAGGCCAGCAAACAAAAAAAAACTTTACATAGTCATAGAACTTTCCCATAAAAAGTTTTATGAATTTTTAATGAACCCTGGTGAAACCAATCGATCGATGGTCAATTCTCAATCGGTGATTGTCTCTGCAATCGTCTGGCACAAACGATCCAGCCATGCTGTGTGAAAATACTCGAGCCCTCAAAGCTTCCGGCTGCAAGCATTCACAGAGAAAAAAAATATGAGGGGTGGAACAACCTTCGAAAGAATGCAGCTAGCACGATAACTGAACGACTGCTGCAGGCCGCCTCCTCCGCCCGGTTGTTGATTTCCATTGGTAGCCTTTGGACAACCGCATTCATTAGTATAAATAGTGCAGTATGGTGGCTCGAGGGACATCAGTAGCGTTTGCAAATTCTAACCGCAACCATTGGCCGACACAGAACCATCATCTGACAATGTTCCGCTTAACAATCGTTGCTGTGGCCCTTGTGGGAGTTTCCCTGGCCTACGAGCATCACGGGTTTATCAGTGAAGTCAAACACATCCCGTACAAATATATTGGTGGTGGTGGTGGGGGTGGCGACATCGGTGGAGGATTCGGCGGATCGCAGGTATGTAAAATTTGGTGAAACATTGAAGGTGCATACACTTGACTATCGAAACGATTGCAGGGAGGATTCGAGGGCGGCATCGGCTTGGGGGGTGGCTACGAAGGTGGTGAGGAATACTACTCTTATCCAAAGTACAAATACGAGTACGGAGTGAAGGATTACAAAACCGGAGACCACAAGAGCCAATGGGAAATGCGCGACGGAGATGTCGTCAAGGGGGAGTACACACTGGATGAAGCTGACGGAACGAAGCGCATTGTTGAATACTACGCCGATAGCAAGAACGGATTCGAAGCCAAGGTGAAGAATATTGGACATGCCATCGGCGGGGAAGAGGGCGGACTGCAGGAAGGTGGACTGGGTTATGGCTACAGTTACAGCAAACTGAAGAAATTCAATTAAACCGAACCCGAAACGATTGGCTGAACTAGGACTGAAGACTGAGTCCGATTTCCATTTCCGACTTTGCCTGGTATGTTCATGTTAGATTAACCGCAGTTTTTTCGACTGCTATGTGTATCTGTCAAATAAGCTGTGATCTGTACTCAACATGTGTGCTATTTCTCAATAAAAGATGATATTTAAATTTGATTTCTTGGGTTATATTTCTTCCATCATTCGGTAAATGATATTTTACAACGTATGAATTTGCAACTTGTAAGAAGAATAGATTGCATATTGCAGTGACAAGCCAAAAAATGACCACCACCGACCCGTCCTTATTCCTACCCAGAGTTTCTTCTCTAAATTTTAACCAAAGCGGACTACCGAACCAACGAGTTTGAAGTGGTATTGGATTTTTTGACAATGTTCATGGAGGAAACCCACTACCTCGTGTTTTCACTGCTGAGTGATACTGTGTGTATCAAATCATCAGAGCAAGTAAAATTAGGAAAAAGAATTTAATTGCTTACAGCTTTGTTAGGAGAGTTATTAACCTTCTAACGAAGCGATGTCGGGGTCAGTTTTAAATGGGGTCTAACAACGCCTTGTAGTGTATCATTTCCACGATTTTTATATTTTTGCGGTCGGGTTTAAGTGAATAGTATGATGCGTTGATTAGAAAAATATAGTATAGATATCATGCGTTGGTTAGAAAAATATAGTTCCACACTTAACCTCACAGATGGCGCCACCACAAACTTTTCCACGAAAAGAGATAGAAAGAAGGTGACTTCTACTAAGTTGTAGAACTGCAGGCTATTCGCAGTAATTCTTCTGAACGTGATAATATATAGTCTCGCTTCATTTAAAAGTTAGTGGTGGTGCTCTCTATCTTACATTTTCCACAATCAGTAAGATTTTTTTTTGACACAAGAGCATTTTTTCGAAAGGGCGTAGACATTTCTAGGCGCATAAATTTCAAAAAAATTTGTTCGATTACTGTATTTTCTACAGCAAAACTTTCTGAGAATGAGTTACAGGGAATGCATATTTCTATGCGAAAAAAAATTTTGTGTCATTTTCCACAAAAACAAATTTGTGTTAAAAATTTAAATTGGAAAAAAAACCCATTTTTTCCAATTTTTTTTTGCAACAAAAACCTTAAGAGAAACATTTTGAATGTGATTGTATGATGGAGTTTTCGAGATATTTGGATATAACACAATTATTTTATTTTATTGCGACTTTTTCATAAGTTATTCGCGTTTCTCCGTCAACTGCAAAAGGTTTTTCAAAAGGCCCATAACATATCTTGTAATCAAGGCGATATTGTAACCCATTTAAAAGCTACATGAAAACAACTAAAATATGATCGAAGTATTTAGTTTAATCATCAGACCCTTTGGTTGAATTAACTGCTTTTGCTGGACCAAAATTCCAAATATCTCAAAAACTATCGCATTTTGGAAGATTTTTGTTAAATGCATTTTGATTTAAAATGATACTTAGAATTATATTCTGTAATAAAATTAGTTTTATATGTCAATTATTATGAAATTTAAAAACATGTATAAAGTTATTTATATGAACGTGTCCACTGGAAAACAGACAGAGAAAGAATGACCGGAACGGTGAGAATGAAGAAACGGTGAGAATTCACCTTTACTGGAAACACTGTGAAAAGATGTCCTCAAGCAGGAATCGAACCTACGATCTCCCAGTCTCTAGTTGGGTGCGTTAATCACTCCACCATCGAGGAACTGTGACGATGCCATCAAATATTCCCAACAGTACTGTGATCGCCGCCGCAGCCTCCAATACCTCCTAATTGACCCATCGACCCCCAATGTCTCCTATAAGCAGATCGTCACCTCTCGCTCTCATCGATCGGCCAAATCTCTCTCGTTATCTATTTTTGGGTCTAGTGGACTGCGCTCAGGCTTGAGATATTTATTATCACTGTTTGTCCCCTTAGCTAACTCAGTCGCCGCCAGACTTTGGCAGTGAATAGAATATGTGAATAAAGACATCAACATGCCCCTCCATAGCTCCACCCCAACCCCGCACATAGGGTTAGACTCTATGTGCGGGGTTGGGAATCGAACCCAGGTGAGCTGCGTATAAGACAATCGATTCACCAACTACGCTATGTTCGTCCCCACCATTTTTTGAGAAACACCCTATTTTTTACAAATTTTTATTGTAGCTCAAGTATCTTCGATTTTTTTTAATTTGATTTACTTAAATTTTCTGAAAGACTGTGAAACTTTATCTCAAACCGTTAAAAACTTAATTGTAATAGTTGATTAATTTTAGAACTTCCCAATCCACCATTTTATATAATAGAAAAGACTTGAAAAGCGCAAAATTGCATCGTCAGAATGAAACTATTTCTTCTATATTTTCCATCGTGAAAGTAATTTAAAAATATTACCAAGGGTCAATTAATGCAAAACCAAATTTTTAATATAACTTGCAGTTTTCATTTTTCAATAACATATACCTACTTTAGATGATTTTTAGGATTTTTGAAGACAAGCGTTTTTTTTCTAACTCATTAAAACTCTAGCGTCTATTATTAAAGAGAAATAAGTACTAATAATATCAAATTTAATTTTTGAAATCAATTTTGTGAAATTTAAAAAAATATTGTCATCGCCAATCGCTGATTTCAGAATGGCGTTAATCATCAATTTCCTATGTCTACTGACCACCCTCTTTCAAATGACAAATATTGACGATGGTTCTCTCTATTTCCTGATAACTGGTTATCGTCATTTTGGATTTCAAAATGACTTTTCACTGTTTTGTGGTAATCGAAAGTCTATTTTGAATTTCAAAATGGCGTTAATCATCAAATACCGATGTCTACTTTCATTACCGATTGTCTACCCTTTCAAATGACACCCATGTTGCTCACTGTTCTTTCTATTTTCTGGTAACCGTAGTCGCCATCTTGGTTTGTAAAACGACGTTAATCATCAATTTCCGATGTTTTCTAAGCAACCTTTTTCAAATAACACCCATATTGATGATGGTTTTTACCGTTTTGTGGTAGCCGGAAGTCGCTATCTTGGACTTCTATGTGGCGTCAATCATCAATTTCCGTTGGCTACTGACCCATACGGTTCAAAGACCTCACGATTTCTATGACATCGAAACTATGTATTATTTTCGTAGTGCAAAAATAGGTGTCGAACCATTTTCGCTCTATTTAATATTTTAAGAAATTACGAAAAATAGCGTGATTTAGTTGCGAAAACAACCTTAAACTCATTGAAAAGTACTTAAAATTCAACCCATCCAAGTTCTTCATTGTTCCTTGTTGATCAAGGCACTGATCATCTTCACACACTTGCTCAGCTCACCAAGGGCAAATGCTGAAAATCTCTCCCCTATAGCAATCATTTTCTACTACGAATTAACGGCAGCATATTGCTGATTGCATTCTGTGGATCAGGTATCAGGTATCAGAATATATTGGCTCAAATGGCACGTTCCCCGTATGTAGTCGGGGATTTGTGCCTAAAGTCTTTCAGTTCAAAAGTGCCCAATAGCCCCGAGTGATCTTAAGACTGTACGTATCCACCGTGTAAAAAACTTTTGTTCATCTGCTTCCGATCCAAACAGTACTACTTTATCGACTATACTTTGACCTATTTCCTCAGCAATCTTCCCATGAACATCGACAAGTTAGCACCTATGTACAAAATTTCGTGCACGCGTTCAACCTCAAACATGCTTTGCCTTTGTGTGCAGGTTCGCATCGAGCACCGAACCCAAGCGAACGATGTGCAAATATAGGTTTAAACATCGTGTGCGTACATAAGAAGGGCACACACAAAACAATGAGTCAATGCTAGTGATGATGGGTGAAAGAAAGAGAAAACTAGTATCAAGAACCCGTGTGTACGAACACCGCGTACGTACATGGGGTTCGTTTGTGCAGACGAACATATTCTCGTGTTTTGGTACGCATTAGCGCGTTCGGGTTTGCACACGAAATGATGGTGTAGGATGAGCACAGAACTAGAGCGAACATGGTGTTCGATGTTAATTTGGAAAGATTGTTCCTCAGAACTATTTTCATTACACTTTACGGTAGAAAGTTGATATTCAACCAAAGTCCATCCTGCAAATGCATAAAGAAACGCTAAAAGTTTCATGAAAATCGGAGAACATCACTACGTGAAGTGACACATTTTTTTCAAAAATCTAACCTTTTATCTTGCCAATCCATGATATACATAGCATGACTAGTGCCAGTCAGGATAACGACCTACGTATTTGTAGTTTTGCAAGGGATTTATGTAAATGGTAGTGTTTCGCATGGAATGACCCATATACAAACGCTCGGGTCCTTTACAATCATCCACGCACACCTACATTCGTGATCTCGCAAACAGGACAACATCCTGGTGACTAAGTGGACGTTTTAGCACTTACGAGTTTACAAACGCGGTCGCAAGAGAGAACCTACCAACACCCGTATTCGCGCGGTCATGAATCGGTTACGTCCGGAAGTCCGTACTCTCGGTTCTAGTGTCCTAGGTCCATGCCTTCAGTTCGACCAATAAAACAAATAAAGCTCATATCCGCTAGACAACACGTTTCATGGCGACAGGTCCGGAATCTCTGGTGATACGGAAGGACGCACTCTTTTCTAGCACCTGAACCGTACACCGAAAATTTAAAAATTCACGGTCCGCGCGGTCATCCAAGAACACACGCGAGTATGCGGTCAGATACGGTTATAAAATCGAATTTATACATACAAACGTCCATGCAACATACAAACGCCTACACGATCGAACATCTTAACTTACAAACGTCCGAGCCCTTCGCGATGATACACAAAGACGAACATACAATCGCGATCATCCATCCACAACTAAGCCCATAATTTCGCGAACACAAAGACGCCTTGATAATTTGGTGAACGCTATAACAATTATAATCTGATTGATTATCGCGGTCTCAAGCGCGCACAATTTAACGCCCATTCCCGCGCGATAATAAAGTCCCTACGTGGGAGTGGGCGTAGCGTATTGGTAAATCGATTGCCTTGTACGCAGCGCACCTGGGTTCGAGTCCTGACCCCGCACATAGGGTTAGAAATTTTTCCTAAGAAATTTTTCCAACCCGAAGAGGTTAAAACCTCTATAATTGAAATAAAAAAAAAGTCCCTACGCCCGTACATCTGAATCGTACACTTAATATAACAATCAGAATCATGACCCGGTGCAATTGGCCTTAAGCAGTATTTAGTGGGTGACATTTTCCATCTCGTCATTCTGACGGGGAGACCTTCCGAGACCCTAGCTCTACAGCTCCAATGGGATACGAAAAAAAACGAAATTCAAAATATCTTGAAAACTATCATGTTTTGGAAGATTTTCATTGAAAACATTTTAATTTAAAATGGGTGTTAGATTGAAATTTTGTTATGTTGCTATGTTGTAATTGCCGCAAGGTTCTACTGTAGCGATTTTGTTGGCTATTTTCGGCAAATGTAAGACTAAGAGAAACGAAAGCAATGGAATTGAAAGACGAATAGGTATTCTAGAGCGAATCAGTTATAAACTTAGAACAGAAAACTAGGACTAGGCGGGCTCATATGGACATGATCGAAAGGAAATGTGAAGAATCTTTTGTCTTCTGCTGGCAGGAGTTACGCTTTTCACCCAAGTCTACCGCATGGTCGTTGGTAGAACATAACTCATCATTATGTTTTATCGCCGACGACGGCGTCGTCTGTTAGCCTTAAATTTGTCGAAAATTAAAATCGATGCAGTAGAATGATATTCTGAAAAAGTACAGTTTTGTCTGTCATTCAGTGTGAAATTTAAAACCATACTTAACCCCTTCATGTGCAAGTTGTTTATAAACAATGACGTTTTAAAAATTCTATTACTTTTGATTAACGCAAAATTTGCTAACAAAAACAAGTAGGATTAATAAATGTTACTATAACCTTTTATTGGAGTACTAACAGTTACAAGTATCAACTCTAGAACTGATATTATTGCAATAATTCAGAATGCGATGCCGATGAAACAGTGCTGCCATGGACATGGCGACGTTGACGACGAATAATGAAATTTTCATATATCTTCGTTATTCTGCAATATTACTGAAAACTGTTAAAACCTATTCATTCAGGCTGTCTTCGACTACGTTTTCCACGCAATTGGGCTATTACAAACATTCTAAGAGAATTGTATTGGGCATTGGAAGGTAAAAATTGAGCAGCTTCTAGCACTGCGAGGGAAGCACCTATCTTTATGAAGAAGGGTTTTTCGTATTTCTTGACCCAACCTATTTTCAAGAAAAAAAAAGTTTTGAAGCCCTTTATGCACTAGAAAAAAAAAACTGTGCGTGAAAGGGTTAAAGTTATTGTAGGAAAAACATCAACTCATTCTTGGATAGTTGCGGTTCAAAATATGGCTATAGAATCTTTTTTTGCCTTTCTCAATAGAAAGGTATTGCAATTGCTCTGAAAACCAACTTTTTAACGGAGGCCCGGAGGGCCGAGTGACATATACCATTCGATTTAGTTCGGCGAGTTCGGCAAATGTCTGTGTGTGTATGTTTTTTTTATAGTAAGGTTAAAAAAGCTTCAAAAGCCTGGCCTGTAGTGTATTGGCACTGTGTGGGACTCACGACTCACGTTCGTGCCTAACCACTAAAAACATTCCTTACTTTTTACGCCCTTCTTCCCCACGGAACTACGTCGTCGTATTACTTCGTGGGGGGGGGGGGGGGTTCGTTGCGCTTTCGTCGCACCTCCTTCTGCTGCTCTATCTCGGAGCCTCGCTTGGTTCATGGAGTGACACGACCTATGAGCTTTGATTTAACTCTCGGTTCCTCTCCTGCTTCTTGTCTCCATCCATTACGTCGCCGTTTATTTCTCGTCCCTGTGGTGAGCCGTTTAGGTGCTGATTCCCTGAGCCATTCAGCTCATGTTTCCGTGAGTCATTCAGCTCCCGGCCTCATCAGGATCCGCTTGGATAGTGCTCAACGGTGAACTCACCCTACTCCGACCTATGGTTCCCCGACGGAGGAATTTCCTCCGACACCGATACCCGCTTTCTTGAGCCATTTAGCTCTACTAAAATCTTCCAGCTTTACCGCTTATCCTACTCCGAGTGAGAGTTCCCCGGCAACGGAATTTCTTTCGTTACCGGTGTTTGTTTCGTGAGCCAACTAGCTCCCCTTTTCGTCACGATTCTGTCGGGTAGTCCACGGCGCCGAATCAGCCCTATCGTAAATTCCCCGGCGGCAGACCGCTCCCGATACCGATGTACGTTTCTGTGAGCCATTAAGCTCTCCGCCTCGTCTACTCCGTCTAGTCCCCGGCGGTGGACCTAGCCTACTCAACGGCCAGTCAGCAGATGCTGAGGTCCATCCAGCGATTCCGGGTAGAGCGTAGCTTCCGGTTCACTGGCGCCCCAACGACCCACTTCTGGCTATTCGACGCGGTCTATTCGGTCTAATCCCCGACGGTGGATCTAGCCTACTCACGAGCTGCCCGGTAGAGTGTCGAGGTCGGTCCGGCGATTCCGGTGGAGCCTGACGTCCGGTTCGCTGGCGCCCCGACGACCCGAGCCCGGTGCTACATCGCGTACTACTCAACTGGTCCCCGGCGGTGGACCCAGTCTACACCGTCGGTGAGTTTCCCGGCGGCGGAATTTCTCCCGAAACCCTATTTGTGGTTCCACTGCGGCGTTCTAACCAATGTCGTTGCTTTGTTGGTCCCTTCGCCACTTCCTTTGCAGCTCGGAAAGTATACTCGTAACAACTCTGTTGACAGCGTCCCAGATATGCTCGTTGCGGCACATCTCTTCGACGATATTATCCACTGTTATATCAGGCAACCCCTTCGGACTTCTTCGAATCTGGGGCATTCGAAGACCACGTGTTCCGGTGTCTCTTGCACGTTCACACACTCCGGGCAAAGGGGTGACGAAGCGTGTCCAAACCGATGTAGGTATTTCCGGAAGCATCCATGCCCGGACAAAAACTGCGTCAGATGGAAGTTCACCTCTCCATGCTTCCTATGTACCCAAGTAGACACATTTGGGATGAGTCGGTGGGTGTACCTTCCTTTCTCCGCGTAATCCCACTCTTGCTACCACTTAGCCAACGAGTCCGCTCGAACCAGTCTCCTTGCATTACGTTCATTTCTCCGCTTGTAGCATTCTACGTCCTCAGCCAGAGTGATGCAGATGGGAATCATCCCGGCAAATACGCATACCGCCTCCGACGATATCGTTCTGTACGCACTTGCGACACGAACAGCCATTAGGCGAAAAGTGCTTGTCAACTTCGTCCGGTTCCGCTTTAAGTTCAGCGCAGCAGCCCAGGCCGGTACGCCATATCTCAGGATTGAGGATGAGACATTCGCCAGGAGACGTCTCGTGCTGCCTCCTGCCCCTCCGTGATTCGGTATGATCCTTGCCAATGCGCTAGTTGTCCTCGCAGCCTCACTTACATACATAGTCGACATGGCAGTTGTAATTCAACTGATCGTCAACCATCATACCCAGGTGCTTCAGCGCGCGCATCGATGGAATGGATTGTCCCCCGACGCTGATCTCGAGACGCTGGATTTGCTTACGATTGCTAACCAGCACTACCTCAGTCTTGTGGTGAGCCAGCTGCAACCTGACGTTAACCATCCAGGTTTCTACGATGCCTATTGTCTCTG
Organism: Topomyia yanbarensis; assembly: GCF_030247195.1. NCBI lineage: Eukaryota > Metazoa > Arthropoda > Insecta > Diptera > Culicidae > Topomyia > Topomyia yanbarensis. Next base: position 300,983,264 of record NC_080672.1, read on the forward strand.
CCGTCAGCATCTCCACCTCCTCAAGGGTCTCGCCCGTTATCGTCAGGACAACATCATCTGCAAAGCCGACCATCTCCACTCCCTTGGGCAGTTCCAGTGTTAACACTCCGTTGAACATAATATTCCAGAGCGTTGGGCCGAGTATGGAGCCCTGAGGTACTCCCGCCGTTACGCTAATCGACCTCTGCCCCGTGTTCGTTTCGTAGACCAGTACTCGGTTCTGAAAGTAACTTTTCAGAACCTTGCACAGATAGTCCGGAACCCGCATTCTATGCAGCGCTACGGCGATGGCTCCCCAGCTAGCACTGTTGAACGCGTTCTTCACGTCTATCGTTATACGGCGCAGCAGCGATTACCCCTTCTCTTTTGCTTCAATGCTTTCTCCGCGTTCGCGATGACGATGCGGATGGCGTCCACCGTCGATATTCCTTTCCGGAACCCGAACTGTCTCTACGATAGTCCGTTCTCACTTTCAGCGTAGGTCGTCAGCCTGTTGAGGATGACTCTTTCCAGGAGTTTACCGAGAGTATCCAGCAGGCATATAGGCCGATACGATGCTGGATTTCCTGGTGGTTTCCCTGTGTGTGTATGTATGTATGTGTGTATGTGCGTCTGTGTGTGTATGTGACCAAAAATGTCACTCATTTTTCTCAGAGATGGCTGAACCGATTTTGCCAAACTTAGTCTCAAATGAAAGGTGCAACGTTTCCATAGGCTGCTATTGAATTTCTAATGGATCCGACTTCCGGTTCCGGAATTACAGGGTGATGAGTACAAACACGCAGAAAATGTCGATTTTAATAAATTCTCCAATGAATGTATAAAGGTGAAAATTTTTCCAAAATATGACCACAACTGCTTCGATTTGTAGTATTAGGTCACTAACATCCATTCAAAGTCTATTCGGCCACATTGGCCACCATCATCGGTTCCGGAAGCCCCGGCGGAAGTATCTAAATTCAGAATAACAGTCACATCGGTTTCTCGGAGATGGCTAAACCGATTCAACTAAACTTGGTCTCAAATGAAAGGTATTGCGTCCCCGTAAATGGCTATTTCATCTCGATCCGACTTCCGGTTCCGGAGTTACAGGTTGTGGCGTGCGATCACATAGCAAATTGTGATTCAAACCGATACTCCGATGAAAGCATAAAAGGTAAAAATGAAAGCATAAAAGGTAAAAATGTCTCTCAAACAACTTAAATTTGCTGTTCTAGGTCACCGACAGCCAACCAAACTTTCGTTGACTACATTGACCACCATAGACGGTTCCGGAAGTGCCCGAGAAAAGCGTCCATCTTTCAAAATTTACGAACTTACATCAGTTTCCCGGAAATGGTTGGGCCGATTTTCACAACCTTAGTTCCAAATGATAGCTATAATATCCCCACAGATGTCTATAAAATTTCGTACAGATCGCTTATATGGGTCCGGAAATATAGACTAAATCGTCCGGTCACATATGAAATTCTTATATAAGCCGGAACTCAATTTTTATTTTCAAAGGGGGACCCAATGAAATTTCAGAAATCGAATTAGTATTTTTGATGCCAAACATCTTTAAAATGCATGACACGTCGAGATTTTATGTTAACACGAAAATATTTTTTTTATGAAAATCGACTTTTTGGGACTTTGCCGATTTCGCACCTTTTTTCAGTTCAATATTACCGTGGCTTGTTCTGATACATTGCAGATCAAGAACGAACTATTGGGTCGTAAAAATGCACATTTTGTCATTCAATAGCTTTGAGACCATAGTACTGTGACTTCATATGGGAACAGTGCTACAGTCTTTGAAAGGAATAATCAATCTTCTCTAATCGTTCCATATACGGCGTCGAAATTTAGCCCAATTCATATTTAAGTCCCCTCCCTCCCATACCAATAACGATGAACAGAATTAGACCAGGAAAACCCGAATTTTAACTACCCACTTCCAATGTTCATTTGAATCCGGAGAACGGTTGGCTTGTGTGCCGAATGATTTCAAGTACAGACATTACACTAGGAAAAGGGATGATATGTTCCCATGTATACATATGTACGCGTACATTACAACCAACCGAGCCCACTCTCTCAGCTAGGCCGCTGCTGTGTCCGACTCGTACACACAATGATTGTCATTCCAATGTGTACTTATTTAAAAGTCTCTATGGTGCAATTGAGATTTGAACAACAGCTTTTCAGCATCATCCTCATCATCATCATCATCATCATTGCTATGGCCACCGTCAGTTGCAGCAATAGCAGCATCCCGTTACTGGAATGTGTAAATGTTGTCATCATTATCGAACTGGGTCCATTCGTTGGCAGTGTTCGGGGTGGATCCAGCAATAATGCAGTTAAACAAGATCATTACAAAAGATTGCAGCTTTCAAGTGAGCTAAAATGTATTGGTCGTAATCGCCTACTACAGGCCATTAAAACAACTGTAACGAATAGCAGTTACAAAGCTTAATTTCCTGTTAAGCGCAGGGTACCCTAGGCGCGACACAGTCTTGTCGTCTGAGCTCCGGCACACGTGCGTCGAAATTGGAGAATCCTACACGTCCTTGTCGTGCGAGTGCGCTCAGTTCGGTACAATGGGAACGTGTTCGGATGTGAGGAATGAGCTTTTAGTGCAGTCCTTCATCGTGAGCTAAACATTCCATGGCCACACTTGAAAACCTGTGAAACTTTCCCAGCATATCCACGTCTTTATCCGACAATATTCTAACGAACGAATGTACGATGATAGGGTGCGAACAGAAGTATTTTGAAGATTGTCGACAAATCATCGTGAACCGCAGTACGTTTTCAATTCGAACTTCGTCAGAAGGAACATTTGGAGAAATACCATATACGTAACCACGGTTGAGTAAGCCCCTAGTCATATCGTCGCTTTCGTGCTATAGGGGAACAACTTACAATCTGCGAATGTTCGTTTGAAAATTTGGACACCAAAACATATTCTTGGGGCACATCATTTATATTTTGTCATCCAAAATGCCCTGTACTATCTAGGGCTATGCGACATTCTTAAATTAGCATATTTTAGGTTGCTACTTCAATTCCACTCTTTTTACAACTTTATAAAAAGCCAAGAAGGCACACTAATTTGATGAATTTCAAAGCCATCCCCATTTGCCATCAGAATTTCAAACATGATTAATTTTGAGTTGTGCCTCCAGTGAACCGAACCGACGATATATGCTGTGCATGTTTGTTGTGGGAAGCTCTCGTTTCGTTGTCATTCGTTCGTTGGTAGCTTTTAAAAGTGCCACAAGCCTTGCACCGCACAACTGCCAACAGTGTTACAAATCCTCGCTGCCGCTGGATGCTGTTATAGAGTAGACACATCTTGGCTACCGAAACGGATATTGGATGAATTTCGGGAGCGGATGCGGATTCCCTTGTGCGTGACTACTGGAAGGTGGTGTACAGTCGTAAATCATAGAGGCTTGGTTATTTGTTTTCGTCCTTTTTATGCCTGTGTGTGTGCTTGGTTGAAAATTGCGGATGGCCCTAGTGGTGGGTGCCTGTTCCGGATGGATAGTACTAAATACAGCTGGTCAGTGGTGCCACGAGTCAGAGGAAGTAGAGTTAGCATATCCGCAAACATATGGTTTGGGATCTTGTGAGTGGATAACGAACCGCTAACATCTTCATACATAGTCTTACATGTTCTTCCTGAACAAACATGGAAGAATAAATGGAGCTTGGGAAGTAGAAGAGGTTGTAGCTTGGAGTTTCTTTGTTTCTGGTACAGGATTAAATGCCGTAATTTGCTGTGGAAGTTGTAGGTTGGAGTTTTCACTTATTTGTCTTGATTTATGGTTCCGTGCTTGGGGAAAATGACACCAATTTTATTTGTAATATTAGAAATCCTGCGTTATCCTGCTAAAACGTACGCTACTAAGTTTAATTATCTCCATAGTTTGTATAACTAGATATACAGATAATTTCGTCCTGCAAGCCAGAGTCGACGCGGCACACATTGGGATGAAATGAAAAAGACGGTTTTTAATATTTGGGACGAAACTATTTGTTTTAGTACATTGATGTTTTCGGAGAAGTTTCTTTATTGTTTCAGTACCATAAAATAATGGTGGCTAATTTTGCTGAGTATACACCATCAGATTAAAAAATAATTTTCTTTATTTATTATTAACATGGTAAGGTGTCTATGGTAAGTTTGTAGCGGAACTTATTTTGAGAAACTTTATCGAAGATGCAAAATGTCTATTTCTTAAGGGAAAAAAGTTATAAAGTGAAAAAAGTTATAAAATGAAACAGCATGTCTGGTTTTGTTAGGTGAGCTCGTGTGATGGTATTTTTGCACTGATTTTGACAAACAAGCATTCGTTGGAAATGTTATGCATCTGGCAACCTCTTGGAAATAGTGATTCCATGCCTGGTTACATATTTTCAAGCTAAATCCAATAAGGCGAAGATATTTTTTGATGTTTTTTTAAATCTGGGGGGTACGATAGGTCACTGTATTCGAGGTTAAATAAAACAGTGTACGCACCTAGAAAATCAGCGGTTCAACTTTTATTTGAAGAGTATGAATATTGCAGATAATTGAAAAATAATAACAAAAATAATACATGCAATCCATTGACGTCATTCAGGTAAGAAAATGAGGAAGTACTAAATGATGTGAAAAATCATGAAATCGCGGAAGAAAATGTTGAAAAACATGTTTTTTCAGCAGCTGCGTCTTGCTTTATACTTGCGAATGACTTCTTCGGTGTTCTCGTCGACGCCAGAACGTGGAATTGAAGTTGTGCATTCCGGCTCACGTGGTTGCTTAGCTATGCGATGATCACATTTGCGCTTCGGAGCATTATTTTGGATTCCTTTTCCTTCTCTTTTTCGATCGTGTTTTTTTTTCGATTATCTACTTCAACAACACCATAAATTATTATATTGTTAACTCATGCGAAATATCTGACCCGCTTTCATTAGTGACGAGCACTTTCCTTTTCACACGAGCACGTAATGTTTTGAACGGAACTAAGAATTGTTTAGAGGCTGATCGAATACTGGCGCCATCTTGAACAGATGCAATTGTGTTCTTCATGTGCTCTTCACTTCGTTTTGACGTTTTTTGCACTAAATTACGCCCAATTTTTCTATCAACGTGTTTCTAATTTACAATATAGTAGTAGCCTATAGTGTCCCCAAATGGCTGCCCAATTGTACTCCCAAGCGTATGTTTCATGTTGCTATACATATTGTTTTTGAACAAAAATATCGAAAAAGTAATACAAAACTCGTGTATGAATTTTTACGTAAGAAAAAACTTACTTGATATTTTTTTATATTGATTAAATGTACCCTACCGAGGAAAAAAGATATTATGTTTTCGCAGGACAACACACAAAAACATAAACGACGCCGTAACTAATACAACCGATTCACAGTAACAGTCGAAATGACAGTCGTCAAACATGTTTTCTAACATGTATCTAATTCACGCAACATGAGCGACCTCTGCAATAACATAGTAAAAATAATGCTCTATACCTATTGTACCCCCATACCTATTTGACCCCATTCTATTCTACATACCGATATACCCCCTCAAATGAGTTTATTTCCCATAACCTTTTATATTTCTTACAAAGTATTGGAAATGTTAGATTAAACATTGCCTTCAGTCGTGAGGTAGATGGGGTGGTATATACACTGCTGGTCAATAAAATAGACGTGAAATAAAAATACCTGAAATTTTGAGTTTTCTCTAAACATATTTTTATATCCAAATATTTTTTAGTTAGGCACAGTCGTAAATATGAAAAAGAACACTTTTATTTGTAAATTAAATGTTATGCTTTATCGTAACTCTTTCTTCTTCATGAAATCCAAAAAAGTACCTGGTCAATGAAATAGGTGTATTGTAATCCATTGCATTAAAATTTTCCAATGATTTTAAGACTTGAACATTTTTAACAACTAATAACTTGTGTAAGCTCCCGTATTCAACCAAATTTTATTCATTTGTCTTGGCATTGAGTCATTCAAACGCTGATAAGTTTCCGTTGATATAGGGTAGCATTCCTTTTAAGCTCCTTTCCACAAACTATCCTTATTTGTGATATTTCGATCGAATAACTTCTTTTTGAGTACATTACGTAAATTTTCTACGGGATTGATGACAGGAGATTGGCATGGTCCGAAATTATAGTCACCTCATTATCCCGAAATCATTCCTTTACATACTTCGATGTGAATTGAAATTGTGAAATTGTCATGTAAAGGCACGTTATTTTTTTTAGCATAGGACTGCATGACATCCTTTAGGAACGTATCCTTTAGCCTTGCATTCGAATCTTGCCATTATAGTGGTGTTACGAAGAATAGGACCTGCGCCATTCCACGAAAAGCAAGCCCCAAACCTCATTGTTCTCTCCTCCGTGCTTTGCCATATTTTGCGTGTGTCGCAGATCAAACTGTTTGCACTTTGGACGTTTAACGTTTCATTGTGCATCGAAGGAAAACAGGTTTACCTTTGATTCGTCCCTCCGAAGGATATGTCGCCATTTTTTGATTCCTTCTGAACCAGGCCCATTAACGCTGTTGAAAAGCAAATTGCATTTTTCTTCAAAGACTTTGGCTTCGAAATAGTGGAACCTTCTTCGCAATTCTTCCTGGAAGATGGGAATTTTACGGCCTACAGCGAACTGTTCTCGGACCTACCACTTTTCCAATTTGTGCTGAATTGGTCTTGGATAACCCGAATGGATCAGATTTCGCCAAAATTGCAATACGATGGTCAGCTGCTGTATATGTTTTCTTGTTTTTTTTTTTGCGTGTTTCCTTTTTTTAAAGATTTTAAGGCATTTGTAACGAAGTTTTAGGAACGCCGCAGTGTATTCGCGACTAATTTATACGTCTTATCTTCTTGAATAAAATTTCTTAGCAAAACTCGTTCCACTTGAGTACAGTGAGATGCTCGACCCATTCTATAAAAAATCTTTGACTTATTCAACATTTAAATATATTTATTAACACGCAGAATTCAAACTTCGCCAAATAAAGCGTATGATGGAATTATGTAAAATAATATCACGTTAATATATTTCACACACCTATTATATTGATCACACGAAAAAGCCTGCGATAGTCTTGTTTTACATCTTGACAAAGATTGCAAATATAATCAGCGCTAACAACCCACTAGTAACTTGACAGATCTCAAGGCTTCTGTGTGCGGTAGGTGTGATTGAAACTGCTGCAACTTGGTATGCGTAATTGAGAGAAAAACGAAATAATCTATCACACACCTATTTTATTGGTCAGCAGTGTAAATACACAGATCATCAAGATATCCACATAGCAGCAATAAAATAGATTTCTAATATAATTCATATTCAGCGATCAGTATTTTAGAATCCCGAAATTCTAGTTGAAATGTGACTTCATTTGCAAGATTTATGTTTTACTGGTTATGGCGTAAAATTACCAGTTCCATTATTTATAGTAAGGATGTAAGCAATCAAACTATCGCCCAATATACAAAAAAAACAGTTATAACCATCATTTTTCTCGTGTTTATGGTAACTGTCACAACTCACGTATTTCCTGCTGTTTCTCTCTCCATTTCTATGTTGTGCCATAAGATCTTCAAATAATCTGAAATATTTGCAATGCCCAGGCTAATTTGATGTTTTCAATGTTATTGTGTAGAATTAAAAAGACAAAACTATTTTGGTCTGATGTTTCCCTATAAATAGGTTTCCATTTTAGTGTAGAACACTCGCGAAAACAAAATTAATATTACATTCCACTTAAAAAAAGAATTTTTTTATAATCCTGACAAAATTTAAAAAAAAATTGATATGAGAAACGTTGCACTATGGAGATTCATGTGACCTAAAATCGAAAACTACATTAACTACAAATTAATTTCAATTGTGTACCGAGCGTTTATATATACGGCAGACTAAGGAGACTTGATCCGCTTTTCTAATTTTTCTAGTTTATATAGTTTTTAGGTATGACTAATAATCAAATAAATATATAGAAATATTACACTGGACAAGAACTATGAGCATTTCTGGAAAACAACAAAAAAAAATTTGCCCTGTTATCAAACTTCCCATAAATATTATGTTCAGTGGTCTGTATGAATCATGGCGGACCGCTTAGAAATCACCCTGGGCGGTTGCGGATCCCACGGTTTAACATCGTTTTTATGCTCTCAATATATTATTATCAGTCTATACGAAAAAACATGATTTTTCAATATTCGTCCGAAAAAGATTTTTCTCTTCGCGGAATCTCAGTTCTAGTATATTCGATTAATGCTTTCTGATGCGCCTTTCAATTACGATGATGAGATCAAGTTTCCTCCGTCTCTCCTACTAAATTGAAAGAAATCCTTGGGTATCTCCTTGGGTCTGAAATGAAACATGCCACGAGCACTTTTAAACTTGTTATATCTCTATTGAATTCAAAATGAAACATATGTTTAAATATATGATTTGAAAACTAAGAATAGCTGCTTTGAGATGAGCATTTTCATTGTATTGGAATGAACTTTTATGGTAAATAACTGATCAATCTCCAACAATATTCATCAATTAGATCCGGAAATGTAACCCAAAGACCCCCTGAACTCTCGATGGGAGATGCAAGTTCTTTCTTCTAGCGAAGGTTTCATATTTGCCTTATGCTTTCAATACCAAAATTAGTAGAGAGGCGTTGGATAATTCAGTATGCCGTCAAGAAAAAAAAAACGAAAAGGTGATAACAAAACAGAATGGAAACACGTTGTTCTTTTGCTTTATCTAAATCATTTTTTCTTTTTTCAAAATTTCTTTCTATATACTCATTCTGTACAGTTCATTAAATTCATGAATTCTACTCGTTTTGTTTATTTTATTCATTTTATTCATTCTATTCCTTTTATTGACTTCATTAACATGCCCTGCATGTCCATTGTGTTTATATACAACAACATTTTCACACAGCTGGAGCAGTGATGCCAAAGATATTTTCAGTTATCGTTGAAAAATTATATTTTGATATATCTTCATTGTCTTAAAATATTTTTAAAAGCTGATAAATCTTTTAAATTTAGACTATCTTCGGCTACTTTTACCGCCCAATTGCACTATTGAAAACTATGCAGGAGATGTGTACTATGGATCGGAAGGTAAAAATTGAAAAAAGTTGATTTCATCCAAATTATTAAATTTGTTTGCTTTATTGATTTTGTTGTTTTATTTTTGTTTATTTTATTCCTATTATTCATTATTATTTTTAATAATTTATTTTTTCCGGTTTATATGTTTGATTTTATTTCATCATCTTATTAATTTTCCTCAGTTATTATTTTTATTCATTTCATCCAATTTGTTATTTTGAAACAATTTAATTTATTCTATTAATTCAATAACTTTTTGCCATGGGCAATTTCATTTGAGCTGAATGAGATGAGATCAAAACTCGAAGACTGAAGCAAGGCGATGCGCTTTCAAATTTTTCAATATTGCTCTTGAAGGAGCTATCAGGAGAGCTGGCGTGCAAAGGAACGGAACTATCATCACAAGATCGCATATGCTCCTTGGTTTTGCGGACGATAGTGCTCGATGATGATGTATTTGAAGTGGTCGAAGAAATCGTTGATCTTGGTACACTTGTGACTTGCGACAACAGTGTTTCCCGTGAGGTAAAAAGGAATGTTTCAGCTGCCAACGGGGCCTTTTACCGTTTACTTAACCAGCTTAGGTTCCGCAACTTGCAAAGGTCAACAAAATTCGCCTTATACAAGACACTGATTCTCCCTGTCGCTCTTTATGGCCACGAAGCGTAGACGTTGAGGGAGGCAGATGGGAGAGCATTCGGAGTTTTCGAGCGTAAAGTGCTGCGGACAATACTCCGTGGGATATGCGAAAATGGAGTGTGGCTCAGCTGCATGAATCTTGAGTTGTACCAAGTATACAAAACTGCGGATATTGTTAAACAGATAAAATGCGGCAGACTGCAATGGGCTGGTCATGTGGTACGAATGTCGGAAGAAAGAATTGCAAAATTCAGCAGGGAACACGAACACGTTGGCTATACGCAGTGGAAGAGAATAGGGTAATTTGGGGAGAGATGCCGCACATTTCTTAAAATCGATCCTGCATCAAAGTGAAGCATTCAATATTTCTCGAGTACTTTTTCAAATGGACGTAAGTAACATTGAGAGCCTCTCTTTGTTTACTTTCTCTTTCGTTTATTACGACGTCATTACAACACTTTGTACTAATTTTCCAGTACATATCGAAAACCGACGGTTTTTACTACAATATTATGCAAAGAGTAGAGTAGTAAATGTTGAAATGGCCGAGTAATGAACAGAAGAGAAAGACCTCAAAGAGAATCTCTCATTGTCACTTACGTCCATTTGAAAAAGTACTCGAGATTTGATAAAATCATTTTTATCAATTGCTACAAGTTTCGAAAATACTGTGAAATGGTTTTTCTCATGAAAAAAAATTCATCAAATTTCCATGAACAATTTTAAAAAAGGTCATTGCGGGAGAGATACCGCATGTGCGGGTGAGATGCCGCATCATGGTCACAAACTGAAAAAAGGTGATCAAAAGTATTTTTTAGCTATCGTGGATGTTTTTGTGATTAGGGATCTTCAACTGAGTTTCATGAAGTTTGATTGCACCTATAAATCGGCCAACGCCTTCATTTTTCTTAAGGGGGTAATACCATTTCTAGAAACATTTTTTATTCAATATTTTAAAAATATTTTTCTTTTGCAACCTTGTGTAACGGTTAAGTTGGAGTAACTTAATTAAGGGTACTATTTATTTATATGTTTGTACGAGCGATATGTTGGTGTGGGTTCCTTAAATTTTTTGGTTGTTTCTTCCAACAATGTATTTATATAACTTTGGTTTGTTCTTGAAAGATTCATTTTAAAAAGCATCAATTCGTCGGAATTTTATCATTTTTATCCCAAGATTGACATCACTACAAATCAATGCGATTACTAAAATTAGTGCCTGACACTCTTAAAAATAAACCGAAGTAACTAACGTGCCATTCGAGCCAATATATTCCTTATTATTAATCTATACCTGACGCAAATGATCATTTAATGACATTCCGAGGTGAAAATAATACATTCTAGCTACATATCCTCCGCCATCGAGTGCGGCATCTCTCCCGCAATTTTGATGCGGCATCTCTCCCAATTGTATGGGAGAGATGCCGCACGACGATATTTTCCTCTGAAATTATGGAGTGCACCGTGCTTATGATCAGAATGCCTTCTAAAAGGTCCCAGCTATTCAACCGATACACGATTTACCAAAAGAAAATCGAACACTTTAAAAAACCAAATTTTAATGTGGTACTGAAAAACTTTCGGCACTCCGTGATGCAACTGGACGCACATAATCATTAATAAAATTTTCATGAGTTAATAATAAGGATTATTTCCCATCTCCAGTGTTGTAATTCTTCGAAAGACAAACTCACAATATCATATTGCCGAATAAAAGTGACCCCATATACGAGATATAGAAAGTGCGGCATCTCTCCTGACGCGGTATCTCTCCCGAAATTACCCTATGAAGTCCCTGAACGTACATGGGAACTGGAAGGAAGCCACCCAAGACCGGTCCGCGAGTGATCATCCGGAGAACTCGCGAATATACGAATGGACACACGGTCATAAAATCAAATTTATACACGCGACGTTATATACACGCTAGCAAACGCGACATACAATCGCCTATGCGATCGCGCACGTTAAGGTACAATCGCTTGCTCTATTCGCGAACTGTACAATGAATATCACATTCAGAATCACGGCCAGCTGCAATTGGCCGTAATGGGAAAATTAACTGTCACAAAATAATTCCTCCAGGAGTCGCCCATTACCCTCTAAAAATAAATCGTTATGTAGCTTTTATAGGAAATTTAACAAAGAAATAAAGTCTCGAAGACCACGAAACGATCTGAGGCTTCTGAGAAAAGTTATTAAGCAGAAACCGATTGATGATCTGCCGATTGATAAAATATTCATTTTTTCTAGCACCACTGCTGATGGCTGTTTAACTGTATCCAATTTTGTTTTGATCTTCTCTTAATGTGTCTAAATCAATTATCGGAAATGTTTAGACACTTCACAAGAGTTTTGAAGGATAAATTAAGGCTTCTTTGTACATAATCAAAGTAAGTTAAAACTTTTGTATATAATTCTACCGTCAGTAGCAGTGATGCCATAAAAATTTAAATTTTCATCGATCTTCAGCGCATCAATCGATTTTTGCTTGATAACATTTTCCACAAGCATCAGATCATTTCGCAGTCTTCGAGACTTTGTTTCCTTGGCAAATTTACTATAAAAATCAGATATCTATTTATTTTTAGGAGGTAACGGGCGACTCTTGAAAGAATTATTTGGCAAAAGTCGATTTTCTCATACTTTAAACAGTGGTCAAAATGTGTAAATTCATGCCTTTAATTAGTTAGCGGAAAAACTTCAAGGTTCTGTGTTTTGGTGACTTTAGATAAGTTGTTGGGGCTACCAAGGCGGATTTTCGGAAGTAGACAGCCATGTTCCAAAATACAGTGTAAACACATTTCTGAAATCTAACTTTTTACTGGTAGCAAATAGACAGTTTCAGTCTTCGGCAAAGTTGTAGAAAATATTATTTTTAGCAAATCTTTCATAAGAATTGACTCTCTAACTATAGCCGTTCCAATGTTATGCGGTGTTTTCATCAAGACCCCATTCAAAATTGGTTTTTTCATGATAACTCTTGTAGTATTTATTTCTCCACAAATATGTGTTCCGAAATGTTTTAGATATTACGAAAATACACAACTTTGTTGAATATTTCAAGACAATATTATGTTTTTGGAGAGAGTTACAGCTTTTTTATGATTAATATTATCAAACTTCATAGCCAGTTTTCTCAAATAAATAAAATATATAAAAATTCAGAAAGGTGCAAAAGTACGAAATGTTAATATATACCCATCATACACTAAAGTTATCGCCGAGAAACAAAAATGTTACCCCGATGAATTATCCATAACTGTTACCGAGTTTTCTGTCGAAGTTGACTTACAAAAGCTTCTTGATCATACGTCAAACCGCATAGTAGAAGCGAACAGCGAAAACCTACAGTATTTCTCGGACGATAAACTCCTAAGGATCGAACTGACCGTAAAGTGGGGATTTGATGGCAGTTATGTTTATCTTATTTTTGGCAGTTTTTTATTCTTATTTTTGGCAGTTTATGTTCATCTTATTTTTAAATATTCAATATAACACATAATACGATCGCCCCGATTACTAGCACTTTCATTCGATCATAACATCTTAGGATACTATCGGATACAAACCATTCCTTCAGGAATTTGTAGGGGATTTATGATAGTTTCAAAATAACAATATTTCATCTGCATATTTTTGCAACTTTTTGAGAAAACTGGCTATGAAGTTTGATAATATTAATCATAGAAAAAACTGTAACTCTCTCCAAAAACATAATATCGTCTTCAAATATTAAACAAAGTTGTGCATTTTCGTAATATCTAAAACATTTCGGAACACATATTTGTGGAAAAATAAATACGACAAGAATTATCATGAAAAAAACCAATTTTGAAGGGGGTCCTCATGAAAACACCGCATAACATTGGAACGGCTATAGTTAGAGAGTTATTTCTTATGAAAGATTTGCTAAAAATAATATTCTCTACAACTTTGCCGAAGACTGAAATTATCTATCTGCTACCAGTAAAAAGTTAGATTTCAGAATTAATTAAAGGCATGAATTTACACATTTTGGGCGCAAAAATGTAGTTTCACCGATCGAGCTTAAAATTTGCAGAATCGTTTTGATACCTAAATGGGACCTAAAAAGTTACTCGGAGCGAAATTTTATTTTTTTCATATAACCGTGTCCCACTCTAGTGTTTATATTACACGCTGTACATCTTCAAATGGGTTTTTCCGCATTCAGTATTTCATGCAGACCTTGTAAAATAGACAAAAAAATAAATTAATTAATAAACGATAGTAATTTATAAATAATTGCAAATAAAACTATATTTTGCACTTGCTTTATCCATATTTTAGCACCCATTAAGTATTTCCGAGAACAAAATTAAGTTTGTGTTGAAAGCTACGACTCACTTGTGTGAATGGTAGCTTTTAACAAGATAACTTTGCATAACTTTAGTAGTTCATGGGCTGAATCGTGTATGTCTCTTAACCAAATTGAGTTTTACGGAAAACCTCCAATAGATTGTTTTCATCCTCCCAGTGAATCACAGTCAAGATTAATTTGTTGATCTAATGCTTTGAATTTTTGAAAAAAATGACGTCTTTGTAAATCATTACATGGTCCGGTAGTACATAATGTACATTGGAAGAACAAATTGGCTTTTTGTTCCAGCTTCGGATTTGAAGGTATAGCCGGGTCGCCCGCTTGTTATCAAAAAAAATAAAAAATACCGTAGAAACTGGATCCTTTAGCGGCCATTTTTTATCACAAAATCCAAAAAAAGATTTTTTCGTTGAAATATACTTGTTGAATAATTTGACAAAACAATTGACAGCTTTCACTATATGTATTCCCAAAAGAAAATCCCAAAATTGTTCTATTTAATGAAGCGCATGGTGGTCTTAGTCCTCCCATAAAAAATAATAACCGTACACGTGTCTCGTGTTTGAAAGATGCGATGATTCGAATCGAATACCCTTGATCCTTCCATTTGAGTCGATACGTTTAATAATAGAAGTTTTTCCAACCAATATGTTAACATGGATAGGATTAATAATGATGCTACGATAAATTAAGGAACAGTTACCCTATCTATTTTTTCTACTATTTTTTTCTTTGCACGCACCAATCATGTTGTACGTTCAATTACACACTATCAGGATGACTTGAAAGGTAAAAAGAGCCTATTATATGCGGTTCGATAATTTTCTAACCGATGGTTGCTCAAAATTTTTCATGTAAACTATCGGTTATAACTATCAAGTTTGATATAGGCGTTTGAGACTGCGCAAGCTGTTCTTGTCAGACAAAAAAAAAACATCGATATTTTGATTCACAAGTTTGGAGAAGTGAAACATTGGTCTTGTAATAATTGATTTTTTTTAGTTAGTGCTGCATGGCACAACCAGACGTGCAACTCATCAGTTCTAGGGGCCGACTACTTACATGAACTATCTTGTCTTAATAACACGAAATAAATATTTACGTAATTGAAAATAGATGTTCATGGTGCATAAAGACATGGATAATTTGTAATAGATAAACAATTTGTTCTTGAAATCCAGAAATTTTAAGAAAATTTTGCCTCACAGATGAAAAAAGAAAACTCGTATATAGCCAAAATATCTAGATGCTTTGAGATTGTTACGCTGATATTTGAAACGTGGTACATTATAAATATGACAAGGAGAAAAGAGTTATGACCAATTTTTTGGGACGATAAAAATTACCATGGGAGCGAACTAAGCATTCACTTCTTTCTGCAAATATGTAAATAAGTATGTATCAAAGACAAGAACAAACTTTACATTTCGTCAACTTTTGAATGCTATTTTTCGGACTTCATAAATGCATCCCACATAATATGGATGTAGATATAAATGAAATAATTTTTGTTTTGTAAATAATGAATTATATTTGGTTTGTCATTCGTTATGTACAAATTGTCAACGGTGGGAGTGATCAATTCTACCAAAATCCTAGTAGAACAGGTCACAATTGTTCTAATCGAACTTTATCATTATCGTTTGTATACAGTCATGCGAATAAGTCTACGGCTTAAATATAGAAACACCAACGCTGCTCGGTTTCGAGTTCACTGATGCATACAAAATCCACAGTTTGCCACACTCTTACTTCCTATGATTGCTTAGTAACTATCGGTTTTAGTGCGTTCAAACTACTTACACGTGTAAACTTTTTTTTTTTTGGTTTTGCATTATGCCATATCACACGACACGGAAGAACTGGTGTGGCAATGTTGTTACATCGAGCAGGGCTTATCGTTTCATCGGTTGGTTCTGCAACGGGGTTTAAAACAACCACGCCAACAGGTGACAGATAGATGAGACCAACGGTGAACTTGGCAGAGCTTCACTTTGATCTTTCCTATAATGACTAATTGTGCCAACACAAAATGTGCGCTTGCTCTGCGTCGTTCCGGGTCGTGTGAATCATCGGCAACAGTTGATAATGTGAATCCAGTTCACATCTGATTTAACCGTAGTATGCTGGCTGTTCCTGACCAAGACCGACTGCAACTTGAAGAGATTTCAGGTTGTCTCGCTTCAGCTTGACGTATCCGAGCTTGCCCTGGTATCCGACTTCATAGCCAAGATGGAATCCATGTTTCTGGAAAATATGAAATTGAAAACTTCTGTTAGACTGCTTCAAACCACCTAAACCACTCGTGACCAGCAACTTACGGGCTTATGTCCATAGCCATAACCGTGTCCGTATCCGTGACTCAGTCCGTAGTGAGCGTTATACAGGGGATAGTGTAATGGCGTTGCATATAGTCCTGACGGTACTGCTCCATACGGATAGTATCCTCCCGCTCCGAGTCCGTATCCAAGACCAATCAGGCTGCTGGCTCCAAGCAGATGGTGGGATCCTCTGTGCCTATGGCCTCGAAGGCCTCGGGTACCCTGGACTGCGACAAGTCCCGCCAAAACAAGCAACAAGAAGAAGTATTTGGCCATTTTACTGGAACTGGATCAAACTGCACTGGAGCCCGAGTGAGAACCTACTAGATCGATTAACCTGGCACAACTGATGGGTTTCGATGGGCCGCCGAAGGGTTTTATAGTGGAAAGTGATATAAGTTAATCTGTAATCACTCGCTGGCAAATATACGAAACTGCACCACCCCAAACTGATTGTACAATTGTTCGATGTTCGGCACCTGCTAATATGCCTATATGCTTGAATGAGCCGAGCCTCGGTGCATGCAGTTGCAGCGGCAGCGGCAGCAGTGCGTAGGTACATATCGATACGCATTTTCTAGCCTTTGCCGGACTGCCCCTGGCTAAAACACACTTTTTGATTGACTTCGCTTTCGTTGGCCCTAGATTATTTTGCATCGAGAAAGAATTCAAACGCACGTAAGTTCGTATACTCCACACACATCAGGTGCGTCCGACCGACACCCACCGCGAACCGTCGATTGTTACCAACAACAAATTCTATCATATTTTTTTTTCGAACGCGAAAACGACTTTGACTTGCGTGCAGCAACATGTGTTTTTATGTAATTTGGGTTGTACCGCGGCTAGCGGTTCTGGGGGCTGTTGGTGCTTCTGGGGTCGCCCAAAGTGTTATTATTATCGACAGCTTGCGTGAGAGTGCTGAATGTACCGGGTTTGATTGCCGGGTTTTGGTTGGCGATTTTTTTTTCGTCGGTACTGGGTAAATAGGTATCACTGAGTCTGTTACACGTTGTCGGGGTGTGATAAAAGTGGGCAATGGCTTAATTTCGCACTTTGGAAATGGGGTGGAGGTGTGATTGTTTGCAGACAGAGTTTCACTAGGAACTATTGAACTTTTTTCTATTCAGTAAGTGTTTGTCACAGGCTGTATTCCGTATAAGTGCATTTCAATCAGGGGGTTATATACAATGGTGCCATTGAAAATATCCGTGGTATGCCGAGTTATACGTTGGAATTATAAACCAGTCGTATGCTCGATCACTGTATGAAAGGGTTCTCAGCGTCAATGCAAACTAGATTAAAAAAGAACTCCACTTTACTTTGGTTTCCAGTGAAAATGACCATCCTGAATTTACAAAACCAATAATATATCATTGCAAACTATTCAAACTTTTGGTTCAATAAGCTTGCTTTAAAGATGCTCCAAGCCATCTATGAAATCTGAATTCTTCTTTTACCAAGCAGTTTGAATAAGACGTGTATTGTTGGTATCCGGAGTAGGTTAGGGTTGTATCACCCGGCTAGGAATCACACTACAAACCAGAGTTACAAATATTCGGAATTCATTTTAATGAAAATCTATCCTATTAAACTTCAATATGCAGTGAGGCAACCGTAAACGTCAAACGAAGCAACCACGCTTTCATTCAATGCAGGTATTCGGTTCCAATTTTTGCTCGAAGAGAACGAACGAATCAAAACACTATGCGAGCGATAACAAACATTGTTTTATGTGTTTTACCAGAATAATTGATGACTATTTTTACACTGTGAACACCAACGCCAAATTAGACCACGTGCGTCACCGCCAACTTACATAACATTTTATGAAAAAGTGATAAAAATACTTCTATACGTATTAGACCGGCACGAAAATTGTCCTATTTCGGAACACATTTTCAACCGAAGGATAGTTGGCTTCATAAGACTAAATATGAGCAAAAAACAAATATGAGCTTGTTCCTTGGCTTATGGTTTATACATAAGACTTTTAAATTTTGTATGTAAAAATATATCGGCAATGAAAACAATAAATTCATTGAAAATGTCAGAATCGTCTTGTACATCCTAAAATCCTCAGAAATAGGTACAGTAAAAGGTGTAAGAATCAACATTGCCGAAGACTGTTAATTGATTTTATAGTAATCAGATATTCAAATATATAGGTATGTGTTGTCTCTCTTTCTTGCAAATGCTTAGAATGGGGTATTTTCAAAAAATCTGCCGTCTTTCAAAGCCAAATGACTTTATTCGGCGACCTCCAATCAATATGCAGCCTTCAACAAAGCTGTTCGTAATAAAATAAACTATGCGGCCTCAAGTTTTGAGGAATGCAGAGTCACTGTGAGTTAGTTATGGGTCATTCCATGCGAAGTGATCAAGGCACGTGTAATCGACCTCCACGGATTTGAACAAAATTTAGAGGAATTGTTCATCTAGGGCCATATATAAAAACCCAATTTTTTGTGACAATGGGACCACCCCTCGGGTCATGGGAGCACCCCCCGTTTTCGAAAATTGCCAAAACTCTTGATTTTCTTTTGATCATATCTCCGGTTCTATTTACTCTAGAATCAAACCACAAGATGGCTTTTGAAGAAAATTGTTCAAGGAGTCTATAAAATATATTTTTTTTTGCCGACAGTGTTGCCAACTATACAATTTTTTCAGTTAAATATTAAAAGTTAATTTTTCTCTCAATAAGTATATTTTAATTTTGAAATTTTTAATGCCATCGCATTCCTCAGACATTTTTACATGATACATAATATGAGCGCATCCTGAGATACACCGTTTTGAAGAGAAAAAACCGCAATTTCCCATATAAAATGGCAAGCGCGCAACACTAAAAAACCAACTTGAGTATTCTGAGTTCAAACATAACTTTTCGTGAAGTAGACGAGAAATGATGAAAAACTACGTATTTGGTTTGCTTCTAGCAGACCAGGGTCGATTTTTATGACAGTTTGAAGATTTTCTCAATTTTGGCCAATAAAAATGGATTTTTATATGAGAAAATCGGAGTTTTTCCCTTCAAAACGGTATATCTCAGGATGCGCTCATATTATATTGGAACGATAAGTGTTTTTTATGTAAAAATGTCTGAGGAACGCGATGGCATTAAAAATTTTAAAATTAAAATATACGTATTGAGAGAAAAATTAACTTTTAATATTTAAATGAAAAAATTGCATAGTTGGCAACACTGTCAGCAAAAAATAATATTTTTTATAGACTCCTTGAACAATTTTCTTCAAAAGCCATCTTGTGGTTTGATTCTAGAGTAAATAGAATCGGAGATATGATCAAAAGAAAATCAAGGGTTTTGGCAATTTTCCAAAACGGGGGGTGCTCCCATGACCCGAGGGGTGGTTCAATTGACACAAAAATTTGGGTTTTTATATATTGGCCCTAGATGAACAGTTCCTCCAAATTTTGTTCAAATCCGTGAAGGTCGATTTCAAGTTTGCATCTTTTTTTAATCACTTCGCATGGAATGACCCTTATACAATTTTGAGTTTTCATTTTCGATTTCTATATATACTATAGAAACTTTTAAACGTTTGTGGGTGAACTGGAATTATCTTAAAAACCGCATATTTGGCATATGGTTCATAGAGCCACTTACCATTTGAATTAGTAGTGTTCCGAAAAAAAGTTCAAAATTGGTGCCGGTCTAGTACATATACTAAAAGCTATTTCACACACTACGGAAAAATATAATTATATCGCAAAATGTTTAGAATTTACTTATTACTATCAAAACACACAAAATCGGCCATATCTTCAACAAAATAATGTAATGCAACATAAACATATTGGAGAATGTATTTCACATTATTCTAGGGGTTTTGTACAAAGTTGGAGCTCAAAAAATCGTAATATTTTTTTATTGAACCCTCTCGCAGGTTGCTGGGATTGATGCTATTGTAAACCTCATCAAGCCACTGCAGATTCAATAGCGTTATCTAAATATAAGAACCTTTATTCTTTTTAGTTTCTATTTTCACCAAGTTCTACTACCAGAGGTTAATTAGTTTCCATGTTAATAATCCACCAATCATTATGAGTACTCAGGATTTGATTTATATACACGGAAAAAAAAATCCGTTCATAAATTCGTAAACAAAAGGTCACGATTTCGTGAACTGAACGATTTACGAAAACCATGACCAAGTTCCTGAAATTATGAATAATAAACCTCGTATTCATGAAACTATTTGTGTTTTCTAAAAACCAGTTCGCCCCGAATATATACATGGCGTTACATTAGAATGGCTGGTTGAGTTACTGTTGTTGTTGTCTGGACATGTTTAGTTTTTGTTGTGATTCTTGTTCATGATTTGGGAATACACAGTCGACAGTCAAACGTTGTTCATGCTTTCAAGAGCTTATTCGCGATTTTTGTGAATACTCATGACGTTAGCGGGATTAAAGTTCATGATTTCAAGATCTTAGTCGCGATGTTTGTAATTTCCATTCACGTTATCGTGATATTTTAGTCATGAGTAGAGTACTTCATGTTCACGATTTCAGGATTTTTGTCACGATTTTAAATATTTTCGTCACGAGTTGTGTGATTTAAGTTCATGATTTCAGAATCTTAGTCTCGATTTTTGTAATTTCTGTTCATGTTATCGTGATATTTTAGTGATGAATAGATCAATTCATGTTCATGATTTCAGGATCTTGGTCACGATTTTAGATTTTTGTAACTAGTTGTGTAATTTGTGTTCATGATTTCAAGATCTTAGTCACGATTTTCGTAATTTCTGTTTATGTTATCATGATATTTTATTTTAGAGTTTACTTTCAAAGAGTAGTGTAACTAATGGTCATGATATCGGCAGTTTTATCATGGTAGTCGTAAATTCTCTTAGCCTTATCGTGATCTATTACTTTTTGGTTACTAAAGTTTTTTTTACTCGGAATAACATGATAATTTGAACTGGATCATTAAAATGAGACTCATTCGTGATATCTGGTTCTGTGAACTGTATCACGCATACTATTTTGGGTTCTCAGTGCAGTTTTCGTTTTCTGTCCGGACATCACAATGAACCTTATCAAATAAATAACGATGTTCGAGGTTCTTAAAGTTTTTTTTATATCTACTGCTCGTTCCTATAACTAGTCGCTAGCAGCTGGGTATTTCATAAAAAAGTGCATGGAACAAAAATGATTCCACGAATAATACTCCAACTTTTGTGATAGAGTTCACATAAACATTTCATTACCATGTTGCATGAAATTGTAAATGATTGGGGATATCTTCTAAATATCACAAGCACGCCAATAGATACTAGATAGAACGTAAATCATGTACTAGGAACCATGAACCAGTTCACGAATACATGAATAATATATTATGATTTCGTGAACTTTTTCACGAAAACGAATGATAAGTTGTGACTTTTAAACTTGGTATCATGAATCAGTTCACGAATATATGAATAATATTTCACGATTTCGTAAACTATTTCATGAGTACGGATATTGGATCGTGACTAGTATGTTAGGAATCATGAACCAGTTCACGAATACATGAATAATATTTTATGATTTCGTGAACTATTTCACGAAAACGAATGGTAAGTTGTAACTATTATACTAGGTATCATGAACCGGTTCTCGTGAACATGAGGTACATGAATAATATTTCATGATGTCATGAACTATTTTACGAGCATGGATATTGGATCGCAACTAATATATTAGGAATCATGAACCAGTTCACGAATGCATGAATAATATTTGATGATTTTGTGAACCATTTCACGAGTAAGGATATTGGATCGTGACTAATATATTAGGGATCATGAATTAGTTCTCGAGGATTGAATGGATTCATGAATAAAATTCCGAATTTTGTGAAATAGTTCACGAAAAAATAGCCAGAATATTTTGATTTTGTGAACTATTGTTCCTATAACTATGAAAAAAAAAATCATGAGTCAACCTTTGGTTTTATGAATAATGTTCATAAAGTTGTGAACTAGTTCTTGGTGAAAACCGTGACTGAAGTTTACAAAACAAAATCAAATATTTCCACTAATGAAAGCGTTATGCGGGGAAATTGAACATAATTATAAAAGCCAAGATTTTTGGTCATGGTCCTGTTTTCGTAACGTAAAAACGTGATTGTTCCAGAATTCATGGCACTTTATTCACGATTTTGGGAACAATTTTTTTCCGTGTATAAAGCCCGCTTCAAGGTGATAAATACAATACGAAAGCGGTGTATCGAGGAGGCCGCTAGGGATGATGTGAGCCTATTTTCTATTCTATCTGATAATCTGTTGATCAACCAATAAACAAATAGACCAGGTCCGACGAGAGGGGGGGGGGGGGAGCATCTGCCTCGGGGCCCAGGTCAATTTTGGGGGCCCGCGTGTTTAACTGAAAATAAAAGATGTGGGTAGAGATTGAAAAAAAATTAAGATCCTCATACGAAAAAAATAATATTTAGGCGAATTGAAAAAAAATCTTGAAACTTGAACTAATTTTGTGAATACTGCTTAGCTCTTGATATTTTTCTTTTGTTAAAATAAAGGATATAGTCATATCCTCTAAACAAGATGTTTTGTAGTGAGCACAATATTACTAGATTGAATGCTCAAAAATTAATAGTTACAAAATATTTTTTGTAGGTATTCTAGAGCGAATCAGTTATAAATTTGGAACGGAAAACTAGGACTAGTCTTAAATTTGCGGAAAATAGCCAACAAAATCGATACAATAATTATTGTTTATTTTTAACAAATCTGTGAGTGAAGCAAAAACATGCTATTATTGCTTAAAAACGACTGAAACCGTTAAGCCCTCTACGCTCATGTTGTTTATAAACTACAACGTTTTCAAACAGCGTGGGGATCGTCTGAGATAAATGATAGCAGGAGCAAAATATGGTGCTCCGTATAAATACGGTGGTCGTCTAGGGGCAGATCACTTGTGATGTATTTTAAAAAAATCAGCGCAATTAAATGCATTTCTTTCCATCAAAATAGAAATCCATGATTGTATCCATGCGACGGTGGTCGTTGTCTTTAGGTCTGGTCGGATTAGGTCGAGTATTCATGGTACGGAGCAATTTTTGATGATGAAAATGTACGTATATTCAATTTCACCATATCGACAATACAGTACTGAACATTTCAATAAATTGATTCAGGCAAAAAGAATCATTTTTAATATCAACCAAAATCATTTGTTGAATGTAGTAGCGCTTGAATCGAAATGCCCCTGAATATGGACCATGAAAAAAAAATCGAGGTATGGCTACATTCTCTAGCACCGCATAAATGTTGCCATTGAGAAAGTAATGTCGTAATTCTGAGAAGTTACAGTGGATACATAGAGAAATTACTTCTCAGACGTTTTCAATGATGGTTTTGTTGTAATAATGCGGTTGGGTCCATTCTTTCCTTCCCTGGAAAAATGAAACACAATGCAGTACAACCAAACAGACAACTCTTTGCATAAACACAATGCGGAAAACATGTTCAGAAACCACTAAGGAAAATCCGTTCAGGTCATAATCTCTAATCTAATACCTCAAAATCAACAGGAAGCAACAAGCAAAGAATCAAGGCAGTATTAACGATGGCAACATAAACGCTCATCAAGGCTGCATAAATGATGACGATATTGACGTGTATGACAGCTCCCGTCACAAAAAAGGGCTCCAATTGTAAAGACAAATCAGGCGCAAGTGGTTCTGATGGACAACCTCTAATATTCGTTTATTTATTTTTTTATTTGTTTTTTAGCCTTTTTTTATCTATTAAATGAATAAAAGACACACGACTTTGTCAAATAAATTAATCATATAAAAAAGGGATTGATTTGAAAGTTACAATCTTCCAAATAAGAAGTCATATATGTTAGGGCCCGTCAGTAATTTTAGTCCCGGGGGCCCGGCGCGGCTCTCGACCGCCCTGCAAATAGATAAACGAGAAAGTATATGCTATGTGCTGGTTGGCTATTAAAGTATTACTAGTGTATGCTTCAAACACGTGATGTGTCATGTGATTATCGTAATTTCACCTGTATCTTGTATCTGTGCTATCTATTACATCTCTCATCTATTGCCTTTTATCACAGAGAACAGACATATAAGCAAGAACAAACTTTCCCGAAAAACCCGAAAAAACATTCAAATAAAAATACGTTGAAAATCACCATCGTATACAGGTTTGCATGCGTGAATCACCTTTGTGCACCCAAGTCCCGTATAGCGATTGCTGGACGATCGAAGCGCCGGCCAGTGGCAAGTAGCTACTTGCTGTTGTCATTTAAAAGCGACAGGTTTATTTCTTACACAAGTTGAAAACTTTACTTGTATGTCAGTTCTCAGTGTTTTTAACTCTTCTTTTCGAGTCCTATACTACCATTTTACACACGCCTTCATCTGATTCATTCCAAAAATATCGCCCATATCCACCGGATAGCATGTTTCATGGTGACATGACCTGGAATTCTAGTTGTTACGAGCGAACTCACTCCCTCCTAGCATCTAAGCCGCACACTAAAAAATTAGTATCAGTTACACGGCCCGCGCGATCATTCAAGAACACACACGAATATGTGAATGATACCACGGTCACAAAATCGAGTGTATACACGCGAAGTCACGTACACTAGCTAGCACACACGAAAAAACACGTTAACCACCCACGCACACTCGCATGATAATACCTCGGTGATAAAGTGAACGGCTTAACACTCATAAATGCTCAAGCAGGAACCCACAAGAATGCCCATGCGCACGCGATCACAAATCGCTCTTGTCCGGAAGTCTATCCTCGCTCCGAGAAAACTAGGTCCATGCCTTCAGCTACACCAATTGAAAAAAATGCGCTAATACCTAGTAGACAACCCGTCTCATGGCGTCATGTCCGGGAACCCTAGAGATACGGAGGAACCCATTCTCTGCTAGAATTTGAGC
Organism: Topomyia yanbarensis; assembly: GCF_030247195.1. NCBI lineage: Eukaryota > Metazoa > Arthropoda > Insecta > Diptera > Culicidae > Topomyia > Topomyia yanbarensis. The sequence goes on from NC_080672.1 coordinate 301,008,658, forward strand.
CATACACCGAAAATTAAATATCAGACTCAAGGTCGCGCGATCATTCAAGCACACGCAACCTATGCTTGAATAATAACCCCGGTGATACATGGCATACAAACGCACACACGATCGAGCTCGTTAACGTACAAACACTGGAGCCCTTAGTGATGATACACGCGCTCGTGAAATCCATATGTCCGTACATATCTGAACCATACATAAATATCACATTCAGAATCCCGGCCCGCTGCAATTGGCCTTAAGCATATGTTATAGTGGGTGACATTACCCGTCTCGTCTGCAATTGTAGTGACATGACACATGATTCTGGCGGGAAGCCTTGCCGAGACTCTAGTTCTGCAGCTCCAATAGGACAGCTCTTGAAAAACAAGATATTTGATGGCGTTGATGATTGGGTTAAAGCCACAGGTGAAGTCGTTGGAATTTTCTGAGGTGAAAAATCGCATCGGTATTGCTTCCAGATATTGGGAAACCGTATAAAACTTTTGTTCGTTCATAATGTTAAATATAATGCTCTCTGTAGATAATATTTCGATTTCAACACACTAACATTGTCTCAACTTGTCGAACTGAGTCGTTTAGCATATAAGTCTCGACGCTCAGGGCCTCGGAATAATTCTCCAAAGTTTGTACAAGTAAAATAAAACGAACAATTTAATATTTACTTCATAAATGAAAGAATTTTTGTTTGGATAGACATTTCTGCACGCGTCAGTCATTCTCGGACATTATTGCATTAGTGTCACAGAAGAAAGGAAGAGTCATCGCAATCGACGATCCACCAATCTGTTGATGGAATCGACTTAAAATGTTGGATGTTAAAATATACTGAATCTGCATATGCAATCTGTTGACCCCGGAGCAGGGCTCAGAAATATTGACAACCCCGGATGAGCTTGAAAGACGAAGGAAATTAAAGTCATGCTCGTCGCACTGAAAGTGATATTTCAGTTGTAAGCTTTGTCCTTCATTCGTTCAGTGCAGCGCATCCATTCAGTTATTTTCCGTGCAAATTTAGCTACAGCTGGAAACTGAATTTTGTTTACATCTGACTATTGATGACTTATGATAACATTACTGATGATTTCCCTTCTCTCTTTTTTCAGGTAAGTCTGCTTTCATGAGAAGACGAATACGGGTATGTTATATAAGAAAAAATTATGACACATTACTAATGAGATGATACAATCATCTATATTTAATGGCTATATTTATGTTATGTGATGATTCACTAATGAGGTACACCCCTCCAGTCCAAGTATATTCAATATTGACATTACATTCATGGGTTTCTTTTAGCAATTCTGTAATCATTATTTTTAATACATTAAATTACATATTAAATTCATCACTTGATTTGTTATAAATGGTATAAAACTATTACATTGAGGCAATAAGATAAGGTGGCGGGGCAAAAGAATTTGACACCGCCAAGCTAACGCATTTGTGCCTATCAAATAAACGAAATGAATAAAAAAAGTGTTTCACATTTCTTACAAAAAAAAATGTATAGGATTCGCTCAAACTTTGAAAACTTTTTCCAACACCCGGAGGGCTAAATCTCATACACCGTTCGAATCAGCTTGACAAATTAGGACTATGTCTGCATGTATGATAGGGTGTTCCAGAATGACATCATGTAAAAATCATGCTTATGCTATTGTGTTTCTCAGGTAGTTTTACACGTAAAAACATCTCATAAATCAAGATAACTTGAGCCAATTCCCAGACACAGTCATTTGAAGCAAAAAATTAAAAATTTCTAAGCACGTTTCTCGCTATATTTCAGTCACCAAGTAGAGTGTCAAAATTCTGAAAACGCCACTTTGTGAATATTTTTTAGACAAGTAGGGTAATTTGGGGAGAGATAACGTCTGAATATCGAATTTAATCGCACATTTCTTGAAATCGATCCTGCATCAAAGTAAACCATTCAATATTTGATAAAATCATTTTTATCAACTGCGACAAGTTTCGAAAATATTGTGCAATGGTTTTTGTCATGAAAAAAAAAATCATCACATTTCCATGAAAATTTTTTTAAAAAAAGGAGATGCCGCACCATGGTCATAAACTGAAAAATGGTGAACAAAAGCATTTTTAGCTATGTTTTTGTGATTAGGGGTCTTCAGCTGAGTTTCATGAAGTTTGATTACACCTATAAATCCTATAAGCCAGCATCTTGATTTTTCTTAAGGGGGTAATACCATTTCCAGAAACATTTTCTTATTCAACATTTTAAAAATATTTTTCTTTTGCAATCTCGTGTAACGGTAAGTTGGAGTAACTTAATTAATGGTACTACTTATTTATATGTTTGTACGAGCGATATATTGGTTGCGGTTCCCTAAAATCAGTTTTTGGTTGTTTCATCCAACAATGTATTTATATAACTTTGGTTTGTTCTTGAAAGATTCATTTTGAAAAGCATCAATTCATCGAAATTTACATTTTTATCCCAAGATTGACATCACTACAAATCAATGGGTTTTTTAAAATTAGTGCCTGAAACTTTAAAGAATAAATCGAAGTAGCTGATACTTAGATACATATCGCCCGTTTAAATATATAGATAATTAGACCCATATTCCTATATGTCACTGTGTTAGGTCCGCTAGTTTGTGGATATACCTTATTAATCTTCAACCAATCACTGTCGCAATCAGTGTTTCCCGTGTGTTGGAAAAAATCAGTAATGTTTCCCGTTTTTAAAAAAGGTGATAAGCAAAATGTTGCGAACTATCGTGGTATAACCTCGCTCTGCACTGGATCAAAGTTGTTTGAGATTCTAGTAGGAAATATGCTCTATCGTGAGACCAAAGCATACATATCGAAGGACCAACATGGTTTTTTTGCAGACAGGTCAACAACCACCAATCTAGCCCAATTTACATCGTACTGTTTTAAAAACATCGAAGATGGATCACAAGTAGACACTATATACACTGATCTTAAAGCTGCCTTCGATTGTGTAGACCACTCTCTTCTTCTGGCAAAGATCGAGCGACTGGGTGCTCCATCAAATTTTACAGGATGGCTTAAATCATATCTCGTAGATCGTTCTCTGTCTGTGAAATTAGGAAGTAACGTGTCATATAGCTTCATCAACTTGTCGGGTGTACCTCAAGGGAGCAATCTCGGACCGTTACTTTTTTCTTTATTCTTCAACGACGTCTGCTATGTTATACCCCCAGGGTGCAAACTCATATATGCTGATGATCTCAAACTCTTTCTCATTGTGCGGTCAATAGAGGACTTCAGCGACATCTAGATGCTTTCTGTAACTGGTGTAATCGCAACTTGTTGGCTCTCAGTGTGTCCAAATGCTCTATAATATCCTTCACACGCAGAAAAAATCCAATTCTCTGGAGCTACAACATCGCCGGCCAATTGCTAGAGAGAGTGTCAGTTATCAGAGACCTTGGTGTACTCCTGGACTCGCAACTGACATTCAGAAACCATTACTCTCACGTTATAGCACAGGGAAATAGAAACCTTGGCTTCATAATAAGAATCGCCAACGAGTTTACTGATCCATATTGTCTGCGGGCATTGTATTTTTCACTTGTTCGGTCTGTCCTGGAAGCTTCCGCAGCCATTTGGTGTCCTTATACGAGCATTTGGACTAACAGAATTGAAGCAGTACAAGCAAGATTCCTCCGCTTTGCTCTTAGAACTTTGCCGTGGCGTAACCCAACAGAGCTACCACCATACATTGATCGCTGTCGTCTGCTCAATATGGAAACTCTGGCAAAAAGGCGAAATACATTCAGAGCGGTATTTATTGGGAAAATATTGACTGGCCAAATGGATGCCCCAGATAATCTCTCACAAATCAACGTACCCCCCAGAAACCTTAGATCACGTAACTTTTTAAGACTAGACTTTCAGCGCACCGAGTACGGTCAGAACGAACCCATAAGGGCGATGTGTAATGTTTTCAATAGTGTGTATGACCATTTCGATTTTTATGTTTCTAGTGATGTTTTCAAGAATAGACTTAGGAGATTGACTTAGCTTATAAGATTATGTGAAAATATTTCTGTAATGTTATTGAAATGCTGTATACCTTGTATGTAATTTTGTTAATTTGTAATGTCAGTTCATTGTAATTGTAGAAAAAACGTGCGAAAAGATTATGTGCTTTTCCCATACAACAACATTAAATTTCATGTAGACCAACGTGGGTCAGATGAAAAATGGAAATAAATAAATTAATTAATTAATAATCTATACCTGACGCAAATGATTATTTAATGATATTCCGAGGTGAAAAAATACTTTTTAGCTACGTATCCTCCACCATCGAGTGCGGCATCTCACCCGCAATTTTGATGCGGCATCTCATGATCTGAATGCCTTCTAAAAGGTCCAAGCTATTCAACCGATACATGATTTTCCAACAAAAATCGTACAATTAAAAAAAACGAAATTTTAATGTGGTACTGAAAAACTTTCGGCACTCCGTGATGCAACTGGACGCTCATAATTATTAATAAAATTTTTGTGAGTTAATAATAAGGATTATTTTACATCTCCAGTGTTGGAATTCTTCGAAAGACAAACTCACAATATCATATAACCGTATAACCGTATAAAAGTGACGAGATATAGAAAGTGCGGCATCTCACCCGACGCGACATTTCTCCCGAAATTACCCTAATGTGGCATATCTAACTCATTTTACCCCAAAATGTCGTTTGCATAAGATAGCACAACAGCTACGATAAGTTCTGCTGTTTCCTTAAAAATAATTTTTGCATTTTAGTATACAACAGAGTTACTCACAGAATCAAAAGTAATATTACATCCTACTAGGCAAAGAAAATATTTGTATTAGCACCAAAATTTTCAAAATGTTTGTATTATGAGAAAACTATAATTACATAAGGATTTGCTTTCCTCTGAATATGTAGGGATATCCCTTCAAAACGTTGCACTATGGGAAGGCATGTGCCAAAAATTGGAAACTACATCAAATTCAATTTAATTCAATTGTATATACACTATATTATTAAAGAAATCCTTGCGAATCTTAGAAAAATATTTGACTTAATTGGGTAATATAGATGTTTGAAGATGAAATTTTTGAAAATAGACATTTCACGTGCGTTTTTTTTAAATTGTCGTATCTCTAATGAATTATGAATAAAACATATGTTCTAATATGTCATTTGAAAGCTTGCCTTGTAACTATATTATTAAAAATGCCTATTCATTGTGTTGGTATGAATTTTTATAAAAAATAATGGATCAATGTTCAAAAATCCACAATCCATAAATTAGATGCGGGAAAAAAGTTTGGTGGAGACCCTTAAAATTGACAAAAACATACTCGCCAACATAGCCTAGACACTTCACACTCTTTTCTATTTACTTTAATGCAAATGAATAATGTGAAATAGTTACCTATCCCATTAACGAATAGCATTCTCTCTCTGTCATTCTCTTTTGAAGGAGCTTGAAAGGACATGTGACCTTATCTCAGTGTACTATTTCAAATACGCGTTAAAATACTGGACCTGAAAATTCCATTCTGTAGAAAAATCTTTTTCTTTTTGAGAAATCTGTGCCAAAACAGACATCTTTGAATACCAAAACAAATTGAACGCTTCAATTTCCTAATAAGGTCCATCAATAAAGTAGAAACGTCGTCGCTGGAGAAAGCAATTTTGAATATAGTGTGAAAATTCCAAAGCGACAAAATCATTTGTTCGAGTTACACTGCCAGCCGGTAGTTTTCAGTACACTCAGTATACATTGAAGGCGTTGCCGTAGAATTGAAAAATTGAATATTTAAATATTAATGTCGCCTTCCATTTTATGGTATATTATTTTTTTCAGGCTAAAAAAAAGTTATTTTTTCGAAAATTCTGCTTTTTCTGTAACCCCTTTAACCGTTTCCGGATTGATAATGTAAATAATTTCTCCAAATATCAATAAAAACAATAATGACCGGCATTGGCAGTTCGTTCAATTAAACTCGGTAAAGATTATATAAATTTCTTTACGCTATTCTCTCCTACGCTTGCCTTCCGCCGATGTCTGCCGTACCACGGCAGATAGTCCAACACGCAAAAGCGACCCCAACCCAGAGCCAGTTCCCACTGCAGCTGTCAGTTTGAGCATTGTTAGACAGTGTTTTCACTTGTAACATTGTCAAAAATTATGACTCCTTTCAATGCATTGTTCAAACCTTTTTATATTACGCACCTAACAACTTAATGGATAGTTTAATTTACCATGTCTATCTTTCAATGGCTGCAAATTATAGAACTATTTGAGCATAAATTATTGAAGGCTTTATTGGTTCGTTGCCTTTTCAATCAAAGGGCGATCATAATCGCGACGGCCAGCACTGCTTTCTGTTCGGTGAAGCGATCCGGCGCGCCTTAGTGAGGCGTGACCCCCGCCTTCTAGCCAGTGTATATCTCAAAATAAACTGCTTGGCTATTTGAACCTAGCCGATACCTTGCGTGATCGACCTTGAGGTGGGTGGAGAAATTTGAACATATTTTTCTGCATATCAGTTCCGTTCGACGACCTTGATGCACGTTGGGCAAACTCTATTGAATTTTTACCATAAATACGCAGTGATTCTATCAACAAGTCATCAGTCCATCAAGTTGTGTTCTTGGTAGAACGTGCAACTGCGTAAAGCCTAACAAAAATGATCAAGTTTGCCGTGGTAACCGTTGCCCTGGTGGGCGTAACTTTGGCCTTCGAACACTACGGGTTCGTCAACGAGGTTAAACACATCCCATACAAGTGGTACGGTGGCGGCCAGGGTGGCTTCGGTGGTGGAATCGGCGGCGGAATTGGCGGCGACATTGGCGGCGGTTTTGGCGGTGGTTTGGGCGGCGGCTTTGGCGGAGGAGTGGGTGGTGGTTTCGGGGGTGGAATTGGCGGCGGACTGGGTGGCGGCATCGGCGGAGGCGAGGTAAGTTTGGAGCGACAGTGAACAGTGGAACATTGCTAACTGAAAAAAAACAAAATTCTCGATCCGCAGAGTGGTTTGGATTACTACTCGTACCCGAAGTACAAGTACGAGTACGGAGTGAAGGACTACCATACCGGTGATCACAAAAGCCAGTGGGAGGTTCGTGATGGAGATGTCGTCAAGGGCGAGTACACGCTGGATGAACCCGATGGCACCAAGCGTATTGTGGAGTACTACGCCGATGACAAGAACGGGTTCGAAGCCAAGGTGAAAAACATTGGACATTCCATCGGTGGAGGACAGGGTGGCTTCGGAGGTGAGGAGGGTGGATTTGGAGGCGGTTATCACGGTCTCGGATACAGCTACAGCAAACTGAAGAAGTACAACTGAAACTGTGACGGATGCAGCAAGACTGAATTTACTGATGCCAAGTTATGTAGCCTAGATTTATAAAATTGAAATTTGATGCATAAGATCATTTGAAGCATTTTTACCGACATCGAAACAGAGATTGAAATGATTAGCTCTGAAGTTCCAGCTCACACATTTGCACATTATATGCCGTCGAAAGTATGAACACAATTTATCTATCTATAAATCTACTTCCTCTATTGTCACAATCCCGAGATAGGTCCTGTTTTTCTACCATATTTTGTTCTACACGAACTCTCACCGGGGCCCTTGAGAGCTCTTGTAATGTCAGGTACACAACCGTACTCCGCTATTTCTGCCGTTGTCGCAATGCCATCATATCGTTGTGTTATTTATGTGTGTACCGCTCAATTATCGCGATTACGCGCTAGCTTTTTGGCATCGGTGGTGTCTGCCTTGGCAAAGTTTCGCACCACCATTATTTACCAGCATCATCTCGAATGGTAAAACGGGGAACTGTGTGTAGTACGTGTAGCATGATAAGAATGTGGAAATTAGGTTCCATGACTATCTGTTTCGCGGCAGCCCCTGGTCCAAACAATCGCCGCCGGGCGTCGTCGTGCCGTACACGAAACATGAAACAAAATATATGCACACGCGATCGTCGTGCGTCAAGTGACGGTCTTCCCGTCTATGAAATGCAAGATAGTGGTAAATGAAAGTCACCATATGTACATAATAACAGAATTCCATCGATTAAATCACGGGTGTATGTATATGTGTGTGCGAATGGGAATCAACATAGACCTGGTAGTGAGATCGTTCGAACGATGAAGGAATGTGTGACGGATATGTGCGCGAAAAAACATCGTTCCATGCAGATTCCGCTTGCAACATATGCAATTGGGTCACATTCAAACGCACCACACGTGCCAGCAGAACGACAATTGTTTATTTTTATTACTTGAGGGATTCCATAGCAAAGTGGCCGATCATAAAACATGACCATCGCCGATTCGAACAAAACTTTGGTTTATTAATCTTCATCTTTTCCTCTGTTAATTAGAATATTTTGACTCAAGTGCAATTTTTCAAAAGGGCGTAGTAGTTTTTGCAATCATTACTTTCAAACAAATTTTGTTCGATTACCGTATTTTGTAGAGTAAATTTTTTCCGAGAATAAGTTAAAGGGAAATAGTTCTGCTCGAAAAAAATGTACATTGAAAAAAGCAGTGAAATTTTTTTACAAGTAAAAAAAATGTTAACAATTATTGACAACAGAAGCCTTAAAAGAAAGGAAACATTCTGAATGTCATTACATCATGGAAAAACTATCAGTAAAAAAGGAGTTATAACAACTATTTTAAACAAATTTTTAAAGAGACATATTTGTTCTTTGCAAAAAAACTATTAGTTTCATTTTACATATTACCATTTTAGGAATAGAATTTTAACCGCCCCAGCTACGCCTATCCCCTAAGTTGATGGATTTGACAGTATTGCAAACATCATCAGGCATACTTCGTGCATCAATGAACCCCTGACAGACAATTGCTTTAAGATAGTTATTGCATTACACCTCGATAGTGGTTCATCGGGGAGACCGAGAGAACTTGTAAGCCTTTATTTTTATATTTTGTGTTTTTTCATACTTTGCTCCAGCCTAAACTAACGATCAACCAATTTAGAAATGTAAAAGTATAAGCCTATTAGTGTTAGTGTAGTAATCAGTAGTTTGTAGTACTAGTGTACAATGGTTATGTGCTAGTCGTGTGTCTACTTGAGTACGTGAGTCTGAGTATCTGTGGTCAGGTAATGGATGCAGAACTGGCGATGATAGAATAGTTGGTAATTTATTGTTTCGCGTGCAATTTTTTCCTTCCTAGAGTTCGTTGGTCACTTTTTTCGGGTGTTGGATAAATGAAGATACGATTAATTTATCGACGCACGCGAATCGTGTTCTTCCACTAGCTTGCTTTTTTACTACTGATGTATACTAAAAACAATATCGGTCAATTTATACGCTTCTACTTAAACTCTTTTCATCTTTTTCATCTTTATTCGGCATGTTCCTTTTTCTTTTATTACTATATCCTCAATTAGACTCATACCAACACTCACTAACACAATTAATTGAATATTCTCACATATACATGCATAGTCTCTCTCGTTCCAAACGTAAACACTCGTGGCCTTCGCAATAACACAAACGTGAACATGTAATTGCAATCATCTACACATACTTACACTTGCGATCAAGCCAACATTAAAGTACCCCGGTATTAAAGTGAACGTTTTAACACTTATGAATTTACAAACATGGTCCAACGTCTTAACCCACCGATCACGCGATCATGTATCGGTCACGTCCGCAAGTGCCTAGCCTCCATGCAGACAGCCTACTCTCGCACCTTCAGTTGAACCGATGAAAAAATGTCATATTCACTAGACAACACGTCCATAGCAACATGACTGGGAACTGATGCGGTTGATATGGGAGAACTCTCTTCTAGTATCTGAACAGTATACTGAAAATTAAGCATCAGATACACGGTCCGCGCGATTATTTAAGAACACACGCGAATATGCGAATGGCCACATGGTTAAAAAATTGAATTCATCCACGCGAAGTTACATACACGCTAGAAGACGCGACGAAAATGGTTAACATCTAAACGCCCGAGCATTTCGCGATCATACACGCACACCTACGCCCATGAGCTGGCAAACAGAAAAACACCCTGATGACTAAATTAACGTTTTAGCACTTCTACATTTACAAACGCGATCTCAAGCGTGAATCTACATGTTCGCGCCGATCCACAGTGGTCCCAAAGAGCAAAAAAGGGGTTTTTTTTAGATTGCTTCAAAACAGTTGACTTTAGCAATATGGCGTCTTTGAGAAAGTTTCTTGGAGTAGAACTCCCCTTCTTTCTGTCTTATCGGATTGATGATTAATCTTCCTAAAAGTGAGTTACGAAATTTATTTTCTTCAATAATTCAGATAGACGAATACTTACTTCAGCAAAGTTGTAGAGAAACTCGTTACAAATATTTTATTTTATTTCTATTTTAAGACTTCAACACTATCTTTTGAGGTTTTTGAGATATGGGACGTTATTTGCGAAAGGCCTCTTAAAAGCAGTTTTTTCATCATAAGTTTTCTTCTAGATTTTTAAGTAATATCAGCCTCCTAGTGGACACCAGCCATGCGCGTATATTTTTTGCCAATTACTAGAACAAGATTGGAGACAATAAAAACAAAAAGAAACTAATTTATTTAATTCAGAAAAATCTTGAGGAGTGCTATTACAAACTACATTGTTGAAGACATGAAGGCTCCATGTGTTCAAGATATCAACATATTTTGGCTATTTGCATTTACCTTTAAAATAAATTATTATGATTTTACTGTTTATGATAAATCTCTTCTACTGTTTCGAAACAATAAGATTTACATTTTATCCAAAGCTTGAGTTTGTGAACCTCACAAAAGAAATTTATTTTAGAAAAAAAAGATAAAGGAACATTTCGTAAATATCATTTTATAACTCGATAAAGTCCCTACACATATTATTCATAAAGTATGGTTTTTTTAGTGTTTCGGATTCTCCTCGTCAGTAACTAGCACCATCTGGATGTCCAGTTAGACTATGTATCTGAACTAGTACCCAAATTAGCACTAGTTAGACACTAAATTCCAAAAAGTCACACGTCTTGCGTGAACACTAAACCACTGGCTTATACCGAGTGATGTCTCGATAGTAAGCACAGAGGTTCTGTTTGCCGACGAGGAATATGAACCGAAATTTATTATTCATGCCTGCAACAAAATTGTTTTAAATGCTGGTCTCAACAAATTCACTAAAGATACGAACTCTGTTACTATTTTTTGTAAAAATTAATTTCCTCATAAATTCAAAACTTCAAAAATGACGGTTTTGGAATTATGACATGTGGACAGTAAGCTCGATTTTCACCAAACCGAATTTCTGGCTACGCCGCTGACTTCAAGTAAGTAGAAGCAAAGTCGTTCTATACTCGTCCACAAGAAACTTCTTGGAATACTGCCTATCTATTATTATACAATGAAGACCCGATTTGATTAAATGAAAATATGTTTTATAAGCTCTAGCAGACAAACAAGGCTGTATTCAAGTAAATCCTTTCTTGAGCATGTTTTCCTTATCTTAAAGAGGCAAATATGCAAAAATGAAAAATTCATTTTTGTTTAATTTGCGCGAGACGACCCCTTTAAGAGAAATTTATGTTAACTAATCAGAAATAGTTATCAGACTACATCAAATGAAGGGAAGAATATTTTAGCAGTTTTTTTAATGAACAAAAAGTATGACCCGATTTAGTCAATGTCCCCATTTTGTCAGCCTAAAATACACCATGGGGCTGATTGTTGAACCTGATGACTGCAAAGTTTCTAAGTTACAAACATCGGATCGATCTGAAACATATCTTGGAAAATGAAAAGCTATGTAAATAACTCCAAGCAACGGCGTAGCCACGGAAGGCTTCATGATTCAACCCCACCCCTCGCCAACCACCCAAAAAAAAAATAATTGGATTGATGAGAATAATTCATTGATGTTGACTGACTTCATTCAATATTACAAGAATAATTATCAAATCAGTACATTTAAAACCTGTCGTTTTAAACATCATAAGGACTTTTAAAAAGTTGTGGGAATGGAATCCTGATCTGTAACTGATCTATTGGTCTTGATCTAACAGTTGTCTAATCACATCAATATCAGATACCTGCCTGAAAACATTCCAATAGACACTCATTCCAAATCTCTGAAATCAATCATAATCCTCACATTTCCTATCATATTGAGCTCTTTTTTGAATGGATGTACTGTAATATGGATTAGGGTTTTTTAATAGGAAGCGAAGTTGGAAACAGAGAAACATGGAACTGCTCACCGAAAAAATGCACAGCATTCAACATTTGCTGAACTGAACATGTCTTTATTTTGAAAATGCGTAGAGTTGAGACGAAAACGTAATATGATTAATAACGAGGATAACACTTTCCGAAAGTAGAGTAAAACTTATGAAAAATGGCGTTTTCCGTTCGACTCTAGCAGGTCCTGATCACTTTTGATGAGCTTTATTTTTGTTGTGTTACCAATTATATGAATAGGTAAAATAAATATTCGCAAATAGTAATTTAAGGTCAAGATTACATCATTTTAATTTATTTAATTATATTAACCGCCAATTCCGGAGGTTTAGTATCTTCGATTCATTTCACAAACGTTAAACAGCACATCATCTGATAAAATAACTTTGGCGTTATATCCTCTAAGAAATATTTATGGAGAATTTACTCCTCAAACAAGTTTCGAACTAGACTTAATGTCTTCAGCAAAATTTTGAGGAGTGGTATCACAAACCACTTTGTTGAAGACATGAAGGCTCCGTGTGTTCATTGTATCAACATATTTTAGGCTACTTGTACCTTTAAAATAAATTATTATGATTTTACTGTGTTTGATCTTCTACTATTTATAAACAATAAATTCTACATTTTATCCAAAACTTGAGTTTGTGAAGCTGTTGTTCAAGATAAAAAAATAGATTAAGGAACATTTCGGAAACATCAATTTAAAACTTGATATACTCCCTACACGTAGTATTCATTCCTGCAAATAAAGTTGTTTTAAATGACAGTCTCAACAGATTCGCTAAAGAAACGAACTCTATTACTATTTTTTGAAAAATTAATTCTCCATAATTTTAAAACGTCAAATATGCGGTTTTGGAATTATGCCATTTGGACATTAAGTTCGATTTTTATCAAACCGAATTTCTAGCTATGCCGCTGACCCTAGAAGTAGAAACAAAGTCGTTCTACACTCGGCCACACGAAACTTCTTCGAACACTGCCTATTTATTACAATACAGTGAAGACTCCATTTGATTAGCCCCCGATTTTGTTAATTAGTATGTTTGATGTGCTCTAGCAGACGAACAAGGCTGAATTTCAGTAAACCCTTGAGCATATTTTTCTTACCTTAAAGATGCAAATATGCAAAAATAAAAAAATCATTTTTTTAAATTTGCGTCAGAAGGCCCCTTTAAGAGAAATTTATATTATATAATCAGAAATAGCTATCGGACTAGATCAAGGGAAGAGAAGAATATTTTAACAGCTTCAGTTTATTATAGGAAGGAAAGAAATATGTCCCGATTTAGTCAATGTCAGCTTAAAACACACACAATGCCTAATAAAAACGGATCTTTACTGTATTTATTATTCACTGTGTCCCACATTAATAGGTCCATCCCATTTTCTAAGGATATTTTCTTTCAATTGCATCGAACTACACAAATTTTTGGTAGTTTTCAAGGGGTTATTTTATCGACTTCTTCCAACATTTTGGTGATCCTATTCCTATTCGTGCGATATTTTATGTGAAAAGGGCTTCCTAAATTAATTGGTATACTTAAGCGCTTATATGTTGCGGATTGATAAAATAAACTTTTCAGAAATTTTCAGCTTTTTTTTCCTACACAATATTACAAAAGCTTATTAAACAACTTTCCCTAATAAGATTGTAAAAATTAAAAAGTATTTGAAAATTATTAATAGCTTTAGTAAATGGGGTAGTGACCGTCGCTCCACAACGCAGTTTATTTTTCATGACTTGCGATTAGCACGATTTCTAGAATTGGTGAACTGAAAATTATGGAATAGAAGTTAGTTTCTTTACAAATTTAACTCGCCGAAAATCGCGCAAATGGCTCGGAACAGGAGCGGATCCAGAAAAAAATTCGGAGGGGGTCCAAAATTTCGACTTTGAACTGTTGTACAATACGTAATATGTCCAATTAAAATCGGTTTTGATTATCGAATCTGGTTTGGAATGATTTTGAACTTAGAATGAATTTAAAATTGAAACCTTTTCAAAATTTCCCAAGAAGCTAAAAAAATTCGGGGGGGGGGCGTCCGGACCCCCAAGACCCTCCTCCTGGATCCACCACTGGCTCGAAATGAGACCCGCTGGTGCCCTAAGACGATTTCGTTAGATTTTCAGAGCGGCGTGTACCCAGTGCACTAACACAAGTGACGGAAGGTTATCGAAAAGTTACGTGGAAACGAAAATTCTAGTAATGATGGTTTTCTTTAACGGGTTTCGAGAGTTTTTTATTTGTTCTTTGGCATTAGGATGAGCGATAATAATTCAAAACAAAGATACTACTGGGAAGTATCTTTTGGAAAAAGCCGATATCGAAGTAAAGCTTGAACTAGGCACGCATGCACTTCAGAGGTAGCGTGATATCAAGAGCTACAATTTCAGTTTTTAGTTCTCTGCATGTGCTATCAAAAACATCGCGAAACATAAAGTTCTAAATATTCTCAATCGATATAATATCAGTAGAGAGTGATAAGAGTTATAAGAAATGTTTCATCACACTGTTAGCTGGATTAAAAACGTTTTTATTTCTTTGATGAAACATCAAAGTGAATACGTATTTTGTTATCAAAAAAAAATCAACATCTCAATGAGCTTTCAATTTACTCTCACTGATAGCAGAATTAGTTTTCTGTTTGATGTCATAGGACAATTTTGCTGCTCTCCATTTTGATCTTTTAACCGTTAAAACGACCAAAACGACAACAACCTAAGTAATCATTTGCCGAACATCACAATATCAAGTTTAGTTTTCAATTTGTTGTCAGACTCTGCTCGGGAATTGAGCTTCAGTCCAATCTAATACTTTTCATTCTGATCTTCCAAATCTGCCCGCAGGTTGTAAAAAGCCACTTTCCTGGGGAGATACTAGCATCTCTCCCTCGGGTAAAAGCCTTAGATTTATTTGCAATCGACTGCATCGACGTTTGAACATTTTCAATGATTACCCAAACAAATAAAATAAATCCCTCTTGGACAAAAGAATTCTAAGATCTTATAAAATTATTAAATTATAAAATAATATTCAGTCCAACAATGGTATATGTAGTTCCAAGTTGAGATAG
This sequence comes from Topomyia yanbarensis, assembly GCF_030247195.1. Lineage (NCBI taxonomy): Eukaryota > Metazoa > Arthropoda > Insecta > Diptera > Culicidae > Topomyia > Topomyia yanbarensis. Next base: position 301,023,975 of record NC_080672.1, read on the forward strand.
TTTTTGTGTAGGCAGGAAGAAAACACTTCAAAGGATTCAGGACAACATTCTGAAAAAAAAATTTAAGCCGTCCTCCCTGGTTTAACACAAACGAGTTGCACAGCCTCGCAAATGTAGAAACATTAGAAATTGTAATGAGCAATAGGTATTATAAACAATTCCCGATAAAAATCGTTGCAATCGGGCATTGAAACTCTCACTTACTCACGTGAGAAGGAGTTTATTTGATGTCCAACTTTTCCTGCGTCGTAAAATTCTCTGTCTCCTCAAACAGCGCGAGAATATCGATAAACTGATAATCTTCCTTCTCATCGTAAATAACTAATAACTTTTCATGTAAAAAAGTGAGTTTTTATTTTCGAAGTGGCTGATTATCCCAACTCATTACTTATATTAATGATAAATGCAACGTCTGGTTTCAATTATCTCTCTTTATAATTTCTAATATTTTTAAAGATTCGTCTAGTTCCTTTATTTACCTGACAAGTAGACTTGAAAATTCCCACTGCAAAATCACTTAACTGTGAAAGCATATTATATCTTAATAGAAATTAAACGAATCATGTAGGCAATAGGGATAAATCAAATTGCAATATTTCGGAAAATGAATGGATTTTTCTTGAACCCACGGATTTGTTGAAACTTTGTCGAAAATATGTAAATTCGTCCTACCATAAATCAAACCTTATTTCACATGCAGAAATATGTTGCTACTTCTCCCGCGAAATGCCCATCTTACTCCACATCCACTGTGAGAAACACTCCGCCAGTAGCACCACTATTCTACGATCGAGCGAATCCAAATATGTAAATGAGAGCGCTCAACTTGCTGGAAAACTGAGAGAGCGTGTATTGTAGCGGAAAATGGTTTTCCCTGAGAGCGCTCACGCTCCAGCATAAATTCGTTACCAATACTAGCAGCATGGAGTAGGTATCGATCGATATGCAATCTGGTGTATGCTGGTCTGGTGCTGCCATGGCGCATACCGTGCACATCAGTATTGGTACTTCTTTGATTAGTTTAAAGTGAACAATCCACACCCAGTATTCCGTTGTAGTGGTTCGAGGTGGTTCGTTTTAGTGCTCAGATCAAAGACGTCATCGTTGTGCTGAAACTGTAGCCTGCGTCGTGCATGGATTATACGATGATGTTGGATGGTTTCAGGAATTCCCTTCCCTCTGAGGTGATTTGTCTTTTTTTAGGGGAAGGGTTCTATTGTGTGTACTGAGAAGGTACGACGGGGGTGGGTTATGGATTACCATATAATACTTATATTAGGAACAAGTCATTGTAATTCAATTCGGTCCAGTTTTGCGACACCGGAAGCGCACTTCCTACAGAACAAAATAATCTTGATTGTGGGTATGTTTCGTTTATCGTAAAAATAACTAATAACTAAATCGTGTCCCTCATCGTATTCACTATGCCAACTACCCTTATACATATGCGTAAATAAACAAACGGTACTGTTTGATTTGAGAAAACTTTCAGAGATCTATCGAAATCGGTTGGTACATTGCATTGGCGAAGGGTGTTCAGAGCAGGGGTCTTCAGAAAAAGGTAAATTATGTGACGATGTAGTAAGTAGTTTTCATGTATCTCCATCCAGAACGCCATAGTATTACACGGGTAAATTTAAGGCGCACAGGCTAGCGTTTGGTTGTCCAATTGGAATCACAGATAGCAAGCAATTTTCATAGAATTCCATTGAACCGGCCGGCATTTAAATATCCCTTTGGAGTGGTAAGGTAGGTGAAGCGAGATGGGGAGATGAATAAAAAAAATATGTAGACGTAGGCATTTGATGGCGTGAGCAAAACAGGAGAAGATTCTCTCGTGAGAGATCTGCTCGCGTCTATAGTAGTATTAGTACAGGCGGTAGGTGTATGATTGCGGGTGGGTGGGCTGCCATATGTGTCGTATGCGCGGATCTGACAGCTGTACGGAACGAGAGTGCACTGCGAGAAGGTCATGGCTCTGAAAGGGTTTTCTTTCATGGTATGATGGTTGTACGAGCTGGATTTGTAATTGGTACTCGTACAGTAGGAATTTGGGCTGGGTACGTGTGCGTGACTTTTCCGAAATTTGTTTTCGTTTACTTGTAAATGGTCAAAATCGATGATCGTTCTAGAGTAATCCTCAATTCAGAATGCGTTTTATCGGATCTTATTTCGGAACGGAATATACTTAGCTTGCTTGTTAGAATTTTGTTTAACGTGATCTTCATTCTAATTAGAAAGAAAATCAGAATACCAGGCAGTATGACAATTTCTAAATTGTGCGGAAGTTCATCGGAAAAATTTTGGTTTCTGGGCGAATTACAAATACAGTACAGAAGAGAAATGATAAATGAAATTGCAGATGAATTTGAAAACTCTAGATTTAGAGTTTTTGGCTGATATATTTTTTTTTATCATCTGTTCTTTGTTGTCCGACCTAGACATGCTTAGATGGGGAAAAGACGATTTTACGAAGTTTTAGCTTCCGATGGCCCAACATTTTCTGACAAAGTGAAGTTCTGGAATGTTGAGATTTTTATCACTGTTTAGGAAAGCGAAAGTATCATAAAGCTAGTGTCAGGCCTTCATGAGACCTCAAGAAGTCACTTTTGGAGGTATTCGTAAATGTAGATTTGTCGGTAGACGGTTCCAGATTTAATAAAAAAAATACCTAATTTAACACATCTACAGATCGCTTGCAACATTAAAAACTTTTTGTGCTATTCGACAGCTCCATCTTAGGCCAATTCAATAAATTTCCTACATGAAAGTTTCCTTTTTTTAAAAACGATTTTTAAACCAAAGTTTTGGAAGTTGAACCTTGGCGTGGAAGTGCCGGTATATTAATATATTCTGTTACTTAGTGTCGAATTAGATTTCGTCATTTATGGCTAATATACTACCGCCAGAAGAAACTTAAAACGTTGGTACACAATCGAGAATAGCGAATCAGAAAAGTAATATGGAAAACCTTAAGGTCCGTCCAGGTTAAGTCTTCGGTACGGAGCAATACCTCGACCTAGGAACTCCTAGCATGTTGTTAGTCGCCTCTTACGACATGGGAGCAGTTCCCAGAGGTTCTATTCTTGGCTGAAATAGCGCAAAAAAATTTCAGCCCGCCGGACAGCACACGGCTTTATAATGAAAATGTTGATAAAAGTCGTCAAACATTTTGAAAGGACGTGTATTTAATCAAATAATTGAAAAACATTTGCAATTTTTTTTTCATTGCCTGGGCGCTTTGCATGGGACGAGGGGGAGGGGATAGGTAAATGCTACGTTATTTACGACGGGGAGGTTAGAATTTTGTAACCAAATGCTACGAAGGGGGAGGGAGGGGTCAAAAATCGCCGAAAAAAGCTACGTCATTTGTGTACGGCCCCTAATCGATTTACCAACTACGCTACCCTCCCCCCGCTACGGACAATTCATAATAAAATATAGCGAACATAGCCAGAACATGTGCTGCTGAAACAATATAATTAAAATACTAGAATTCAGTTCACCGATACATATTTCAAAGCCATAAATTATTAATAAACGTTGAACTAAATTATGGATCAAGTCGTTACATGTTTGACGTATTTTATATTCCGTATGTCATATACGATTGGCTTTGAAATGAATTGCACCGCCTATATTTCAAGATTCGATTAATTTTGATTATTCGCTTTGAAGGCATTTTTAATCAACTTTAAGTAGCAAATATGTGTTTTATTTGTCATCGGTCGTCAAACGGTGAGATAACATGGTTCTTACAAGTATCCTACCGCTTGCCCTTCACACGAGTTTAATTAAGTCTATTGATGACATTTGGTCCTTAGACCGGCGAACGACTGAATGCTATCAGTCTTCTGCCGATAGTAGTAGCATGAGAGGATTTGAACGGATCTAGACGTGCAAACACTACCATTAAAGGAATAGTTGATCGAAGATCAGTTTCAGTACGACTTTAATCTAACCAGTGTCGATGATTACGCGTACTGGGTACTGAAGATTCGCCGCGTCTGCATTTATGAATCTAGTTTCGTGTTCCGTTATTGCTAATAGGCCAATGTATTGGGTTATCAAACCCTTGTATTTCCTTTCGAAGGTCATTATTATCGCTCGTATTCGTGTATTCTACAAACAATTCGTGTCAGATATTTTGCGTGAGTTGACAATACACTAAGGTTTTTTACGCGGTGGATACAGGCCGCGTGGATGAAAACCGCGTAAATTTCAAAATCAGCGTAAATGAAAACCGCGTAAATTTCAAAATCCGCGTAAATGAAAACCGCGTAAATTTCAAAATCCGTGCAAAAAACGCGTAAAAAATACCGCGCAAAAAAAAACTTGAGTGTATAATAATTTAAGGTGTTGTTGAAGTAGATAATCGAAAAAAAAACATGATAGAAAAAGAGAAGGAAAAGGAACACAAAAATGCTCCGAAGCACAAACGTGATCGTCGCACTGCTAGGCAACCACGTGAGCCAGATTGCACAGCTTCAATTCCACACTCTGGCGACGACGAGCACACCGAGGAAGTCATTTGTAAGTAGAAAGCTGGACGCAGCTGCTGAAAAAAACATGTTTTATCAACATTTCCTTCCATGGTTGCATGATTTTCACGATCATTTGTCACGTTCTCATTTTCTTATCTGATTAACGTCAATAGATTTCATTTATTATTTATGTAATTAATTTTTAAATAATCTGCTGTATTCATATTCTTCAAATAAAAGTTGAACCGTTAATTTTCTAGGCGTGTACATTGTTTTATTTAACCTCGAAACCTATCGCACCCCAAGATTTTAAAAACATCGAAAAAAAAACCTTATTGGATTCAGCTTGATAAATATTTGGCCTGGCATAAAATCATTATTGCCTAGGCGTTACCAGATGAATAACCTTTTCAACGAGTGCTTGTTTGTCAAAATCAGTGCAAAAATACCATCGCACGAGCTCGCCTAACAAAACTGACCTACTTGACCCCACTCTACTCTACCATATGCCAACAAATTTATCAAAAGTTTAAAAACCATTTAAAACCCCAAACAAACCATCGGAATCTGAATAGGAATTTTTGAACCTACCAATCACAATAAATCGAGACTTTTCAATACTTTGCGAACGTCAAATTCTGTTGAAGGAAATTTCCTGAAAAAAAATCGGCTCAAAACCGAATAAAATAGGAGCCCAACAAAATCGAGTCTTCACTGTACTTTTTTCTTCAATCATTTAGGTATTTATTGGCGATAATCAGAATTTCAACAAAACGCTTGTCAGTCTATAAATCATCCGCCCTCACGTCAAATACCACAACAGTCACCATCCTAGCTTCACTCCAGATCGTCAAGGTCACACCGTTTAGTTCTCCGATCCGTTAATCCCATTAACTCGGTGACTACCACCACCACCACCGCTACTGCGGCGATGTTTGCTAGCAAGATCCACCTATTCAGCGCCCTCGAGAAGTAATGAGTTCCATTTTTATCGGATCTTCTTCGCAATGGTCGGTTTTGCACAGCACACTTTCAGCCGCAACGGGAAACAGGCAATGCGTGATAATCGGATCATTGTTACTTCGTTAAGCCGCACTGCTATGCTGGTCGCTCGTTCGGTTGCACTACACGACAAGTCACAGGCGGCGGCGACATCAGCGAGCGTGTGTGTGCAGGCGCGCGCGGTGATGGTGATGATGATCCCTAGTGTCGGCGCGTTCGTCTGTACAAAACCACAGAGTCCCGAGTGGTTTCAGAACTTGCTGTCGCTGTCATGTATGGCGGTGGATTAGATACAACGCGGTGGTACAAGCTCCAGCTCCGGAGTCCGAGAGCCATCCACGTATCAAAGAGTCAATGTGCACTTGAAACCGGACAGGTTCAATTCGTGAGGAATGTTATTTTTCCTCCGGAGACCGGTCCCACGGATGCATCAGTTTTGAGTGAGGGGTGTAGGCTACGCGGTGTTTGTGCACTCCATCCACCACGGGGGGAGACGTACGGTAAATATAGCATGAAAACATGCACACATGCTTTGAATGTGGTGGTTTTGAGAGCGAGAGAGTGTTACTCTCTGGAGAGCATATTTTTCGAGAGAGCTTTTTTGTCTCGCGCATGAGTACACACTCTCTGAGAATCGTTAGGGAGTGGCTCTCATGAGGGTTCAAATTTATTATGATCTGATTATGTTTTCAGGGGTTATGTCTAACCAGCAAAGGTAACTATTTTCAAAATATCGTCAATTTATTGTCAAATTTCAGTACCGCCTTGTCTGTATTTTGAAATATTTGCTCAAACAAACTCACCCTCGTCCATCATCGTTCCGTGATTCGATGATGGCCGGTCGCTCATTCGATTCAACTGCGACGATGTGTTCGTGATCTCCGTATCAGTGTGAGTGTCGTAGAAAATAATCAATATCGGAAAAGTCAAAGTGAAAAGTTTCGCCAAATTTTACGTGTGTGCTGAGCCTAAATTGTTCGGTTTAAAATTTGCGATTTTTTCCAAGAACCTGGCTTACTAGGGCTTTTTGTTGATAGTCTACCGGGGTTTCTGGAGTTTCACTTACCGCAGGTATCCCATTTACTGCAGGTGCTCACTTTGAATATTCGTAGATTCCAGAAGGTGTTGTAAAGTATTTTGACCAGACAATCTGCTGAATTTCGGTGCTGTTTCTCGCCGGTGACCCTGGAGGTGTAAAGTACCATATATAGTGCGTTTTCTGCAGCAGTCTGAATCTGTAAAATCTCTTGTGAAAACATCCAAACAAGGAAGTGATCAGTAGGGGAAAACGTAACGCGTGTAAATTACAAATAACAAACTAAAGGAAAAACATTTTCCGGGGTTTCCATAGTGTCGGCCATCTACAATTCCAGTGTGGTATGGTAGTTTATCTGGACACCAAAACAGTAAGCTACAAGATGATGGTAAGTGTGTTTTTTTTCTTCAACCGCAGAATAACTTCCGGTTTCGGATTAGTCTAGTTCCGTTATTGAGCAGTCAAATTGCAAAAGCCAGTGTCTGGATGGGGTGAGGTGCAGGTGAAAGTAATGCAGATGGGATGGATGAGTGGATCGTAAAAACGTGCTGAAACACATGAATTATAAACAGAAACGAATGGATGGCGGAACTTAGAGAAGAGAAGAACTTCTTGCACCGTTTATGATACATACATACATATACGCTGGAGGAATGATGATTCGTCGGGTTGTAGAACACCGGGGGGCGACGACGATTGAAAGCATGTGCACGGAGTGTGAATGTGTGCACGCGAAGGCAGCGAGCGTGGCGTACAAGGCAGACTGCAAAATAAAAACGGGAAATCCAAAACGAGTAACCGAGAAGTCAGTGTACTCTGCTGCTGCTGCTGCTGCGTCTTGGTTGTCGCTTCTTTCCGCTGATCGAATCCAAGCAGCTGAAATTTTTTAAGCGACGGGAATCTCCTTACCCCCAATACACACAAAGATGATTTTACCATGTTTCGGTCCGGCACGCGAGGATAATTCCAGTCATTCAAAAAAAACTATTATCGAGTTCTGTCTGCTGGGATGTTGAGACATGTCTCATAATATAAAATAATGTCTCGGTACTACATTTCGGAACAGAACATGGCCATCTATTTCAACAAACCTCGCAGCCAATTATATGCGTACATGTCAATTTTAGCACCAGAATAACCGTACTATCGACTCTTAGAATCCATCCTGATCGGGACTTACAACAGACGATAACTGGCTTGTAAGACCAGCGCCTAGCCTGTGCGCCACCCGACCAGACATGTCCCATATATGGCGTCATAAATGCATTTTATTTTTCGTTTATTTTTTATAGATGCACCAATCGCCGCGCTCGTCGATGAAACCGGATCCTGTGTGCGTCATCGATGCGCAAGATACGAAGGGTACCGTTAATGCATTTAACGTCTGTATCGGGTCGTCGGTGTAGCGACTTGCAAAATTGAATTGGCATTCCAAAAATGTTGTAATGGTGGCTTCGAACCGGTTTGGTTTTAGTATGGTGTTCCAATCATATTTTTTGCAACATCATCATCATCATCATCGTCGCCATTGCAGATAAAATGGGCGAACACTGCTATTCTCTCTATTTTTAAGCTATGGGATGGCAAAATTATCATCACGTTTTTTAGTATGCACGGTATGGGTGTTATCAGGGCAGATTCTGCGAGCGTTATGAAATGGGAGGATTACTTTTTGCACTTCGAAATACCCTTCCTTTAGTAGGTTTTCTGGATCGTTCTAGATATTGAGGAGTCATTCAAATTTTACAACGCTAATCTGCCCATGATCGCATATTTGTCCCATTTTCTATGGAATTTTCTAGTTTTATGGGACTGGTTTGCGAGCATAGGTAGTATTCCTGTACAGAAAATAGGCAATTTGAGTTTTTTTTCACGACTACAATTAAACAAAAAACTTTTGATGGTTTACTAGGAATAGATGAAACTGAAACGATGATTGCTTGGACCATCCGTAGTAAGAGAATTAGTGAGATATATGGTAGATGATCCCTCATCCATCTTATTAGTGTAGATGCCAAACTATTCGACTTGGGTTAGAATTTAATCTGTATCAATATCTTTACTTTGGGGTTCAAAAGGAGGAGGTAACAAGACTAGAGTGAATTAGTGTTTGATCGAATCGGGATTCAGAATACATTGGCTCAATTCGCACTTTTCCATAATGCTATATTTCTTCTTCGTGGAGAACAATTTTGGTAAAAACTATTTTTTCTCCGTTAAGGAGAAAATTGTTTAAAACCATCTTTACGCGTGGAGAGTACAAAGTCTATAACTAAATCAGTTATGGAATGCGTTTCGACTTTGTGTCGTCAGAATCCGACACTAACTTAGTTGACAGACTAAGCTAGCGCCGAATTGAAGCTGGCTCCAAAAAAACGGAGACACCATTTGTGTTCCTGAGCAAACCCCTAATCTTTTTCCATGTTATTCGGAGATGTGTGCCGTACCATGTGGTCTTATCTCATCCTAATGGGCAGAGAAAGGGAGATGAAATAATAAAGGTAGGGAAATGGAAAATGACAACACAATGCAATCGCAACACAGAACGATAAATAGCCTGGATTCTGTACTTGCGATGGATTAATGAAACCTACTGATAAAGTCTATAGGTCTTTACCACACCGGGATGGAAACAATAGCATTTCCTTGACTTTTAGATCCCTGTACATAGGAACATCTATGTATGGAGAACCAAAAATTTGGATACGCAATTGCAATTACTGCAGGGCAGTTACATATCAAATGGTATGAAGTTCCACAATCGGATTTACAAAGATCATACGAATAATACTCAGCAGGCTGAATAGTAGCCATGTGATAATTCAGTTTGCAATATCCAGTCAATGCCCTGACCAGAATACTGCAATTGTGCTTGGAAAAAGGCAGCAAATTCTTTGACATTTTCGGAGTCACGTCTAGCAGAAAAGTCTTTGTTTGAACACAAGTTTGTAAGCTACGCCAATGGTTGGCATGTTCGGATGCAGCCCAAGAGCGAAACTTGTGCTTTATCCAACTTGTCGACAGTGGTAGAACTGGTTCTGGGCCAACGAAGTCAGTTGGAGCGCCAATTCTAGCCAATTCGTCCGCCCATTAATTACCAGTAATACCGGAACGATCTCGAATCTCCGAACTAAGTACGTATGGTGCAGCCTGACTGTCAGAGCAAATATAAACATTTATCCGAAATTCTCTGTTAAAGCGCCGATTGAGCGCCACACAGAATCGCGATGATTCCCGCTTGGAATATGGTACAGTATCTACCAAGCGAATGAAATTGGTGTAATCTTATTTCACAACAATAGACACCTGCGCCGGCTCCGCCATCCAACAAGGAACCGTCAGTGTAACTACAGTGTTCATTTTAAAATCGTTGTTACACAACACATAAGGCTTGTTACATCAAACCAAAAAGTGTATTGATGCACATATCTGTGATCTTTTTGTGATAATAATAGGCGAAACCAGATCCGGGTAACCCAAGTTCATTAGGTTTCGTCAACAATCCATCGGCGACAAAGTTGCATAGAAGTTGTGACAGCACACCATCTTGATGAAATCCGCGAACACTCAGTTTCCTTATCTCTACTTGTCTTAACGATTAACACAGATGTCGGTTGCGAAAGCATTGCGTGTTGGATGTTCGTGATATACGAAGGTACTCCATGACCTCGTGCTGCCTCAAAAATGGATTCAAAAGACACGTTGTCAAAAGCACACCTTCAATGCCAAGAAAAACTCCCAAACTTGATTGCTTTTGCGACAAAGCTTCTTCAATGTGGTAGACATCATTTTGTAACAGGGTAGTAGTAGACTTCGTCAGGTGAGATGCATGCTGCATTGCATGCAGCGGGTACCCGCCCAAGCTAATATCCAGATTGTAGAGATAGGTCGATTAAACGTTCCACTGATTTGGAAGGAAAGAGGTCAGATTGATCGGTCTAAAACTCCTTGTCTTCTCATAAGCCCCACGGCCACCTTTGGGAATGAATTTTAAATTATTCCCCGCCACACCAATGGAATGTATCTTGGTGCAAGATGCTTGAAGTGTTCATATCCTCTTTGAAGTAGAACTGGAATGATTCCATCTTTTCAAGGAGACTTATACGGAGCAATACTTTCAATCGCCCATTTGATCGATTCGAATGCCCAACAATCAGAACTACCTGAAAAGAACTCAGGGGCAGTCGTCGACGATGGCTCCGTACATTCTGGAAAGTATGTATCAAAAACCAATACCAGTTTTAATCGAGCTGACATGAAAGTATTTCGATTTTTTTATTTAATCCACTAGTCTCGTTGGGACTTCAGACACTTGTGCAGAGGCTTTTCCAACCACTTCGCTCAGAGGATCGAAGGGCATTTCTGTCAGTTCGCCAACTCATGCGTAGTACCGTCAGAGTAGAGAGCTACATCTAACACCTCTTCCCTAGCAGATAGAGTAAATGTTCGGCGATTTCCTACATTAAGTATATGCAGATTTGTACTACCTATGTATTTCATCGATTCGGTGCCTCTCAAATTGATATCTGAGCTGCCACAAACACGTTGGTTCATAACCGTCTACAGCGAACCCACGACACTCCGTGTGCGACTGGCAAATTTTAGTCCTGTCAGTCAGCCAGTCCTCGGCACGGGGAAACACCTTGGCTTGAGGACCACTCTTTTCACTGTTCGCCTCTTACGCCATGGAAGCAGGAACCCAGCGGATCAATTCTTGGCTGAGATACTTCAAGCCGCCGGCTGCCACCAAGCCTCTAGGTTGCTTTTGCCCGGAGAAAGTTAATAGACTATTATCAATTTTCTAGTGGGGGACACAGCCACAAATATCGATGCAACGAAATATGGAACTAAAATTTCACTTCATACTATCGATATTCTTGGCATCAATGCATCTATCCAAAATGTTCGTATATCTTGATTAAATAATCTTTCAAATTTTGTAAGCTGGAATCGTTTCTTAATTTTAAATGTGTTATTACTATTCAAATCTGTCTGTTATAACATAAATCTGAAGTTTTAATTTCACGATGTGCTTGATTCCAAGATTCTACCTACGAGCGTCGATTTTCAGCAATCATTAATTAATATGTTACGCTATATTGAAATTAAAACTAACGAAACATTAGACACCAGTTTCAAGCTCTCCATAATATCAGGGAAATGTTGATATTGTCACTATAGTTTACCTGCACCTGTTAGCCTAACGAAGTATCACGGTTTGAAATTATTTTAGTTTCAAATCTCACGTTGCGCGACAACACGCTTGAGACTGTAGAGAAACATGGAATTAAAATCTTGAATTATGTACCCAGTGTTGCATGTGCAATGTTTCATCTCAGATTTCGATGATTATATTTGTTTTTGTTTATTGTGCTATAATTATCAATTATCTGTCATGAATTATTAATATTCATGCCTAAAATAACCTTGCCACACATGCATTCTCTTTTCCATCAGATACATTTTTGCTTCCCTATTCCATCATACAAAATTAACACGAAAATAACTCTTTTGTCTAAAGAAAGTAAAAGGTAACTTTCGGATTCCATAAAACAAATTGAAACGCTCCCTGCGTCTTGTCGCAAATTATTAGCGATCCATCCGCTGAGCGATATCAGCTCTCTTCAACCAACCTCCTCCGCACAGTTTTATTTATAGACCCCGTGTACGGTGAGCACTCGCTGAGCCATCGCCGTTTGTCGCCATCAGTCGTGCAGCAGTGCGTCCACGTCTTAAGACCTCCTACAGCATCAATTCAATTGAACCAGACAAAGCAGCGCCAACGACGTCGCTGTTGTTGTCTGCGTTTGCCCAATGACAGACCCTTCACTTCACCTTTACAGTGATCGATGATGCGTCCAAACATGATGGCAATTTAATAGTTTATTGTCAAATTGTAAACTGTTTTATTTCATCTCATCGGTGCGAGCGTCGAGAAAGCTGACTTGTCGGGCTTGGACCGCATAGTTCAAACTACTCTGATGGGAACGCATTTTTAAACCATTACTGCTCAACTTATTTTTTATACGCAGCACCAAATTACTTTACCATTTGGAAGAAATGGAAATGGTTGGTTGTTTAAAATGAAAATATTTTAATTAAAAAATTATCTGTTATAATTAGGAACAACTACTCAAAATTGAAAATTGATCGATTAATTAATTCCTGGGATATCGTAGTCGCCGCAAAGGTACTTTTTAAAAAATACGATTTCGAGATAATCGAGGTTCCACATATCGAACGTTACGCACCATCTTTGAGTGGTCAGGAAGTAGCAAACTATGGATAACAGTAATTCAAGTTGCAGTCATCCAATATTGATGAAATTTTGAGGGAATTTTCGTACACTTATGCACTTATAGAATACCTAATAGAAATGGATATTGTTCCCAACGACAAAACTTTGTAACCCTTTCAAGCAAAACATAACATAACCAAATGTATTTAGTAAGAAGTTTTGTACAACATTCGCTTGTTATAGTTTTGCGTTATTATTAGAGTATAAGGAGTTATTCTAGGTTGACAAAAATAGGTTAATTCATCATTTTATCAGGTTGCGGTGTTGTGTCTGTGTGTAAGAGAGAGAGAGAGAGAGAGAGAGAGAGAAAGAGCGAGATAATGGGTTGGTTAGATAAAAGACATGTAGGGTAAAGTGCCTATTTTTACCATACTAAGAAGGGTGCCTCACTAATTCCTTAATTACTCGGCCTACAATCAATGGAATGCGTACAAATTGGCATCGTTGTTAAGAACCAAGATAATAACACATATGCGTTGAAAACAGCAAAATTTTCCTGTTTGAGCGGAATGCAAACTCGAATCGAGTGTCCTTATTGTTGCGCTAGCATTTGACTCAATGCGTTGAACAAAGATGGCAGACGCTGCTCTAACCAGCGGCTTCAAATGGGTAGGGTGAATATAGAAACATGGCGTAAATAGGCTCATAACCCTATAAGTGATTTGTGTGCTTTGGAAAAACAGTCAATCAATGGAAAGGGATTTGATAGTCAGATAACAACTGTCACGGTAACTGAATCTTAGAGAGTTCGTTGCCCGTTTACCGTATCTTTTCTAATCAGGATTATTGATGAGTGCTGACACATTAATTATATGTTAGCACCGCCTTACATTTTTTGCTGTGTTTAGTTTCTGCGAATAAGTTTTAGGATTGAAAACTAGATTTCTGCGGGAGCGTGTGAAATTCTTGAAAATTGCTACAAGAGGTACAAATCCGTGAAAGATGTGAGATCAGAACCACTCAGAAGAAACAAAGTGGGATAATCCCTTGCTTCAATGTCAGTGTAGTCAGATTAATATGACCCAAATCCAAACGTATGTTTCACACTTCCCCCACAGTATATATAAAGGCGATATTTTCCCCCATTCGTTCCATCGAGGCTCTTCCCCCCTGAGAACAATAATCTAAACATTCATCACTATCACTTCGTATAATACGGATAGCTCCGTGAAGAGCCGAATGAGCAAAAAGAATGAATTGGCTGAGACATGTGTATTCCGGTGTTACATATTTATCAACCAATGCGAATGGGAAGGCTGGAGAAATATCAGGATATTTATTATTTCGTTCGAATGCTCGTAATGTACCATTATTTTGAGAACCTTGTCGAAAATATTCCTTATGTATTTAAATTCGCAATAAAAATAACACCGGTTTTGTTTGATTTGTTCATGGTGATAGAGATATGCATGGCTCAGGACTGAAAATCAATTACTGACACGTTTTCCTGCCAGATTTTGCCTGCTTTTGTCGTTGTTGGTGGTCGAACCAGTACGTTTGAAACACGTACTGATAACATTTCCAACCTCCTCAATATCAATATAGTCGTCGTTTTCTGGTTCGGATAGCATTCCAGCCATAACCATAAATAACTGCACAATTGTGTTTCTTTCTTCGACATATGTTTTCGCTTTCGCACGGAAATTTCCTAAATCTTAGGAAAAATCCGTTTTTTTTAAAGTTACCTAGCATAATGTTGCAATCTATCTTTGCTCTGTGCTGGATCGAAACTGTTGAAGATCCTAGTGGGAAACCTCCTTAGCGAAGCTTAATCATATTTCTCATTCGAACAGCACTGCATACAATCATTGAAAAAGGAGCTCAACTAGATACCGCATACACTAACCTAGGAGCGGCATTTGATAATGTCAATCAATCATTGCTGCTAACAAAATTGAGTGGCTGGGAGGATAGCCCAATTTCACCAATCATACGCCATAAACCGTTTCCTGGAAATTGGGGAATAGTGAATCCGAAGCTTTCGGGAGTGCCACAAGGGAGCAATCTTGGACCATTACTGTTTACCTTGTTTATTAGTGACGTTTGCTTCGTTATTCCGGCAAGTTGCACACTTATTTGCGCTGACTATTGTTTAATATACGTATTTATTGTACTGAGTTGCAGAAACCTTCTGTGATTAGAGCACTCGTAATTTGTTGACCTTCACTATCTGTAAATGCTCTGTGATTCACAAGCAAGAAAAGGCCAATTTTATGAAGATACTCTATCCATGATGAAACGCTTAAAAGATTGTCGGTCGGTGTTCAACTAGATTCTCAATTAATTTTCAAAGATCACTATTCGCATATAGTAGCGCAGGGCTGATGAAAATCGTTGATTTTTCGAATTTGCCTAAATTTAATGTAAGTATGATAAATTATTGAAAGTTCAGAAACATAACCTTAACATATGCCCTGCTCTAAGACGATTTCGCTAGATTTTCAGAGCAGCGTGCACTCAGTGCACTAGCGCGACTGCCGGAAGGTTAAAAACAGCTGTCAAACCTCCACAGATTATTTTCTTTTTTAATATTTTAATGAGGTTAGAGAACCCGATCAGAATGAAATAACAAGATTATTACAGAACGCAATATTTGTAACATATTGTGTTATAAATTTGGTCTCGTTAGTAGTTAAAATAACATAAATTTAGAGCAAGTAAGAACGTGAGATATTTTTTTGAATATTTCTGTAATGTGTTTCTTTTCGGGAACGTGCACTTTTAACATAAACAGCGCACCTTTTGATATAATAGTTTTAATGATCAATTCTCCTAGAAGTAATTATGGGGAATTAACTCTTCACAAAACTGTAACTTGATGTCTTCAGCAAAGTTATTCGTAATATCATTTAATCTATGAAGGCTACACGTATGCAGCATATCGGGATATAAAACGATATTTAGCAAAAGTTCTTAGACCCAGTTCTCTTCAATATTCCTTTTTTTGTAAGCTTTAGAGATTCATGCCTGGGACTGCCAGTTCCCTTCAATATAATGCTTTATCGTAAGCTTCAGAAACTTATGCCTTGGACAGAATATAAATTTTATTGCTTATTAACAGCAGAAGAGATTTATAAAATACAGTAATATTAGAATAACTTGTTTTAAAGGGTTCCTTCCACATATAGACTAAGATATTTCGATATCCTGAATACACGGAGTATTCATATTTTCAACAAACTAAATTAGCCTGAAGAATGAATTCTTCATAGTTTACCCCTACACCCCCGCCCTGGCTATGCCAGTGCATTGTATATAGTTGCAAAGTGTACTAAAAAGTGATGGATATGATGGAGAAATGAGAAAAGCACATTTGAAGCACTTCACAGTGGCTCAAAACAACGTTTATATTTAACAACTTGTATGTTACAAAGTTTCAATGGCCGCAAGGTTCTACTGTATCGATTTTGTTGGCTATTTTCGACAAATTTAAGACTAAGAGAAACGAAAGAAATAAAATTGAAAAACGGATTGGTATTCTAGAGCGAATCAGTTATAAACTTAGACTAGGACTAGGCAATTCGATTTTTTTAGTTCGGGGATTCTGCTTTAGTAAAATGAATAAACTGAAGTAAACCGACATCTTAAGTTGTACAGTGACACCCATCCAATTCAAATCGATTGACCCCAACAGTTTTCGTACGGCAAGTGATTCCATGACCCGATACCAGAGACTTGGGCAGAACTTTATAGCTATGCGTTTAGCAAGAACTAACCGATAAGAGAACTCCAAAATGTCGATTCCTTGAGTAAGATTCAATAAGGACCGAAACGTTGGAAGAAGAGAACGTGCCGGAGTTCTTTATTAAAAACAGACTGAAACGCCGATTCCCAACCTAAAAAACACAGCGAACTAAATGAACTCGCCGACAACCTCGTACCGTAAGGGAAACCGAGATGAGTTGAAACAGAGTAGAGCTGAATCCAGCACTCCTGAAACAACTGTAAGTAACATCGGTGATGAAGATAATAAGAATGACGACGGATTTGCATTGGTCACCCGTAAGTGCAAGAAGCAGGAAAGAACATCTGGTCGCGAGCACCAAGGCACTTTTAATGATGATGACCTTGATGTGGAGGACAGGAGAGAATTAAACGGTCTGCATGACGCAGTAGGCGAGCCGCGAAAGAAGGTCTCCGCTCGCAATAAAAAGTTGCGCGCACGAGTACCAACGGACAAACAATAATATTTGTTTTTATTTTTATTTTTACATATTGTAAATACATAAAAGATCCACGGCTCCGTTAAGCTACCGCTATGAGCCGTGTCAAATAAACGAAATAAAAAAAGAGTAGAGCTGAAACAGTGCCCATTGCTAGCAAAACAATACCGGCAGGAATCCGGCAACAACGATATTCTTTTACATCTTTCGTGTATGGGTAATAGTACGATTGTTGTCAGATCCCAAACTTTCCTCTATTCCAACTTCCTTCTTTAGTGTTACTGTAAAGTACACGAAACGGCAAAATAGATCACTACCTTTTTACATTAACCTATTGCGAATCACTTAGGTGCGTATTGGACAGTGCACAAATGGTCCGCTTAACATACTTGAGGAATCCTAAAAACTTACACAAAGAAGCCTGATATTCTCAAAATTTTAGGATCTTTTACCAAAGATCGTAGCTTTCAGTCTGGTTCTAGCGAGAACTGGACAGTCGCATTGATTCTAAAAATAAAAATTGAGCAGCTTCTAACATTACGAGAGAAGCATCCATCTTGATCAAAACAGGGTTGCTCTAGAAAAAAGTTGAGCATGAAAGGGTTAAGATGAGTTAAGACCAAACCATGGCTTTCTTTCCAATGTGACCTGTCAGTCACATCAAAGTGAGCTTGTAATTCTTTGCCAGATTCATCAGAATTTTCAGACACCATGGACGAGTTTGGACTCGAAGTTACAGGAACCTGACCTGACTACCAGACAAAAAGAACATCTTCTTGCTCCATAGGTAGCTTCTAAGCATACAATTTCTGGAACAGGTCTTAATTGCATTTACTACACTTGAAAGACTTACGATGTATAACCTAGGGCCTCGCGAAAACTATAGTAAGTATAATACACCACAGCCTCTTTTCGAGCATCCAGTATAATATTTTATGGCGCCTTCCGGAATCGGATGACCCCTGTTTTTTCAATGAAATTCAGTCAGGTATGACAACCTCGACTGAAAGTTCATAGACCTGCATAATCGACATACTATTTGTGAATGTGACTATTGGTAACAAAATCCGGGACAAGTTCCAGGATTTTGCACCGTAAAACACCCCGGAAAGCACCGATAAAGATTATGTATTCGTGAGGAACTACGTGCTGCAACCTTTGTAACGTGGATATGTAATGGTGCTAGGGTTTAATATACTTTCAAACGTTGGGACTAATTTAATTGGCCCTGTGATTGCCAAACAAGCCACTCTTTAAACTTTTATTAGTTCCAGACATGACATATGCAACTATTGGCCAGACGACTAAAGTATAAAGCAAGTGCATCATTTTTGGTTTCAAACGCCATTCTTAATCCACAATAATTTAATTATTTTTTCTTCTGACGAAAATTTGATAGTGATTCTATTAAGGTTTCAGTTTAGCTTTCCTTTTTCTTGTAAATCAAATTGTAGGGGTATTTGAAGATTTAGACTAAGATTCTCGCATTTACACCATCGCTATGCAACGTTTAGAGCAGTTCAAATCATAGCCCCTAACGGTAATGACAATGTCATCTGCGTAACCCGGTGCTTCGAACCCTAGACCTTCTAGTTCGCTCGGGAGGCCGTCCATTACCAGGCCGTCCACAGAAGGAGTGACAGCATTCCTTCTTGAGGACAACCTTTAGTGGTTCTCACATTAACGACGCTGACGAAGTCCGGTAACGCAGCATATCAGTATTCCATTCGACAGTGCAGCGCTCATCCCCGTTGATTCAGCCGACCCCGAATCAATTCGAGTGCAGTATTGTTGAAGGTTTCCTCAATGATGATGGAGAGCGATATTGCGCATTCATTATTTGACGGAGCATTTTTAACCGTTTTGAAAAGATCATGGAATACCGTAAAAGTTGCTTTCCCAGGTTGATACGGTAGTTGTTTATTATTCAGTGGTTGCCTGATGAGAAATTTACCTTTACCCATGAAATGAAGTTTGAAATGTTTATGAAATGAAGTTTTAAATGTGTTTGTGTACAAAATGTCATTTTTGGCATTAAAATTTTAGAAACAAAAATACAAGTATCGCGCGAAAAATGCAGTTTTAGATTCAAACTGGAAATATTGCATATTTGAAAACACTTTAAGAAAAAATCTATTTTTTCTAATTTTCTTTTCCAATTTCCTCCAAAATGCATCTCATCGATCAAAATTAAATAAAACCGGAGACATGAACAAAAGTTTATAAATAAATTTAATAATTTTATAAATTTTCCATGCACAATGATGACACGTCATACGTATTGCGTCATCCCTTGTGTATACGACTGGTTTTTAATGTGTAGGGTTGTTCGGCCCACAGTCTTAATGTGTTTTTTGTGGAAATATCTAAATGCTCTATTTGCTTGTTTACGTTGCACATCTGTTTACCGTAATTTATATTATTTAGAAATAACGCATACGTTGTTAGAGTTCTGCTACTATGTTATCAATACACATACTTATGACACGTGTGAGTGTGGCTTTTGTTTACAGTTTAAACCAAAACTCTCTATAACAGATCTTAATTTCGGCTAATCAGTCTCGTAAGGATTAAAACGAATTATGATTACTCCGACGTTTCGATGCAGTGGTCTGGCATGAGTTCAGAACCGCCATAGCAAGCCAGACCAAAGCGAACACCCATGTACCAGCCACCACTCCTTTTTGTAATGACAGTATGCTTAGAAAAGCCACTTAACAAGGAACGAATGAGTAGATTTGTCCCCTGAAGATGATGCGAACCCTGCATCGAAACGTCGGAGTAATCATAATTCGTTTTTATCCATAAGAGACTGCTTAGCCGAAATTAGGATCTGTTTGAGTACGTTATAGTCGAATTCATCAATTAATAAACTGCCCATAAAAGCATAAGAGTCCCATATTGAAAAACAGCAAGCTGAGAAAAATGAATCGTGTATTTAAACAAATCTAATCACCCCTCATTGTTTGGCAGAAAATACCTCTATTGCTATTTTGACATTTGCTTTTCAGTAATCAAAATGGCGCTCAAGCACGAGGAGCTGCGCATCTAAATTTTGCTTGCGCATTGCGAAATAATGAACAACCCGAATGCCGAATTAGCGAGATCATTAAAGTGCTGAAACGGAAAGTAATGTTGTTCTACGATTTCTTTAGCTCTATTATATTTTGCTGTACTTGGAGAACATTACCATAAGGAAGAATTTTGGCAAAAATTAATTTCGAAAGATAACATAAAATAAACCGAGATCAAAACTTAAAATTCGTTTT
This sequence comes from Topomyia yanbarensis, assembly GCF_030247195.1. NCBI lineage: Eukaryota > Metazoa > Arthropoda > Insecta > Diptera > Culicidae > Topomyia > Topomyia yanbarensis. The sequence goes on from NC_080672.1 coordinate 301,044,227, forward strand.
TCTTGAAATCAATAAAACATCATTTAGCCCGACCGGACTAAACACTGAATATTCTTAGATAATTTATTTACACCTCTCCCAATTTAGAATCGATAACTACGATTCTTCTTATCCGGTACGGTGCTTCTAGTCCAATGGTGCTGGAATCTTTTGACAGAAACTTGTTTACAAAGTCTGTGCAAAAATTTAGAAAAAGGTTCATGTCTTCTCGAATTGCCACATGATGGAAGAACACGCGGAGAAGTAATTCTGCACAAAAGAAATGAAAACCCGACATAGTTGGACATGAAAATCGCAAAGAAGCAGAAAATAGTCAAATATTATCTGTGCAGAGCTGAAACGTTTCAAGGAAACTACTCTTTAAATATACTCGCAAAGGTATCTTCGAGTATCGAGCTACCGAACTGTAAAAGCTGTATGATCAGAGTCTGACCCAATTTTACGAATACATCCGATGCGGCAGGAGTTTTATCTTGCCAGGGATCACGGAGATGTTTCCACGAAATATAAAGTTGTTTTTGGGGAAAATCTAATGGTCTGGCAAGGAATCTGAAGCTGTAACAGAAAAACTCCGACTCTATCACAACCGTAATAGATGCACAAATGTTTAAAAAAAAATGTGGTGCCGTTCATTAGATCCCAAGCTAAGTTTTATCCAGATAATTGGGAAAGGAATGAACCCTCTAAACTATGTGGAATTCCGCCCAGTCGTGTGTGCCATGGTATCATGAACATTTATTGTTCAATTGCGTGGTAATGAACCAGGAAATCTACTTCAAGGAAGACTTATTTAGGGCTTCCTAGAGTTTTATACAACAACCGAAAAGAGAAAGGTGGCACACATTTCCAAGCATATGAAACTGTGCGATCGAATCCAGTGATTTTGATAATCAGATCTTCATATAGCATATTCGAGCGCTATGTTTAACAACAAATTTGAATCACACTGCTTTAATCTATCTAGCCTCGGAAGAAAGTCTGCCCGAATATTTTGACGATTGATTTGAACCCTTTTCTGAGTCTTACGAAACAGCTTAGAAACGAGAATTCAGAAGGCGGATTTAAACATCATTAGTTCGCTTCGTGCATTGAATCGTACGCTGCCTTAAAATCCACAAGAGGGAGTCGCAAGTTTGTCAAGCATATGAAACTGTCGAAGGTAGCTAAAAATAGTTGGTTTAGTAGGCTATCTGTACATGTGGTTTGAAAAGTGGTCTTTCTATTGCAACCGGAACTCAATCGGTAAATTCACATGGAAAATTGGTTGTCGGCTTTCATGAAGCAATACGATTGGTCCGTGATGTATTTGCCTAATTTGGAACTCCGCCATTACGAAAACAATGTCATGTGGTGCCCGAGGGAATAAACTATCCCAACTCATCAGAACTCCGTTCAAACGAAGAATATTGGACAATCTAGTGAAAAATCAAGAAAACCCAAAAAACGGCCATTCGGAAGCTTTGCTGAATCTTTTTTCTATGTTGCATACTAATTGAACTTGGAAAAAAAATAATTTGAATGTTTCAAAAAATCAGCAAATTTCATGCATTATTTTGGATCAAATTTTACCACCACTCTTCAGTTATTACACTCGAGTTAGACAGTCTATGTGAGGCCACCCATCTACTGAAGGTATTTCTTTTTCCACCCTCATAATCACGCAGTGGATTGCTTCATACAGCCCGTCACTCCCGACTTTTAGAAGCTCGGCCGGTATCCTCCTAGAATAGCCTTCCGAAAACCTGTTCCGGGAATTGCAGCATCGTGTGCTACTCAGCAAAAACCAACTGACCGTAAATCAACTCCATGCGCGATCGCTGGTACTTTCATGAAGTTCCTGCTACAATAAAATTTTACAAATATTCGAAAAGTACGGCTGGTATAAATGCACATAAAAGTGTAGCCGAATATACTAAATATACTGTAGATGCCACACGTAATCTTGATGCACTTTACTTCCAGTTTAAGCAAGTGTTTTTTTTAACTCAGAGTAAATACCTACAATCTGCCTCCATCCAATGACGTTTTGTTATTTGCCATTTTGCTCTCTTATAATGTGCACTACCTCAAACAGTACGATGCATCCCACTGGACCCTCAACACAGTCAGATGACACTTCAAATGCAAAAGTGCGTGTAAAACAATTATTTCTTTGAGCGCGACAAGCGTGGCAACACTTGGAAAAACGACTCTACACGATTATCTCAGTTCGTGGAAACGTGTAGTACACATATACGATGTGCGGAAAGCTCGTAACACGGGTCATTTACCGTGAAACGTGGCGTACAACAGCATAGATAGGTACAGACCTATGTACCTCTACATACCCCCACCCCACCTGCATTGTAACGCTGTGGAAGAACAGCTCTCGGCGCGTCATGCCGAAAGAGCTTCTGCCACGGCGATGTTGATGCAATTTGTTACCAAAAGCGCTAATCCGGATGTGTCAGCAGTTTCCTTCCTTCTTTCCCTTCTTCTCCTGAGAAAGGTAAGCGAACTTTGATGGAAAATGGTGCGGTGTAGAAATTACCTTCGCTTCCGATGAGAACAGCGAGGGAATTTATTTCGTGGTGTGCCATTTTTCATCTCGTTGGTTGAGAAACTTTTGGTGTTTATCATTTCAGGTGATTTAAATGAAAGCATTTGTTTCGGCGGATTGTTTCTTAGGGTTAATTTTGACTGAATTGAACGGTTTTGGGAAAATGTCAAAATCTACAATTTAAAATTAAGTTACTATTACCATATTATATTTTCTCTAAAATGGCAAATCAGCCGCAGTTACCTACGTTACATTGAATCACTAGATTAATCGTATAATTAAATATGTCTTTGATTTTTATGCAAAGATCAGTAACCTTATTAATATTTATTATGTTTATCTACTGTCTTCGCCGCATACTGCTGCTCATCGGCACGATAGCGTACTTGTTCAATCATGCGGTAGGAATGTCAATTAACCTAAATACAAGCATAAATAAGAAATTATGGTTCATCTTGTCAAAGCGGCGCGGCGGCGTACCGTCTCTCCTCCATTGCAGTGTGGGAGGAGAAGCTACCTCGTGGTAACGAGATTTTCATATTTCTTTTTTTCATTCGCTTTTCACGTGCCGCAGACAGTGTCAGGTGAACTCGAACGAAGCGTCGAATAAAGGCACTTTGGGCTACCAAGAAGAGGCGCTTCATCTTGTTGACATTCAAAAGGTTGGTTACGTAAAGTGGCAATAGGCAAAAACTTTACCACACCAAAGAGTGTCAGAAACATTTTGACCTGACAGGGGTTCTCTACTCAAAGGAATTGCAGAGGGATTAAAAATCATTTTCTTCTATGGTTAGTATGCCTTGGAGGTCGAGGGTTTCCATTTGTGAATACTAATTGGCCATAAATAATCGGTGCATTTAAAAAAATATTTTGTCATTTATCAACAAAGATTTGTTATCAGAAAACTCCAATGTATACCGATAGGGTATTTTTGGGAGATGATACCGCACCTCGTACATTTGGCTACAGAATCGTATTATTCACGTGTTAGTCTGGGTGAATTTGTCTTCGGAAGTGCCAACAGGAGGGTTATCGATATATTATTTTCGAAGATCTGCGAGCATAGAGGTATGCAATCAGGAATCAGAACATATTGGCTCAAATGACACGTTCCCCGTACGTAGTCGGGGATTTGCGCTTTGTCGTGTCTTCTAATTATTTCCGTCATCGGAAGGAAAGGAGAAGGCGGAGGGAGGAAGTAGAATTGGAAGGGGGACAAATAGCAGCACAAAACAAACAGCAGGTAAGTTAAACTAATAAGTAGTTCAAATCGCCTGCGAGAAAGCCTAAAGCTCTTCACCGCGTTGGATAATTGCCGCACTGCTGGCAGTTGCATATCAGATGATATGAGCTTCGGTAGTCGGATTTACAAAGATCACATGGGAATGACTCAGCGTGCTGAATTGTTGCCATGTGGTAATTGAGTTTGCAATTAAATTTGCGGTTAAAGTTCTGGCAACTATGTCGCAGTGATGTTTCCAAAAATGTAGTAGATTTTTCAAAGTCTCACGGTACGGTTGATGTGGAAAGGCCTTTGTTTGGCGACACGTTAGTAGATTTCTATAATAATTGCTGTGACCATTGTTGGTGGACCGGATTTTTTCTCTTATCCAACTTGTAGAAATTGGCAGGGCGGACCAACGATGTCAAACGCTGCGCCTGGCCTGGCTAATTCATCAGCTCATTCATTTCAAGTAATACCGGAATGTCCGGGAACCCAGACAAGGTATAAAGTGTTGACAATTAGTTCTTCAATTTGGGTTCGGCACGCGATCACTAGCTTGGAACGTAATTAAGGGCCTTGATTGCAGCCTGACTATCGGAGCAAAAGTTATAACAAGCTCTGTTGAAAGGCCCATGATACCTGGCACAATCACGAAGATTTTTGCTTGAAGTACACTACAGTATCTACCTAGTGAGTGAGATTGTTCCAATCTCATTTCACGACAGTAGACACCAGCACCAGCACGCCCTTCCTTCAGAGAGCCGTCAGTATAACAGGTCACTTGCGTTTGTTGCCAGACAACCACCCCTCTCGAGAGGGAATCTTCACATGGAATGTCCTGTACAGAAAACTGTTTGAAATCGCTGAGAGCAAGACTTTCTGCTCCCCATGTAACCATTTGTGACCAGTAGTCACTGACCACAGTCAAGTAGCGAGACCAATATGATTACTGTTCCAAATACCAGTACCTGCAGTCTGTATGTACATGATAGTGCTTCTTGTTTAAGGTGTATGTGTAATGGTTTGATATTTAGAAAGGCCTCAAGGGTAGAAGTCGACGTTGTCGTGACAGTACCAGTCAACGCCATTCTTTGCAGATATTTTAGCTTTGACTGAACCGTTACCACCCAAGGTATCCGTATGACGTTTCTGGACGTAAAATTTTCGTGTAAATCCAATAGATGTATTTAGGTTTGTGACCCCAAAGGTTCGTCTGCACTGCACGCTTTCTTTACTCAATGTAAGCAGACCAATTAAATTTGGAGTCCAATATAATTCCAACGTATTTGACTTGATCTGCACACAGTAGCTCAGAATCAAATATCTGCAAGGAACAAACCCCGGTAGTTATTCGCGTCTGCGTGAAAAGAACAATTGAAGTTTTGTTTGGGTTAACTGATAATTTAACTTGTCGATACCACTGTTCGACAGCTCTTAGTGCATGTTGCATTAAATCAAAGATTGTTCCGATGCATAGTCTAGTAATTAGTATTTGGCAATCGTCAGCAAACCCGTAAGTTGTAAATCCATTGAGTTTCCTCAACAAACCGTTGGCAACCAGGTTCCATAGCAAAGGTGACAGAACACCACCCTGAGGACAGCCGCAAATACTAAATTTTCTCATCTTTGCCTGTCTCAGTGACGAGCAAAGAATGCGGTTACTAAGCAGTAGTAGCAGTGAAGTAGAGTGATCGTTGATTTCCCACACTGATATGCTTGTTGCCTTTTTGTGTAGCAGGTATTCAACTACACTAACGTTCCTGACGTGATGATTGATTGTCCGATTCCGTTCCAATGCTTTTCGAAGAAACGAACTTAAGCTGATATGCCCAATGTCTTTGACTTCTTCATAGTTAAGCGCTTCCTTTGGAAAGAAATCTAACAATTGTTTCTCGCCATGGTTACAGAATATTCCAGGTAGCAATACTGAAAAGTAGAATCTTTTTCAAGACAATTTGGAGAGCATTTCTTATTCGCACAATGAGCTGACCGGAAACTCCAGAAGTCATCACGCTGTAACCGGTTCCAAACTCGTCTCATATACTTCTTCATTCTTTCAAGCTTAACCATCCACCCAGGGGTTCCCCAAGTCAATTTAACCGGACGAAGCAAACAGGAATTTGTCATATTCACGTCTAAATTACTTATGGAATTTCCTTTTTCGACATCGTCTCATCAGAATCCAACACTAACTTAGTGACAGGACAAAGCTAGCACCGGTTTGACGCTAGCTCCAAAAAATGGACACACAATTCACAATCCTGAACAAACCCCTAATCAAGCATGATGTCTCGCAAGAAAAGTTCATTTCAAGCTGATGAGAACTAATTAAATCGAAACATTTGGTTTGGTGATGAGACGAAGTCGAAACGCAAACTCCATAACTAATTTAGTTATAGGTTTTGTGCTCTTTACGCGCAAAGACGGTTTGAAACAATATTCTTCTTAATAGAGAAAAAATAGTTTTTGCCAAAAATGTTCTCCACTAAAGACAAATATAGCATAGTGTATCCACAACCTTATTCAAATAGTCTAATTCAGCGGTTCTGAACTTTTTGCGCATCAGGGACCACTTCGGTATTACTCTGGGTTATTGCAGACCCCCACGGCCTAACATTAATTATAATATTTATTTTTGTTATATTTGATACGACTCAATGCGCTAGCATAACTGAGCCGTGGAGCTTTCATGTTTTTACATTCTGTCAAGATAAAGAAATAACACAAGTTACTGCGGAGAGTAGGGCCTTGTAGATGCAGCTTGCTGCTGCGTGTTGAGAACTTTTTTCTTGGCGGTGAAGCATTAGCTGTGTTATCCACCACAACTTGGGAGCCAGCGCATTTGTCTACTTTCGCGTTATCAGTCACGTCCTTTGATCAGTACAAATTTCTTGATGCTCTTATGTGTCGCTGTTGTAAATATCGGCATTTATTGTGCTGGTTGTTGCTTTGAAGACACTATACCAATCGTTATTTTTTCATTGTTGGGACAGGAAGTTAGTTTCGACATATAAAGCGCATTAGTTATTGGTTAGGTTATAGGTTGATTGTGTCATATCAACTGTTAAAAACTGTTTTTAGTGTTGGTTGTAGTAGGTTAATTTTTCTTAGCGACTTCGAAGCATTGTTTTTCGTAATTTACCGTCTAGTTACAAAGCTGGCGCGTAGGAATCTGGCCAAGGTAGCGTTGTTCTAGTTTGGGCCAGAAAAAGAAATCATACCTGGCAAATAACTTGATTCACGGATTTGAGTAGATGTTAGCTCAATCGACTCTCCGGCTACTTATTTCGTATACATATAAAATCGAGTTCCAAGTTCATCGCTCCTTATATCCGTTTGATTCTAGCATTCTAATAAGTCATTCGGTTCCTTGCAGAAAGTGACGTTATATAGAACATTAGCGTTATATTCTTCAATTTCTTCTTTCACCCCCTGGCTCTACCTTGAGTAGCTTCTAATGATAAAAATGTTCCATATTTTCCAGTCCCTTAGTAATTAATTAAAAAAAGGAAAAAGGAAAAAAATCATAGTAAAAAAATTAAAATAAAAAGGTTTCCAGGCTGCGATCGCAGAGGCGACCCGGGTCGATATTTTGGATAATTATTGCCACTCTGATGCTGTCATGATGTTCTCTATATCATCTGCTTGTGAGGTCTGTCATGACGTTCTGGTTGGACGGTTATCGAAGAAGAGTACCCGATCAGAAACATAACAAAAAGATTTCAAAATTATATCTCACGTTGTTACTTGTTATAATTTTCTGTTATTTTAACTACTAACGAGACCAAATTTATAACACAATCTTTTACGAATTTTTTATTGTGTTAGAATCTTGTTATTTCATTTTGATCGGGTATGCATCGTAGCCTCGCGAAGCACTTCCATATTGTAGATACAGGGAGATGTTGAAGGGGTTCTACTGGCATTGTTACATTGTTTGATTTGGTCAAACTCTTTTGTCGTCCCAAAGATGTGTGTTTTACATATGCCGCACCTCCTCAAACCACGACTTCAAAAAGATGGCTATTATTGTATGCACAAACTCCGTCGGTCACAAGGCACCTGCTTTGCCGACAGCCACTTTCAACTCCGGTTGTTTGTGATTTGGTTGATGTTGATGAGGGCTTTGTGATGGGTTCGCTTCCAGTTGATGTTGTTGCGTTAGAGGTTTTTGAACATGGTTGTCCGTAGTGTGCCTTCTTGTTACAAAACTATCACGTGGGGGTCTGTCCTTCATATGTGCACAGCGTGATTTGAGATTTGGTTACGCCTTCTATTTCGTATTGAAAGTTCAGGTAGCAATAGTTCTCACGGTAAAGATAGACAAATCTGTCTATGCCAGGAGACATTCTGTGAGCTCGAGTGATTCGTAATTATGCTGCCTAAGCTCGACCCTCATTGGCAGAAGACAAAAGTTAAGCCCGTAAGATATTAAGCCTGTTCTAATGACCCTGCCACTTCTAGTTTTCCGATCTGTATACTTCACATCCTTACTCTTACTTGACTACTATGGCTCCAATTTTCATAACTTTCCCTACCCAGTAATCTCTAGCTTATTGAATGTCGTTGAAATGTAAAAAGGAAGGAATAGGTTTTGTAACTCGCATTCTCGCGACACGAACACCGTTGGAAACACCTGAAAAAAAATCTCCAGGTATAAAACTTAACCATTGTTCCGTATTCCGACATGGTGGAATGTTATATAAAATATAATTTGTTCACGGAATGTTATATAATATATAATTTGAACTTTTGTTTCTTTTTTTTATTTCGACTAATATGTAGTCACATTTTCTTTTTACTTTTTTAACGACATTTAATTAGCTACAGAATACTGGTTAGGGAAAGTTATGAAACTTCAGTGAATGCAACGAAATATACAGATCGTAAAACTAGAAAGTGGGTCTAGGGTCATTAGAAACAGGCTCAAAATCTTACAGGCTAATCTTTTGTCTGCTGTTGGCAGAAGTCGAGCTTAGGCAGCATAACTACGAATCACTCAAGTCTACCAACATGTATCCTGGTAAAGACTGACTTGTCGCTTCTTGCTTTGAGGACCGATAAAAGAGAAACCTCGTAAGAACAACACTGAAAACCTGTCGACGATTAGCATCAATGAAATGCTGCTGTGCATATCTGTGTGCCTTTCGAATGCTGGAATACTCTTTACCAGGAAACATGTTCGTAAACTTGAGTGATTCGTAGTTATGCTGCCTAAGCTCGACTCCTGTCAACAGAAGACAAAAGATTAGCCTGTATGAATTAATTCCTTTTTTTTATTTCGACTATAGAGGTTTTAACCTTAAGGTCATTCGCCTCTTCGGGTTAGAACAATTTCTTATGAAAAATTTCTAACCCTATGTGCGGGGTCGGGACTCGAACCCAGGTGCGCTGCGTACAAGGCAATCGATTTACCAATACGCTACGCCCACCCCCTGAATTAATTCCTGTTTCTAATGACCCTCCCACTTTTCCGATCTATATATTTCACATCTTTGCTATCACTTAAGTACTATGGCTCTTGATGTTTATAACTTTCCCTACCCAGTAATCTAGCTAATTGAATGTCGTTAAAAAGTATAATTTGAACGATTTTCATTTAGTCCTTCGGGTACCAGTAAGCTTTAACGTGGTGATACGAATTAGAAAAGTGCATCTTTTGTTAAAATTACTACTTTTGAATGTTAGTCAACACCAACAAATTATTATGCTTGAGTTCCATCATGGACAGAAAATTCCCACAACAGAGGAATTCCACGAAGATCCGCCCGAAAATCTTTAAAATCGCGACTGGCCATCTTAGATTCCGATTTTCCACAATTAATAAAATTATTTTGACTAAAGAGCAATTTTTTAAAGGAAGTTAAATTTCCACATGTAGCATTTTTGAAAAAAAATTACCAATCATCGTATTTTATACAAAAAAACTATCTAAGGACAAGTTACAGGGAATCAATACTTCTACACGAAAAAATATACACGGAAGAAGAAGTTGTGTCATTTTTCATAAAAAAGGGCACAAAAAATTTAAATTGCGAAATAAACATTATCTAACTTTTCATATTTTGTCAAAAAACCTAACAAAAAAGAAACATTTTGAATGGAGAACTTATCGGTAAAAAAGTTTTCTAATGATAACATTGTACATGTTTTGAAATTTCATACTAATTGATATACAAAATAGTAATTTTATTACAGAATATGATTCTAAGTGTCATTTCAAATCAAAATGCATTTAACAGAAATATTCCAAAATACGTTAGTTGTGGAGATATTTGGAATTTTGATCCAACAAAAACAGTTAATTCGTGTAATTATGGCCTTTTAAAAAGTTATTCGCATTTACCCATCATGAATTATCAATAACCAAATGCTTATCGTTTTAGAGATGTAAAAAAGAACTTTTTCAGTGTATTTGGATCATGGAGAAGCTTTCACTAAAAACTGTTTCTAGCAACAACTTTTAACATATTTCTATAATTCATACTAGTTGCAGTCAAAACTAGAATTTTCTTATTTCAAATCGAAATGCTTATAACTAAAGTTCTCTACATATTTTACGTTTTGTTTTAACAACGCAATTATTCTGTTTTATTACGACCTTTTCATAAGTTATTCGCGTTTCTCCATCAAAAACAATAGGTTTTTCAAAAGACCCATACAATTTCCTGTAACTTTTCCTTTCCCACTAAGGCGATATTTTAAACCTATTAAAAGCTACATGAAATCAACCAAAACATGATTCAACTATATAGTTTAATCATCAGACCCCATGGTTGTATTTTTGATTGTAAATAGTATGTAATTATAAAAATATGTCAAAAGTTGTTGGGAAAACTTTTTTATTGAAAGCTTCTCCATGATCCAAATACACTGAAAAAGTTTAGTTTACGTATTTAAAATGATAAATATTAGATTGTTGACATTTTCCGATGGGGAAACGCGAATAAATCTTAAAAAAGGCATAATTACACGAAATAATTGTTTTTGTTGGAGTAAAATTCCAACTATCCTGACAACTATTGCATTTTGGAAGATTTTTGTTAAATGCATTAAGAATTTAAATCTACTTAGAATCATATTCTGTAATAAAATTACTGTTTTGTATGTCAATTCGTAAGGAATTCAGAAACATGTATAAAGTTATCGTTAGAAAAACTTTTTACCGATAAGTTCTCCATCATGCAATCACATTCAAAATATTTCGTTTCTCTTTAGGTTTTTGTCGACAAAATATTAAAAAAAATAAAAGTTGGGTTTTTTGTATTTTAATTTTTTTGCATAAATTTTTGTTTTTATGAAAAATGACATTTTCTTCAGTGTATATTTTTTTCGTGAAGAAGTATTCATTCCTTCTAACTCGTTTTGCGGTTAAAAATAGAGTAATCGAACAAAATGATTGGATGGAAATGGAAACGTCTACACCGTTTTGAAAAATTGCTCTTGTATCAAATTATTGCAATTGCCAGAAAACAATCACGGAGATTCATAAACCGAACATAACTGCAAATTTTCGTTCGGATCGGTGATGGTCATATTTTGTGGTCGGCCAGTTTCTCCTTGGAATTCCTCAACACTGACATATAAAATTATTAAAGTAGGTGATAGAATTGGGTCTAGTTCACATTGTTAGTTTAGTATCGGGAGCTAAGACAGTGCGACGTTGCCTATCGTTCAATTCGGGTGGCCCGATTTGTGGTATTTATTAAAAAATGCACGTACTGAAGCCTTCCATGGATCGGTATCACTGAATGGGGAATCATGCCATTATATTCTGTTCCGCGATACCTTTCTCCACGGATGCACAATTAATAGTCTAATTAATATTCTTCGTTCCTCTGCGTACATCTTATTTAATTAAATTTTAATGAAAATCTCAAACTACTACACAACGCCCAGCAACAAACGTTCTCGCATCAACACAACACCAACACCTAGAAATTTCATTTGTGCATGTCGTGCCGGCGTACACTTCGACCGGATCACCACCCCAATAATGTCGAGTAGAATCGTCAGGGTGAAATGCACCGCAAACTAAACTCGGATCGGTAGTAGAAATTCCGCAGTGAATGGTGTTATGTTATGGGAGACTGGTGTATCTGGCATTCTGTAGTGGAGCAAAACGAGAGAAGTAAAAACATACACACTTGCATTTGATTGTCGAGTATCAGGTAAATTTGATCAGCTGGGAAAATAGCAAATGTTTCGCTGATAATTTCAGGAAATTCGAAATCTTCAGTCTGGAGGTATGAATTGCAAGCATTTAGTAAATAATTACTGAATATAATCAAATTAAAAAAATATTCCAAAATGTTTGGCCATCTTTTTGATTCTCGATTTTTTTTTTGATCATGAACTAAAGATTGTTGAAAGTTGTTAGTATTTGTCATCTCCAGTTTTAAGTAAATCTCGATGCAAGGCCAACCTGCCTCCTAGTACACCAGCTTCCTCTAATGATACAAAACGAGCACCGTGCGTGCAAAGCTTGCATTCAGGTGGAAGAAAGGAGAAACGGCAGTAGTTCCGACCACCAAGCTTCAACCATTTCACCTTTGACCACCTTTCGTGGGATCACCGGTGGCTTCTATGCTGAAATTGTATAATCGTTATGATTATGTGAGGCCCGAAATGGTGCGATTAAATCTTAATGCAATAATAGTACGCCGCAGATGTGGGGGAGGGGGGGTTGTTGATTTCAATTGAGTTTGCGTGATTTGGAAGTACTTTGCTAGATCGTTAATTTCTCGGCGTCTTACTCGGCAGTTCTGTTGTCTGGTTGGCTGCATATTAGTATGAGCGAAGTCCAGATTATGATGCTTCATGTAGCGACTTTTGGATTGGTTAAACAATAATTGGTAGTAGGTATAAATAGTTGATGACGTCGAAGGTGGTGTGTTGTTTCCGGTGGCAAGGGTTGCATTTCTCTTAGTAATTTCTGTCCTTTACTTTTCGTAGTTAGCAGTTTGTTAGCATAATTTGTATATTTACGGCTTGTGATAAACCTGGGGTGGCATTGTATACAAGCTTGTATGAAAAAATTGGTCTGGCGTTTCAGATGGTAAGACACTGCTAGCCTAAACCAATTGCACGTTCGAGCGCCAGTCAGGAAGGATTGTAAGTATTTAGGATCATGGTACTAGCCCTTCAATGGTTATGTATATTAAGAATCGGTGGCGTAGTCCGTCGTAATTAAAGTTCAAGTTCCTTCACAAGATGTAAAAACAAGACTAAGATTTAGTTTTGTTAAGGTAATGAGAACCTAGAGCCATTTTGAGATACACGAATAATTAACGATTTCACATCCAATAATTTTCCCATTATATGCGTAATTTAAAATTTTAATTGAAAACTTTGCAATTTAACGCTTTGATTGGTTTTTTTTTCTTCACTGTGTGTCGACATGAATAGTTTGTAGCGTAAGTTGCGTCTTTATTTTATATTCTTTTATATCCTTATCGATAAAAGAACGAACACCGACTAATCTTTCCATGCTGTATTTGGCAAGTGCATGAATAGCCAACAAGAAGCCAAAATATACTGAAATATTATGGGAAAAACGTCATTCATGGGTAAGCGACACACCAATTTTCTAACAAAGAAATATTGCCGGTAATCACTGTGAGCAATCTGCTAACGTTTTACTGACTGAAGAAAAGTGCCCAGCTAAAAAGTCATTGTTTCCAAATGCGCTAGAGAACTCTAAGTTCTACTGGACTACTAACATGTGAAATTCAACATGCTATGTTGATCAGATTTCGTTTGAAGTATCATTTTAATGAAAGTTTGGTTTTTTGGTGTATCTCTCATGTACATTAAAATAATATAATATCTCTTATACATTAAAATAGTGCATTCCTGTCTCGTTTTGCCTTTCTCTTAATGAAGAAAGGTTATGCAATCACTCTGAAAATGGGCAAGCTAAAATATACCATTCCACTCAGTACGTTGGTATCGGAAAATGTCTGTGTGTGTTAAGCAATTATTTGAAAAAATCACCCCAGAAGCAGGATTCGAACCTGCAACCCTTGGGGCTCCGGCCCAATGCACATATTTTGACTTCGTTACTTTTCGGACTTCGGTGGAAATCAGAACTAAAGGAGATAGTCGATTTCGGTCCCTTGCCCAGTTAACAGAGGAACAACAGAAACGAAGTCGTCGTTCGAATTCAGCAAATTATCTATTTTTTCTGGATTTTGACGTAAGTGGCAATACCTTATTTAAGACTTCTTTGGTGGTATCAAACTGGGAAAAAAGCTCGAAATGGTAAGTTAAATGGGAGCAATGATGTGAAAAAGATAACCCAGAGCATAGAGGTTTTTTTTTTCGCAAAAACCATCCGATGTAATAATTACGCCTAAATCTGTATATTTGGGTCAATGACGTCTTCGGAGAAATTTGTGGACATTACAGACTCTGGTGTTGTGATTTTAATGATTAATCTCCCTAAAAGTGAGATATATTAAACAGGTCGTCAAACGGTGGGATAACAAAATTCTCACAAGTTTCCTATCTCATGCCTCCACGCGAGTCTAAGTCTATTGATGACATTTGGTCCTTAGACCGGCGACGACTGGGTGCTATCAGCCTTCTGCCGATAGTAGCAGAATGAGAGGGTGCGAACAGATCTAGTACAGAAAACATTGCCGTAAAAATGAATAATTGATCGGAAATTAGCCCCAATACGAATCTCGAATCTTTATGCAAATTTGGGAAAATATTCTCAAGGAGTTGTACTTTCAGAATGGTGGTGGATTCACTTCTCTGGCGTCGGTAATAGGCACTCAGTGCGGCGAAGGCCAACGGTAAAGAAACATGAAAAAGGGACATATAGAGTAATCTGGAGTGAGGCAGCCAAGACGATACTTTTAATTTTGCAGAGTTTTTGTTGGAAAAGGTATCGTTCATTGTTCCGTTAGAAAGCTTTCTTATGCCAAAATCATCAAAAGTAAAGATGACCTTAAGACTCCATCTTTTAGCTTGATGAGCCAGGTTTATCCTTTTTCTCGTCGCTCTTATTATAATGGGGATCCAACAGTCAAACGACCATCGGCTCTTACCCTCTCAAATTAGTCCAAACATATTTTGACGAAAATTTCAAAACTTCTAGCTAACGGAACAACTGCTTGAAAGACTTTGAAACCGCACGCTACGGGCGGAAAATTGCATCCAGCATGCTTCAGCTGTTCCAGCATAGTTTTTCATTATCGCATAAATAGCCCGATATAATAAGTGTACAGAACGGAAGCTCTTGTCTCGCGTCGGGTTTGAAAGTGGCCGCTCGGCAGCATACTAACCCCCCCCCCCTCCTCCCACACCATTAGAAGAATGCAAAAGGAAGAAGGATGTGCCCAGGTCTCGTCACTGCCATAAGAAACCAGGTCTCTGTACAGTGCCACCGACAAGACGTGCACAATATTTAAAGCATAATTAGCTTGTTTTATTATCAGTGCGAATATTTCATAAGATAATTACACTGTTAATTATGCGCTCATAGCACTACTGTGCCCCGTTTTCTTCTCCGGGTTTCGATAAACGGCAAAGGTACTACTCTCTCCGCTCCGTCGGTGCAAGTGTGTTGTTTCTTCCGATTGTGTTCCTTTCCAAGAGCAGCGCAATCGCAAAAAAAATGTGAAATTGCAAAAGTTGTTCCGAGGTGATGTAACCTCTTCTTTGCTGCTAGTTACTACCTTTATGTACTTGCGAGTCCAGAAATTGCATCTTCTTGTCCGCTAACTGCTGGGAATGATTTTTTGATAGAGCCGGAAGTTGAAGAGGAAGGGGGAGTTTTCAAAGTTTTTCTCTAACTCACTCTGTCTCTCCGTCAAGCCGCGCCTTCATTTTTTATGCTACTTGAACCTAAACGATTTTGCAAAAAGGTGCCGGATTGTTGGCGGGCGACAAATAGAAAAAGGAACAGACTGGCTCAGAAAATGTAGAATGCTTCAGCGAAGATTCCTGCTGTCATTTATGTCTGTAGAAACTTTTTTGATTGCCCATTTCCTTTTGGCAGAAGAGTTGGTTTATAGACTTTTTGATGGAACACTTTTTTAACACTGACGAATACTCGCTTAGTATGTGTTAAATAGTAATGTTATGTTACTAGTTCGTAGGAAAATGTATTTATGGTTTGATGAGTAAAAATCTGTTATTGTCATTTGTTATCTTTGGAAAAAAATAGCTTGTTTAGAGTTTTACCATTGAGATCTGACATCCAAGAAAACTTTTCAATGTCTGTAAGGAAAATTTCCTAGTATCTTTAACTATTTGGTTACTTGAACCTAACGGACGGCGCTACGATCGGTACATGGGCATTGCGTGCAAGCTTGCGTCGAAGGGTGATTTACGCGTGAGAACTTGAGTGCCATGGTGGTTTGTAACGTATTTTCGATTGAATGTTTACACAGCTATATCGGCTACCTTAAAGGTCTGTTCTCTATGCATATAACTTCTCATTTTCACACTCCAATTCAGGGGTCTGACTTATGTGTGCCGCCATGTCTCACTCTTGACAGGAAAATTGGTTTCGCTGGAAACGTTAATGAGGTACCGCTAGACAATGGCCTTCTTCTAGCTCATTTCCTTGCATACGTTAGGTACTCGCGATTGTTAATTGTAAACATCAAGCGAAACTACGGAACGTGCCAGCTCTAAATAAAGTTGTAATTAACACGCTTGAGTCGCATGTTAGTCGAAAATAATACAAGTGAATCGTTCTACGATTGCCTAACGAAATGATAGAGACAAAATTTGTCTTATATACGAATATTATGCTAGATGTCAATGGACGAAGTAAAGAAGTTTTAGAGTTTTGTCGGATACGTACAAACACATATAGGGTGACGAGCCCATTTTCGACATTTTTCTTTTATCACGCTACCCATTTGAAGTCGTTGGTTAGAGCAGTGTATGCCATCTTTGTTCACCGCATTGAGTCAAATGGTAGCGCAACAATAGGGGCACTCGATTCGAGTTTTCGTTGCGCTCAAACATGAGAATTTCACTGTTTTCAGCGCACTAGTGTTATTATCTTGGTTCTTAACAACGAAGCAAAGCTGTTGATGTCAATTTTTACGCAATCGATTGATTGTAGGCCAAGAAATTAATGAATTAGTGAGACACCCTACTTAGTATGGTGAAAATGGGCACCCCTATTTGTATTTTTTTCCTTTTTGAGTTGATTTGGATCATACTCTCTGATACTTTCCTAGTCTGGTGGAAAAAATGTAAGGCACCGAAGGTTTCTTATTACGTTGAGCTCCACGGCGTACTATCCCTTGTTAAGGAAGAGTTGAGTTTATTTTCGGAAGAAATAAAAAACATTTTAATATTTTCAACATTTCAAAATCTGTGGGATGATCCATAAATGACGTAGCATTTTTTGAGTGATTTTTAACACCCCCCTCCCCCCTCGTAGCATTTCGTCACAAACCTCTAAATACCCCCCCTGGTAATTACGTAGCTTGACGGTAACACTGCCCCCCTTGTCGCCGTAAAATTTTTTAAAAATTCTTTTCTATTCCCCTTTAAAAAAGCTACGTAGCATGACATGACCCCCTACTCCCCTGTCGTCACACATCATCACAAAATACAAAACTCCCCCCTCCCCCATATAATGCTACGTCATTTATGGATGATCCCTGTTGGAATTGTTTTGAAATTTTGCACAGTTCCTTTTTACGCGATTTTTCACAAAAACACATTTGTCGATGTAGTAAACATTTTTTTTTGGTTCGGAGGTGTCAAAGAATTTGCTGTATTTTTCCGAGCACAATTTCAGTATTCTAGTCAGAGCGCTGACTGGACAGTTGCAAACTTAATTATCAGAGGGCTACTATTCAGCGCGCTGAGTATTATTCGTGTGATCTTTGTGAATCCGATCACGGAATTTCATATCATTTGATAGATAACTGCCCTGCAGTAATGCAATTGCGTATCAGGACTTTTGGTTCTACATACATATGTGTTCATCTGTGCTCAAGGATATGCTATTCTTCCTAACCCAGTGTGGTAAAGAGCTATAGTTTAAGCCGTTGTTGTTGTTGTTCTGTTATCTCAATATCCCCTCTGAGGTGTTGATATATCTGCTCAAAGAGAAGTGTCTTTTATTCCCTTGGGAGAGAAGAATACATTCTTATTGTCTATTTTCTCTGTGTCGTTATTTTGCTTGCCCCTAACCTTATCACTTCCCCAATTCTTCCCATCAGAAAATGAAGAAAAGACAAACGACAAGCCACAAATCTCCGGTCAACATGGGGAATGTGCCATTTGAACCAGTCGTTACTGATTCCTGATTTCTTGTAACAGTTATAAAATAAAAATCGAATTCATATTCGCAAAGCTACATACACGATAGCATACGCTACATACAAACGCCCACGCAAACGAACACGTTAACATACAATCGCTCGAGCCCTTCACGATGTTACACGCTCAGTCTCTACGCCCGCACGTCAGAACCGTACACTCAATATCATAAACTGAATCACGGCCCGCTGCTATTGGCAATAAGCAATTGTAGTGAATGATTCGGACGGCAATCCCTCCCGAGAACTCAGTTCTACAGCTCCCGTAGGAATAACTCTCGAAAAAAAAGTTTGTGTAAGGATAGCAAAAAAAATCCTTTTTTCGATTTTTAAAGATCGTCGCTTTTCGAGGCTTTCTTAGTTGAACTTCAAGTATCTAAAATAAAATTGTGACATCAGACCTAACGAAACATTACCACCATATTAATTCCAATCTTTCATCGAGCACACAGAATGGATCTTTCTTGCATACGAGCTAGCATTCAATTTTCTAGAACCTTTCATAGAGTACTTGTAACTGTATTCGTGTGAGTACCGATTTGTTTTCATCCACCTGTCGTAGTGTTCCGATAAGATGGAAAATAAATTGAAAATAGCTTATCGGTTGGGTTATTTTCGCGATGATATGTAACAATCGTTATTATAATTATATATATTTTTTAAATTTTTTCTTATTTTCTACATTTTTGTTAATTTTATTATGTTCGATTATTTGTTTGTTATAAAATTCATTTCCAGCCAACTTAGCTCTGTCACTAAGCTATTTTCGAATTTTGATGAGACGGAGTCAAAGCGTTAATTCCATAACTAAAATGAATTAATAGTTTTACCTTAATTCTCCTTCACTAAGGTGAAAAATAGCATTTTGTGGAATTATTTGCATAGAACTCTAACAGACCTTTGGTCTCGTATCCGAAATATGTGTGAATATCTACAACCCTCGTTTAAAATATGATGAACGGCTAAAACTCATTGAACGTTTATAGGTGGCGTAGCAATCGATGCTATGTAGCTGGAGTGCAACTGTCACAGTACGTCTAGTCAATCGTTTAGCGGATGACATTAGTAAGCAATTGATTTTCAAAACGCATATAAATTTGAAAGCTTAGGTACTATTTTTTAAAAATTAATTTAACATTTTTCGCCTAATCCACACTTGCAGCGTTCGCTAATTAGACACAAACACACTGATTTATAATCAAACAACTTATTGCTCGACAAAAAATCATTTCTTTACATCAATTCAACAATCGAAATCACTATTCAATTACACGGTGCTATAAAATTAAAAAATGAATGTACATTTAAAGTGGTCTGAAAAAGGTTGTAGAAATCGTCAAATTCAACACAAAACCACGGTTAATCAATTTAATATATCCTCAAAATCTTGATTCATAGCAAAAAGAGCATTTTTCAGGATTTTCAGCACGACAATTTTTTCTACGCGGTTATTTTTCAACAGATTTTAAATTCTCTAAGTGTTTTGGAAAGAAGTACTATGCGGTTTTGAGTCAACAATGTGAAAGTACTCATTATTTTGCGATTTTTTCATTAAAAATAGGAAAATAGCCCTACATTTTTATTAGAAAGCGACTTTGTTTAAACAGAAAATTAGGAAGAACATTTGATTCCGGATCCAACGACCTATTTATTATCAAAATCGGTTGGAAAATGGCAGAGTTATTAATATTTTTTCTAAATTAGAAACATGGTCACATGAACTTTTAAGGGGACAGTCTCATATAAAATTTAAAAAAAAATCTTTTTTGCTCGATTACGTTTTCATTCAAAAATATGCGTGTGAACATTGAGGTTGAAATTGGAAAAAATAACGGAAGATACAATTATAGCATCTTATAGTGCGAGATAATACCTCACTAACCCCTTTAGAGTTCATGCGAGCAAGTTTCTAATTTGGAAAAAAATTAACAACTCTGCCATTTTTGAACCAATTTGGATGATAAATAGGTCGTTGGATGCGTAATTGAATGCTCTGTCTAAAATTTTATTGAAACAGAAACGCTTCTTCAGAATAATGTTGAGAAATTTTCATAATTTTCATGGAAAAATCGCAAAATTACGGTTGTTTTCATATTGTTGACCCAAATCTTTAACAAAAGAAACATAACAAGGTTGAAAAGGTAATTTCTTCTTCTTTGCAGAACACTCAAAAAATTCAAAATCGGTTGATAAAATGACCGCGCAGAAATTTTTTCAAGGCCGAAGGTTCCCAAAATTAGTTTTTTTGCCTTAAATCAAGATTTTGGTATTCAACATTTTTCAACATTGTGTTGCATTTGGCGAGATCTACAACCTACACTAGGTTACTTGAAAAGTACAAAATCACTGTAGCACCGTGTTTTTACTAGGAATCGAATATAGGTACTCGAGCATCGAAGATGCAAAAGAATGAAACGAACACCTCTGTGTCGCAATGTAGTATGCAATTGAACAATCAGGAAAACATTGCATACAAAAAAAACTGTATACTATTCTAGTTGAATGGAATTCTGTTCTCCCGCTGAAGCTGCCAGTGGTTACAGTGATGTTTATTGGATTATCTAAAAACCATAGAACAAGCACGTACTATGTATTGTTACGAAAGTATTGTCCCATATTGATTCGACTAAAATTCAAAACACTATTATTGTGTTTTCCGTTGTCTTTTGGAGCACATATTACGACAGCATCATGATGTTATTTACATTCCTTTCTCTACCAGGCTACCTTTTCTCGGCCTTATTATATTCCTTTTTAGCGCACCGAAAAATACGACGTATTCAAGCGAGCCAGCCAGGATAAACTACGTTGGGCTACCTACTAAGAATACGAGAAAGTTTATTTGCATAAATGGTTTACTGAAATGACAACGGTCCTAGCTTTCGACCTACGCGTCATTTTCGCGTTGGAGCGCTACCTTCACAGGAAGAACATGTTTTCTGAGATTACGTGCTTTTCCTTTAGCCTTTCGAACAATGCTGGTTGGTTTTTATCCATCATTCGAGGGCTGTAAGGCTGTTTTCAGGTACATTTTTTCCCGTTCGTATGGAATAGTTCACACATCCCCGATATGTGTTTCGTTTTACTCACGTGAAAAGTGAAAAAAATGACATCATCCGAATCTGACAACGATGTTCACAAAGCCAGTCACGGGAGTCAGCCATGGTTCGTGACAGTTCACATTTTCTACCTACCAACAGTGAATGAATGAAATCAGAATCCGTCGTCAGTTTACCATTGGCAGGGCGCGGGTGACGGCGGTGGGAAAGAAGAAAAAAAACTTCAGCTGCAGTGGGAATAGGCATCAGAAAAAGCTGACTTTTCTTTTGGCTCCATGTCAAAATGTTGACAGAGACTCGTTTATCGTCTAGTCTTGCGTGCTTTCCTGATCGGTCTTTCATCTAATTTCAGGAAAAATGCTGGGTGGGTGTCGACAAAAAACCACTGACCGAAAGCGAACTTTTCTCACGCTATGTACGTACCGCCCATCGGGAACTGAGTTTCCGGTGATTTTGATGCTATCGATAAACAGTTTACTCAATCTGGATAAGAGATGGATTGGAGCAATTGATTTATTTGACAGGCTCTTGGCGGACAGATTCAGTGATCCGAACAATTCTAATAAGATGTTGGATCAAACTTTGAAAATGTGAGGTTTTATCGGAACGGACCAAATTTATATTCGATTAGTGCTATTGAAATGGTAATGCGAAATACTTCGAGAGTTGAAATTCTCTCCCATCTATGGTACCGTTTCGGTGATTGATTTTACTTGTACTGACAAATTGTCTGCGTAACATAACCTTATTGGGTATTTTACCATGACTTCAATTTATATACACAATCCATCCACCCACCTATATGACCTGATCCCAATGATGATCATGCAATCTCCACTTGAAGCGCTACCATCATGGGAACATGACGAAAAAAATCCACGGAAACTACAAAGTAGCAAGGGCCAACCAAACTCAATTATAAACCGGGCCTGGAACTCACAGCGTAAAGCCCCTAATCAAGTATTCCGCACGTTGCTTTCCGGCAGCGGCGGGCGCACGGTTTGCACAGCTCGACATTTCTCTGCGAGATGATGATAACTTCGTTTCCTTGCTAAATCTAATCAAACACTCATACACCGTACAGGAAAGACTGAAAAGCGACAGACATGCAAGCGATTTTCTTACGCCAATGCCCCACTACTAGTAGCGGCAGTAGTACTAGTCGGTGTCTACTAACTAATGCTGCCTCGCTCCCGCTAGATGCTGCCTCAGAAGGCCCCTCGCATCAGCTGATGCGATGATCTCCAAATTTAAATTCATTCCAGTTTCGTGAGATGAATACATTTTTTCTCTATCTTCCCGGCAACCGTACTGCCGATTGCAGTTTCCAATGGGCTACAGAAGTATGCATGTACATATATACTACACCTACGCTTCGGTGATAGGGTCTAGCGCCCTGGCGGTGGGCTTAATCGTGTGGAATTATTTGAATATTTAATTCCGGAAGAGATCTCTTTCTATTGCTTCATTATTCCATCAAACAAAAAAACACGTTCCTTGGGACGGGGTAACCCCGCGTGGGCCACCGTACATATGTGAGACAGGTTAGGTTTAGTTTGATAAGAGCAAAGACTCCCGCGCTGCAACAATGTTGCCGGGAATAGGAAGGAGAAGGCAAGAGTGCCGAACGTGCGCGTTTCGGTGGCAGAACCTAAGTAAATTTATCTTCCATTAAATTTTCTATTTTAATGTAAATACCATTCCTTCCACTTTCGAGAACTGCCGCCGGTATGCGCTGCACAATGATTTCTGCTATATAGGGATGTTCGAATATGGAATGGCAGATTCAGTTATTTTGAGAGATATCAAGGAAGCTTGGGATGACTTAACTGAATGGTTAATTTAGTTTCTTCTTTTTTGGTTTCCAAATTTTATAATTATCTTTTCCTTTTTACTACGTTCTGCAAATGGACGCGCCATATCCAGTCCTGACCGTATTATTATACTTAAACTAAGAGATGAAATCATCACTTTATATTCATCCTTTTATTGTACTATTTCTCAACAGGACTCAAGTCAAGTCTTAAAAAGTCCCGTGATCTCAAATATCTAGAAGGCACATAAATATTAACTTGTGTCAATATGGCTGGGGCATCTGTCTTACTAGTCAGAAGCTTTCCAATAAAAACAGCTCTAGAGATATATTTCTTGTTTTTGCAAGGGTGTCCATGTCAAGCAAACGGCTGCGATCCACTTATGGTGGTAGTTCCATTGGGTTTTGCCATGGTAGAGAGTTAAAAGGTTACGAGTACACTAATAGTAGAAAGCATTTAAGTATCGCTGTAGTGTGATGCCGTATTTTTTGAACGTATGATCAGAAATAGTTTAAGATCTTCAGCGTAGATTAGTTTGCATCCCTGCGGTAAGCTAAAGCAAACATCTTTAAATACAAGAAAAAAAGTAAGGATCCCAATTTTTTTCCCTGGAGGACTCCCGATATGTTGGCTACAGCGCCATCTTGCCAATGCCGGACGTATCGTAGAGCTCCATCCAGTCCTTCCAGTTCCCCCGCACGTTAATCTCAGGTCCTCTTCCACTGCGTATAGCCAACGTGTACGTAGCCTCACACGAAGTCGGCGTCCTCTTCCTGGTTCCCTGCTTGTTTTTGCAATTCTTTCTTCCGACATTCGTACCACATGACCAGCCCATTGCAGTCTCCCGTATTTTATCTGTTTTACAATATCCGCTTGTATACATGGTACAACTCATGATTCATGCGTCTGTACCACACTCCATTTTCGCATATCCCGCCGAGTATTGTCCGCAGCGCTCGAAAACTCTGAATGCTCTCCTATCTGCCTCCCTCAACGTCCACGCTTCGTGGCAATAAAGAGCGACAGGAAGGATCAGTGTCTTGTATAAGGCGACGTTTTGTTGACGTTTGCAGGTTGCACGACCTAAGCTGATTACGTAGACCGTAAAAGGCCCTGTTAGCAGCTGCATACGCCTTTTTACCACACGGGAAATATCGTTGTCGCAAATCACAAGTGTACCAAGGTAAACGAATTCTTCGACCACTTCAAACACATCGCCATCAAGCATTACCTCGGAACCAACAACACTAGACCTGCCTCTCTCTTTACCAGCTACCATGTACTTTGTCTTGTTTTCTGTATGAAACGAAACTACAGACAAGCAAAAATCGCAATCTTCTCGAACAGCCAAGCAGCACTGTTGGCATTAAGGTCTTCGAAATGTGAGTTCAAACTGGTTTGGGAGTGCATCACATCTTTACAACAACTGGCAACTCGGAATAAAGTAATGATGTTCGGGGTACCTGGCCACCAAGGAATCGATGGTAACGAAATGGCCGACGAATTAGCCAGGTGTGGTTCGTCAAACATGTTTGTTGGACCAGAACCATTTCTAGGTATATCTACCTGTGCCATTAAACTAGAACATTCGGCTTGGGCAAGAGACCAACTACTAAA
Organism: Topomyia yanbarensis; assembly: GCF_030247195.1. Classification (NCBI taxonomy): domain Eukaryota; kingdom Metazoa; phylum Arthropoda; class Insecta; order Diptera; family Culicidae; genus Topomyia; species Topomyia yanbarensis. The sequence continues at coordinate 301,068,784 of NC_080672.1, forward strand.
CGACTGGCGTAAAGTAGAAGGCGCTCGACAACCTAAGAAATTCATACATCTAGATATAACGAGAGCCGAAAAACTAATGGATCTTACGTATAATCACAGGTTTATTTACGGGACATTGTCCTGCTAAGTATCATCTGAAAAAATTGGCAAAAGTCAAGATGACATTTGTCGATTTTGTAACTACGAGCCCGAGAGCTCGGAACATATTCTCTGCCATTGTGCAGTACTATTTTTTCGAAGGGAGCGATTCATCGGAAGGCATCTTATGACGCCTCACGAGATATGGCATACCTGTCCCAAACGGATCCTCAGCTACATTAATAATGTACTACCCGGTTGGGACGACACATGTGGACAAACAACCAACTCGCTTCCAACTCCATTGGATTCGGGCAATTTGTAACATGTAGAGCAAACAGGGGCAGCCCCAAAAGATAACCTGAATAGTGGTCGCAGTGGCAAAGTTTCCCCTATCAAAAAATGTACTTTGTCTTAGCTGAATTTATGACTAAGTCTATCCTCGTTGTCTCCCTCTAAAAATGCACGAAGGCCTCTTCCACTGCTCTACGGTCGATTTCGATTACATCAATATCGTCCGCCAAACAAAGGAGCATATGCGACCTTGTGATGATAGGTCCGTTCCTTTGCACGCCAACTCTCCTGATAGCTCCTTCAAGAGCAATATTGAACAGCAAATTTGAAAATGCATCGGCTTGCTTCAGTCTTCAAGTTGAGATCTCATCTTAAATCCGACTACTTGATTTTGAACCATCCAACGTCGCACGTATCAGTCTAATCAGTTTCGCCGGAAAACCATGTTCTGACATAATCTACCACGGCTCATTTCTTTTCACTGAGTCATACGCCACCTTAAAATCAATGAACAGATGGTGTGTCTGCAAATTGTACTCCCGGCATTTGCCTAGCATCTGAACATCTGATCCGTTGTTGATCGGCCCTCACGAAAAAAGTGAGTGAAACTAGACAGAAATTGGAATCAAAGCGATTGCTCGACATTTTAGAGCACTTTATTCGCTTTTTCTTGCCTATTGTGTAAAAAAGAGACAAGTATGTACTCTTTTATTCCTTTTGTAAGTCGTCATGGATTTTAGCACCGGTTATTAGAAAATTACCCAAATTATCTCACAATCACCATAGAGTGATGTTTTTGCCAAGCTTAGTGCGCAGCACTTCCATGGCGTTAAAATAAAGCTGTAAATTTATCACATTTGAGAACAGTTTTGTAGGTTTAATCAGGAGTAGTAATTTTCCTCCCTGGCTAAGTGCCAAGAATACAAAAGCACCAGCTACGCTCGCTGTGGAAGATGAATCGAACGAGCAATACTCTCCTCCGCAACTAACAGGAAAGGGGGAGCAAAGGAGGCAGGGCACTGGCATCACATGGGAAGCACTATGTGGTGTCGGTTATTCATCGCCAGAGGTCCCAACAAAGGGGCAAAACTCACCTCCCTAGCCAACAGTTAAGGGTCGATGCAGGAGTAGCAACAACACCAGAAGAATTTGTTTGATGTTACCTAGCCAGTTGGATTAGAACAAACCCGCTATACCTTGGTGCAGCTGCCTATAAACATCACTAAAAGTGTAGTGATTTGGTAAAATTGCAGCAAAATAACTTTTTTATACCACTTTGAGCGACTTAGTGGGATGCGAAATATTGCTTTCCTTAATTTGTAGTAAATTTGATTTATTTTTCATTTTCATTGTTTTGTGAACGAAATCAGCAATGTTTGGTGAACTCAACTTCGCCACCTTGAAACGAAGGGTTAGTCGGGCTAAATGAATCTGAACCAGAGTAATAGTAAACTTAGACTTTTTTAATATTTTGCAGAATCAATTTATTTCAAAAAAGTTGAAATTATGCTTCTTCCCACCAAACCCGGAGAAATCGATGTAAAACCCGGAGGCCCGGAGATCGTTCCCGAAAACCGGAGTCTCCGGGTCAAACCCGGAGGGGTGGCAACCCTAAGCACGTAGTGTGCTTGCACATTTCTTCAGAATTATAGCAGAAATTCCATCTGGTCCAGCTGATGTTGGTGACTTCATTTTCCAATGGCATCAAGAATATCTTCATCGGAAAAAATAATGTTACTTAGGTTGAACACATCGTAGGGAACATAGCGAAGACTGTATTCAATTCCAGTTATGGAGGCCGAAGCGCTGTATCGCTTAAATAATTTGCGAATATTTACTGTATAGTTGTTGTTAATTATGTTTCGTTTTGACGATAGCCGATTTGATGCCATGATAAGAACACTACCACCTCGCGTTTTTCCAGTACTTGATGGGTCACGATCATTGCGGTAGATGGTGTAACTTGGTCCTACCAGTTGCATCGAGTTGATTGGATCATTCAACCATGTTTTAGTTAAAACAATCACGTCATATTCAACATCCGTGACAGCAACGAACAGCTAATAGATTTTCGTACGAAGTCCTCTCACATTCTGATAATACATTCGAAGTTGATCACGCATCCCAAGTAACAATTGAAGTTTTATAACACGCTACAAGTGCAATCTAAGTTTTAGTGGCTATAAATCTATCATAAAACCTCAATTGTTACTAGGGATATTATCATACGTGTACATTGAAGGTGATTAACCCCTTCATGCTCATGTTGTTCGTGGACAAAAACGTTTTTAAACAGCTGTAGCTTTTGATTGAAGCAAAATTTGCTCACAAAAACAAGTAAGGCTAACAAATGTGTTAAGTTTTTGCAATTAGTCTGATTGGATTCCGATAAAGCAGTGCTGCCAGGGGCAATTTACGTTCACAACGAAAAATGAAATTTTCATATATCTTCGTTATTTTACAATATTACTGAAAACTGATAAAACCCAACAATTGAGACTGTCTTCGACAACGTTTTACACGCAATTGGACTATTGTTAATATTCGAGAAGAATTGTATTGAGCAATGGAAGGCATAAATTGAGCAACTTCCAGCACTGTGGGGATAGCACCTATCTTTATAAAAACTACACGGGGCAGCCCTATGGGGTTGTACGAGCTGTAGACGTAGAACTATACTACTTAATGTAAAATATTTATTTAGTACATTTATAGTAATAATAAATCAAACATATTTCTTACGTATGGTTTAATCACAACTAATCAACATCGAATATTACCAATCAGGTTATCAGGTCATTTCATTTGTAGTAGGTGATCGAATCCGATTAAACTTATTTAAGAAGATGTGAAGAAAGAAGACAGAAAACTGTGACCGAACTAATATCTGGAACTAAATCTTTATAGCATAAGATTAGCTTGTAAAAACTTTTCGATTGTGTATGGTAAAAAACCCGGATCAGTGAAGAAAAATGAAATTTTAGACAATATAATCACATTTCATGTATAGACCAAGCATTGTTGTGTTTGAACGGACAAGCTCAGTCGCATTCACTGGGTAGCGTACCTCCACAAGCAGTGTAACGGACTTCTAACTCAGCTACACTGGCTTTGAAAACACACAGCGCAGTGATCTGCTTCGCCTGCCGCTCAACAGGCAACTGAGCGTGTTCGGCGAAATCCGTCCGTTTAAATAGTCGATGATGACGTCATTCATAGAAGCGTAGCGTGTTAGGTACACAATTCTGTCGTGCTGGACTAGGGAAGCGCTATCTTCTGTGTGAAAACGCGCGATATTTTGACTAGGTTGTTCATTATTTAAATTTTTAATGCCATGATATCAAAAATCTTTGGGTTTATCTATTGCAATCTATTCTTAGAAGTATTTCAGGACGATATGCGCAAAAAAAATGAAAATTTATCCTGAGATGGCTGAATTATATGCGTTTAAAATTGGACCAAAATTTTCGTTACATACCATTTTTGTAGAATTTGCAACGTGCACCCCTATATCGAAAACAAACACGTAGTCCTACGTCAAAAAAATGCTTTTCGTGTTTCTTGATCCCACCGTTTTCGAGCAAAAATAGCTTTGAAACCCTACATGGTAGTATCCACCTGCGGACAGGGATGGAATGCACCTCGTAGCAAATAAAGAGAAACGCTCTTTGCACTTTTCATGCAAACTACCGTTCTTCTCTTTTACAATAGACCGCTTCACACCAATGTGTGTTGCTTCCATGTGTACATTCTACTCCATGGCTGCACACATCAAAGAGCAGAAATAAAGAGACTCTTTAGTGTGCGTCTTGGTCCCTGTTATTATATTTTCATTTCAACAGATGTTGAACGCTTGTAACGGTTTATATTGCAAATTCCTGTGACCTGACTTACCACCTGACTTTCGTTTGAAATAAAATCAATTTGATGTAGGACACCCTTTAATAGCGTTTTTCTCTAAATCGCGTTTGTCAAATTGGCGAACACGATAACTCAAAAATTAATCAACGAATTGACATGATTTTTTATAAGAATGCACATTATTGGTAGCCTGTTGATAAACCACAAAAAACTGATTTTTTTTCTCCCTATTATTTTGAAGAAAAGTGAGCCACTTTATGCAGTAAAATGTGAGATTTTTCGGTATTTATGAAGCCATTTTCCGAGACTTTTAACCATTTTTTTGTGTTCATCGAATAGCTACAAGTCCAAGCTTCACAAATCATAATGCATTTCCTGTGTCAGACATACGCAAAAGATCCATTGTTGCCTTCAAAATCGTAAAACAAAATAACTTTCGGTTTGAGCAGTTTACACCAGACGCCCCCTTAACTTGAAGCTTGGCAAGCTCCCTTCGGGCTCCAAGAGCCATCCTAGGCGGCCAATGTGGTCGAATCACCTTCGGTAGGTCATTAATGATTCAGATTCGCAAATCCAAGTAATGTTGTAGACATTTTAGACCGCATGGTGGTACCAGTTTATATGGGAATATGCTGTGTGACCATTCTCTTCAACCCATAACTCCGAAACCGGAAGTCCTATCAATAAAATAGATTCAATAGCAGTCGTTGTACCTCTCGTTTTAAGCCTGATATTGTGAAAATCGGTTCAGCCACCCCTGAGAAACAGAGGTGACACAAGTTGTCACATACACACATAACACCCATACATACACACATGGCTACCGACACTGTACGACGAGGAAGAAGGAGTAAACATGGACGATCGGCTACTGGCTAACGATTGCTTGCAGAAGCCTCGAAGCGACTGAAATCAAAGAAAGCCTCCGGCTTGTATGGAGTACCAAGTCTGACGGTGAAAGCTGCGATTCTGGCCTATCCAGATATTTTCAGAATGGTACTGCAGAAGTGTTTAGATGACGGCAACATCCCCGAAATGTGGAAGGTACAGAAGCTGGTGTTGTCACCAAAGTTAGGGAAACTACCGGGCTATCTTGCTATGCTTGCTGGCTACACTCGGAAAACTGTAAAGAATCCTTCGTATAAGGCTGTGACTGACGAAATGCACGAAGAGCGAGCGCGGACTGTCATTCATTTCGGATTTCGCCAAGGAGCATCAACAGTAGATGTCACCCAATGTACCAGTCCGAGATATGCTGGCAACTCGTGATTTCCCCTATATGTCCCTTATTTATACCTTCATAAAAACGATAAATATCCCAATTTAGCCCCTCTCTTTTATTTTTCGTTTTTAGAGTTTCCTCCTGCCTTGTGGAACCGATCAGCTCCAGAGTGCCACTATGTAACCGCCATCCCCCTTACCGCTACGCCTGCATAGAAGGAAACTGAAGCGAGAGCGACTCGAGGTCCGATGACTTTTGAAAGATTCCCCGCGGGTCCGAAGAATACCATCCGCCAATCCGGTACTCGACGACTTACTATACTGAGGCGCAAATTTGATACGCTGATCCCCCTCCCCCCCCCCCCCCCCCCGCCGTTCGAGCGAAAGTTGCAAGTTTTGCTCTTCTTTCCCTGTCTCTCCCCTGTCCTTGATACAACTGCTGCTACACTGATGCGGAAATAAGCCACCCTTTGAATATCTTGACCAAGCATAAGTTTTAGTTAAAAAATTCAAATTAGTATTCTGTATTCTTAGTTTTAAGATAGCTATAATTTTTACTCTTTATTGAAACTCTTGTCCTCCATCTTGTAAATAGAATTGAATCCCTAGTTTTAAGATTTCTGTGAAATTTCTCATAAATATTTGTTCCCCCTTTTGTGTACTAAACTATATTGTTAGTTTTAAGATAACCGTAAAATATTTCGTAAAATACTATTATTCCCCCTTTTGTATATCAAAGTGAATCCCTTGTTTTAAATTTTTTCATAAAAAAATCTTTTGTCCCTCTTTTGTATATTGAATCTTATTTCTAGTCTTAAGATAGCTGTAAACTTTCTTTTCCTTTGTAAAAAAAATATTTCAACATTGTAACCTCCTAGTTTTAAGATATCCAAAATGTAAAAACAAAAGCATTTGGCACCGCCAAGCTAACGCATTTGTGCCTATCAAATAAATGAAATGAATAAAAAAAAAAATCAACAGTAGATGCAATTCGGGCAGTGCTCGAGAATGCGGAGAAGGCATCTAAACGGAGGCGAATACTGCGCTGTGGACACGATAGCTGTGAAAAATGCATTTAACATTTAACACCTGGGGAGCCATTGCCGCAGCGCCGCATCGAATGACGGTCCCCGACTATCTGTGCCGAATCCTGAAAAGTTACTTCCAGAGCATAGTACTGCTGTACCAGACGAACGAAAGGCAGAAGTCAACACTAGTGACTGTGACGGGTGTTCCTCAGGGCTCCATTCTCGCTCCAACTGTTTGGAACGGGATGTACGATGGAGTCTTGACACTGCGGCTGCCCAGGAAAGTGTCGCGATCGTGAACTGGATGTACGGGGTCAAGTTGCAGATGATGAGACGGAGGTGTTGTTGATCAGCAACTGCAAAGCGATTAAGCGGATGCAGATCGATGTCGGAGGAGCGTGCGGTCGGTTGAGCTTCAACAACTATGTCGACTACGCTTACGAAAAGTCAGCGAGGACAACGAACGCAATAGCGAGGATCGTGACAAACGACAGTGGAGAGCAGCGCGAGAAGTCTGCTAGCAAGTGTTTCTTCATCGAAACTGCCTGGGGCGCGGTGATGAAGACCAAACTGAACAGGATATTCCGACTGATGGCCGCACGAGTTGCGAACGTTTATAGAACAATATTGTAGGAGACAGTATGCGTTATCGCCGGGAGGATCGACATGTGCACCACCCTGGAAGAGCATATCGCTATAATCGGAGAAACACCGGAAACGGGAGGGAGATGGTGAGCATCGATTTGTTGGGAGGTTGCAGCAGGAATGGAACAATAATGAGAAAGGGATCCCAAACCTGTCGACATCGATCAATAATGGAAAGCACCTGACAAAGCACCTGTCGGGACACGGCTGCTTCAGCAAGTATCTTCATCAGTTCGGGCACGTAACGTCACCGTTTTGCCCGAAGTTTGAAAACATCGAGGAGCATGTGGTCTTCGAATGTCCGAGGTTCGAAGTGACGTGCAGGAAAACGTTTGAAATGGGAATACCGGACCTCAACCCTGATAATGTCGTCTACAGAATGACAAGCGACGTAAACACGTGGAACACGGTCAACAGAGTGGTGACGCAGATCATGACCGCTTTGCAGCGGAAATGGCGTGATGACAGGGGCGGATCCAGAAACAAATTTCGGGAGGGGTCCGAAATTTCGATTTGAAATAAACATTGTACAATGTAGAAACCTCTTTTAATGAAAATCAGTATTGGCGTTCAAATTTGGTTTAAAACGATTTTGAGTTTGAAACTAATATAAAATGCAACCTAATATAAAATTTCTCAACAAGTTGAAGTTTCGGGAGGGGTCCGGACCCCCAGGACCCTCCCCCTGGATCCGCCACTGCGTGATGAACAGCGAGCAACGGTTTCGGGAGAGCAATCACCGTCAGGAAATTCTCCGCCGGAGATGCACCGCCAGGGATTGGTCGTGTAGACTTCACCAAGCTCCACCCGGAATCGTCCGACCGACCACGGTACCCTATCGGTTGGCCCGATAGAAATATAGCGAAAACCAAAGAAGAATCGGTATCGGGAGAACTTCTTTCGCCGGGGAACTTTCCTTCAGCGTAAGCTAGATTCACCGTCGGGACACGAGAAGGAAACCAAAGGGCTTAAAGAGTTGTGGTGTTAAATGGCACCGGACAGGGAGGCTCAAAAAGTTGTGATGCTGAAACCAAAGAAGAATCGGTATCGGGAGAACTACTTTCGCCGGGGAAATCTCCGTCGGCGCAAGCCACATCCACCGCATGAGGGACTAGACTGGGTAGACCGCGACGAGACACAACAAGTCGCGTGTCGTCGGGGCACCAGCGAACCGGACACCCTACTCCATCGGTATTACCGAACTGACCTCGGCATTTGGCTGGTTGGCTTGGTTTCGGGAGAACTTCTCTCGCTGGGGAACTCTCCGTCGGAGTGAGCTAGGTGCATCGTCGGGGACTAGACCGAGTAGTTCGCGAACAAGTCGGAAGCTTAACGAAGAAGTGGTACTAAATGGCACAAGGGAACCGAAGGGCTCGGTAAATTAGACAGTCTGAAGCTTGCCGCACAGATTGTCCTCGTAGAGGAGGAGCACTAATTCTTGACCCACAGCTATCTCTCTTATTGCAATATAGCAATTGCTACGTTGTGTGGATGATCGAAAACTGGTAGTGTGACGAGGAGATGTGCTGAAAGAACTAACTACTAAGTAGTTGAATGGGATTGTGCGCTGTACACATAAATAAACCTCTCCCCGAAATAATGCCGTAGGGTGGGGCGGAGAGAATTCAGAAGCGTGTCGGGCTGCCCCTAACTCGTTTCCTGAGCTGTTGGTTTTTGTAATTTTTTTTTCTGCTCAGAGTGTTTTTGACTCGGCTCTCTGGACCTCGGTTAAATAGTCGTTGTGTGCAGCGATTGCATAACCTTTCTATATGAGAAAGGCAAAACACACGTTTTGGTACCATTGCGACCACTGTGCGGTGGAACATTTTCGGCGTCGCCTGACAATACCTGAGAATCATTCAGTCTGCTTTCGTCCATACTTTCGTCTGGGGTGAGGCTGATTGCTATGACTTGTTTCTACGGTTTGCGAATTACGGTTGTGAAACCATCTTCCTTGTTTCTTGGCATATCATTGGCATTGCTGGTAGCTTCTTCTAATGTGCTGGAAGATAGCTTATTTAGCTTTCGCTGATGGATAAACAGATGTTACTGCTTGGACAATGGTTTGTGCTGAAGCTTTTATTGGTATTTTTTGGGATAACAGTTTTTGTCCGGGATACACCCGCGCAGCGTTTTTCGTAGCGTGTTAATTGTTTGTGGTACTGACACCTTGTAGACTGATTGTCATATGTTCACAATGTGGTCTAAGAATAAGCAGGTATGGGTTCCAGTGTAACGAAGGGAGGGATGGTTTTGCTTAAGGAGGTTGATCAAAAAATCAAAAAAAAATTTATTCTTTTTTCTTAAAGTATAGGTTCTTAAGAATGTTTTCCCAAATTATTATAAAGATCCAAGCAGAAGAAACAAAGTTATTGTGTTTTTGATCTTGCTTCCTTACGAGGGCCTCGGTATATACTTGAAACTTTAGTCGCGATTATCTCGAAATAATGTTTTTACAAAAACGTCTTCGCGATGACTACGATTGCCCAAAAAGTTTTCATCTCAAAAAAATTTCTAATTGTATGTAATTTAACTGCCGTGTTTTTGAACGATTCCATTTTGTGTCAAAAGTATCATATCAATGTTAGGAATTTTTTAATAGTTAAAAATGAAATAATAAATCTTTACAATGGATCATTTAAGAACATCACAAGTTCCTGTACGGTTCTATTTTTTGTTTTTATGCTTTCTGTTGAGCTATTAGACAGGAATAGTAGTCACGGCAAACCTCTTTATAAAACGCGTTTTGCGGAAATTGTTAAAACTTCGGCAAATATTAATATTTTTTCATGTTCTCAAATGGATTTTTCAAATAAGATATTGTACTATATCTGAAGTACAACAAGTATTTGATATAAATATTTCAGCTTTGCTTTTTTTCCTGCACCTCAACAAATATAAGCCCTTGAACAGTATTATCTTCATAGTACACAGGGATTGTCATGTGAAACCACGCTTTCGGTTGTACCGGAAGTATTGCATTATATTAGCACAAAATTTCGTACATGTTGCAGCTGTATAGTATAATCTTAATATTCGCCAATACACCTTTTAATTTTCAGCAAACGCTCAACTTTTCGAATTGGGGGTCCAATTTTGACACACCTGAAGTCCATGACGGCCGTAGGGATATGCGGAAGAGAAAACTCATGATAGATACTCAATGTACAATGACAAAGGCAAGAAAAAATGACCTCCACGTCGGTTCCTAGTCCCACCAGTAGTGTCTTCTTTAAATTTGAACCAAATTGGACAAGTCTAGCTACCGGACCAACGTATTCGAAATTTGTATGGGATTTTTCGACAATTCACATGGAGGAAACCCACTAGCTCACATTGCATTGTCACCGCTAGTTGGCACTGTATGCATCAGTTTATCACTGAAAGTGAAAATAAGAAAGATCTTTTTTTGCTTACAACTTTGTTGAAGACTGAAAACCATGCGCTGTTAATCCCTATGGAAAAATGACTTTATTCAAAGTTTAATAACTTCTTTTAAGGAAGTTGGATTGACTTTCAGTCTTCGACAAAATTGTAAACAGTCGATTCCAACGAACTTTATTTTTTGGCGAAATAAGGGTTGGGGTAAGCTGAATAATATGTTTGGAAGAATTTTAGTACATGATATGAGCCATCTTTGAACTAGAAATTCAGTTCTACATTTCTCCACATAGATGGCGCTAATACTAACATTTTAACGGAAAGAGATAGAAATTAGATATCTTCTACAAAGTTGTAGAATAAACCGTTTCCAGTAATTCTTGTGAACATGTCCAAAGTGTATCTCTCTTCGTTTAAAAGTTAGTGTTGGCGCTTTCTATGCGGCGAGATATGGAACTAAAATTTTACAGTCAAAAGGTGACATATATTATATACTAAAATACTATTCAGCTAAGCCCAACCATTATTTTCCGAAGCTATAAAGTTCGTGGGAATCGACTACTGATTCGTCGTGCAAAACTGACTCAGACATCACTTCATTCAAGGTTTAATACCTTCTTTTAAGGAAGTTGGATTGATTTTCCGTTTTCGACAAACTTGAGGGTTATAAATTTTTTTTTCTTATTTTCACTTGCAATTCTAAACTGATGCATTCAATACCACCTAGCAGTGAAAATGCAACTTAGTGCACTTTCTACATGTAAATTGTCGAAAAATCCCATACAAACTTTGAATTCGTTAGTCCGGTGGCAAGGCTTGTCCGATTGAATAATCATATTCCACTTTCACGAATGAAAATTTGCTTCCGCTGGAAGGAAGAGCTAATCAGAAAATGATTCAACCAAATCCAGCAAAAACGAAAGCAAATTTAATTAACATTCCATTCCGGAGAACCTCAGAAACGACAAAAGAATTACCAAACCACGTTTCATTATTTTTAGCCCTGGGAGATTCAGTTTATATAAAATTCCTAGAACATCCCTAGCCTTCTCAAGTACTCAGAGACACAAAAAAAACCCTCCGTGTTGTGAGTGCTCGTTGTAGGATAATCGCTCGAATCAGCAGCGTGGTGCATTCCAGGCCCCCACATTGCCGACAGGCCGACATTATTGAGTGAACGCAAGGAGCTGTGCTGTGACAATATCTCCCGCATAATCAACACACGCTCTGCTGGGAAAGCCGACCCCCCCCACCCCAACGAATCTAGGTCTTTCTGACCCCATCGCGCTAAAAAGTAGCCAGCCGCCCGCCCTTTGGAGATGAAACTGGGTGGAATGGGGTTGTTCCCACGAGTTACGAGCATTCTCTGATCTCTTCCTTCACCGCGTGGCACACACCGTAGCGGGCTAGTAAACGTGACATTTTGTGTGCAATAATTCTTATAAAACTATGCCGGGATATTAGAGCAGTAGGATGGGAACCGAGGAGGCTGTGGAAACGTTTGGCCCGGGAATTAATTTGGTATGCTGCTTCGTGCAAAATGAGCGGGAATCAAAGGCCTTGCGGAAGTGAGAATTAAAGCACGGATTCTTTATGGTTGTAACACTTTCGCGAATGACAGTTTTCAGCTGGATCACTTTTTCATTTGGTGATATAAATTGTTTAGAACGTGATTTCGAATTGACTAATATCAAGATCCCTCTGCTCGTAATTTGATCTTCGACTTTGCATGAACCGGGAAAAATCTCCGACTTCGCATGGCGCATGGAAAAATCTCCGAAACGTGCCATCAACCGTGATTGGATTTATTTGATGCTCGCCACTGCACTGCCTGCCTCCGGCCACAGTTGTTTGTAGGGCGGAAATCGCGTGAGCCCAGGATGTGACCAAATATGTATGGACAGCCTTCCATCCGTCGTTCGTCGTATCGAAAGACTATGCATAGTAGACATGCCATACCCAGTTTCCGCATCACATCGAGCGGGAAATGTGCATGGCTTTTCCATTGAGCTAGCTGAATGAAACAAGACCCAGTACCACCATCAGCGTTGAAGTCACGTGCAGTTCGTGTCCACTGGCCAGTTGCATAACTTTAGGGTGTCGTGGTTGAAGCGTGTGGCATCGTAGCGGGTCCTGGGCGCGGCTATTTGAGTAGTGGCATCTGTTTAAAAGCACGAACATGTAATCGGAGAACAGTGTGTGTATTGGAATGGTGGCGAAAGTTCATTTATGCAACGCCAGAATGTCTACATTCGTGATTGATTATCAGAGTTCACTATTCTGTAGTCATAGTGGGATGACACCGTCAATGCATATTAAAGTTTAACTACTATCTGATGGGGCTATGCTCGAAATCTTTGAAAATCCCAATGCATTGAACCAACCCATAACGACATCAGTTCACACAATTTAATCTGAAGCGAACTTCAAATTTGCAGTAATTCACAACCCGCAATTTCCCACCGAAGATAACACGTTGCAAGCGTCCCGTTCTGGTTGGCGTGTCCCACTGCAGCACACAAACACAATCAACCGGGGGGAGTGGGGGCGGCAAAAAGTTTCCCGCAGCATCCCAACTGTGTTCGGCGCCGTGTCTAGTTTAGGGTGTGGTCGTCCCCGTCACAAGCTTCAGGGTAAACATATATAGATATTTATATACATACACGAGACCGAAAAAAAGGACAACTGGAAGCGCACAGAACGTGATTTCACAAATTGTAATGTTTACTCTAGCCGAATTTTGCCCGTTCTTGGTTAGCCGCTCGATTGTCAATGTTTCAGCAACCGAGCGTCTATCGTAGAAATGAGTGGATAGTAGATGAAGAATACATGTTTACCACCAGAGCTATTGTTCTAAATTTATTACAACTAATACTCAATATTCCGTTTTTTTCGTGTTGCTCTTCTACTTGATGGGAATATCTTTTAATGGATTTTTCACAGCTTTTATCTAAGCTTGATTATCGGTTTGGGTTGAAAATTGAACCTAGGTTGATTCAGCATCAGGTCTGTGGCGTGCCAACTACATTAAACCATCTTAAGTGTTTTGAATGAGAAATTAGGAATCAACATAATAGCTTCTCATTATTTCTCTTATGGATAGGGATTTATAAAAATAATTAGACAGCTCTACTTTGATGATAAAGGGAAAGCGGAGACCTGACGAGACATATCTAATCCTTGGTTTAGAAAACTATTTCATACGTAGCTAGTGGCTAATGATTTGACAAATCATATTATCCTTGCCAAAATTAGCTACTTTTTATTAGACTCATCGGTATTCAGGGAGTCAATTTCGCCTTTGATTTATTTTGCATAAATGACTGCGTGGTGAAACTTTTTGTTTCGTGTTAGTTAATCGATTTAAAACGGGTTGACAGTGCTGATTTGACATTGTTACTTCTGGATATATTCCATGACTAGTGTCATACGAGGAGTTCTATAAAATGTTTGTAATATGTTAGTCTGATTTTTAGTTTACTAAAAATTCGGTATCACCCGAAAAATCATAAATGACATATTTGAACAACAAACAGTACAAGTTAAAACTTTAAAAAGTTTAGAATCTTTTCAAAAACATTCCTATCCAAGTGCACAAAGTTTTAAAAAAATCGGGAATTCAGTGAAGGTCGACCAAAATCAGCAGGCTGCTAAGTTTTATAGTAACATGTTTATATATTCAGTAATAATTGGCATCATTAGGACTGGTACCACACACTTAATCTTGCTTCAAATGCGTATATGTTTCACTCAAGGTAGTCAAATAGGACCAACCATCATTGGTTTATTCATCAACGATTTCTGTTGATGTGTCAGAAAAGTGTGTCACAGTGAGAATCTCGGATTTGATCGGCTTCAGGATGATTTCGTCAATATCATTCTTTGTGTTTTAAGGAACATACAGGGTAACAGTGGAAACTATAAGATGATTTGGTGCTTTTGTTAAGCGCCAATTTGCGGCGCTTGAGAATAATCTCATCAAGACTGTGTTTTCGTGAATGGAATTTATTCAGAACGTACCTACAATAGCCGCCATTCTATCCTTTTAATTGCCTCGTTATTGTGTGTAGGCAAAGAACCACTGCTTCTGTGAAAATCATATGTATCAATGGATCAAATCATCGTGACGAAATGTTATAAACATTTTCGTGTCTACTCATCTGCTGTAAGGTGGAACCATTGTTGAAGGTGAAATTACAACTAAATCTTATATTATTATTTTTTTGGTTCCATAATACAAGGAATTCAGGGCTGAGAACATTTAACCCTCCGGAAGTCGCGCAAATGACCCACTGAACGAGAAGCCGCTGGTCCGCTAAGACGATTTGGCCAGATTTTCAGAGCAGCGTACACTAGTCCGACTTTTGGAGCTTGAGCTTGTGCGACGCACCCCTGGCTGCTACTCCGTTATCGATCGGGACTAGCTGAAGTTGCACAGGGAATCAGTAGATAATTATGCTTAGGAGTAGCGAAACATCTTTCAATGTGCAACTCCTGGTAATCCTAAAGTGTTCTTGATTAGTACCGGCGCCGGCCAGGCACGGACGTAGATCGCGGAAGGAAAGGGCAGGAATGGTTAGTCCGATACTTATTTTTGCTAGAGGCCGTATTTTCTACTGCGCACTAGAGATGGTCGGGTTTCTTTTTTTTCGACCCCGAACCCGACCCGAACCCGAGAGCTTGAAAATTGAAAAACCCGAACCCGACCCGAGCCCGAAATTATAAAATATGAAAAACCCGCACCCGACCCGAGCCCGAAAATTTAAAAATAAGAAAACCCGGACCCGACCCGTACCCGAGAATGAAAAGTTTGTAAAACCCGAACCCGACCCCGAGAATTTTAAAATTTTAAAACCCGAACCCAACCCGGACCTGAAAATTTTTAATTTGAGAAACCCGACAGTTTCAAACAACCTTGCTTGTCGTACTTAACCAAAATTTCTAATTTTGTATCAAAAGCGAATTCTTTACATTTCTTTTCTAGAAAATGTAAAACCATTCCTGCAAGGCAGTTTGCTATAATATATCACATGTTAGCTGTGGTAATTTACCAGAGCAGTACCACCAAATTTGTGATTTCAATATGTGGGAATTGTGAAATCGTCCCCGGGGCCCGGGCTACAACGTCCTTTTTAGTCAATGATTACAGTTTATTTTAACTGCAAGCATTCTTTATCATAAATCAATTTGATTATTATTATTAAACCTCTATTAAAGCACGCAGGTAAAACCTATTTGTTGCATTTGACCAAATTAACTGTGCCCGCTTAAAGTTTGTTTGGGGTACAAATGTACCCCACAAAACCATTTACGTTAATGTTTTGTCGTGTTTGCATAATTCCGAAGACATTATTTTATCTTTTTTTAAAAGCAAAACATCGATACACAGTAAACGAAAAACTTGTGAAAAATTGTATGTTTGAGAATAAAACTATCCAATTTAATTATAAATTTAATAAAAAATTAGGCATATTAGAGCGATTTTAGTTCTTGGCTACGAATGTATCCCAAAAAAACCGTTTACTTAGAGAAAAAGTCACGAAACCGTTGTAGGGTTAATGGACAATTATTATTCAATATGTAGCAAAAAGTACTACCATTAACTGCACTCGCAACACCCACTGTTTGATTTCGGATCAATAGATTGGTGATTATTGTTTCTACTTTCCGTAGATTTCTACTCGCTTTGCTTTGGATACTATTTGCTGTACGCTTTAGCTGAGTTTTACGCGTTTACTCTGACCGCGGCCTACGTATCGGTTTTAAAATACCTGTTGAAATTAATATTTTAAAACAGAAAGTTGAACCAATATTTTCCGATAAATTCCTGTTGACTTGATTTATTACTAATTATCATTAAAAATAAATCGCAAAGAGATTTTAGATGTGAGACACGTATTGTTGAATGCTCTCTCATGAATGTTCTTTTAAAACATAAAATAATTCAGTCAGTTTGCGAATCTGAAGAGACAGAATTTAATACAAGAATGAAAAAATACTATATTTGAGCACCAGAAAATACGACGAATTCTAGCGATTTAAAGGTGCTACCATTTGGTACGGTTATATGTGTCTTTCATTCGTATCACGAAGTATAAAAAAGGCTGGGTTTTGTGTATATACAGCGTCAAGAAATGGTAGGCGTGTTTTGTTCAAAACCCAAACCCGACCCGACCCCGACAATTTCTAATTTGAAAAACCCGAACCCGAGCCCGAATGTTCAAAATTTTCAAAACCCGGACCCGACCCGAGCCCAAGAATTTCAAATTTCAAAACCCGGAGCCCGACCCGAACCCGAGAGGCTTAAATTTATTGAACCCGAACCCGACCCGAAACCCGTCGGGTTCGGGTCGGGTCCGGGTTTCGGGTCTAAAAACCCAAACCCGACCATCTCTACTGCGCACTCCATAAGTATCACGGGAGGAGGATATTTTTGTTAGTAAAAGTATAGAAGTTGGATCTACTTCTTCTTTACCGACGCCAGAGAGGTGATTCCACTACCTGGACTAGATATCGATCCACCAATTTCATGGACCGGGGACCAGCAGATTTACTTCCCTTCCGAAGGAAGACGTGACCACAGATTTTTTACCTCAGAAAAATCTCAACGACTTCGGCTGGAATTGAACCCAGGCCAACTGGAATGAGTGGCGGTCACGCTTACCACTCTACCACCAGCGCCGTTCGTACGCTAGTGCGACTTCCGGAAGTTTAAAAGTTTGGTCAAAAGGCTTTCAACCAACCAGGACTCACGTGGGTTTCTTCTGGACGTGGGTACGCTTACCCTAACCCGTTATTCTCGACAACAAATCCTGCCAGCCGCTTACTTCTGGACGGGATGGCTTTTTACGGACTAAGTCAAGTAAGCACGGTTTCCAACCATCAATCTCGTTTTCTTGACCTTGTCTTTGTTAATGAGAATGCTTTGCCTGAGTGTTCTGTGAGCGAAGCTTCCAGTGTGATCGTTCCTTTGGATAACTATCATCCCGCTTAAGAAATATCCATTTCCACCATTAGTTCACCACTATATGAAGAAGCTTTAGCTGTGAATAGTCGTAATTTTCGCAAAACTGATCTAGTAGCTCTACGCCGCTCACTGTTGCTGATTGACTGGAGTGTACTACTTGATCAAGTGGATGTAGATGTTACAGTTGATCTCTATAATCGGTTACTCCTTGACTGTGTTGAAAAATCTGTTCCAAATTATCAGCCTCCCAGGAACCCTCCCTGGTCGAACGCAATACTTCGGAATCTGAAACGCATCCGTGCCAAAGCTCTACTTGCATACACAAATCGACGATACCCTATTCTCAAGCGCTTTTTCGCAATAGCCAGTAATGAGTACCGCTGTTATAATAAATTGCTGTACAAAGGATATGTGAACCGCATCCAACAAAACTTACGACGAAATCCGAAGGGCTTCTGGACTTTTGTGAATACGAAGAGGAAGGAAACGGGTCTTCCGTCTAGGATGGTCTACAATGGCGAAGTAGCGACTACGACGGCGACAAAGTGTTCCCTATTTGCCAGTTACTTCTCGAGTGTCTTCACTACTGATGCGCCAACTGCCATCGAGCTCGACAACGCGTCCCGTGATGTTCTTGTTGGTGCGGTGCATATGGATGTATTCACCATTTCAGAACAATCGGTTCTCTCTGCAATACAAAAAACGAAATCGTCGTATGCTCCAGGACTAAGTGCAATGCCAGCTGTTCTGAAAAAATGTTCGGATATTTTAGCGATTCCACTGACGCACCTTTTCAATGTGTCACTTCAGCAGCAAAAATTCCCCGATGATTGGACGTGTTCAGTCATGTTTCCGGTACACAATAAAGGTGACAAAAGCAACATCGAGAACTACCGGGGAATCACTTCGCTGAGAGTCGAGTCAAAAAAATTCGAATCGCTTATCAACGAGGTGCTGTTCTCTGCTAGTAAACATTACATAAGCACTTGTCAGCACGGATTCTTTCTCGGTCGATCGGTGGAGACGAACCTGGTCTCCTTCACATCCTTTTGTATGGAACAAATGTCCAAACAACTGCAGGTGGACACGATCTACACAGATCTTAAGGCTGCTTTCGACACTGTTAACCATGAGATACTGCTAACGAAGCTTGATAAACTTGGATGCACTGCCCGATTCTGCCGTTGGCTTCGATCATACCTTGTTCACCGTAAAGTCGTTGTTCAAATTGGTGACAATGAATCTGAGTCCTTTTCCAACCATTCTGGAGTTCCCCAAGGTAGTACACTTGGTCCGCTACTGTTTTCACTGTTCGTGAATGATGTGGCTTTCGTCTTAATGCTTGGAGGGAAACTGTTCTTCGCCGACGACTTGAAAATATTTCTAATTATAAGGAAAGAAGCCGATTGCCGCGAGCTACAGTATCTCGTTGATACCTTTTATAGTTGGTGTAAAGGAAACATGATGGTTCTTAGTGTTGCTAAATGCTTTGTTATCAGCTTTCATCGAACGAGGAACATGTTTACTTTCAACTACAACATCGCTGGAACTCAGCTGCAACGCGTTGATCATGTAAAAGATTTGGGCGTCATCCTTCACTTCTCAGCGATCATTGACAAAGCTAATCGTCTACTAGGTTTTATGTTCAAAATATCCAACGAATTCCGGGACCCTTTGTGCTTCAAAGCATTGTATTGTTCCCAAGCAGCAATTGCAACTTGTTGAAAGTTTTAAATGTTGCACAACTGCTACACAATATTTTTTATTGTTGGATATATTTGAAAAGAATTTCCACGGGTTTTTAAACTGATTGTGCAACTATGTAACTATAGAGCTGGCCAATAGTGTTAAGTATGCAAACATCAATAACAGTTGTGAAACTAATCAGAAACATTGCTAACTTGCACAAACAGTCTAACAAATTGCAAATGCTTCTTTGTTCGCCATTCCACCCTAAAACAGAACTGTCCAACTACACAGTGCTCGACAAATGGCACAGCTATTGTTTTCATTATTTTGCTGCAATTAGGAACATGTTGCACAACATACGAACAAATTGCGCTTTTTCCATAACATAGTTGTTACCAAGAGAGTTACAAATACTATACAGTAACAAAGCGTGCTACTTGGGTTCGATGGTGCGCTCACAGTTGGAATTCGCAAACGTCGTCTGGTGCCCCTACCATGCAACTTGGAGCCAAAGAATTGAAGTCGTCCAGCGCAGATTCATAAGATATGCGTTACGTCAATTGCCTTGGAATGATCCGCTGAACTTGCCGCCATACGAAGACCGTTGTCGATTACTAGGACTGCACACTTTAGAAGATCGTAGGCACGCGTCGCAAGCTACCTTCGTATCTAAGCTTCTTCTCGCCGAATATGATGTTCCCGATCTCCTATCACAAATTACACTCTACGCACCAACCCGTGTCCTTCGTCCTCGAACACTGCTGCAGACTGAAATACGTAACACTAACTACGCTGCCAAAAGCCCGATACTAGCAATGGTCCGTCCGGATTCAACGATTTTACCGACATCTTCGACTTCGTCATTAGTTCTGCACAGTTTCGAAATCGTTTGTTATCACTTTAGATTAATTATTTGTAATTTAGTTCATTAAGACTCATTGTCAGATGGACGTAAATTGTTAAATACATAAATACATAAATACATAAATACATAAATACATAAATACATAAATACATAAATACATAAATACATAAATTCATAAATACATAAATACATAAATACATAAATACATAAATACATAAATACATAAATACATAAATACATAAATACATAAATACATAAATACATAAATACATAAATACATAAATACATAAATACATAAATACTATGTGCATCCTGATCATATCGATGAATATGAAGATCTTGGGCTCAAGGTAATCAGGTACATGCATGATGACAAAATCGAGGTATAACTACCCGATCTGGTATCAGATACTAAAGCGCAACCTTTTCGACATGACGTGTCAATATGAAGTGAACTTAACATCGTTTTTAACGAACTGAAATACAAGCTACTATCATTACGGGTCCATTCATAAAATACGTAACGCTTTTGGTGGGGGGGTAGGGGGTACAACAAATTGTGACATGTTGTGACATAGGGGATAGTGGGAGTTGGCTAGATCGTTACGTAACATGTTTTCACATGCAGACCACTCTTTGTATGTATCGATGCCAGATCACAAAGCGTCCACGGAAAGCCCTTCGCAAGCTCTTCAAAGCATAGAATCAACAGTAATCAAAACTTGCGCACAGTTTCAACCGTCTCTTAGAAAAACAAGGCACTTATATATGAACCGAGACATCACACGAATAAAATCCCGACCCTCATCCATTCCTCTAAACCAAACTTTCATTGATATCATTTCTCGACGATGTCAACCAACTTTCTAGCATCCTCTCCATCCAGCATATTGAAAAAAATTCCTCAAATTTGTCTTTCGTGAACTTCACCTTCTAAAGCTCCCGCTTTAGCTAAAGAGTCCGCTTCCTCATTACCTGGGATGGAGCAACGTGAGGGAAACCAAACTAAGGTATTCTTGTACAACCTGCGTGAAAATTGTTTCATTTTGCTCTTCTTGCTCCGGTTCTAGTTCCTTCAAATATAAGTAGCGTGGAAAAATACTGGTATCTGTCTTACATACATCTAATATGTAGGTATCTAAATCAGTATACAGGTGATCAAAAACTAATTGGCTTGTAACGGTTCAAACTAGATGTTTCTGAATATGACTAATGATGACTAAGAGAAATGAAAAATGTGAAAATTGAAAGACGGTATTCTGTAACGAATCTGCTATAAACTGACTACTAGATCCAAGCAAGCTCCCATGAGACGAATCCAGACGAAGCTTTGTGAAGAATTTATCGACGGAGTTGGCAGCAAAGCTCCTTTGTAAGTTATGCTCACTTACGGACCATGTTGTTAGGCTCGGGTAGAATGCCTGACTCCCAGCAAGCAGAATATAAACGTTTCATCACTTGTTGCTTTCATTCTTGCTCATATGTGCCTGAATAGCTTTAGTTTTTTTCTTTAAATAAGTCATAAGAGAGGCGCTTCAAGTTCCTCTCATCAGAATGCGACACTAACTTATTGACAGGACTAATCTAGCGCCGGATTGACGCTAGTTCCAAAAAAAAAAAACGAAAACGCAATTTGTGCTTCTGAGGTTTGCTCCGCTAGTCCTACGTGATGTTCCGCAAGAAATGTGGAAGAAAAAATAGTTTTTACCCAAATTTTCTCCACCGAGGAGTTTCGGTTCATTAATTCTCATCAGTTCAAATCAGTACATTCTTTTCATGCGGGACATCCCGTAGGACTAGGAGTTTGCTCAGAAGCACAAATTGTGTTTTTGTTTTTTGGAGCAAGCGTCAATCCGGCGCTAACTTAGTCCTGTCACTTAGTGTCGAATTCCGATGAAAGGAACTCGAAAGGCCTCTCGAATAACTAATTTAGTTATAGGTTTTGTGGCCTTTACGTTCAAAAGTGGTTTAAAACAATTTTCTTCTTAGTGGAGAAAAAAATAGTTTTTACTCAAATTTTCTCCACCAAGGAGAGATATAACAACGCTTAGTTTTTTTTTTTTATTTTTTCCGGTGCCTAGGAGCCCAAAACCTACTTTAGTAAATTGGGTTTAACGTTTCATGTTTCACGATTTTTACGTAATTTCTCCTTAGTGAGAAAAAAAACAAAGTTTTCCCAGCCAAACAAAAATTTCAATTCCACTATAGTCTCTCAGAATCATATATTTTGTTCTAAAGGAACGACAGTCGTTTTATACGATCATAAGTCATGTTTGCATTTTTGGACTCAACATATTTACGGTGGTTCCGATGACTACCGTATGCTGAAGAGCGGAACGCGAAACGTTAAACTTAAGCTAGTTTTCCATTCTATGTTTAAAACTAATTTGCTTTAGAGCCAAATTCCTTCACATATGGGCAATCGCTCATGCTGAATATGGCAAATGATCGTGATCAGCCTTCTCGAAGCTATTTGAGGTTATTGTGAGTGGTGCTTTTTGGATTGTGCAAAGAACTAAAGCATCATGGATTTTTTGCCAAGGAGAACAATTGCAACAATTTTGTTTAGTTTCATATTCAACTGTGTTGCTAGCATGGAGGCCAAAGTGCTGATGGAGGTCATCTACATTGATCTGAAAGCAGCATTTGATAAAATTAATCATAGAATTCTTTTCTGCAAGCTGTCTCGTCTCGACATTTCTTCACAATTTGTGTCTTGGTTGGATACATATCTTTCCGGAAGAATTCTATGAGTAAAATTAGATTACAACATATAGTCACAACTCTCCAATTACTCTGTAATAACGGTAGTCTGTAGTGTAAGGGAGTAGCTTGGGTCCTTTGCTGTTAGTACTATGTTCCAACGATAGTTTTCAGATTCCAAATAGAACATTTTTCAAATTCAACACTGCTTCAGCAAAAAATTTCATTCTATCTTGTTTAGACTCCACAAATCGATTGCTGCATGTATTCGGACATGTATCATCACAGTGGTAGAGGTTTTCGAGTTTAATGAGTCGTCCAGTAGCCGATCTACTGTGCTTTGACGCTTTTATTCATCATGATAATGTTTTACCTTTGTTCATAAGATGTATTATCATTTATAACAATTTCTACCAATTGTTTGTGAATGACATGAAAATGTTCAACTCAGGTATGCTTTTTCTCACTCTGTCTGTCCACTAAGACTCCAAAAACCGATGGATATTATTATTTTGTATAAATAAATAAAATATTTACCTTACAGTATACCCAATAAAAAAAATAAACATCCTTTATAAAGTCTGCAATTTGCCGAAATAACCGACAAAATCAATGAAATGCGAGTTTGCGGCAATTAAAACAATAACATGATACATAAAATTTGAAATATTTTTATTATTCCTTCCCAAATAACCATAAGCATTAAAGCACTATGTTCGTTATTAATTAGCACTAACTCTATATCACTATTTACAATGTAATCAAGCTCTACATCAGCATTATTAATGCATAAAAGTGCAGGAAAATGTCGTACCTCTATATACGTACCTATGTCAATGTAATATAGAGCAAACAAGATTAAAAGATCTTTAAAGCATGTAGGCTTGAAATGCGCATTTAATGGTATTGTAGTGCAAATATAGAGCCTATATAATGCTAGTGCAATTATGTGATTTTATTCGTTATTCATCTCTTCTTTAATATTGTATTCAACATATTCCATTGCATTTGAACATATCTAATTTAACCTAGGCAGCGACAGCTGTGCTCTTTCAGCAATTGACGATGCAAGCTACCTCTGTTCGAATCCCACCAGAGGTATTTTTGTAAAACATTTATTATCCCGAGTTGAAACGAAATTCCGGTAAGATCAGAAAATTAATCTACTATCATTACAAGAATGTCAATAAGAGTTCTTAACGATTCATTAATTTTCCTTCCTTTTCGTTTATTATGCCGAAAAAGAAACATAAGAAAGCGTCGCAAAAACATTGTTGAAAGTGGCAATCAATTGAAGCTGTCTAATGGCACAAGCGGTGCAGATAGCAGGCTTTCGATTTTGACAGTTCTACATTTGTGCTGTATGACAGCGCAAATAATGCAAAAAACGGACTGTCAATCTCTGCACTGTAAAAGCATAATATTTTGCCTTTTCAGTTATTATATCAGTATTAAATTAACAATAGGGCGTAACGGCTTTCATAGACTGTCCTATTTGCAGATCTACAACAGATATAAGGCTACGTTGTAAAGCTAATTGTTTACTTGGGCATGGCAGCAATGAAACTAATATATGGGCTTTAACGTCGAGGAACAGCAGCGAGTCCGAATTGGCAAACGGTCCGGATTAGCCTAGTTCCTTATAATAAGTAAAATGAACGAATTTAATAACATGAATAATATAAAGGATAAAATCGAATTCTTTAATTGCGCAGAATGGTTATCAAGTAAATAAACGAAAATCAATAGAAAAATAAAATAAACGAAATTAATACAAAGAATGAATACAATGAATACAATAAATACAATGAATACAATTAATACAATTAAAACAATTAATACAATTAATACAATTAATACAATTAATACAATTAATATAATTAAAACAATTAATACAATTAATACAATTAATACAATGAATACAATGAATGCAATGATTGCAATAAATACAATGAATACAATGAACACAATGATTACAATGAATATAATGATTGCAATGAATACAAAGAATTCAAGAAATACAACGAATATAATGAATGCAATGAATAATATCAATACAGTTAATGAAATCAATACAATTAATAAATTATATACGATGAATAAAACGAATTGTTCGTTCTCATCGGTAGGACCCGTTTCCTGCCATCCCACTTTCGACGCACAAAACTCCAACGTATACGGAAAAGCAGCACATAGACAGACTGCGATAGAAATGGAAATGGAACAAAGAACTACGATCAAGCGACCACCGCCGACTGCGACTGACTGAACTGATTTTATAGTTTTATATTTTATATTTTTAGAAACGAATAAATGAGTGGCGACTAGAAATTGAGCTCTGCCGTAACACGAATGAATATAATAAAATTAATTGCATGAATAACATGAATAATCTGAATAAAAGTAATAGAATTAATGAAAAATGAATGAAATGATTTAAAATTACAAAAATTAAAATAAATTGAATTGATGAGTTGCATGAAATGAAACGTATAAATAAAAGGAATATAAAGGCAAATATAAAATTATTAATTGAATAAAATGAATAAGTCCAATAAAATGAGAAAAATTAACTAAATGAATTAATTGCATTAAATAAATAAATATAGCTAAAAGAATAAAATGAATTAAAACGCAAAATTAATAAATGAGAAAACGTATTGCATGAGAAAATTAACTGAATGATTTATTAAAATTAAACGATGAAAGTAATGTAGTGATAGAAACAAATAAATTTACCATAATGAAAAATATAGAATTACTAAAATGTAAAATTTCTTCATAATATGAATAGTATGATTTAAACGGTTAATAATGACTTGAACAACGTTTAATTTGGTTAATGATATATAAACTCGACATTTAAAATTTTCAGAACAATTAAAAAGAAAACTATGAATAAAGTAATTGGAATTGAGCAAATTAGCAAAAATATTAGGTAACTAAAATAAGAAAGAACAAATTTACTGAAATGAACAAAATGAATACTGAATGAAGTAAACTAATTAAACGAATACAATAAAACTGATCAAATAAATAAAATAAAGTAAAAGGATAAATTGCATTATTAAAATGAATAAAATTGTGCTCTGAATAAAATTTAAACGATGAATAAAATGAAGCTCCCTCCCCTAGGTAGATTGGTTTGACGGTATTGCAAACATTATCAACACTATTTGTGCATCAGTTCTAAAGCACCTCTGAAAGACAATTGCTTTAAGATGATTATTGCATTACGCTTCGATAGTGGTGCATCGAAGAGACCGAGAGAGGGCCATTAGTTATGTTTTGTATTTTTCATATTTTGCACCAGCCCAAACTAACGATCAACCGTTCGTCTGTGCACGCTGGCGGGTCGACTTGAACTGATTTTTCTATGGGCCGTGTTTGCACACATTGTTCCACATCTTAATGCTATTGTTGGTGGATATGGCTTGCAGTGAGAGCCATTGTGTGTCGAGTTATCGGTCGATTTCGTCATCGTGCACAGATTAATGGAGGAAAGGTAAAAGTAGAAGCCTATTAGTTTTGATGCAGTAATCATCATAGTTGTTAGTAGTAGTATAAAATTGTTACGTGCTAGTCGTATTTCTATCTGTGCGTGTGTTCCTCTGAGTGTTTGTGACAGCTGGGTAAGGGAATAGATGCAGAACTGGGCTATATGATAGAATAGTGGGTAACCCTTCCAGGGATTCGTTGGTCACTTTTTCAATTTCAGCATAGCATGAAAAAACTAACCGAATGCAGGTGTCGTTAATGGTAAAAAAATATCATTTGCTAGCATTTAGACGAGTACAACTAGTTTGATTGCATGTTTCAGGTGTTCTTTTCTTCTACTACATTAGTCTGTTTTTGTTGTACTTCTAGTAGTTTGCTTTTCCACTACTCATGTATACTAAAAATAATATCGGTCAATTCATACGCTTCTACTTAATCCTTCTGCATCCTTTGTTTTTTATTTGGCATGTTATTTTTATGCAAACTTAAAGGCCCATAAGTAAAAATTGGACTGAGCCACTTTGCGCATTAAGGGCACAAAACCTAACTTAAATTAAGTTTTATTTGTTGTGTTTATTCATCTCGTCAGTAACTAGCACCATTTTGGCTCCCTAGCCAAAAGACAAGAGTTCATTTTCGCTTTCTCGTCAGCAAACATGAGCTCCTATTTTTGCTTCCCGGGACAAGTCAGTTGTTTTGAACGTTTGAACTAGATGCCCAGATGGTGCTAGTTACTGACGAGATGAATTCGAATCACAAACAATAAAACTTAATTTATGTTTTTTTTTTTCATTTATTACTATATCTTAAGTTAGATTCATACTAACACTCACTGACACAATCAATTGCATATTCTCTCACAACCTTTCTCATTTCAAAAGGAACAAACGTGCTCGCGCGATAATACAGACCTGGTCACAAACGCGAACATGAAATTGCAATCATCCACTCATACTTACGCCTGCGATCTCGCCCACATCAAAATTTCTCGGTAATTAAGTGAACGTTTGATCACCTATAAATTTACAAACGCGGTTTCAAGCATTAATTGCATAATGTTCGGTCACGTCCTTCGGTCTTAGCAGCGTAGGTCCATTCCTTCAGATAGACCAATCTAAAATGACGCTCATATTCACTAGACAACACGTTCCATGGTGACAAGACCGGGAACTCTAGTGATGTGGAAGAACTGTCTCTCTTCCAGCATTTGAATTGTACACCGAAAGTTAAGTATCCGATTCATGGCCCGGCGCGATAATCTAAGAACACACGCGAAAATGCGAATGGACACATGGTTATAAAATCGAATTGATCCACTCGAAGTCACGAACACGCTAGCACATGCGACATACAAATGCCCACGCGATTGAGCCCTTTAACGTTCAAACGCTTGAGCCCTTCGCGATGACACACGCGATCGTGAAGTCCCTACATCCTCACATATCTTAACTGTACAATGAATATCACATTCATAATCACGGCACGCTGCATTAGCCTTTAGCAGTGTTTTAGTGAGTGACATTTCCCGTTTCGTCTGCAATTGTAGTGAGTGATTCTGACGGAGAACTCTACTGAGACCGTAGCTCTATAGCTCCAGTAGGACAACTCTCGAAAAATGTTGTGATTTGAGTTGAAACTTTTCAAGCGAATGTGATTTTCATGCTAAATAACGACAGCAAAATGAAACAGAAAAATGCAGATTCGATCGAACCACATAATATTCGTGTGATGCGCCACATTATGCTGATTAAATCACAATATTTAGTGTTTTTTAGCGGGGAGGTTGATGAAAAAATGTATTGCTGAGTACATTATTGACGATATTCTCAGCCAGGGATGCCAACGGTACCGATAAACTACATTTTTTTCGGTATATTTACATTTGCACAAGCCGTACAGCCCGCTACAGCGACGCATCACTACAGCTCTTGCCAGAACGGTAACCTAACCGAGTACATTTTCCCGTACAGTAGTAGAATACATTTTTGTTTTGCTGCTGTACTCCGACTGCTCGGTGAGAGTGTGGCGTAGTAAAGTTTGTTCTCTCGCTTTGTACATTTTTCTCTGCATAGTCAAAGGGAGAGGCCCGCACACGAAAGCGTTAATGCCAGCCGTGGCGTAAGTGAGCCGCATTCATTGTAGTCATTTTTGAATAAAAATATTAAAAAGATTGAAAATATTAAAAAATGTAAAATAAGGAAAGAGAAGCTGTACCGCTCGCGTCTGATGGCTGTACTGGGGACAGTAGTTTCTTGTCATGTTACTGCTTTGCACACAGGCAGCCGTACAGCGCTGGACGTCCTGCACTAGCGGACGACAGCAGCATAAAGAGAGAAATGAGAATGTAGGCAGAAAAAATACAGCTGCAGAAAAGGTAGGCATTTTGCATCCTTGTTCTCAGCAAACCCAGTAGTTAAAACTTCGGTCGGATGTTTTATCAATCAGTTTTTTACATTACACTATCTTGGCAAACGAGCCTGGGTAAACCGAACCAGTACTCAATCGGGTTTTCCCCATTCCAGAAAAAACGCTTAGCTCTAAAAAATATAAATCAGAAACTAAAGAAAAGATTGTACTACATATCCACAGCAGTCGTATAGCTTTCTTGCCCCACACACTGCGGAAGTAACTGAACGCTAGAATGACGGTATATAATCCATACAGTAATTCATATTTATGACGCTGCGTATTTCTCCAGCTGCAAACGCTCAGTGCCGAAGTACCTAAAACTCATGCATACAATTCTCACGCATGTACATAAATTGCGAGAGACCCCTCCCGCCGGACCAGCAACTTTAGCGATTTATGAATCTAACGAGACTGAGCATTCCACCGAACGACCGAAACTTCAGCTTCAAATGCCAGCTCCTATCGCCCTGAACCCATCTCTGATACCAAATCGATGTACACCACTTGAATTCCCCTCTTCCCCCAACCTCCCGACTACAAATTCATTATTAATCTAAACGGCTGTTGCCATCAATGCGGTTCCCGATGCTGCTAAATATCTCTGGCATTCGACCGACGAGTCCTTGGGCACGGTATAGCAGCTAGTGGTAACAGGCGGAAGCAACTCGAGACCTCAACTTTGCTGTGTTTTATGATGTGGATCTTATCTTTTATGCATGTTTATAGTGCTTTGATATGAATAAATGTAGGATATGCTTTTTTTGCAACCACTGTTGCTCACTATCACAGGCGAAAATTGCACACAGCGGCTCAGTCAGTCATACGTATATTCAGCCGCACACATACTAACGTGAGCATCCATGAATCGAGCAGCATTGCATCCCAAAAGTTATTCACTAAAAGAGGTAATCTATTGGGGAGTCGATGAGAATAACTGATAAATTGAAAATGCGAACAATCCCCGCAGCCAGTTCATTTGAGCCAATCGGTTGGAAATGGTTTT
This sequence comes from Topomyia yanbarensis, assembly GCF_030247195.1. Classification (NCBI taxonomy): domain Eukaryota; kingdom Metazoa; phylum Arthropoda; class Insecta; order Diptera; family Culicidae; genus Topomyia; species Topomyia yanbarensis. Next base: position 301,098,426 of record NC_080672.1, read on the forward strand.
AGTTACTGAGCCGATGAATGATAGTTTTAGTGACTTTCAGAACGACGCAAGGTCAGTTTTTTTTGTAGCGCCACAATGTTTAGATGTATTACAAAATTGATACCCTACTTGTGAATTGACGAAACTTTGTCAGCATAGCTGAATCAGGTTTTATTACAAAAGCAGAATAGTTATTTGTTTATAATCTCCCGGTAATACAGGAAAGCTAACAATACCCTACGATATTAAATAATTCTCAACCAAAGTCAACAATATCGGAACTAGATACTGCTCTGGTTAGTCCCACATGTGTTACTTCCTCTCGTCCCTTAACTCTCCAATAAAATGCGGACGACATCGAGTAAAAGTATTTCGCCAGTCCAAGTTTGGCGATTGCAGCCGCAAGCTAATATCTGTGAATCAAAATGAGAAATGAAAAATATCCAGCAAAAAAAACACATACCTACATCGAGTCCAGTTCCTACTACATATTTCAATTTTCTGCACCATCTGACTCGACTTCCATAGCAGCACAGTTCCTCGAAGCAACCTCCCTTCTGTATTGGAATGACCAGGCACGTTCCGCAACTGTCGGGTCAAACTATCGTCGAGTAGCTTCATCCATATATCGTAGCTACGTTGTTGCCGCGGAGATAAAATACGCGGCCCAATCGGCAAAACAGATGTTCTTAACCCCTCCCCCTCGCCCTCCCCTTCCTACAGGGCATCACGGGTGATTGGGGATGACGAAGTAGGGGGCACATTTTGCATACTTTTTCCACTTCGCTTGCTGATGGTTGCCGGTGGGTTTGGAATCTTGGAGTTGATATCTGCGAAACATCGGAAAGTCGGTGCGGTGCAGTAGCAGTAGCGTAGGGGTGACCGGGTGGAACGGGGCGGGGATAACTTCAGGCCAACTATGCCAGTATGTGTCCACACGACCGAACCACCGAGCACACAAATGGATGAAAAATTACATTTGTCCAGGCGGTCTCTTTCACTGAAGGATACGGATAAGATAGGGCAGATTTGGTGACATTATTGACATTTGTATGTAAATCGAGAACGGATTTGTTTCTTTGCTCTCTTTCTGTTCAGTGGAGTGAGTGGAATCAAGGTTTGTGTTATGGTTAAGGGTACAGCAATATTTCGATAACGGAAACAGTTGTTGACAGCGTTGTTTTTAGGATGAATGTTGTGAAGTGGCATAGCTGTGATTCGTTCAAAATTCAGCAGATGGGAAAAACATGTTTATTATAAGATGAACCTTGAATTTTCGGTCTGAAAAGTATAATGTTTCGTTCAGATCTAAGTTTACGATCTAATTACCATAACTTTGAAATCCGTAACTCAATCCAGATTTTAATGAACACTAGCAATACTTCGTAAAACACTCCATATCCACTAAACAACACATGGCGGCAAAAAAGCGAATTTATTCACGTGAAGTCACATACACGTGACAAACACGCTACCAGAAGTCTAGGTACATACTTTCAATCGGACCAATTGAAAAAAGAAAGCTCTCATATCCACTAGACAACACGATCCATGGCGATATGAGCGGGAACTCTAGTGATATGGGATAACTCACTCCCTGTCAAAATTTGAACCGTACACTGATAACGAAATATCAGAATAATGGTCCGCGTGGCCATCCAAAAACACACGCGAATATATGAATTGCCTCATGGTTATAAAATCGAATCTATACACGCGAAGTATCATACACGCGGGCACACGCGACAAACACGTTAATATACAAACGCTCAAGGCCTTCGCGATCATTCACGCAAACCTACGCTCGCGATCGCTCAAACTTGACAACACCGCGGTAATAAGGTGAATGCTTTAGTACTTACGAATTTGCTAACGCAGTCTCAAAAGTGGTCCTACAAACGCCCATGTTCGCGCTATCATAAATCGGTCATGTCCGGAAATCTTTACCCTCCATCCTGGCAACTTAGGTCCATATATTCAGTTGGACTAATAAAAATACAACGCTCATATCCACTAGACAACACGTTCCATGGCGATATGACCAAGAATTCTAGTGATATGGACCAACTCACTTTCTTTTAGTTTCTGAACCGTATACCGAAAATTAAGTATCAGATTCACGGTCCGCGTGCGATCATCCAAGAACACACGCAAATGTGCGAAAAGACACACGGTCATAGAATAGAATTTATACACGTTGGTACACGCGACATACCCGATCGATATCGTTAACGTGCAAACGCTCGGGTCCTGCGCGATGATACACGCGATCGCGAAGTCCATACGCCCGCACATATCTGAACCGTACAATGAATATCACATTCAGAGTCACGGCCCGCTGCAATTGGCCGTAAGCAGTGTTTTAGTGGGTTTTATTTTCCGTTCTGTCAACAATTGTAGTGAATGATTCTTACGGGAAGCCCTACCGAAACCCTAGCTCGACAGCTCCAGTACGCCTACTCTCGATAAAAATACGCCTTGATAATGGCGAATCGAGGATAAGCCATCCCATTGTGCCTTTTCAATGTTGCATGCTTTTCATACCATCACCAGCGTAAACTAGATTTAAGCCAGTAGCTAGCACAGTGTGACAAGCCCGGACTTAAGTCCATATATGAATGTTATGCGATATGCTCGCTAGTATTTTTCTCCTATCAGAGACATTTTTGGCGAGATTTTAGATGATTTAAACGTAAAATGAATTTTTGACAGCTTTTTGAAGGGCATAACTCTAGCGCTTTTTGCATAATTTGACCATAGGAACTACATCCGGTTATTTTCCTTTTTCAAAGAAATGGTTGATGTTATGCATTGCATTACTTCACCAAAATTAGCCGTGTGATAAAATTACATCGTAAAATCGCCAAAAATAAGTCCCTTTACAATGAGTATATGCTAGTTTTGCGAAAACTTGCGATAAGCAGTCAAAATTAAAAAAAAAAACTGTGAATGGAGACGCATGGTTATTACTGATATTCAATTTTTAATAATCACTTTATAGCTAGAATAATGACCCGAATACATGCACAACTTTTAAATAGCACTGAGAGCATGATCTACAAGGGTTTTACTAGTGATCAAGAGTAAGGAGCTGAGTGGGAAGTATGTTTTTTAGATGGTAGAGGTATTAAGAATGTTTGGAAATCAGTAAATATTTTCAACCATCTGAAATAGGTTATAAAATGTTTCTGGAACTATTTACTGCTAACTTGCGCAATAACTGTCAAACAGAGTGAACACAGTTGAGTTCTAGTCATTTGGTGAGACTATTTTGATCCGAATTTGCATAGCACTGATATAGCTTAAGGGTATGCGATATTATCCAAATAAAATAACACCATTTTTAAATGAACCATACACGAAAAAAGAGTTTTGGATTTGTTTGAATTTAAGATATGGAATAAACAATCTAAGTAACTTAAACACACACCTACGAATGTAATTAAACATTCCACTAAGATGCTCAAAATGTTTGTTTTGAAAATGATAGAAAATGTAGCTTTCATATCAAGTAACCCACTAATGAATTAAATGATCCTATAGGGGTGGGCGTAGCGTATTGGTAAATCGATTGCCTTGTACGCAGCGCACCTGGGTTCGAGTCCCGACCCCGCACATAGGGTTAGAAATTTTCCATAAGAGATTTTTCTAACCCGAAGAGGCGAATGACCTTAATATTAAAACCTCTATAATCGAAATAATAATAATAATTAAATGATCCAAAATTAATCGAACACATCTTATTTGATCCGTAAAAACAAAATAGTCATTTCTGAAGCCCCATAATGTCAATTCATTCGTTTCAATATGGAAAATGAATTCGAAAATTACTATTGATAGAAATCATTATAAAAGACAAAATCCATATCAACTTTTGAATAGGGCTAATAAGATTTGTAAACAAACTTTTGTTTTGCTGATTTCTCTTAATTTGTTATAATTTCAACGCAGAAGACATTTGAAATTGATTCTACCAAGGGTAAAGATGTTGAATCATGTGTATGTTTCATGAAATTCTATTCGACAGCGGAATAATGAGCGAAATAAGTTTGTTTACGAAAATCTCATTAGCCCTTTTGAAGAATTGATATTGAAATACTTACTTTTAAGCCACTCTAATAAGTAGCAGTATTTTTATAATTAAAATAGAAACTCAGCGCACAAAAACTTCTTTCAAATATTTTTGAACCTTTACAACAAAATATTTTTGAGCCACCCTATTGCATAATGTTTTTTTTTACATATGTTAATATCAAAAACTATTTAGCGCACGAAAATTAATATACACAAATGTAAGAACGATTTCGAAAAAAAAATATTTTTGAGACTCCCTAAAGAATAGTAAAGGCTTATTTTTGAAATGTTTTATTGTCAAAAATGAATTCAGCGTACCAAAATTACATAAAATCGTCCTAATTGAACCGATACGGCAAAGTTTGGACTTTAGTCCACCTTTTGTTCTAAGTCGTGCCACTGTGGCTAGTGGTGTCCAGAATACTAATGTATATTTGCCATGGGCTGTATAGTTTTGCCTTTCTCACCTTTCGTTTCAATTATTTTTGTAGCCATTTTGCGCATTGTTGTCAAAATATCTCAGCTCTTTCTCCAGCTTATTATAGTAAACGAGTTGTAGATCCATCTATCTTTTACCAAATGAATGGCTAATAAGTGTATTGTATTTTTTTTTTTGCTGTTTCTTTCTCGCCAATATTCAAAAACACATGGAAATATTCAAACGATCACACGTTCATAAAATCTTATTAGTTCTCATGGGGTCTAACACCATAAAACCCCTTAAAAGACCACGAACATGGCCCGTTACAAATTTTACAATCATTAAAATACCATAAAATGGTCTCAATAACCCATAGATACATCAAAATATAGTTTTTACATGGATCTACCGGACCATGCCGATGGTGTTTTCATGAGTTGATCCTATTACAACCACTATCAAAATACCATATAATGGAAGTGAATCTGGACCATGAGTATGGGGGTATTATGGGCTTATCATTTGCTCGGGATATGCAACATACAAACGCCCCCGCGATAAAAAGAACGCGCATGATGGCATACAAACGCTCGAGATTTCTGCGTTGATACAAACCTGGTCATAAACGCGATCATTCACGCATACCTATCCCACGATCTCACAATCTTATATACATCCTGGCGATTAAATTAACGTGGTGTCATACACGTGGTCTCATGTGCCGACATACAAATAATAATTTATAAACGCGGACTCATATTGCAGCATATAAACGCCCGCTCTCGCGCGATCATGAATCGTACTCGTCCGGGAGCTCCCACTCTAAAAACCGAACTTATATACGGGTCATTCCACGTCAGATTTACAACCAATATTTTAAGTCCTTCTAATTTTTTCTTGCATTATTTTACTAAAAATAATGAACACGTATTTTTTGTTTTGACTGAAGATGACTTTTTTATGTTTTGATTTTTTAAAATTCATAAAACCGAAAAAAATTGAATCACTGATAACTCGGAAATTATTTAAATTTAAATTTTAAACAAAAAAAATGGCCTTATTATGTATTTTAAATAAAGAATCATGTTGTGGTAGTGTAAAAATCTGGAAGTAGATTTCAAAATATTTGGCGAGATATTACAATTATAACAATAAATCTAGATAATTTTACTTGAAATGACAAGTGATAGCCAGTTATAATTAAAATATCTCGTAAAGTACATTGAGAATCTTTCTGAAATTTTTACACAGATTTATTTAAGTTACCCAATAAGCTACACAATCATAAGTTTAAAAAAAATTGTCCCACATTTAAAAAAAAATATTTTCCATGAAACAATGAGATTTGGTGGAATCTCGAAAAAAGTTTTTTGTCAAAGATCTACTTTCTGGGACTTTTTCTTCGTATTAAAATTTCTAAGCAACCCAGAGCCGCTGTATGATGAAGAGGTGCTCGCGGAGGCCAAGTAATTCTATAAAACGTATGTGATAGAAAAATGCTTTAGTCACAGTTGTGATCAATGACCATGTTGAGAGTCGAACAAATGAACAAGAATTGCTACCAAATGAAAGAAGCGCTTTGATTTGTTATTGGACAGATAATCTTTTCAGTCACTGCAAGCAATACCTGAGCGATGACCAACACGGTTTCATGCCCGGACGCTCGACTACTACGAATTTGCTGTGTCTTACCTCATTCATCACTACGACTATGGCGGAACGGAATCAAACGGATGTTATTTACACTGATCTGTCGGCAGCTTTCGACAAGATTAACCACGCTATAGCCGTTGCCAAGTTGCAGAGACTAGGATTACATGGTTCACTCCTTAAATGGTTAAATTGTTATCTTACCGACCGGTGGATGAATGTCACTATAGGTGATTCACAGTCAGATAAGTTTAAAGCTACTTCCGGTATTCTACAGGGAAGTCATCTTGGACCAATAATTTTTTTATTGTATTTCAACGATGTAATTCATGTTTTGGAAGGACCTCGTCTGTCCTTTGCGGATGACTTGAAAATGTATGCACAGATTCATTCGATTGCTGATGCCCATTTCCTACAAAAACAACTGGACAGTTTCGCAGCTTGGTGTGATTTAAATGGAAATTTAAAAGCAACCTATTCGCTTCAAATACACCTTGGGGGAAGTTGAAATCGATCGCGTCACCCACGTTAAAGATCTTGAAGTTATCCTGGATGCCCAACTCACTTTCAAACAGCACGTCTCGTTCATCGTCTGTAAAGCATCACAAACGCTGGGCCTCATCATGCGAATAGCTAGAGACTTCACCGATGTACATTGTTTGAAGTCATTGTACTGTGCATTGGTCCGCCCAACTATTGAGTTCAGCTCCGCAGTGTGGAGTCCTTTCTACTTGAACAGTGCGGAAAGAATAGAATCTATTCAACGAAGATTTATTAGATTCGCTTTGCGCAGGCTACCGTGGCTATATCCGCATCGGTTACCCAGCTACGAAAGTCGTTGTCTACTTATTGACCTGGACACCCTGCGAACCCGGCGGGATCTCTCCAAAGCGCTTTTAGTAGCAGACATTCTACAGAATAGGATCGACTGCACTGCCCTTTTGCAAGATATCTCGCTCAACGTCCTCCCCAGAGCTCTAAGGAACAGGCTCATGCTTCGGTTGCCATTTCGTCGAACCAACTATGGGATGAACACAGCGATCAACGGTATCCAGAGGACCTTCAATAGAGTCGCTTCGGTCTTCGACTACCATCTTCCACGCGCAACGCTCCGTCGTCGGTTTGCGAGGAGTTTGTCAGGATCAGAACCATACTGACTAATAGTGTTGTCCATACTCGTTAATATGTTTGACTATGTTATTTGTATGGTATAATGTGTCTTAATTGTGTATTTTAATGATAATCTTTTAATTTGTATTTTATGTTAATTAATTAATTATTTTATCATTGGGGCATAACAACATAGCCTGTTGATATACATAAACAATAAAACAATAAAACAAATCTAGCAGAGAATATGCAACTAAATTAAAAATTGAGGTTGATAAAAACAATATGAATTCCTCAACTTCATATGAAGCTAGAAAGGCCATTTATTTCCTTACAGCACTCTCCCGTGTTCTGTTTAGCAGACTACTCCCGTTAACAGACATCATTATAGACGATTACAAACGCGGGCAACCAAATCTGCAACGAATCCTTGCGACGCTTCAAGAATACAACTTGCGGTCTAATATAAAGTCTTAGTATTTAGAGGCGGCGTACGATTCAGTTATTCGCAATATACAGTGACAGATACTTCTAGACTGATTAAGATCATTCGGCCGACTCTGATTGGGTTTAAAACCAACTATCAGAATCACTGGGGAGTCGTCCAATTTGTTTGTGATGTTATGTATGCATTGTTCAACATAGTGCTACGTTTCCCTTATTTTTAATTAAAGAATGCAAGAAATTTTTTTGTAAGGAAGTGAAATTTTGGTTTGCAATCTGAGATGGAATTACCCATACACTAGAGAGCAAGTCTCAAGTCACCGTAATTGGAGACTCCAGTGCGATCGGGGAGCTCACATTCTTCCTTCATCTGAACGATATACTCAAAATTAAACATCAGAATGACGATTCATGCGAATATTCTATAGCTCACAGGATTATGCAATCGGCTACACTGTTATATGAACAAATTCAAAAACACGAAGATACAAACGCCCACGCGATCAAATCCTACTCATATACATTAAATGCCTGAAACGAAAAAAGCAGTTTTTTCCGCACCGTTTGTTAGATCTCTATGAAAATCAATCAGCAGTAGTGCAACAATATTCTACATAAGCTGATTGATTTTCATGAAGATCTATCAAACGGTGCGGAAAAAACTGCTTTTTTCGTTTTCGATTTTCGTCTGTTTCTCTGTTTAACTTTAATGATTAAGATCATTCGTACGGCTCTGAATGAACTAAAACCACTGGGGAGTCATCCAATTTGTTTTCAGTGTTATAGAATCATTTTTCAACATTGTTCTAAAGGGTGCGATACGAAAATGCGATGCACATTATACTGAATCAACTATGACTAGACCTGCCTTGCTTTGCGGAAGACATCGACATAATTGGTGTCGATCGCAGAACAGTGGAAGAGGCGTTTTCACTTTTCAAAAAGGAGGCTATTCAGATTTGTGAGCTATTCTAAATTAGAATCTGAACGATATTTTCAAATAATATATTATTAAATAATATAAATAGTATTAATATAAATAATTCAAAAAAAGTAATTCCATTGTTATCTTTCCTTTCCAGGTAAGTTACGGGATGTTCACTCCGACACAAAATGCAGTACATATGGTTTGTGAAAGTAGTCAGTAGTTGTTTCCACTTCTATACGGTCTCATCGTGTGTTGAATATTACCTTTCTATAGTTTCCTGATCATTTTGAGTTCTAAACGTTTAACAAAAAATTCGCAGAATTGTCTTTTTTGGATTTTTCCGCAGAAAATGGCGTTGACAATGTATGCCCAGTATCACGTTAAATGACTAATCGAATATATACATTTAGAAATTAAAATCCAGAAAATGTGAATCTAATCATGATTACAACAACTAATCATGATTACGCAATTCGATTCAACGTAATCCACGAAATTCCATTGAAGATCTTGAAAATATCTTAAAAATTGTGCTTGACGTCCAAAAATATTTCTTATTGATATTTGGTTGTTCAGAACCCCAATCTATTCAGGAATGTTGGCGTTAACCTCTAAACACAAATTTGACGTTTTTGATAATTTGTTATGCCAGGGTTCACATAAACCAAACGTCACCGAGTGGTATTGATTTCCAAGGGCGAACCCATTTTTCGTACCAAGGAAATTTTTTTTTAACTTTGAAAAAACAATTTCTTCACCTTTATTTTATAGGAAAAGTAAAAAATCATCATAAACCACTCAAAATGGAGCAACATCTGTGTCGTTTCTTCCAAGCACTGCACTTTGCGACGATTCCGTTTCGGTAAAGCTCTACCGATCTAGATTTTTCCAAGATTATCTATGATGGATACTGCCGTTAGATGCACTCTTGCAGCTGGCTTCCTACACTGTTGAATTCACATCCATACTTCTTAAGTCGTCATCGGGTGTTCGTTCCTTGGCAAGCACGAAGCACGAATCTCACAAGAGGAAAGCAGGAAAACAAATAAGCTGACAAATTTCATTAAATATTCAGTACAGTTCTCCTGATTTGCTTCGCTGCTCGGTCGTCACCACTCGGTGCAGTTGCTATGTTCATAAGATTTCCGTTGGAAGAAAAAAGTTTGTTTTCATCCACCGATAAACAAGTGGGGAGTTTGTTTGCCAAACACATACGTGAAGCAGCAGCCGAGAACGGAAGAACCGGCAAGGAAAACTTTGTTTACCGCATGGTTCTCACGGTTGCCTCCCCAAGGCTGCTGGGTACTGCTAGAAAATATCAGTTCTCGTATAGTGTTTCCCCAAAAGAAGATGAAAATTAGGGATAAATATGTTGGAGCAATTGAAATAATCCTTTTATCCATGCTTGATGAAAGGTTTTCGTATGCACAGCCGGTAAGCGATGAACGAAAACCCTTCCCACTTTTTGTTACCATGATAGGCTCTTTCGTCTTATTGTGATGCTGGTTATACCAAAACAGAGTAATTCCACGCCAAACCCTAAACGATCTGAACTTAACCTTTTGGAAATAGTCTAACCAAATAACACATGCTTCCTAAACAATTGTTGTATCTCAATAACCATTGAAGTGAAACGTTTTTAATCTGTTTTCCAAAAGTTCTGCACGCATAATGGATGTCCTGCCTTGCGTCTCAGTTTTGTAAGTTTACAATAAAGTAATCTTCAGGAAATTCAGACTTTTACAAACGAAGTTAACTTGAAGAAATGTTTAAATAAATAATACTTAATGCAATGAACAATACTTGGGGACCATCCATAAATGACGTAGCATTTTTTGAGTGATTTTTAATACCCCCCTCCCCATCGTAGCATTTCGTCACAAACTTCTAAATACCCCCCCCCCCCCTGGTAATTACGTAGCTTGACGGTAACTCTACCCCTCTTGTCCCCGCAAATTTTTTTAAAAAAATGAAAAGCTATGTTAGTTATTCCCCTTTAAAAAAGCTACGTAGCATAACATGACCCCCTACCCCCCTGTCGTCACACATCATCACAAAATACAAAACTCTCCCCTCCCCCATATAATGCTACGTCATTTATGGATGGTCCCTTGCAACCTCGTTTGATATATTTTATCGAAATTAAAAAAAATTAAAATTCAGCGATCAAAACTGTGAAAATCTCAATATTTTTAAGTGATCTGTGCGAGTGGTTCCGTTTGGAATTTCAATTAAAGAAACAGATTTACTTTCTTACCGTTTTATGTCTCCACACGACTCTAAGTCATGGGCCTTAGCCCGGCGACGACTGGGTGCTACCAGTCTTCTGTCGATAGTAGCAGAATGAGAGAGTGCGAACGGATCTAAGCATGAAAACACTACCGTACAAATCATTAGTTGATCGGAGATCAGTCCAAATCCTTTTTTGATCTGACTAGTATTGATAATCAGGGGCCAATAGGTACTGAAAATTCGTCGCATTTTCATTTATGAAGATATGATTAGCTTTTCCAGGCAATTTGGAGTTCTAATTGCCTTTGTGTAGAAAACATAGGTTTCTCTCTGAAGGTTGCCTAGAGTTTAAAAAAACTCAAACGCCAAACAATATCTTTTCTTTTTCGAGTGACCGTTAGAGTGGGACATGGTTATATGAAAAAAATAAAATTTGGCTCCGAGTAACTTTTTGGGTCCCATTTAGCTCCCAGAACAACTCTGAAAATTTTTAGCTCGATCGGTGAAACTATATTTTTGCGCCCGCGGTTTAAAGTTTACATGGGATTTCGTATGGGAAAATTGTCTTTTGCAAATTAATTCTTCCAAGAGTCGCCCGTTATCTCCTAAAAATAAACAGATGTCTGATTTTTATAGGAAATTTGTCAAGGAAACAAAATCTAGAAGACTGCAAAACGATCTGATGCTTGTGGAAAAAGTTATTAAGCAAAAACCGATTGATGCCCTGAAGATTGATGAAAATTTCACTTTTCATAGCATCACTGCTTCTGACGGTTTTATTATATACAACATTTTCAACTTTCTCTTATTATGCCTCAATTTATACCTCAAAACCTTGCGAAGTGGTCAAATAGTATAGATAAACGATTTAGATACGTTAAGAAAGCATTAAAACAAAATTGCGTATGATTGGACAACCAAGAGCAGTGGTGCTAGAAAAAATGAATATTTTATCAATCGTCAGAGCATCAATCGGTTTCTGCTTAATAACTTTTTTCTCAAACATCAGATCGTTTCATGGTTTTCGAGACTTTTTTTCTTTGTTAAATTTCCTATACAAGCCACATAACGATTTATTTTTAGAAAGTAATGGGCGACTCCTGGAGGAATTATTTTGTAAAAGTTAACTTTCCCATACAAAATCCCATGTAAACTTTAAACAGTGGGCGCAAAAATATAGTTTCACCGATCGAGCTAAGAATTTGCACAGTTGTTCTAGGACCCAAATGGTACCTAAAAAGTTGCTCGGAGCTGGAATCTATTTTTTGTCCCACCCTAGTGACCGTGTGCGTCATGACTAACCAAACAACTAGATATCGAACTATGCTTTACAGGTCGCATTGCTTGCTTGGAGCGCATCCTAGACCTAAAGCCTTCTATACTTTTAACTCTGAGACAGTGTGATGAATCGTTGTTCTTCCTTTAAGTAGGTGAAGCATCAACACTTCCTGTCAATTCTATCCTTACCATGTTGTTGAGGTTGTAATATGAGTCGACCCATTCTTGGTACCGCAATACCGGCACTGATTGAATATTGATACCGGTATTTTCGGTACCATGCGAAGCTTTTCATGACGCATACATTCAACCTGACCTTTCAGCACGTATAAGGGTCTGCTTCAAATAAGGTCAGCAAAGTGGCATTAGATGAACGCATATAACTCCTGTTGTACTTTACTGGATATTTTACATTTTTGCAACTATTTTCAATGACCTTTCATTAAATTTGTGTATTTAGAATTAACACAAGTAAAGAAACAATTTCTTTTTAGAATCTCCCATAAGCGACATTCGGGTTGGTCCCCATTATTCGAAGAATACCGACATGAAAAGTTTGTGCCCTAAGTCACACCTGCACTCATTTTGCTGCTAAATATTAATCGATAGAAGAACGAACACCAACTTAATACCTGACCTCGATCCGAATAGGGCACATATGGATCTGACCTGAGTTTGTGATCAGCGTAGTTTGATTATATGTGATTAGCATCGAAAGTTATGTGAGAATGTTTCGAATATGTTTCATCAACTGGATTCTCACAATAATGGATAATGGATTGCACTTGTCCTTCTTTCGACATGATTCCTTTAAGGAACTACTTCGATTTCATTAGCATCCATATACACAGGAATCTTCACAATGATACTTTCAGCCTCGGCTAAACTTCTTACGCCCATATCACCGTTTGGAACTGTTCCACCAACTACATATTTGGTCTAATTCGAGTTTGCTTGAAGTCATTCGCAATGATAACTCTCCTAGTAGAGGTACGTTTTACTTCTGTAGTTTTCTGATTTCACTGCGCAGCCGAAGAAAAAATACTATACTGTTTGTGCAGTGGTTAAGCAACAAAGCAGTAGAATTGATTGCTTGCTTTACTGATAACTATAACAGACTAATCTTTTGTTTCTGCTCTGTGCAAGATCAAAAGGTACATTTTATAACATTTTATTTCGCTCTGGTGTTATTTAGTTTTTTTTTAGCAAAAATTTTCAATAACCGGTATTTTACCGCTACTACCGGCACTGACGGTTTAAGTACCGTTGAATCGGTACTCGCCCAAAAGGGCCGATACTAGGAATCCTAGCTGATATGAAGTATTATCAACTTTAGACCGGTATAGCTTGTTATGTTGCAAACAAGTTTTAAAAAGAACAAAATAGAAACAAAAGTTATTCAAAATGGAGTTCAAACGTATTGTTCGAGAGCTCTGTCATCCCAAAGTGAATAAAATATTCGTGTATTGTACCATAAGTCGTTATAATGCTTTGGTGGTGGATCAAAACCGCAACAACGGCAGAAATGGTTACGAAAGTCAAGACGTAAATTCATCAAAATCCACGACGAAGTCACAATGAATTGGCAAAAGATCTAAAATATCCCGTGAAAGAATACAGCATATATTAAAAAACGAGCTCATGTTGAAGTCTTACAAGTTCCTAACAACTAGATAGCTCCAATGTTACAGCAAAATGAAAAAAGTTAGGCTGAATAGAGCAAAAGAGCTTCTTTGTTTGACGGAACGTGATCAATTTCCGTACACCTTGTTTTCGCTGACGCAATGACCACTAAATTATTCAGTGGCAAATCTCATGGATTTTTATGCCTAATACTTTTTAGAGTGTAAGGTCTGAAGTACTAAATGCGCTAGTATTGGAATACCCGATATTATTGTCCGCGAAAGGGTCAAAGTTCTGGAAGATAACCTGGAATAAAGGCATAAAGTGACCATGTCGTGCAAAAGTGAATTGATTTGGAATATTGCATTATTTCTACACAATGATCGCCATTAAACGAATAATAAATGTTTAAGGACAAAAAATGTATAGTCTTCTGCATGGGTACCACTTCGTATCAGCAACCCTGTAATTACCATGTCCTAAGCAACTCTTTTAGATAATCAGCAGTGCAACACGATGAAGTCAGTGTGCAATCCACCAAAATCATCGTGACAATGCAACGCAACGCAGCGCTAAGCCGTGCGAGAAAAGGAGTACTTAGTGAAAGAGAAAACACATATTGACAATTATAAAGTTCGGTTCCAACATGTACGGAATGTGGTTCTGGTACAATTCCAAAATCGACTTCTGCTGTATTCTAAACAAAAATCTCTAGCATTAATTTCAAGCGCCAATTACTTGCATTTAATGTTAGCATCTCCTGCAGTTACTCGAGTCAAGGCTGATTGCTGTTTTGCAGTTATATACCATCAAATCAGTTCATTTCGTACTTCAGCCATAAGTTTCTCTCCTACACTACACAAGTAGCAATTCAAACATGTGAAAAAAATAAAGTTAGCGAGAGATGTTTTGTTGAAGGCTCATATGCGGTTTTTATGTTTAACAAGTTCGAATTGTTTCAGTCAAATAAGATAAAATATAAATTTTCCTAATGCGGTATTTTTAAAGGAGTCTGAAACAAATTTATATTATGTTCCACAGTGATACCACAATAATCCTTTCGAGACAAGTCGCGCTGGTACCAAAAAAATTTCATATGATTCATAACTTTGTTATGAGTTAATTTTACCGCTTGTACAACATACGAATCAGGTAATTTCGTTCAACGATACTACATAAAAACATTTTGAATACTACAACAACAATTCACATTTCAGCCACTTGTGATTGATAAATGTTGTGCTTGATTCGAGTTTTTTACATCTCAAAATCCAATTTTATTGTGGTGTTTCACAAAGATAAAGCCATTACAAGCGCTAGTAATCGACTGGAGGCCAAGTAATAAACAAAATAGTGCGTCGCTCTTTCAAGTTCCTGTGTGGTTATTCAACGATATCACAATTTTTTTTTCTTCTGTATTGAAACAAATTGAACACCATGTTCTATACAACAAATTACAAACTTGTCTATCAAAACTGTAGCGCTCGTTTTGAAACTTTGCTTCCACTTTCCAATGTGGAAAAACGATCGAAAATGGTGAGTGAAGCTAAGCAATCATATGAAAAAAATTCCCCCAGAGGCGAGATTCGAACTAGCAACCTTTGAGACTCCGGCCCAATGCACTAACCCTTATGCTATCGCTGGATATGATGACATCCCAGAAAGAACATATGATTATCCCATTGGCGACGGTGGTCGTACCCTGCCTGCAAAGCGAGAATCACAACACAACGGCAGCTGACCACTCCAACACATTTGATCTATTTAATTTCCCCGCTAGATATCACTTAAGTCAAAAACCAAAAAATTGAATTATTAGTTTAATTCGAACGGCGAGTTCGCTCCCGTCATACTTCTGTTCACTGGGCAAGGGACCAGAAATCGACAGTCTTCATTAGCTGTGTCACCCACCGAAGTGGATAATGAACTAAAAATTAGACATCAGACGATCATAAAAGGTGGTCGGCTGCCGTTGTGTGTGATTCTCGCTTTGCAGGCAGGGTACGATCACCGTCGCCAGTGGGATAATCATATGTTCTTTATGGGATTTCATCATACCCAGAGATAGCATAAGGGTTAGTGCATTGGGCCGGAGTCTCAAAGGTTGCGAGTTCGAATCTCGCCTCTGGGGGAATTTTTTCCCCGTTGGATACCACCAGTTCTAAATAAGGTGGTATTGGCAATTAAGTCAAAAACCAAAAAAATATATTATTAATTGTGGGGTTGTTTAATAGAATACACGAAAAAGTTCGTAATATTGACGAATATATTTCGCAGTGATGGGCAGTTTGAAATAAATCGATCTTGCTTTATCGATATTTTAATCGGCTGTTGAAAAAACTCGATTTTTCGAGATAAAGAGACCGGCACATCAAAATTAGAAAGACTTCCGTATATTCCATCGAACAATTCGTAACAAGCCAACTAAAGTCATTTCGTGGATTTCACGAAAAACTCATAATAAAAATAAAAGTGACTACGAATGATTCATAATATGTATGAAAGATTCGTAAATTTTACCAAAGTTTTCTGTACGAAACCAATTTGTAGCAGATTTACGAATATATTATCTCAGTGGAGTAGTTGTAAAGCGTGCTTTAATAATTTTTTTAAATCGAAATAAATTGCACAAAAAACATTGATAACAAATTATGCTAGTAACGTATGGCCTAAAATTCAACATTTTGAAATAATTTCAGATAAATATCCACCGTTACTACGTTCTAAAAATCCCATTCGGTCGGTCCATATTTGATGAGTTTTTTTTAGGTTGATGGTTCCAGAAATTACGGATGCGAGTCTTTTCAGTCCGTAACTACTGATTGCTTGCCAAACGAAAAACTTTTTTGTAAACTGCGACCTTTTTATTCTTTGGCAGTTTTTCGGGTCACTCTGTCGATTGAACGAAGTTTACAATTCTTGTCTAGGTAAACGGCTTAACAGTACGTTACATGTCGCCACAACTGTATTTCGCCAGCAAATTCTTTTAAGGCGTTTCTTTGCCTTAGGATTTGGCTTCGCGGGCCGCGGCATAACTTGTGCTGTAAAACTGTTTAAACCTGCTATTTTAATTACTTTGTAGGTGTAGGATTACGAATCTCCTGCAATTTTCGCTGCGTTCCTGAGGCAGTTGAGGGATTCCACGAAGATCCGTCCGAAAATATTTAAAATCGTGAACGACCATCCTAGATTCCTTTGAAACTTTACACGTTTGATCGGCATGGAAGACTAAACATTTTCCACAATCAGAAAGATTATTTTGACTCAAGAACAATTTTTTAAAAGGGCGTTAACATTTCTAGGTGCAATATAATTCCAAGTATCACTTCAAATCAAAATGCATTTAACCAAAATCTTCCAAAATGCGATAGTTTTAAAACTTATTCGCGTTACCCCATCATAAAATGTCAAAAATCTAATGTTTATCGTTTTAAAGACGTAAAAGAAACTTTTTCAGTGTGTTTGGATCATGGAGAAGCATTCAATAAAAAAAGTTTTCCGATCAACCACTTTTGACATATTTTTATAATTCATATTATTTGCAGCCAAAAAGACAATTTTCTTTTTGAATATGATTCTAAATGCTATTTTAAATCAAAATACTCATAGCAAAAAATTTTCTGAAATGTAGTAGTTCTCGAGATATTTCAAATTTTGTTTAAACGACACAATTCTTTTTTTATTACATTTTCAGAAGTTATTCGCGTTTCTCCATCAACAACAATAAGTTTTTAAAAGGCCCATAAAATTTCCTATAATTTTCTCTTTGGCATCAAGGCGATATTGTAACTTATTTGAAAGCTACATGAAAACAACCAAAATACTATTCAACCATAGGGTCTTATGATCAAACTAAATAATTCGATCATATTTTGGTTGTTTTCATGTAGCTTTCAAATGGATTATAATATCGCCTTGATTTCAAAAGATAAAATGTCCTGGGTGATTTGAAAAACCTATTGTTGTTGATGGAGAAACGCGAATAACTTCTGAAAAGGTCGTAATAAAACAAAAGAATTGTGTTGTTATAACAAAATTTAAAATATCTCGCACGGTGTTTCTAAAACAATTATTAACAAAAAAAATACCATTAATTTGGCATACGGCATTCGAAAGATACAATATCCAAGCATCTTCTCAGTGACCACTGAGATATGGCCTTTTTAATTAAAGATTCCAACTTTCATTCATTTTTTTAATTCATACGTTATAGTTAACGTTAGGTAGACAACCCTATTTTCATATTTTTTCAGCGCAGCATATAAATGACACCTTTTGTACATTATATTTGAATAATTAAATGGTAAGGTTTTCTTAAAAACAGCGACACGTATAAACGAACTAAATAGTCTATGGACAAACATGGCTTCATGCTTGAAGTCTGGTAGAAAACCCATCCATGGCCGCATACCACATTAAATCGTTATAACTTTCGATTCCGCCAATGAAATATTTTCAAACTTTCAGGGGATATACTTGATTACTATATCTTTCGAATGCCAATTACCAAATAAGTAGACAAATATCTTTTTGTTTATAAAGATAGGACCAAACCCGTGAAACGTGTCATAAAATTTCAAATCGCCATATCTCTCGAATCTCTCGACGGATAATTTTAAAATTCACTGAGAAGATGCTTGGATACTGTATCTTTCGAAAGCCGTATGTCAAATTTATGGTCATTTTTGGTAATATTGGTTTTAGACACACCGTGCTCGAGAAACAGTACATTTCAGAAAATTTTTGTAACTGACATTTTGATTTAAAATGGCGTTTAGAATCATTTTGACTGCAAATAGTATGAATTATAAAAATATGTCAAAAGTTGTTGTTAAGAACTTTTTTATAGAAAGTTTCTCCATGATCCAAATACCCTGAAGTAGTTTCTTTTACGTCTTTAAAATGATAAACATTAGATTTTTGACATTTTATGATGGGGAAACGTGAATAACTTTTAATGAGGGCATAATCACACGTATTAACGGTTTCGCTGCAACAAAATTCTAAAAATCTCAGTTTCCCTCAGTTTCGGGTTCCGTTTGAAAAGAAGAACGTTTGCAACGAATTTCAGGATCAGATACCTTTGCTTTTCTACCACACCTGAGTTTTCTTTCAATGGTCAGATATACTCCAAATCGATTATGGGATAGATATTTTAACAGTTCAGCCATCTCACAAATGGATAGACCGGAAGTTTCATTATGAGCTGTTGGTATTTAATATCTAACTGGCGCCAATTCGGTGTTAGTACCCGATCAAAATGCATCAACACAATTATAACAGAATGCAATTTTAGTATTAAGTGGTGCTATACATTACAGAAGTCTCGTTAGTAGTTAGAATAACAGAAAATTATAACAAGTAGCAACGTGAGGTATAGTTTTGAAATATTTCTATTATGTTATGGGTATATATTTAAACTGACGTCTAACTGACAGCAAGTTAAGGTCAGTTACTGACGAGTGGAACACGAAACACTCAAATCCAACTTTTCGAAGTTAGGTATCGTGCCCTTGTGTGCCCATTGGCTCATCCATATGTTTTTGACTTTTCGGGTAAAAAATGTTGCACAAATTCAATTCCAAAAACCTGTTTTAATCCACCTAGCGGTGCAATTGTGCCTTTCTCATTTCTCTAAACTATGGCACGGAGGCTTTTTATGTTCAACATAATTGTGGAAATGTCCATTACATTCTTAGTACACTTTGCACTTATACACAATGGCATGCCAGCCACGAACTTGATGAGCTACGTGTCGACGGTGAAACACTTGAAACAAAAAAAAAAATATCATACTTCATTAGCCTAATCAGCATTAGATCAATGTTATCTGCTTGCTAACTCATTTTGTCATGCGGGGTAGGGTATGTGAGGAGGGCGAAAGTCCCATGAATGAACGACTCTCCAGCTTAAATTGGTATGCTTTGTGATATAGTGGTGGTTTAAAGATGATGGGGTTGAAAGGGAGGGGTATGAGGGCTGGATGGGGTGGTGGTCTGAGGGGTGATTTAAGGAGATTTTTAAAGGAGGGGAGTGAAAAGTAGAGGGCGGGGGGTGTAACCCCTCTCCGTAAAGCATCAACTACGCCCCTGTTAAAATCCAGAAACCTTAAGCGAGTTGAACAAAAAAAATTAGGTTGACGTTTTTCAGAGTGATTGCATAACCTTTCTATATGAGAAAGGCAAAAATGTGCCAAAATCCAAAAGATTGAATTGTCGTCAAATTTTTTTCGAGTTTGCATCAAATCTCGACGTTTCATGCACCTTGAACACATTTAGCATCAAAAATAAAAATTCTATTTTTAATTTTTCCTATAGTTTATATGAGAAATTTCTGTGTGGCCGCACTCTGAAACCCGTAATTCCAGAACCAGAATTCCGATCGATCCAAAATTCAATAGCAGCCGATGGGAAGGTTGCACCTTTCGTTTGAGACTAAGTTTGGGCAAATCGGTCCAGCCATCTCTGAGAAAAATGAGTGACATTATTTGACACATACGCACATACATACACACACATACACACACATACATACATACACACACACATACAGACTTTTTCCGATCTCGACGAACTGAGTCGAATGGGATATGACACTCGGCCCTCCGGGCCGGGATTAGGTTGACGTTTTTCAGAGTGATTGCATAACCTTTCTATATGAGAAAGGCAAAAAGGTAAGGGAAATCAAGTGCTTTATTTTTTAAATAAAGAAGCCAATTTACGAAACTCACAACTTCACTAAATCGAATTTCCATTCGACATTATCTGTTACGAGTTTAGATACCAAGGATTTCAATACTACTCATGTATTCACCATCGATGTACTGATCTCCCTGGCCAGCTTCCACGTGTCAGCATTTAAAGACGCTGTATCAACTTGCACATCACATAAAACGCACAAGTATCCCTTTCGTCATAAATCATCTTATATACTTTACTGGGAGACCAAAGGTCTAGGACGAACCACAACCAGTAGTGGTAGCGGTGACACTAGCCGAGACCAGGTAGCACAAAAGGTAAATTTGTGTCGCGGAAAATTTATGAACCCGACAGCCAAGAGTAGCATAATAACGGTAAGATTAGCACCCGACACCTAGCTGTCGTTGAATTGATCGCTTTTCAAGAAAGTCTTCAGAAAACTATATGTAGGTACCTAGGTACGTACGTACGTACGATGGTGAAGGTGTTTTGCTGTGGAATTTCAGATGATGTGGCTCGCACTCAATCATCTACCGTAGCGTACCGTTCGTTCGTTCGTTCCTTGTGCCATCTCGCTGGGTTCCTCTGTTTTATAGTCACACGCGCTGGTAGGAAAATAGCGACCAGCGGCAAGAGAGATACTATTAAAATATTAATCGAGTTACACGAGAGCGACTGCTATTTACTTTACGGAAGCTTGCATGACGTACCAAAATTCATCGTTTGCACCCTGGAAAGAGTAATTTATTGCAGCGTTGTTTTCACGTGTAGTTATCGATGAAAAATGTGAAAATGTGCAACCTACGATCTGCGTAGCAGTTATGAACAGAGTTGAATAATTTCATTTAAGGCAACGCAGTAGTTTTTTTCACGCCATTGCATTGGTAAAATCTTCATAAAAATTAATAAGTAGTAATCTAACGATACTTTCGCGATATATTTTTGTATAGGACGTATTGGGGTTTTGAGCCCTGTTTTCGTAGGTCAAAAATTATGACTGCTCCACTCGTACCATGATCGTGGGATGTTTGCTCAACGAGGGCATCCATTAATTTAGTTTGTGCTAAATACATGTAAACGAAATTCCACTGACTTGCTTTAAGTTACAAGTAACATATCGAAAAACAAAACATCAAAATACGAAAAATACTCTGTACAAGGTAATGCGCGACTATCTAATTCGAGTATGCTAATAAACTAATTGACAGGCAGATACTGCAAGTCGACCATCCACGTCCACCCGGCATTAGCATTTTTATTAGCTTGCATCACCCGGCCCTTTCTGTCGGAAAGCTCACCCACGTGCAAACGTTAACTCCGACCGACAAGGATAACTTTGAATCGGATGCATTTTTGTCGCTCTGCCAGGGAGGTAGATTCCGCTGGTGCACGCATCGCGCAGAGGAAGGAAAACCCCAGCGAAATTCCCTAGTTGATATAATTACTTTCTTCCTCTTCTGGTGCAACTGTCACATCATGTCCGAAAAAGTTTCCGCTCCTGCAGGCGACATTCCTCTCGAGTCCTGACACGGCAAACAGCAACGCGAAGAGGGCGGTTAAATCGTTCCTCACATCAGCGGTTCAGTTGCCACCCAGTCGGGAACGGTCGGAGACAGAAAAGGGCGTTTCTTATGGAGCTTTGTGTGTTTTCTGCACACTTTTTCAGTTGTGAGCAGGGCCGTCGAGAGCCGCGCCGGGCCCCGGGGTTCGAAGTACTGACGGGCCGTACCATATATGACTTCTTATTTCAACATCGATTAGAGGAACTATACAAATGCAACCGTTTCAATTAAACTATTTTTTATGTAAATTGTTTATTTGATACGATTAAATGCGTTAGCTTACCAGAGTCGTCAGTATTTTAAATAAGTAATAGATGAAAAAAATAAAAATAATAAAGGAATATTTGTTTGTGGCTGGCCATTAGAATGACTTGCGTCCGATTTGCCATTGCAATTGGAAACCTTTTTTGCGACATTGCCATACAGTCCATATCGCCATCGTTCATGCTCCCTTGACGCACGTTAATGCTACCATCGTTAATGCTGCTCAGAATCCGAGCTTAGAAAAATTGACATCCCTTCGTGAGCTTGAAAGAGAAATAAAATTCTATTTATTCCCGCCGCGATGAATCGAAGGTTTGTTTGTTTTCCTCGTCCGTACGCTCTGAGATCATCAAGCAAAAGTGCACCAGATATAGATTATGCAGTTCAGTTATGCTCGAAAATGTAAAAGAACTTCTGCTTTCAAACTGTCCACATAATAACAAATGAATGCTTTGGTTTGTGAATGAATTTATATTTCCTCTGCACTCAACCATTCGATTCTGCATAAAATTTCAGTCAGTTTGGAAGTGAATGAATGAGGGAAGCATTGAAACTGAATATTGAATTCAGCAAATTAATCAGAAATAGGCAACTGAATGTAAAATTTCGCACCACTGATGCTGCCTTGTTTCTTATTGTTGGTACATGTTGATGATTTTGAGGCACTGGATGCAGCTATTGCAGTTGTCACTATGACCTGAACGAATTTTCTTTATTGGTTTCTGAACATAGTAAAATCGGTTTTGGAATCAGTTGTTACATTTGCGCCAACATTCAGAGAGAAAACATTCCGAATGCGATGAATGGGATCCAACAGCGAAGTCTGCTGTTAGAAAGACTGAGACAGAGAGTTGTGAGAGAAAGAGTTTCAACTTTTGGTGAATACTAATAGGTAGAATAAGTATCTAGTTCAATTCCCACATTTTTCTGCATCAAATGTGTACACTGGAACCTCTATTTACGGACCAAGCCAAGGGTTCGTAAATTGAATTAGTTCGTTTTTTGGGATTTAGATCATAAAAAATTCGCTTCACATTCTTATCAAAATTCGTTGGTTGAGCAACATTATCGATAACCCTAACAATATGGGTATTTCCGGAACGGGCTTGACAAGTACATGATGAAAATGGATATTTGGCACCTTTTTGAAATCCAGGATGGAGACTTCCGATTGAACAATAATCTCGATAACCCTAACAATTTGGGAATTTTTGAAACGGGCGTAATGAGTAGATGATAGAAATGGTACCTTGGAGCTATTTCAAACAATATCTGTATAAACTATGAGGGTATTTTTAAGCGGGTTTGCCGAGTAGATGAGCGATGCCCTTTTGAAGCCCAATATAGCGTCTTCTGGTTCAGAGAAGTTTTCTATAATCATATCATCCGCATCACAAATCAATATACCTATTTCAATTCTATGATTAACTTTTTTCGAAAATGTCAATATTTTAGGTTATAGAGATGTCTTAACTGGAATTCGCCATCTTGGTTTTCAAAGTGGCTTCATTCATTGATTTTCGTCATCTACTCGTCAACCCCATTCCGAAAATATCCAACTTTTATTAGTAACATTAGCTAAGAATATGATAAATTGTAAACAACTTCATACTGTACACTTTGACAAACACTTGCGATAAATGAAACCAGAATGGTTCTATTGCACTGTTGAATGAATCTAATTGGGTTACGTTCACGTACTTCAGAAAACCATTGGAACGATTGGAACGTAGTTATTATTATTGAGAGGGAAAAACCCGCGGGAGTGGATTTTCAAAAGCTCCTTCTCCCGTAGGCACAAAACCTCTATCTTTTAGGTATCAACATTTAACAAACAAACCAAATGATACAATGACTAACACTAAACACTGCTTAAAATAAACACTTCTTAAACTCTATCTTACATAGGTAAAGTATTAACATTAACATAAAAAATTGGCTAACACTATCAGGTTTGGGAAAGGGTGCGCGAAAACAATTTTTTTAAAGAAGTGCGAGACAAATTGAAGTCAAAGACATTGTAACATTGATTGAACACTCTACACATGCTACTGACGGGTTCATTTTTGCCATAATTAGTACGAGACACTGGAAGACGGACAAAAGAGTAGGAACGAAGGTTTCGGAGGCGAATATCAATGTTGAGAAGACGGAGTAAATCAGGGCAGTCAATGCGAGACAATAACAGATCAGAGACAAAAGACGCTTTGGTCACATTGCGGCGCAAAGACAGTGTTTCAAGACCAATGAGGTTGCAACGATCTTCGTATCTGGGCAGATTGTAGGGATCGCTCCAAGGCAGGTGGCGCAGCGCAAAACGCACAAATTTACGCTCAATACTCTCGATGCGTTGAATGCTGTTCTTGTAGAAAGGAGCCCAAACAACGGTGGCGTATTCCAGTGTGGAACGAACGAGCGAGCAGTACAACGTTTTTAAGCACTGTACGTTAGTGAAATGCTTAGTAACCCTAAAAATAACTCCTAGATTACGCGAAGCCTTAGACGAGATAAAAGCAATGTGATCCTTAAATGTAAGCTTTGAATCCACAAGAACCACTAAATCTTTCACTGTAGTTTTCTTTTTAATTTGTTTTGCAAGATAGTGTAGTCGAATGTTACGATGGAGCGTTTTCGTGCAAACGTAATCACAGAACACTTCGAGGCATTCAAAACCATCCTGTTAGTCATGCACCAATTAGCGAAAATGTCTAACTGAGATTGCAAAAACAAAGCATCAGAGTAACTTTTAACTATATGGAATAACTTATAATCATCGGCATAAGACACCTTGAAGCACTTAATCAATGAATCCAGATCGTTTATGTATAGAAGGAAAATATAAGGACCGATATGGCTGCCTTGAGGTACGCCGGACGTTACGTCGAAGGATGAGGATAAATGATTCCCGATTTTAACAGACATTTTACGGCCTGACAAGTAAGATCGAAGCCATTGGTTGATTTTATTGAAGGCGGCCGACAGATCGGTGTATATTGCATCAGCCTGCAATCGATCCTGTAGCG
The DNA here is from genome assembly GCF_030247195.1 of Topomyia yanbarensis. Classification (NCBI taxonomy): domain Eukaryota; kingdom Metazoa; phylum Arthropoda; class Insecta; order Diptera; family Culicidae; genus Topomyia; species Topomyia yanbarensis. Next base: position 301,123,712 of record NC_080672.1, read on the forward strand.
AGCGAGCGATAAATGAGGTGTAGGCTACTAAATTAGTGCAAGTAGATCGCCTGGGAATGAAACCGTGTTGAGTTTCTGAGATGTATCTAGAACAACAATGTGTCAAAAACTCGAGAACGATGAGCTCCAATAATTTCGATAGTACACATAAAGATGCGATTCCTCGGTAATTGGGAACTTCGCTTTTGGATCCTTTTTTATAAACCGGAAAAACGTAAGATAATTTCCAGATGGTAGGAAACACTCCGGAACTTAACGATATATTGAAAACGACGGACAAGCTTTTTGTACAATATCGGAAGATATCGTGAAATGAGGTCCAATACTAGTCCTACGGGGAATGTTGTCGGCTGCTGCGGAGACTTGTTGATTATTAAGAGTATCATTGGTAAAAACACTGCTGAATTCTTGGCGAAATAACTCACAGATGTCCGGCAATGAAGTCGCTTCTAAATCACCCAGCGACATAGAAGTGGGTAAACCTGACTCACGCCTCTGTTCATTAACGTAATTCCAAAACTTTTTTGGATTGTTACGAAGGTGGCTCTGAATACGATGAAGGTAGGAATTGAAGAGAGACTTATTAAGTCTCTTGTAACAATGATTTAAAAAGATTCTGATTCTTTAGCATATCCGTTCGGTATTTCGAAAACTTTTTTAGAGCTGACCTTTTGGCCAATTTAAACTTTTTTAGTGTACGATTCGACCATGGAGGATATTCACAGCCATGATTGAGTTTTTTAGGAGTAAACTGGTCGATAGCATAAATCAGTACGTTCGAAACAATTTCAGTCGCTGCGTTTGCATCAGATTGTGACAAGATTTCATTCCAATTGATACGAGACAAGAAAAGGTACATTCCTCGAAAATCTGTCTTGCGATAGGCATATGCCAGTTTCTCAGTGGTATCTTCGAATGTACAAGGTACACATTTTTGGAGAAAACAATGAAGAGCAGGGTGGTGTTGGCATAGTTTAACGAGAGGAGCTGGAGCACGACAAACGGCAAAGTGATCGGAGAGCTCCTGCCTTCCAAAGCAAAGATCCAAAATACAGTTGTTGTCATTAGTGACGTCACATAGTTGAACTAGCCCCGCGGTGCTGTAACCGTCGAGTAGCTGAGTGATACACGTGTTAGTTGATGAGTGTGATGAGTCTGGGTACAGAAATGATGTATTATTGCGAACCCAATTAATGCCGCTAAAGTTGAAGTAGTTGATTGTAATATATTTGCAGTGTCGACAGAAACAATAAACTTCATCAATTAAATTAAAATAAATTTAATTCAGTTAAAAATGCGGGCCCCCAAAACAGACCCGGGCCCCAGGGTAGTTGCCCCCCCCCCCTGACCCCCCCCTCTCGTCGGGCCTGGTTGTGAGAGCAAGAATCGTCAACTTTTTCAAACAGTTTAGATGCCAGATCCACAAATCCGGGTGAAATACGACCAGTAATCAAATGAACAGCCGCATTTATTACGGGAAACCTATTTCATCCGGACTGTGTACACGGGGTTTCGTCCTCCTTGTAGCTCGGGAAAACGGCGCAACAGGCGACTAAATCATCCCCCGAGCGTGGATAACCGGGCAAGACACAAGAACGGGAAGAGGCGAATGGGTTTGACAAACATAAAATTTTAATTGCGTTACATGTTCCAGTCATCCTGGACCGGAAGTCCTCCGGGTTGCCTATAGCAGTTGTACCGATACCGTTCTTTCAAAGCTTTGCCTGGGACCCGAACCCCCAACCGTTTCGCGCAAAACGTCACGCTACGGCTTGCCTGGCCGTAAAAAACCTAACCGAGCTGAGAACTGAAGGATGAATTGAAAAATTGAATTATTTGTAACAAACCGGACAATTTTCGCAGCTGATGTTTTTTTGTTGTTGTTGTCAAACAGTCTGATGTTGCATGACGGCAGCGACGAATTGGTTCGGAGTCCCTTTCTCATTTCATACCACTCACAATCAGCAACCGCATTCGGAAAAGGATTACAACCAAGCTCTCCCGTAGCTCGTACGTTGGGCAAGGCTGTCACTAGAAACCAGCTGGATTATTTGCCTAAAAATAGCCAATTTGGGTTCAATCAATGTGCAGCCGGTGTGAAATCCCACTTTGGCCCAAGTTGCTGGATACCCCGATTATTGCGTAACGCAATTGAAATCCATCCGTCATATAAGCCGATTTTAGGGGGAAAGTTACGTAAACCCGTTGTTTGATGATAAAAGAAGGTGAGTTTTGATTTGCAGTTGCGTGCAGCTTTTTTCAACCGACAGAGTTACAATATTTTATTTTAAAACTTGACGCGGTATCACCAATAAATTATCACTGAAGAGCTTCGAAATCCTGATTGAATTTTGAGATTTTTAAATACGGTTTTTCGTTGTCGAAAAAATGTGTATGAGGTTAGGGGCCATTCAAAAATTCCCTTTACGCGAAAATTGCCTAAAATGGACTCCCCCATGTAACCAATTGCCACAAATTTCTCTATCCCCTCTTTTTTCTTCAGTAAAACATTTTTTTTTATTTCAATTATAGAGGTTTTAACCTTAAGGTCATACGCCTCTTCGGGTTAGACAAATCTCTTAGGAAAAATTGCTAACTCTATGAGCGGGGTCGGTACTCGAACCCAGCTGCGCTGCGTACAAGGCAATCGATTTACCAATACGCTACGCCCACTCCCCTAGTAAAACATTAGATAACGTTCCAACTTACTCCCCCTCCCCCATATGTCACAATTTTTTCGTACCGCCCCCCATCCTAAAAGCGTTATTTTGCACGTTTTCAAGTCTTATTATATGTCATAGAGTAGTAAAAAGTGATTCCTTGCAGCTTTGCACAATATATGAATAAACAATTATCGTATTAATCCTCCTAGCAGTGTAATGAAGAACCAAAATTAAAAAAAAATCCACTTTAATTTTGATTTCTTCAAATCTAACGATGTTATTGGGGATGGCGTCAGTTAGAAGGCTTCGCACTTAAAGGTTTTGATTTTATGAACGTAACACCACAAATTAAAGCATTTTTTTGGTCTTAAAACTGCTTAATTTTGGATCAAATTAGGCTAGTTTTTTCTTTAGTGCAATAAAGTTCTTCCGTTAGCTCATTTTCTAAATTGCCAAACATATCTTAAATAAGCATAACAAGAAATTGTTCCAGAATTTAAATCTTCTTGTGAGCCTTTTAATGCTTCTATGGGTATGTAGAAAATAATCTCTCTGTCGATGGTTCAAAAATAGCACTTTGAGTATACTCAGAATCAAAAAAAAATTAACATGTGAACAATTTTTTTTAAAAAGATTCAATTGTAAACAAAATTTCCTAAGACCGTTAGTCAGATGTTTGTGAGTGATCTACATAAAAATCTGAATAAACTTTCTAATTAATAAACTTTGCACCAAAAAAAGAGCATTGATATACAGTACTCAAATTCACAACAGATATAACCCGAACGAACGATTCACCTACGTTTAGAAGGCAACTTGTGTGTGTGACTATTTATATAGTAAGATTATTGTTAGTTATATTTCACATTCTTCAATAAGCAGCCTGCAATGATACTTATAATTGTGATGATGGATGATGATGTGATGATGGATTAAACAGATTAATGGAGTTTCAACGTCGCAAATGCTTAGTGTGGAAGTTTACCGTGACTTAACTTTTTGTCGGATCCGACAGCATGTAGTAACAAGTTACTTTACGCTTGTCGGGACATGCCGTAGACTCAGGTGATTCGCATTTCTAATGCCAAAAGACCCTGACTCCTACGGTAGCAGACAAAAGGTTAAGTCGCCGGTGAGCTCTAAGCTTGCATATATGATCCTTCCACGCTTTTCTAAACTTTCTCCCTTCAACACCTTGCTCTCCCTTGAGTACTATGGCTCTAAATATTGAAAAATATACTTCACCTTCCAGTCCCTTGCTAATTAAATGCCGAAAAAACTGTTGACAAATTGACTCAATAGGTCGTTAACAAAAAAAATGGTAAAAATAGAAAAACAATTGTGTTGAAAAAAATGGGTAAAAACACAAAAATTCATTTTTTGTTATTTTGGTCAGGTTTTGGTAGTAGTTACGCCACTGTGCGATTGACGCAATGTACGATAGACATTAGACCATTACCATTATTTTTGAAATTTTTTGTTCCAGCACAATTGTTTTTTGATGGTGGGAAGAGGTGCGCCAAGAAATTTAGAAATTTGAGCGGTAGTCAGTTATTTTGTACGTGTCTATTATCTCCGATTTTTTTATTATTTTATTTATCAACGGTGCAGTGTTATGTCTGAAAATTAGCCACCTTGGTTATGCAACTATTCTTTCGTTCTTATTCAATGGCAAATAAGTAGTTTTCATTCTATTATTTTTAAAATTGCACATATTTAGTCGCATGTTATTTTAATTGTTTAATTGTTTACTGTTTATTTGACCAACTAGGGAACTAGTCCACAGGGCATTAAATGTGCATGGGGAAAACGCATGGTCTTGTCTGGGTGGGCTGATAACTTTAATCATGTATGACGGTTTAGCATTGGTAATTCGCGAGAAGGATGGAAAATCAGTTGCCTATTTTCTTCAGTCTTATGCATATCAGCATGAAGAACAAATGTTTTATTGCTATTATTAATTAATTATTATTAACTGTCATGTAAACCATATTTTATCAGTCGTATAATAATATTATAGCTTGATTTTTGTGTTGAAAATATGACAAAACCAGTAACCCCAGGCCGGCGGATCACGTGGGTTTTTTCATCAGTCTGGTTATTTGACCAGGCATGTTTGCGTTTGCTGGACGATGCCAAATTTCTTGAAATAGGGGATAATAATCAGGATTTGCTTGGAATTTAAATTTTTTATATAATTATTAATGGGAATACATTTTGAAACGTCTCACAGTGGCGGATTTCCCTAAAAACCTGGCCAAAAGTCGAAATGGTTTTGATTGATCTGCAAAGGTGCATACCACGGTTTTTTGGGGCGCAGATTACGATTTTGATGTCAGCTTTTCAAAATTCAAAATGGCGCATGCAAAATGGCCGACATTTTATTTTAAATATAAGTAAATTTTCACGAATGAAGATTTAATGGTTCCAGTGAATGCCAATAACGTTTATATTGTATAAAAATTTTAAATAGTGTGTAGCTAAATGATAGAATTTGTTGATTTGCACGCATTAAGCTGTTTGGGTATCTAGATAATGTAGCTATTATGAGAATTGATGTTATTAGTCATTTCAAACTATGTATTTTGAAATATTATGCAATATAGTTACAAAACTTTAAAACTCTCTGTACGATTATTGTTCAATTGCTGATGCACATATTTCTCAAAGAACGAAAAATAGTATTTTTCTAATATACAGAAAATAAGCCGATTCTGCGACGAAATGCATGGAGTGATAATTGACAACAAGGTTGCATGCAAATTGCAGTAACTAAAAATAAATATGAGAAAAATACGAAAATAAGTGAAATTCACTAAGATTGATAGTTTTATTTAAATTAAATTTGACCGATTTGTACAAAGTACATTATTTTACGATGCTTCCTGTTATAGTTTTCAGCAACCACATTTTGTTGTCATGCTTGCTGACATGCTACGACTGTCAATCTTCTCACAAACAAATTCGACAAACTGGAGTGTACGCCAAAGTGAGCTCTTTGGCCAAATCACGGCCGGAGATCCCAGTATTATTTTGAACTACTCTACTCTTTTCGCTTGTAGTATCCAGTCATATATTCCACTTCTAGATTTGTTTTGTTTTGCATGATCAGAGGTCATAGCTCCCCGAAAACGTTTAATCATGGTCTTCATAATCGTTTTTTGATATATGGAACCTTTGGCGATTACTTCTGTTGACCTCGTTGGATTTCAATCATATTGAACCAAAATTATTTACGTCTTTTGCGTTCCACTTTTGATAACTTTTGAACATGTTTATGAATCTCGATGAAATTTTCACCACTAAATACACAACTCTTGCTGATCAAAATTCAGTATTGTTCGACTCGCTATGACAACCAGAGGTGCAGCAGTAATTAAAAGTACGAGTCCAAATTTTAAACTGAAGATCTAATAATCCATCTCCCTCTCCACTTAATGAAAGATTACTCATAAACGGGCAAATTCGGGCAAGAATTCTATAATGTTCCAAATAGAGAATCGTTCAAGGAATACAAATTGCCTTGAAACATAGTGGACATACGTGGACAAAAAAAGTATTTCAATCATTTAGCAAAAATGTCTGTTGAAATCGTCTGCTACAAAAGCGTGAAAGTTATTGACATTTTCTATAGACAAACAAAATAATATGTTTTGACACCGATACATGTAAATAAAGTACATACCGTCAGCATAACTTTCCATTATTATAAATTTGAAACCGACACTTTTATCAAAATCTAGCTACACTTGAATAATACTGATATTTCGGGCGCTCGATGAAAAATATCTGCAAAACGCGATGGTTTAAACTGTTTGGATGTGTCAACACCTCAAATATGAAAATTTTGGAGTGTTTCACTTAAAATAGCATGCGGCAGCACCATCTGAAGGACAATATATGTACTAGACCCCAAAGTACTACCATGCAATTTTCGACTTTTGGCCAGGTTTTTAGCCAAATCCGCCACTGTGCGTCTACATCTTAAAACAAGGAATTTAGATCGATATGCAAACAATATTAATGTAATTTTATTCAGACTAATTGATGCAGTTAGAAATATTGTTGACGACTAAATATACGATATGTAACTATTTTTTACAAGAACTATTATTTGATTAACAATTAAAAAAAGGAGAAACACTATTATTCTTTTCATAAGGCAGGCCAAAGACATACAAGAGGGATTGATTCCAACATCAGAGTAGCAGAGCGCGTATCAGAGAAAGTGAAGAGAAGACAACAATTACAGGGAAAAGAACAAAACAAACTTACAACTTTTTGGCAAACGGAAGTTCACTGTCAGGGCATCATAAACCAGATAATCGACTGAAAAACCTTGGACCCGCTGCAAACTCTTTTGGAGCCAGGTCGCTGTTAGCATATCAACCAAAAAAAGAAGAGCTAAGTAAATTAGAACATTTATCATGTTTAAAAATATCTATATGAGAGACATATAGAGGAGATCGAGGATATCTATCACATCTTGGACTGGAACGAGGCTGAAGGGAATCGTTTAGCGGAGGTCTAGCGCGTTAATTCTAGACGCACGACCAGGCAACATGTTTCATGTCGCGATAACTGCCACGATAAGCGCAGAGCAACGCACGTGGCACAGTGGGAAAAAATGAACCTACCTACCAGGAAAGGTGTTTTTATATAGGTTTGAAAAATTGATTGATAGTATTACAACGACCGCACGGTACCCTATCATGCCCGTTTACTCCCAATTCCCCTTTTCGTTTGAGTTTATGTTCCAGAATGAATATATAACTCGGAAGAAAGGTAAATTCGGCAGACCAAAATTAGTATTTCTTATGTAAAAAAGTCCAGAGAATCGATTGAAGATAAGTATAATTATGTCACGAAACATGTACACCCATTTTACCCCAATTCTTCGTACAACTAAAGTTTGAAGTTAATTCTGGCTTTATATTTCGTTAAATAGTTATACGCGGCTGATCCAAATTGGTAATTTTTATGCATGAAAATCCAGGTTATCGTTTGAATATAATTGGACTGACCGCTCGAAATGCATGTAGCCGTTTTACCCCAATTCCTCCCATAACTCAAGTGTCAAGTTAATCCTGCCTCTACATTTCAGAAAGAGGCTGAATGCAGTTGATCAAAAATAGTATTTCTTATGCCCAAAACTCTGGGAAATCTATTGAAGACAGAATGACCGCACGAAACGTGTGTACGCGTTTTACCCCAACTCTTCCCATATCTCAAGTGTGAAGTAAAACCTGGCTTAGTTTCTCAAAAAGAGGCTGAATGATGCTGATGGAAAATAGTAATTCTTATGTAGAAAAATCCGGGGAAAAAAGACGGCGCCGGTGGTTGAGTGGTAAGCGTGACCGCCACTCATTCCAATTTGCCTGGGTTCAATTCCAGGTCGTTGAGATTTTTTTGTGGTGAAAAAATCTGTGGTCACGTCTTCCTTCGGAAGGGAAGTACCGCCGTTGGTCCCCGATCTATGAGTTTGGTGGATCGATGTCTAGTCCAGATAGTGAAGTCACCTCTCTGGCGTCGGTAAAGAAGAAGTGATCCAACTTCTATACTCTTACTAACAAAAATATGCTCCTGTGATAATTGTGGAGTGCGCAGTAGTATATGCGGCCACTAAGAAAAGTAAGTATCGGACTAACCATTCCTGCCCTTTCCTTCCGCGATCTACGTTCGGGCCTGGCCGGCGCCGCTATTGATCAAAAACTCTTTAGGATTACCAGGAGTTGCACATTGAAAGATGCTTCGCTACTCCCAAGCATAATTATCTACTGATTCCCTGTGCAACTTCAGCTAGTCCCGATCGATAACGGAGTAGCAGCCAGGGGTGGACGCACAAGCTCAAGCTCAAGAAACACTAGTTTTGATCAGCGGCATTAAGCATGCTTCCAAGAGGTTGAGTAAAATTAAACTAAAACCCAACGTTTGGGGAGGAATGGGGTAAAACGGAATAAAAAGATTTATCCAGACAATCCTACTATTTTAATAGAATCTTTGAACTTTTTTGCATAAGAAACACTAACTATAGTAGCCCCCATTCAGTTTTCTTCCGAGTTGTATAGCCAGTAATACAAAGAAACGCTAACAAAAGGGGACATTGGGGCAAAACAAGCATGATAGCGTACTTTGCGATTATTTTAAATACCTGCAATCGATTCCCCAGATATTTTTACGTAAGAAGTGCACATTTTCGATAACCGCGCTTAGCAATTTATCACACTATTGACTAAAGTCGCCTTTTTTGTACTTTTTCCCATTGTGCGTTGGTTCGGTGGCACAGTGTTTTAAAACGTCGTTTTCGTGCTCAAAATTAATAGCGTCTAAACCGTTAACTTTAGAAGTATAGTTTGTTCGGAGAAGTTGTTGCTTTTATGATTGCACATCTACAGGAGTATATCATTTAGTGATTAATTCACCTATAAGTGATATACGAAATTTATTTTCTGAACTAATTAAGATAGAGACTTTGTGTCTTCGGCAAAGTTGTAGCAAATGTAACTACAAAAGAAATTGCTGAAGGCACCATATATCTAGCTTCAATAGTGTGCAAGTTATGGAACATATTATACGGAAGACCCCTTAAAGTTAGTTTTTTCATTATAACTTTTTTGGACATTCTCCCACCTTCTTGGAATCTTCCACAAAGTTATTTGCGGTATCGAAACTCATATTTTAGCCGAACATAGTTACTTCCTATCTGTTGAATTTAAAAAGATATTCCTAATTTTGCGATATTTTTTAGGTAACTTCCACCTTAAATAACTCGTTAAGGAGAAAAAAAGGAGCAAACAACATCATAACATTCTGAAAGTACTAGCATATAGTGGCTTGATTGTTAGTCGACACGATTCTCCCCGAGTGTTATGTTCAAAACAATATACACGGAAAAAACCGTTCATAAATTCGTGAACAAAAGATCACGATTTCGTGAACTGAACGATTTACGAAAACCGTGACCAAGTTCCTGGAATCATGAATAATAAACCTCGTATTCATGAAACTATGTGTTTCCTAAAATAATATACAGTGTGTTTGCTTCATGGTTAAGAATCTCTCGGGGGGTGATAGACTGTCATATTTTGAGAAAAAATTGTTCTACACATACCATCAAATCTCAACCACAGTCTTTAGAAGAATTCACAGAATCAGCGTAAAACAAATATTTTTTAATATGAGCGCTGTAGGATTATACGCAAAAATGCTTTTACTTAAATTTGATTTATTTGAGAAAGACAAAAAAGCGTTCTCCAATTTTTCAATATATTGTAGGCAAAAGTACAGCCTTTCAAATGCAATCAAAATTATCGATTTTAGTTTGCCCCCTTTTGAGATATCGTCATTTGAAAAGGGCGTATTTTTAAGTGAAAATTAAGCATAACTTTTGAACCAGACAAGATGAAAATTTTCTTTCTTCAGCAAAAGTTGTCTCTAATCATGCTCTAAAAGTACACTGAAAGGTACTTTTGTGAGAAAAATCATATTAAAAAACTGTACGGAGAAAACTGCTTTTTTGAGAGACACCCTATGTTATGATATGGAACTCACTATAAAATGAAAACGGTTTGAGATACAAAGTTAGTATCTTCAACAAAGTTGCTCAGAATTGATTGTTCTAGAATATTGCAGAAGAAAGTATCATTCTATCTGAACTATAATTTTAAATAATGTCTACAACTTTGACATTTTAAGGACCACCCTAAAATCATTTCAGCCAAAAGATGCAGTTTGTCACGCATAATAAATGTTTCTAAGACACCAAATCTCTAAACCTAAAGATGAAAGCGTTAACAATTGTTTCCCGCTAATTTCGCTTCCTGGACCACTGTGCACTGGGAAGGTGAGAAAATTTCGCATTGAGTGATACCATCACATGTTTCAGCTAATGAGTTTAAGTAGCCTTTTCAAAGTAGTTTATTGAAAATTAAACAATTTTAATCGATTTTTCGTTCATTTCTTGAAAATCCTAATAGTCAACCTCATCATTTTAATAATCCAGATTTTTAGTCTTGAAGAGCTGCATAATTCGTTCTTTGACATGATACACCTACCTTTTCTTATTTTCATGAGTTTGGGTTATTCAACTTGAATATTTTTAACTCATTTTCAGTAATATCAGCTCTAATTGAAAAAGTATGGCACTTATTGTACTTTTTTTTTCTTTTTATTCGAAAGCCAGGAAAATTTTACAGAGAAAAATGTATTAATACCTTTCAGTTTAGTGAATTTAGTATTCTTTTAGAGGTAAATTAGTTTTAAGTTAGTGCTATTATTAGCATTTTCGTTAATTTTCTTAAAATTGTAAATAATAAACATCACCATTATTATCATGGAAATAATACATCTCAGCAAGTTCTCCAGTTCTTTCTTTGATTCCATCCAATTATCTCTTTTGGTTTCGACGCAAAATCGTTTTTATCACATCGTTTCATACGCAAAAATAACGATTTAGAACCAACTACATTTGCGGCGAGGTCATGCTGTGTTAACTATTAAATAGCAGCAAAATGAAAAGAGATATAGACAAAGTGTCAAATAAAAAGTTATAGAGAACATTAAGGGGCATCAAATGAACAAGAGTAACGATAAATTTTGTTGATTAATAATTAGAATAATTAATAAACTCCAAAAAACACAATTTTTTTTATTTCGTTAGTAAAAAATCATTTAGTACACTTAACTAAAAAATATTTGTACATGCACTGATAGGACATTTTCTCAGCTTTCCAATGAAATCTTGTAAATAACGATATAAAGCATATTTTTTAGATTAGAGTCTTTTAAGCACTTGCAAGTCGGTTACAGGAAAAGTATAGTAATGAAATTACAAAGTAATGTGAAGAATGAAGTTGCAAAGAATATGACGTCCAAGAACAAATTATGAATCGTCCTAAAACCTAACTTTTGGATAACGGATATTGCTATAATCATACTTCATTATTTCCAGAAAATTAGCAAAAACCTCCTCAAAAACACTACCTTTTAACTACTTTACAGCTAAAAGGTAATTAAAACTAATTAACTAAAAGATATGAGAACACCATTCAATAGGAAATTCTCACCTTTCGAATGGAACCAAAGCATCTAAAATACAATGTATACTTTTAAAGTTAGAGGTATTTTAAGACATAAGTTTTTTATACAAAAAGTTCAATAACTCTGTAACGGTTGAGATTTGATGGTATGTGTAGAACAATTTTTTTCTTCAAATATCAGCCCCGACAGTCTATCATCCCCCAAGAGATTCTTAACCATGAACCAAACACCCTGTATACATGGCGTTACATTAGAATGGTTGGTTGGGTTACTGTTGTTCCCTGGGCATGTTTAGTTTTTGTTCCATTCACGTTATCATGATATTTTATTTTAGAGTATACTTTCAAAGAGTAGTGTAACTAATGTTCAAGTTATCAGCAGTTTTATCATGGTATTCGTAAATTCTCTTAGCCTTATCGTGATCTACTACTTTTTGGTTACTAATGGTTTTTTTACTCGGAATAACGTTACATTATGAACTGGATCAATAAAATAAGACTCATTCGTGATATCTGGTTGTGTGAACTATATCACGCATACTATTTTGGGTTCCCAGTGCAGTTTTCGTTTTCTGTCCGCACATCACAATGAACCTTATCAAATAAATAACGATGTTCGAGATTCTTAAAGTTTTTTATATCTACTGCTCGTACCTATTGCTGGTCGCTAGTAGCTGGGTATTTCATAAAAAAGTGCATGGAACAAAAATGATTCCACGAATAATACTCCAACTTTTGTGATAGAGTTCACGTAAAAATTTCATTACCATGTTGCATGAAATTGTAAATGATTAGGGATATCTTCTAAATATCACAAGCACGCCAATAGATACTAGATAGACCGTAAATCATATACTAGGAAACATGAACCAGTTCACGAATACATGAATAATATATTATGATTTCGTGAACTTTTTCACGAAAACGAATGATAAGTTGTGACTATTAAACTTGGTATCATGAACCAGTTCACGAATACATGAATAATATTTCATGATTTCGTGAACTATTTCACGAGTACGGATATTGCATCGTGACTAGTATGTTAGGAATCATGAACCAGTTCACGAATACATGAATAATATTTTATGATTTCGTGAACTATTTCACAAAAACGAATGGTAAGTTGTGATTATTATACTAGGTATCATGAACCGGTTCACGTATACATGAATAATATTTCATGATGTCATGAACTATTTTACGAGCATGGATATTGGATCGTAACTAATATATTAGGAATCATGAACCAGTTCACGAATGCATGAATAATATTTGATTATTTGGTGAACCATTTCACGAGCACTGATATTGGATCGTGACTAATATATTAGGGATCATGAATTAGTTCTCGAGGATTGAATGGATTCATGAATAAAATTCCGAATTTCGTGGAATAGTTCACGAAAAAATAGCCAGAATATTTTGATTTTGTGAACTATTGTTCCTATAACTATGAAAAAAAAATCATGAGTCAACCTTTGGTTTTATGAATAATGTTCATAAAGTTGTGAACTAGTTCTTGGCAGAAACCGTGACTGAAGTTCACAAAACAAAATCAAATATTTCCACTAATGAAAGCGTTATGCGGGCGTTACTGAAGGGAAATTGAACATAATTATAAAAACCATGATTTTTTGTCATGGTCCTGTTTTCGTAGCGTAAAAACGTGATTGTTCCAGAATTCATGGCACTTTATTCACGATTTTGGGAACAATTTTTTTCCCTGTACCATCGCAGTGGTTTAAAATAAAATATTCAAGCGCACTGCGACAAGCAGCTTCATCTTTTCATGGTGAATCAGCTCACGTCGTATAATCGGACTGTGAATAATGTTCCTAAATCTATGAATACAATCACGAGTCAACTTTTGGTTTATGAATAACGTTTATAAAGTTGTGAACCAGTTCACGTGTACAGAAAATCAATTTGGCAATAATGTGGCGGAAACTGTGATATTCACAGATCAAAAACTAATATCTTCACTTATAAAAGCGTTCTTCAGGCGTTACTGAAGGGAAATTGAACATAATTATAAAACAGGATTTTTGTTCATGATCCTGTTTTCGTTACGTCAAACGTCCCAAATTAATGCACTTTACGATATTGGACACAACGAAAAATTTGAAGACAATAGAATTAGCATCGAAATGATGTGCTGATTTTTTTGCTAGCATTTTGTACCTTGCTGTCCGAAATTTAACGTGGATGAATGACTCATCGAGGTTAAAGCCCCAATAAACAATACAATACAATTAACGTGGACTCGCTACAGAGAAGAAAGCAAACAGATTTGTAGTGGATGGTTGCGTAGCTCTCCTTAGCATATCTGCAAATGATTGCGGCGTGTCTGATGGGAATGCTTTAGTTTCTTGTCACACTGTTTGTATGCGAGCTGACGTAAGAGATCAAGTGAACTTTCCCTAATGTTTGGAAACACTTTTTAGCATCCCATCCATTATGGGGATGATTCTCCACATAATTCATTGTACCAGCCGTGCAATCGCCCTGTAGGTACACTGACTATCGGTTTCAAAAACTGTAGAAACAAAATTTTGCAAAGCGGGTTGAAGTTCTCAGGATTAACTTTTTTTATTACATCACTATAACCACAATATCCCTTCACATACTAGATTCGTGGTAAAGAAGAAGAAGAAAATATTTCCAATATTTAAACCCTTCAGTTTCATATGTGCACGTCAACCTCGTTGTCGAAACCTAACCTCATCATCACTCCGACATCCTAGATGAGTAATTGAAAAAGTTTTCGTAGTTTGCTGACCGGTTACATGCTTTTACTTATAGTGTCAATCTGATTCAATGTGTAGATGAGTCACTCTTCGAAGTTTCTAGATTCGATAAACAAAGTGGTTGTTCCAACTCACGTGTGCAAATCAGCGAAATGGAAATCGAATTTGTTCTGAAAAGTGCCAAAATCTATCCACGTAAGACTACATGAAAGCGCCATTCATTTGTGGACTATTGAAAAACTACTCGGTTGGATTACCCGGATGTCCGAAAGCGAGTGCATTTTTATTCATTTAGCTGGAATAAAATTAAAACTAAACTCCATCTCATCTCCAATCGTTTCCGTCAACATTCGCCCTATACAATGTACAACCACGTTGTTGATCAAACCCCCTGTTTCGTCCTGTGCAGCAAGATTGCATCTGCTCACAGCTATAGCATTAAACTGATTACATTTAGCGTTTCCTGGAAGAACGATAGTGGCATTTAGTAAACACCAGACAGCCAGACTAAAATAAACTCACACTTCGAAGCTGACCGTACAGTTGAATACAAACAACGACTCCTCGGCTAGCCGCAACTCATCAATCAAGTAGTAAACAAAATCGTCTCTCGCACCACCACCACCACCGCAAGCACCTCCAGCAGCCACTAGCAAGCAACACTCTGCTGCCCCACAAAGCTGTATGCTCAGTTGCGGAAACTTTTACGTTTGGTGTACGGGCTGTGTTCTATCTAGGTAGGGTGATAAGCCTACTACAGGTGCACTAACAAAATGATGTCACGTTTTGTCATTCAAGCTACCAGTACTACAAATTTTAACAACAAATCCGTATAGGAATTTGGAAGCTAATGTATTTTAAATGGTGATACAATTGGAGTGCTTCGGTATCTATCATAAAGTAGAGAAATAGCCCTACTACTTATTTATGCAAGCTCTGAGACATGCGTCAGTTGTCGCGAGCAGACCAGACTTGTTGGGAGACATGTGAAAGAAAGGGTTTTTTTGTAATTAAGTTGAGTTACAGGTAGAACCTGTTCAATGTCCGACTCAGTACCGGATAGCTACGGTGTACTGTAGGACAGTGTATGGGTAAGGATGAAGCAGTAGTCTATGTATATATGAGCAGTACAAATTGTATACAATTAATATTCATTGGCGGTCTCATTCTAGTATTCTCAGTAACATTTGTCGCATTGATTTTGGAAATACTTTCTTTGTATACTCTGAGAGTATCGGGTTTCAGGTCGGAACTTGATTTGTCTCAGAAGAGATAATACTAAGCCTGGATAGATCAATGTCACAATCCAACCATCATCAATTAGTCAATAAATAATCAATCAAGCAACCGCTCCTAGAACATAAATTCTTTATTGAGTTCCATCATCAACGCACTAAAAGATGAAATGATATAGAAGTGAAACTTGTAGACACATTAATTGGTGTACCGTCGCAGTCGACTGGCCCAGTATTCCTTAGCAAATCTAATTGAATGAATACATATGAAAAGACATCCTTTGGTGGATGTCGCACTTCTGGGGCGGCAACGGCACCTTAATGTGATATGACACTGAACGGTGACGCACGTCGTCATTTTTGTGCTATAAATTAGAACTGAACTTTTATCACAACATATTACTGTTATATATTACTGCTACCTATTATGATGTTATTTCTGATTAATGATGGGCTGCATTTCTATTCATTGAAACTAGCACCTGCTTTCGACCATCCTTGGACACAACAGAGATAATAAGTTTTCGTTCCATAGCTATTCACACCTTCATAGATATGTGTTGAATTCCATTATCGTTGGGTGAAGCGCCGCCCTCATATATCATGTGCTGCAAAGTTTCTTATGATAGATTATCCTCATGTCCAATGAATATATTTGATACTAGATAGCGACCTTGAATTGTATTTCTCTCATTACCTCTAAGCAACTGTAGCGTGACAGAAATTATAATAGGAATTGCTGTGTTGATAATAGTCAGGATTTTCATGAACCAAGATGTGCTATGGAAGTTAGTATATGGATATAGATTTCATAGTCGACTGACGAATTAAACAATTTTACACAAATCAGCTTCAGTCCGATTTGAACCTTCGTTCGATCCGGTCAACAAAAATTTGATAGCTTGGGGTTTTCCTAGAGTTTTTCAACATCAACAGTCTTTTTCAAGATTACCGTTTATTTTCTACTCAATCAGTCTTTTTCAAGACTCAATCTTTTTTCGAGTATAATTCAGCCAAATGAAATCATTAATTTTTGCAACATGTCTGGGTCCTCCCAGAAAGGCCGTGCGCCAAATATTAAAAAAAAACTTCTCCACAGCTCATTCGGTGTGAGGCTGAAGGAATTTGTAAATTACCACGCATTGTGCGTAAGCCAATGAAAAGAAACCACAATCTTCTCTACCGATAACAGTGATGACTCCAGAACCTTTCGAACTGAGCTTTCAACGTTCCTTCCGGACGCGAAGGCCTCTTTTCAGATTGGTCGTAGAGGAGAATGTTGAGTTACAGTGAATAAATTATTTGTAAACAATCGTCGTATTCTGGATCTCACGGAGAATTTCTTTCAATTTTATTCATATGTTTTCAAGATAGACCATTTAACCCATTCATGCCCATGTTGTTTGTGGACAACAACTTTTTTAAACAGCTGTAACTTTTGATTGAGGCGAGATTTGCTCACAAAAACAAGTAAGGCTCATTAATGTGATTGTTCTCTTTAATTTGAGTATTAACAGTTACAAGGATCAGCTCTAGAACTGAAGCTATTGCAATTAGTCTGATTGGATTCCGATGGAGCAGTGCTGCCAGGGACAGTTTACGTTGACGACCTAAAATGATTTTTTCATATATCTTCGTTATGGTGCAATATTATTGAAAACTGATAAAACTTATCAATTTAGACCGTCGTTGGCTACGTTTTCCACGTAATTGGACTATTGTAATTATTCTAGGAGAATTGTATTGAGCATTACAAGGTAAAAATTGACCAGCTTCTAGCACTGCCATAGAAGTATCTATCTTTATGAAAATAGGTCTTTCGTGTTTCTTGACCCCACCGTTTTTAAGGAAAAATAGTTTTGAAACCCTACATGCACTAGAAAAAAGTTGGGCATGAAAGGGTTAAGGCTTACCGCATGGTCAAAGTTTGATCGACATATCCAACCAATTAAAAGATTCGCTTGGCTTCATTCCTTCACTTCCTAACGACACTAACACGTCAGCACGCTCTGAACATATTCAGGAGCTTTATTTAATTCACTTTAAGCATAATAAGGTTAATAATTTAAAATTATTAGAAAAAACATGCTTTATGTTCCACGTACGAGTAAAGTGGGAACATTATGTACGACATGGGGGCAGAATTCTAAATCTGACCCGGTGACGTAGATGCCAAGGCTTTGGGTACGGTACAAAAAGTATCATTCGGAATCCAGATGTATGATCTGTTGTGATAAATCGCTTACAAAGGACGCTTGTCTGGTGAAAGAAAGTTTCAAATGCACTAATTGTCGCGGAAACTATAAATCGTATTTCTGAGCATGTCCTATTAGTGAAAAAATTATAAACTCGTACAAAACAACAAATACAAAATTTACCTGCTACTACAGGTACCTTCCTGCAAAACATGTTTAACCATGTTAATTCGCTTTAAAATAGAAACACAACTTATCTGCCTATACGAGCGGCTCCAATCTTTGTCACACCATCCTACGATGGTGCGTTATCTTATGCTTCAGTGACAGGTAACGCGGCTAAAAGAACGATGAATACCACGCCTCCAATTTAATCACCACATATCGCTTCCTTTGCTCCAATGGATCTAGGTAACATAAAGGAAGAAAATTTGATTTTTTTTGCGACAATCAATGTTTCAATTGATAACTATAATGCTAGATTCTAGCTACATGTTTGAAGTTTTTCAAACTGCTTGCTAACAAAATTGTGATGGATTTAAATTCTCGTTCACTAAAACGTGCAAAGACAAATTTTCCGACTTCTTGAGGGCACATAATCTGCATACCTATTACCGTTGTGTCCGAAACATTTTTAAAACCAAATATTAAGTTGAAGAGTAACTATAACTTTGTTATTCATCGATTTGATCGAATTGTTAGATTCGGTGAAGGTTAATCAATAGCGGTTAATCGCAGAATCAAACATCGCATCTTACCGTCTTATGGCACAAAGGTGATAGAGAGTTTAGGTATCGAAGTTGAAACCAATCTTGGTATAATTTTTATTGCTGCAGCCTATTTGCGTTTCTAATGCACTGTCGACCAAATTATTTTCTTGAAAGGAGACGCTAATGCTCGAAATCGATTGCTATTTTTTATTATCTGTGATTTTAACGATAAACACCGAACCTGGTATAATGCTCAAAGCAACTCCAACGGAAAAGTACTTTGTAATGATTGATCTGCTTGTTATTATTCAGATTTATTTTCAAATGGACTGTGTCATAAGATCCAAAACCTCAGCAGTGTCGTGCAATATGGTGGTATTGATGGCATTGAATTTTGGAATGTCGGTCTGTTACTTTAGCTACCCCACCATATGATGTAGTGAAACATAGATTACATGTAGCGATTGTACAATACTCGTCTCAACACTGGAATGTTTATTCGGACATTTCCGGTGATATCCCGATCAGAATGCAATAACAAGATTATAACAGAATGCAATTTTCGTAATAAGCTGTGTTATAAATCTGGTCTCGTTAGTAGTTAAAATAACAGAAAATTATAACAAGTAACAGCTCGAGATATAGTCTTGGAATATTTTTGTTATGTGTTTCTGATCGGGATGGTCTCCTGCTTAGCGTTATCGCACCTTTTTGCTCCAACTGTCATTTTTGAAAAAAAAAATCGCGAAACAAAGGAAACAAGAGCAAGAGAATTTCAGCCGATTGTCAGCCGAGCTCGCATAGAAGTAATGAAAATAGCTTGTTTGTGGGAATGGATGCTGGAAATTTGCTTATGATGCGTGATGTAGTTAATGACGAATTTCACGCTAAATCGTAACTTTCACAAAAGCCACTTTGCATACTTTGTTTTTTTTCAAAAATGATCTAACGGGTGTTCAATAAAAAATGAGAATGATTTCAATACCTTTCTGTAATTAAAATAAAGAGCGTAATTTTTTTTTCTCTCCAAGAGAATTGCTCTCTGGACTCCCTAGAGATGGGTGGCATGTTTCTTTTCGCTCCGGTGCTGTCATTTCAATCGAAGATGGCGTCGAAACAGCAAGCAGCGTGTTGTACGGTTTTACGAAATGCATGGTCATCGTGGAAAAAAGTTTACGGTAGTCCACTTTGAGACAAAAACGTGCCCGTGAGTGCAGTTTACCGGATCCTAGCAGCGCTGAGCGTGGAGCGTAGGGCCGGTAGCGAGCGTCCGGCGAAGGCAATGACGAAGAAGAAGACGAAGGAAGTGTTGGAAAGGCTGTTCGACATAGCCCTACCCCCATACAACCCAGCTTTCAGGTACACAGCTATAACGCTAGTTTCGAAGAAATATGAAGCTTCAAGAAAAAGTATTTTTTAGGCTAATTTTGGTTCGCTTAACACGAAAACAATATTCATTTTTTTGTTGTTTTTAGTCAATATTTCCGTCTTTCAATTTCATTGCTTTCGTTTCTCTTAGGCTCAAATTTGCCGAAAATAGCCAACAAAATCGATACAGCAATATTTCGTGTCAAAATCATCCAATTAATATAGTCAATATGCAGATTGAAAGGTGCCAAGATGCCCTTTCCAAAAACATATAATATGTGTCGATCATATGTAAAATTTTTGGTGCTGCAAGCGTCCAAAGTTTAAAAAAGTGCATTTTTGACCATTTTTAAAAGTTACTCATTTACAATTGATTTTTTTTACAGAAAAACAAATCCTTTTTCAGACCTTTTAGAATCTAAGATGACAGATAATATGTTTACGTTAATTTTAAGCCTAATATCACTAACATCGGATGAAAAATGTTAATGCTATGGCACATTGAGCGAAATGAAAATTTTATGATTTTAGCGGACCCTACCCTGGTGCGGCGATTTAGAAGGTGTAGCACTGGTCTCATACGCCAGTCGTCAAATATTCGAGTCCCTATCGGGAAGGAGTCTCATGGGATCGTAGCACTAGCCACGTAATATCATGTGAACTGAGAATCTGCTGTGAAGCCTGTTGAAGTAGAAGGCGAAAATTCCTTTAATTCGTAATATATGTACTCATCACAGAAAAAACAAAACTTTTCCAACGAATATTTCCACATTTTAAAAAGAGCACTTAGTTGTACAATGAAATATCCAAAACCATTCAAATGCCGTAAGATGGATGGATGCAAGCTCGAGAAGACAGTAGCCAATACAAACAATAACTATCCAGTATAGTAGATTATTTCAGCCAAAAATATGATTGTGCGAAAAATAAAAAGTTACGTTTTCACTCAATGCTTCATACCAAAAGGTCGAACATTAGACTTTTTTTACTTTGGTCGATTTTAATCATAATAAATGTACATTTGATCTACACATATTATACATTTTCGGAAAGGGCATACCAATACCTTTCGCACTGTTTCGATCGGATCCAATTTGAACGAGGTATTGACAAATAACTGAAATAGTGCCCAAAACACCTTTTTCGAGGAAATCTTGAAAATGCTTCTTTAAAAAAAGTAGACTTTGTTTTCGTATTCAGCGATCCAAAATTAACTTAGAAAACAACTTTCTTTTTAGCTTATCACGATTACCTCAAAATTGTTAAAATCTGTCACATAAGATTCTGAAAATATGAAAAATCATTTTTCTGTAATAAAAAACAGAGCAAAACCAAAAATGAGGAATCAAAAGAAAAACTTTTTTTTAAACTCGAATTTCTTTGAAAGAGTATTATTTTTGTGTTCAGCTACCCAAAATTAATCTAGAAAACACTTTTTCTCGCAACTTCATTTTTCATGTAAACTAGTGTAATCTTATTTAAGACCAAAAGAGAAATGTGAAAAACAGAACAATTTTCACTCGGTGCTTAATAACATCACCAGTTTATACCGGATTTTCGTGATCTTAGGCTTAAAATTCACGTGAGAAGTTTGTCTGTCACATAAGGTTTTAAAAGATTTTTTTTGCCGAATTATTTTTTTATGAAAAATCAACAAAAAGCTTTCGGAAAATCTTGAGGACTCAAGCTCAAGTACATTCAGTGGATATATACAACAATCGTTAGACCAATACTGGCATACGGGCGCCTTGTTTGGTGGCAAAAGGGAGACGTTCTGACAATCCAATCAAAGTTAAACCGTTCTCAGAGGATGGTCTTGATGGCGATGACTGGTGCGCTCTCGACAACATCTACTACTGTTTAGTAAGATTTTGAAAGAATCGATTCTTGGGAGAATACTTCAGCTATTCCACAGTATAACAGTGATCGAATCAGTAACCTCGTTCGATGACTTAGCCGTCGAAGGATACGATCGCTACAAGGAGGGGTCAGCTGCTTCAAAAATGTTCTCACTATGAAGACAAAAGTTATCAGAAGACTTTTAAGAGGATCGGTAATATTAAAAGTTGTGAAAAACATGTCAGGATATCGAAAAAATTCATTAGTCCAGTACTAGACTGAGTATCTGCTTAAAAAAGGGTGGTAGTGGATACTCCTTGTTGAAATTCAAATTTCCAAGTCCGGGAGCAACTTGCTTCGGCTTTATGGCAGCACTTCCATTAGATTCGTTGGTTGTAGATGGCGCACTCTTAGAGAAGGACGGACACCTTGGGACCCTTACGAGGCAGTGTAGGCAAGGAAACATTTCTCCTATTCCTGGATTCTCCCGGGTTAACAAAAGATTTTCCCTCTTGTGATTAGATTCTTGCTTAATACGAGCCAAAAGAGCAAAGATTGGTGACGAACTACTCTTCAGCATTACTGCATAAGAGGGTTTCTAGTGTTCCTTAAGGGAGTGCTTAATTTAATCCCCGCACTGTGCCTATATGCAGGGTATGATTTAAGGCGATGCGGAGGGCCCCCGCAGTAAATACACTTTTCTGTTCTCTGTCGCAAGAGTTATCCTCATGCTCTCCCTCACATTTGTCGCATCGTTTCTCATTGCCACAATAGGTGGCTGTGTGGCCCAACTGCTTGCGATTGCTGGAGTTCATTACGCGCGGTATAAACAGACGAACAGGTAGACGGACCTTATCCAGGAGACTATAATTAGGAAGAGAAGTTACCGGTGAAAGTTACCCAAAGCGAGTCCGATCGAGTAAAAGTTGTTGTATTATTGTCCCCAGTTTTTTGCTGAATACAATTGCTTGCATTCTAGAATCTTTACCTGCTGAAGTGAAGGGTCCTTGAAGCAGCAAACCCCGTACTTTAACAAGTCTTTGCACTAGAAAAATCCGGTTCGGCAACGACCCCATCGATCTCCACTGCCCTAGCAGATACGTATACCCTAAGTTGCTTCGTAAAACGCTCGCAGCAAGCAATCTGGTTTGCCAGGCAACATGTATCTTATTAGCGAATACGTGTTAACTGAGTTACAGCCAGGTAGTGAGCCGTTAACTCCCGTGAGATCTTTAAAATATTCAGCGATGGATATTTTTTTATGCTAGGTGTACTGGGGAAGGCATAATTTTGGGGATATCCGGTATATCCATGAGAGTATCAGTGGGTTTATTGTTCCAGTTCATTCTTTTTTGACCTCGGATATTTAGGCACGAAGATAGCCCTTGGTGCAAACGGAAGCTGAAACTTATATTAAGGGAAAAGGGATATACGAGGGTCGTTCAACAAGTCCTTAGAAAATCCGAGAGGTGGCACTCGTAGTGTCGGAAAATAGATAGGAAAGCTGTCAAAATTTCGATCCATAGCGTTGGTCAATTTATATTGTCGATTAAAGTCAACAACATTTGTTTGTTCATAACTATGGAAAAACCGAGCTCAGGGCTGTCATCAAACATCTCCATTTGAAAGGCTTAAGCACGGAAAAAATCAAAGCCGAGTTGGATGCAGTTCATGGCACATATGCACCTGTGTTTGCGACGGTTTACAATTGGATCAATGAGTTTAAACGTGATGTTCATCCACAAAAGATGAACATCGTTCTGGATGCCCAGTTGTTGAGGAGTCTACTCCTGAAATCATCGATAAAATCTACGATCTGATTTTAAGCGATCGGCGAATCAAAGTGCGGGAATTAATTGAGGCCACAGGCATATCACAAGGTACAGCTGCTTCAATTTTGCATGGCTAGATGGGTGTCGCGTTTGCTCTCAGAAGCGAATAAGCTCAATCGTTGACACTCTTCTATCGCAATCCTGCCGAATTCCTTCATCGATATGTCACTGTGGACGAAACCTGAATACACTACTACATTCCAGAAACGAAGAGACAGGCTTGGCGGACGACGGTTCATTTCCAAGGAGTATTTTGCAGAACTTACGAAACCCTATTATTGGGCGGAATAAAAATTTTGGGAAATAGGTTGTAAAATTGTGTAGAGGTGTAAGGAGATTATATTGAGAAATAAAAAAGAAAATTTCAAAAAAACTGTTTTTCCATCTTTTTCTAAGGACTTATTGAACGACCCTCGTAAAAAGTAGCGACCGATCAGGTTTTTTTTATTCATTTCGTTTATTTGATAGGCACAAATGCGTTAGCTTGGCGGTGCCAAATTCTTTTGTTTTTACATTTTGGATATTTAAAACTAGGAGGTTACAATGTTGAAATATTTTTTTTTATAAAAGAGAAAAATTTTACAGCTATCTTAAGACTAGAAATAAGATTCTATATAAAAGAGAGGGGCCAAAAAATTTTTTACATGGAAAATTTTAAAACAAGGAATTCAATAATAACAGTTATCTTAAAACTAACAATATAGTTTGGTACACAAAAGGGGGAACAAATATTTATGAAAAATTTCACCGGTGTTTTAAAACTAGGGATACAATTCTATTTAAAAGATGGGGGACAATAGTTTTAACAAAGAGGTAAAATTACAAATATCTTAAAACTAGGAATACGGAATACAAATTTGATTTTTTATCGGAGACTTATGCTTGGTCAAGATATTCAGAGGGGGGATTATTTTCAAAACCGGTGTAGAAGCAGTCGTATCAAGGACAGGGGACAGAATGTGTAGATGGTGACCGGGAGAGAAGAGCAAAACTTGCAACTTTCGGACAAACGGGAGATCAGCGAAACCAATTAGCGCCTCAGTCTAGTAGGTCGGATTGGCGGATGGTATTCTTCGGACCCGAGGGGAATCCTTCAAAAGTCATCGGACCTCGAGTCGCTCTCGGTTCAGTTTCCGTAGTGGTAAGGGCGACGACGGTTACATAGTGGCAGTCTGGAGCTGATCGGTTCCACACGGCAGGAGGAAACTTCTAAAAACGAGAAATAAAAAGAGAGGGGCTAAATTGGGATATTTATCGTTTTTAAAAAGTATAAATAAGGGACATATAGGGAAAATCACGATTTGCCAGCATATCTCGGACTGGGACATTGGGTGGTCTACCTCGGGCCCGAAGGGAATCCTTTAACTGAGACCTGGCGTCCAAATACCCGGCGCATACCCAGACAACGTGCTCGATGTCGTGATAGCCCTCGTCACAAGCGCACAGACTACTCTCCGCAGGCCCAATACGCCGCAAATGCGCATCTAAGGTGTAGTGGTTGGACATAAGTCGGGACATTACACGAATAAAATCCCGACCCACATCCATCCCCCTGAACCAAGGCTTCGTTGATACCTTTGGGATAATGGAATGTAGCCATTGTCCAAGTTTACCATTGCTCCACGAGATTTGCCAGCTGTTGAGTGTCCTTTGACGACAAATACTAAAAAATTCGTTGAAGCAGATTGGTCTTTCGTATATGTCACCATTTAATGCGCCCACCTTTGCTAAAGAGTCGGCCTTTTCATTGCCCGGGATAGAGCAATGAGAGGGGACCCAAACAAAGGTAATCTGATAAGAATTTTCAGATAACGTCCACAAGGACTCCCGTATCTTCCCTAGGAAGAATGGGAATTGCTTTTTGGGCTTCATCGAACGAAGAGCCTCGATAGAGCTGAGGCTGTCCGAAATGATGAAGTAGCGATCTGTGGGCAGCGTGTCGATGATCCCAAGGGTGTACTGAATTGCAGCTAACTCTGCGACGTAAACTGAAGCGGGATCATTGAGCTTGAATGAAGCGGTGACAGTATTGTTGAAGATACCGAAGCCAGTAGACCCATCGAGATTTGATCCGTCAGTGTAGAACATTTTGTCACAGTCGACTTCTCGAAATTTATTATAAAATATATTGGGGATCACTTGCGGGCGTATATGGTCCGGGATTCCATGAATCTCTTCCTTCATGGATGTGTCGAAGAATACAGTAGAATCAGAAGTATATAGGAAACGAACACGGTTGGGAGTATATGAAGAAGGATTAATGCTCTGTGCCATGTAGTCGAAGTACAAGGACATCAATCGGGTTTGAGAATTGAGCTCGACGAGCCTCTCGAAGTTTTCAATCACCAACGGGTTCAGAATGTCGCATCGGATGAGCAATCGATATGAGAGTTCCCAAAATCGATTTTTAGCGAATGAACGCCCGCCAGCACTTCTAGACTCATCGTATGGGTCGAGTGCATGCAACCCAAGGCAATGCGCAAGCAACGATACTGGATTCTCTCCAGTTTGATGAAGTGTATGTTCGCAGCGAAGCGGAAACAGAAACACCCGTACTCCATCACGGACAATATCGTTGTTTGGTATAACCTGATCAGGTCTCCACCATGTTCCAGTTATTGTCCGGAGAAAATTGATCCTTTGTTGGCATTTCTGTTTCAGATACCTAATGTGACATCCCCAGGTACCCTTAGAGTCGAAACAGACCCCGAGATATTTAAATGTGAAAACCTGATTGATCGTTGCATCCATTAATAGAAGCTGGAGTTGCGCCGGCTCACGCTTCCTAGAAAAAACAACCAACTCAGTTTTCTCCGTGGAGAACTCGATACCCAGCTGAAGAGCCCAAGCAGACAAATTGTCCAAAGTATTTTGTAATGGTCCTTGCAAGTCGGCAGCTTTGGGCCCTGTAACAGAGACCACCCCGTCGTCTGCAAATTGCCTTGGCGTGCATGAATTGGCAAGATAATCGTCAATGTCATTCACGTAAAAATTGTAGAGTAGGGGACTTAGACATGAGCCCTGGGGAAGACCCATGTAGCTAAATCGCGACCGATCAGGTTCTTCTGCGATTCACTTCACCAGTCTAGGTTCTGCCTCAGAATATAGTTAAACTTTACTTGTGATATATACCTATATACACTATGTACGGCACAATAAAACGATCTGCTTCGATCGAGAGCTCGGAAAACAATGACTGAAGCTTAGTATCATATTTAAGTTTTTCATTCTCTACGGTAAAGAGCTTTAGGTTTTCTCGCAGGCGATTTGAACCACTTGCGAGTTTAGCTTACCTACTGTTTGTTTTTGTGCTGTCATTTTCCCCATCCTTCTAATTCTCATTTCTATTCGATCAGGAAAATTATGGGAGCACATGGTAAGGAACAAATTCCAGACTACATACGTGGTACGTGCCATTAAGATTTCTGAATCCTGCAGAATGAAAAATAAAACACATGCAAAATATTCTAAATTACATCTGAGTCAAAATAATCTGCTCATCAGTGAAACCGAAAGAAATTACTATACATGCTAATGGATTAGACTCGGTCCCTTTTCGGTATGGACTTGCTTTGCTTTGGCTAATTGTCGTTTGCTAGGAAGAATTTCATGCTACTACTTTTTTTCTGAAAATCCCAACGGCATACCAAACAAACCAGCTGCTTCACAAGACTTCTTAAACTTATTTATATTTGTTCTCGTACTTAAAACTTTTGGCGAATCCCCCGTCTTGACCATGATGCATCGAGCCGCTCTAATTAAATTGTTTCGAAATCTTTTGGTCTATTTTTCACTAATTTCAAACTTTCCAACCAACCATCTCATCTTCTAAACTACTTTCCCCGCGAGGAAAGCACTCAGAAGCGGATGTCTTGTTCGGTTCTTCCCAGCCATCTCCAGTTCCCTGTCGGTGCAAAGTATCTCCCCGTGATTAATTACACAGAAAAATCTATAGCTACCAGAGGCAAACCGAGCCAAAAGAGTGAATGTGCTAAGTATTAATCTCAGCCAAGTAGTAGAATTGCGGCTGCTGCTGCTGTGGCAAAAAAGCACTTCTGCTCAGAATTTACCGTCTTGGATCACGCAACCCGGCGTAAATCTGAACTCTCTCGGTTTGCCTCCACGCCCCACTGGTGTCGGACTTGACTGAACCGCTGCCTCTGGCTGAAACTTCGAGAAGCTAATTTCGATCTGCACCCAGTAGGAAGGAGTAGCAAAAACTTTAGTATTAGCTTTTACCTCCGGTATGCGCGGAGCAAGTACGATGCATTACAAGTAGTCCAGAGTAAAACTTGATTGCATTTATCCTTTTCTTTTACACTTTTAGTTTCGGCTGTCTGCTTTTGTGGTTGCGAAATTGTTCTATCAGGATTGGGAATGGACAGTGTTTCGTGGTGCACGCAAGGCTCCTGAGATCGATAAACTCTTTATTTTTATTGTCTTATTTCATAAATACAATAAATCATTTCTCATATCCATCTACTTTGGTAGCTGAAAATTAAAAAAAAAAAAAATATGGGCACTTGTTTTAAAAGAAATTACAATTATACTATTAGCTATGCACTGCGACTCAGGTGATCTTAGGAATATGTTTCCATCCCCAGTGCCCCTGCACAATTATTATTGGATGCTTCCTAGAACAAATTCCAAAAACCTTATCCACCTCAGCAGAGGCTCATCCGACCAACATAGTTCCAATTCATTTGGGGAGCTTTAGTTGCAAGATGAACTACTTCTCACTTGCTCCAATATCCTAGCAATAGCTATTCACTGGGTGTGTTCTCTATGTAGTGTTAAACTGCACCAGACTGTGAAACGATGACGGCGATAGACGATGAAAATAAATACCGCATGGATTTGGGTGCAGATCTAGTCAGGGCTTCCATCAGCAAAAAGTTCTACCAGGGCGGCGTCGACGTCGTCGGCGTTGTCGTTTCAAGTTGCTCGGCTGCTGCTCGCTGGAAATACACAGACAAATTAATTGCTTCATTATGACAACAGCTCCCCAGAGTTGTGTTCTGAGCTCTCCCTCTCTCTCTCTCTCTTTCACACACCTCCTCTCTCTCACTCACTCAACTAGGAGGTAGTGTTAGTTCCAGATTTCATTGCTGAACTGAGGACGTACCCACCAGAGGAACTCTAAAGTGACTGCTTGTTTGCCAAAGGCTCGAACCAAGTGGGAAGAATTTTCGAAACAAATTGAGTGGAGGGTCCTCTGCAGCAGTCTATTCGCCAGAATACGAGTAGAAATCATTTATGGTGCTAGATTGGATGGCGTGCGAATTCGAAACTTTGGCTTTTATTTAATGATAATAAATTAATTGTGTGTTTCTCTTTCTCTTTTCTTCTCGTTCCAGGTAAGTTTTTACCGCATTTCGATTTATATGTACAGTACGGAACATGCTGGAGGGATGGTGAGTGAATTTATGGCTCCCCAGAAGTGCAGATTGCAGTTATGCTACAACGAAGTGTTGTGAGGTGGGAAGCAGGCTGTTTGCTTTTAAAGTTTGAAGCTTTCCCTTCTAAATTGCTACAAAGCTGTTTGCACTGTCTACATCATGACAATCTAATAATGAACTTCTTAAACAAAGTTTAAATATTAAATTCTTGGAAAACTACATCCATTTGAAATACACCTCAAATATTTCCTGCAATAGCTGGAATGGGGATGAAATCGATTTTATTTCAATACTATTAAAATGAAAGCTGCCATTTAAGTAAGCTTTCATTTATACTCTCATCTTATGTTTACAAATGAATTAAAATTCGAAATAGTGGCATGCAGGGTTCGCGTAATGCACTAGAAATAGCAATAAAATCGATTCTTAGACAATCAAGACTTTGGTTTTAGTTTTGTTCTTTTTTCAAGCTTCTAAGGTAATAAAGGGCGTTCAGTGAACCCTGGCATTTTCAAATTTAATGGCAAATATATGATATTACTGTAGATAATTTTGCAAAATTATTTTCCACATCATGTCGTTCACCGTAAAGGTGTGCGCCGATGAAAATATCGTTATCGGCGGCGTTAGTCTGATTTCGAGGATATTTTTTTTATTAGGACGGGAAGTAAAAACGACTTCTTGCCATGTTGGCTGTTGTGACTAAATAATTTTGGTAGACTCCAAATTGCGATTGCTAAGATAAACTTAAATCATAGTTCCTAATACTTGGAAAGCTAACCGGTTATAATATCGATACTACTAAACCAATGAAAGTCATATTCATCTCAGAATCCAATTTCCCAACTGTTAGTAGCCTGATACAAGCAAAAAGTATCAGTAACGAATTTGGTATATGTTCATAATAAACTTGAATGAGGGCAAAAATAAGTCATTTAACATCATCGATATATGCGAGATTTAACTAAATACCCCTTAGCCGTGTACGAAGAAGTATCATGTCTATGTACCCGCCAGGGGAGTAGAGATTTATGGTGTAGTCTCCAAGAGGGACCTTAATTGCAAAGCATGAGGTTCGCTCCTTCAAGAAGCCTTTGCTCCGGCCAGTGAAAATTCTGGTTCGCAAGCAATTGCGTTCAGGAAAAATCAAGGAGTATATGAAAACAACCGTTATTTTCCATCAGCCTCATTTCGAACTAATCGCTTTTGTGCCGCGAGGCATGAACTGTCGTCGTTGAAAACTATTGGGCCTACAGCGACTTATTGTAGAAACAAGGCACACTGTGGAAAATGCGGAGAGAATCATGAAAAGTTTTCCTACTATGGAGAGACTCCGCATGATCTCTCGACATATCCCGCAAATAAATTATGTGGGGACAAAATGAAACATTCTTTTAAGGAACGCTCCGATAAGACATGCAAAAGAGCACTACGCCACCGACAACGACTAATTTCTACGTTTCCTTGTACACTAAAGAGCGAGAGTCTGACCATCACATTGTGGGAACATCATCTAATGTGCCTATAAATTTCCGAGAGAGGAAAATCAGTTTTCTCTCCTAAGCTTCCTTGTAAAGACCTGAGAGTGTCCCTTGAAGGGTGCTGTTACAAGACCGAAGTAAGTGGTTCCTGGTCCCGGTAGTCATAGAAACTAGCAGGAATTTCTACATGGGACATCAAGAACTCCAAGTGTCTCTTTATTTCGGTCCCTTCAATCTTCTATAGGTTTCACACAATGCACTACGATTAAAGATCAGACGAAACAAGTACCCGTCGCGAACAACCGTGAACAGTCTCCTACTTCGTGGTGGACAGAGATTGCTAACAATTGTACGCAAAAGGGACTGTTGAACGTCCAAGCGCCCGATTTTTTCCCAAAATACGCGACGCTACAAATGCAAATGAAATACTTGATGAAAGCTGAAAAACGCGATTATTGGCACCGGTCCGTCGACGGATTAAAGGATGAATCATCAGAGAAACAATGCTTCATCTGGTGGCTAGGGCCTACGTTGTGTATTCGATTCATCCTGTGATTGGAACACGAAACGTTCGTCATATTATGACAGCTATGTATCGCTTATATGCTAATTATTATGACAGTAGTGGTGAGTGCAATCATAAAAGAGTCAATATTCTCCCGACAAAACTAATGGTTTTATATTTACCTATCATGCTCACATCATTACAGTTATAGGAGGTGAGAAGGTGAACATTTAGGCATTAGAAGGTAATAATTTATGAAAGATCGCGTAGCTTCAACGAGTTTTTAAATTTAAATATTTCTTCTCAGAGGACGCTCGAAAATTGGCAAATTTCGTGGAGGGATGGAAGTTCAGGAATCCCAAAGGTATCAACAAACATTGATCCAAGAGAATGGATGAGGGTCATGACTTCATTCGGGTGATATCTCGGGTCATGTACAATCATTATACTTAGAATGCCAATCTCCGGCCCATTAGAGTTCGGGCGAACGGTCTCTGCGCTTGTGGTGGCGGTTATCGTGAAATTAGGCATGTTGTCTGGTCGTGCGTTATGTGTTGATCTACCGAATTCGTTACTGATACTTTTTGCATGTATCAGGCAACTAGCACTTGGAAAATTGGATTCTGAGATGATTATGGATTTCATTGGTTTAGTTTTCGATAAAAATATACTGAAAAAAATCAGTTTGGACAAGAAAAAGTTTTCCTCAGATAAATTTTTTTCCTTGAAAGTGCCGAACTTGAATTTTTGATGGTAGGTAGGGCACACAATTACCTATCTTAGAAAAAATATTCATCCAAATCAAAGATGGGGTTTTTATGTAAATCGACTTTAAATTTTTAAAATCGATTTTTTTCAGTGCAGGAGTCGGTGAAGAATTTTTTCAATATTTTTATTCAAAAATTTGACCAATTTTGTGAAAATCGCTCCTACAACATTTTTTGTAGGAGGGATTTGTCATTTTTAGACTATAGCCAATTGGTAAAAAACAGTTTAACCCTTATCAAAACAAAGTCTAGATCTGTTTTTGGAAAAACAATGATTGCAAAGTGGCTTTTTGTGACAAAGTTCTCATGTACAGAAAGTTTCAATAAAATCTGAGAGGGTGTTGCCAACATTTGCTCGAATTGGCGCAAAATTCGTCTATAACTGAATTAGTTATGGAATTTGCGACACTAACTTAGTGGCAGGACTAAGCTACCGCCGGATTAACACTAGCTCCAAAAAACGGAGACACAATTTGTGTCCCTGAGCAAACCCCTGGTCAAGCATGATGTCGTCTTCATTATTATCCCCACTGTGAACATAATCGAAACATATTTAAATGATAATTAGTGATTATTTAGTTTTAAGTTGCAATTGACAACCCATGTAAACGGCTAATGCTAGAACGAACTAATCTTGTTGTGAACTGCATTCAACATGTTGGAAATAATATGATTTCATTGGGCTATTCTCGCATCGCCTATATTGAAAATCAGCCTAAAATTGCACTTTTTAAGTCACTAGGAAAGGTGGATGTCTATCACAACAGCACATTTTTGATTCCCACCTAGTTATGAAATAGTTGTTGCGTAACGCTTCATTTCTAAATAAATTTTGTGGCAATCAGAAGCCGCCATATTGGTTTTCAAATAGGAGTGAAAATCAATTTCCTTATTCTACCAACCGTCCACTTTCAACTAACACCCAGATTGATGATGGTATTCACTGTTTTTTGATACCAAGTGTTGCCATCTTGGTTTTCAAAATGGCGTCAATAATCAATTGCAGTTTTCTACTGCTTACTCCCTTTCAGATGACACCAATATTTACTGTTTTGTGGGAACCGAAAGCCGCCATTTTGATTTTCAAAATGGTGTCAACCATCAATTTCCGTATTCTGATGATCACTTTACAATAACAATCATTCTGATGATGGTGTTCACTGTTGTGTGGTAACTAGAAGCCCCAATCTTTGTGTTCAAAATAACGTTAAACTCAATTTCTGTCTTCTACTAACCACTCCCTTTCAAATGACACCTATATGGATAAAGGTTTTCACTGTTTTTTGAGAACCGCAAGCCACCATGATGGGTTTCAAAATGGCGTCAATTCTCGGCCCTCTACTTGTTATTCCCTTTCAAATGATACCCACATTGAGGATGATTTTCAATGTTTTTTTTGTAACCCGAAGCCTCCATGTTGGTTTTCAAAATGGCATCAATGATCGATTTCGGTCTTCTACTAGAGATCCCCTTTCAAATGATACTCATATTGATGATGGTTTTCACTGTTTTTGAGAACCACAAGCCGCCATGTTGGTTTTCAAAATGGCGTTAAAAATCAATTTCTGTGTTCTTTTAACAATACCCTTTAAAATGATACTTATATTGATGATGGTTTTCACTTAAAGATTTTTTTCTTTGATTTTTTTGGAACTGAAAGCCGCCATCTTGGCATTAAATTGGCGTTAAAAATCAATTTCAGTCTTCTACTAACCACTTTCCTTCAGTTTGATGAAGGTTTTCACTGTGGTAGCCAGAAGCCGCCATCTCAGTTTTCAAAATGGCGTAAAAATGTCCCAATTTGATTTCATACGAAACTGGAACTCTAATAGCCTTACCGAAATTGAGAGACCTTCAGGACCGTATGATTAAAAGATCATTGCCTTTCGTATAAATTTATGAATCGAAAAAGCTGAAATGATAAAAAAGTAAATACATTTTCTTAGGTTCCGGTTTTCCAGTGAACAAGATTGGTCAAATTTATGTCAAATGTGAAGGAACGATGTAAAATAGTCATATGTAGCACTATTGAAAAAATTACTTAAATTGATGAGATCAATGTATTTATGTAACAGTATTAATAAATTACTTAAATACTCAATGTCATATGCAACTCTATTAAAAAATTACTTAAATTTATGAAATTTTTTTTTAAAACTCGTTTGTCACTCTACTGGTATGTCGTATGTACCCTACGGGAATTCGGAATAATAATTCTAGTCAGTGGATTTAAACGCTAATTGGTACACAGAAACTTGACCAAATTTCCGATTTTTTAAAGGCGATTTCATCCAAATCAGTCAAAAATTTACGGAATGAAAGCAAATTTAAAATAAAATTTTCAGAAAAGTTTTAACCTGGTGCTGTGAAGGTTGATATGATCTTCAAACCAATAATCGAAAAGAAAATATACAATAATATATAAAAAATAACCACTCGTATAAACCATCAAATAAAGATGAATATCTTAAAACAAGTTTTTTCTTCATCTCTACAAATTTGATCCAAAGGGTTTACCAATATTTTGCAATTAAATTATCAGAAGTGTCCGTGAAATTGAAAAAAAAATCAAAATTAAAAAAGATTGAAAAGGAATCTTCGTGTATTCTCTCCATAAAAAGAGTACCTATATAACTTTTACAAATATATTCCAGAGTATTTCAAAAGTGAGCAATAAAACTATAAAGCCAAAAACGGGATGCAATGGTATTTTTATACCAATGAAGTATAAATCTTTTAGAAAACTGTTAATTGCTATCCTTTTTTATTTAAAAATACCTGGGACATAACCTGTGTATCGTGATTGCGCTTGGGCCTGACAATTACACGATCGGTACTAATGTCACTTAAGATAATTGATAGTGTGATACAAAAAAACAATTGATGAAACATCCGACTGAAGCTAGACACTAAATGTCAATTACTGGTTTTGCTGAGATTATAAGCAGCAAACCAGGACCGGTTTGAGCTAGAGTCTGTGGTACTATAGAGTCCCGTACAGAGGAATGCGCAACACTGCATAAAATGATGCCTACTTCTTTGTTCCTGGCACCCACAGTTTTTACTAAAACTTTGAGTCACTTCAACCGAGTTACACAATAAATTCATACGAAGTGAATTGAATAATTATTGTTTTATGGCTTACTGCACTTTATTTATAACACTTATTATACCAAAAAAGTATAATAATCTGAATGAAGTGTCTTGTTTAGTCGATTGAAATATTTTGCCATAATATTATTTTTATCAACACTAACACTAATTACTTTGTCCTCCGAAAGAAGAATGTTTGTTTAATTTGCACGATAGATACCCATCTGACTGTTCGATTGGTAGATTTGGCTTCACTCTTTGCGAACCATTAAACATAAACAACATCTTTTGGTTTGAACCACTAAACATTGAGAACTCATCATCGTAATGTTGCTCATGCCACCCATATTCCGCGGAATGTTTTTCCGTGATGAAGGTGATTCGCTTGAGCCTGATACCCGTTTGTCGGTTTTGAGAATGATTCGTTCGAAAAAGCTATTCGTTATAATGCAAAATAAAACTGATTAACAAAAACGACATGTGTGTGACTGTGAATCCACATGCTTCTCATTTGACTAGCGAACGATGAATGAAGCACACAAATACATGTAGCATAATTTAACATGTGTTTTGGAGAGTTTTTAGACTAAATTCCAGGGTACGTTATTTGAGAGCAATCTATCAAATTGAAAACTCCTCTTAATGGTTTTTTTTATTTTATTTATAAACTGTCGAAAAATACATTTACAGCGCACATAATGGACCGTTGTCCTCGATTTTACGGAGTATACGAAAAACATCACAAATTAAGTTTTTGACAGTAAACTTTTCCTCCAAGGAGCTTGGCAACAGATTTACGTAATTTTTTTGTAAGCGACTGCGTAATTTGAGGCTAACAGTGCAGTAGGAGTACAGTTAAGCGCAATCATTGGTTGACATATCTACTCTTGTTTAGGCACACACCAAAAAAATCTGAATTTTATCGTTGACGTAATTCCAAACATGCCACAATCTAACAAACCGCAATCGACGAAATGACGAAATATAATCGTGCTCTGTTTAATTTTACATGAAAGATGTACTTTCCGTGCGCAGTATCATAAAATTACACTCTTCAACATTTTAAACAAACGCCATATCGTCGCTGTTGTGCTATCTTATGACAAGCGCCATTTAGCACATTTCGAAAAAAAAACGATTTTTAAAGTTTGAGATTAAATATCTTGAAACTTATAAATGGAATAAACAATCCAAAGAAGACAATTGATGCTTCTATCTATTCTGCATTAATCTCTCAAATATTACAAAGATCGGTTGACTATGTTACGAGATTTTACTATGACTGTAAACAAAAGTCGCACTCACACGTATCATAGGCGTGTATTGATGACAAAATTTGTATGATGTGTCATAATCATGCATGGAAAATTTTCCATAGAAAAAAAATCATCAATCTTTAACTTTTATTCATATCTTTGCGTTCATATGGTCTATAAACAATCAGTGATATGCATTTTGAAGGAAATGAGTCAGGGAATCTAGAAAAAATTGTTATTTTAGGTTTCAGTGTTGCCAAATGTCCTTTATTTCCAGTTTAAAACTAAAACTATGTTTTTCTCACAACTCGTGTAATTTTCTTTTGAAAATGTTTATGCCATTGTGTTCCTCAGACATTTTCACACATAAAAACATCCAAAGCTTCAATATAACTTGAGCAAATCCCTAAATACAGTGATTTGAAGCAAAAAAACTCACAATTTCTCATCATTTTTCTCGCTATATCTAAGTAACCAAGCAGAATTTCGAAATTCTGAAAACGCCACTTTGTAGAGATTTTTCAAACAATTAATGTGGCATATCTAACTCAGTTTACCCCAAAATGGCGTTTGTCATAAGATAGCACAAAAACGACGATATGTGAAGTAAAATTACGTGACTCGCAAAATTCCACGACATGTAAAATTGAAATCAAACGTAAAACTATGTCATTTTTATACTCGTATATGTCATGGTCAAGAGATGTAAATTTACACATCCATGTAAATTTCTAGGTGTGCAGTTTAGGTGCCCGAATTCAATTTAAAAACAGTTTCCGAACAGATGTTATGGGTGAAGAAAATTCAAACTGCCTTTCTCTTACTACAGCGTCGAACCATGCACCCACAAGGCAGGGAAATTTCGTTTCCCACGTCGTTTACGAAAGATTTTCTAAAAATCAAGTCTTTCTTTATTTATAGAAATTTTGTAATTTCCCTCAGTACAATGAAAGTTACTAACGTTCAACAACTCTCCCTCACATTTCCTCAGAAACTTTGAAAAGGGGCCCCTGTAGCCACAACAATATATTCATTACCTCGAGCGACCCCGCAGCCTTTTGATTTTTACTAGAAGTCTCAGCAGTATCGTGTTTACGCATGGGTACTATACTGGTTCGAAGTTGTACGAAGAAAAAATCCTAATTAGCGAGCACAGCACTTTTTGAGTTTTTTTTGTGCTCCCAAATTACTGTGCAAATTATGGGAGCGATTAGTTGCTCCTTGGACTCGCGCATTGTCTTTAAAATTAGCATGAAAATTAGTGAGGAAAATGTACTTTTTGACAGCTCCACTCAGACAGATCGCTATTTCACTCGTATTCAAAAACCAATGTAATAAAAGAGTAGTCCATAAATTGTTCAACAACTTTGCCGAAAACTATAACTTTCTAGGCCATGTCGTACAGATTTGGGCTTCCCTTCATAAAAAAAATTCCCTTTGTCTACACTGATGAATAATTTTATACTATACTTAAATAAATCTGTCACTAAGGCAACGGTTTCCAGTCGGTAGTTACAAACTGCTTGCTAAATAATATATTTTTTCCTATGCCAGTTTTGGTGAAGGATTTTATGGATTTTACCGCTGATTATATTTGAAATACAAGTAACTAAGCATTTGTGACTCCAAAATAGTTCATTTGGGTCCGGTATTTTCAGTTTTGAACCTATTTCAACCAAACCACCCGTAAATTATCGGAAATTAATGCATGAAGTATAATCTGTAAATGTTGGATGGGTCAGATAAACGATTGCGGAATCTATCCGAAAGTCACGTAATACTCTTTAATAAACTTCCCAACGTTTCTCATGAATTTACCATTACTGAAAACTTATACATTGCTTGTTTTGACGTGAGTCATCGTTTTTTCCTTTCTTAAGGATTTTTATGAACGTGTCCACTGGAAAACAGACAGAACTGTGATGATGCCATCACATATTCCCAATAGTATCGTGATCACCGCTGCAGCCTCCAATTCATCCCAATTGACCTATCAACCCCCAATGTCTCCTATAAGCAGATCGTCACCACTCCCTCTGGTCGATCGGGCCAAATCTCTCTCATCTATTTTTAAGTCCAGGGGACTGCGCTCAAGGTTTGAGATATTTATTATCAATGTTTGCCCCCTACCTGAAAACTTATCATAATCAGATCCTATAAACGTGAACGCTTTGAATTCAGCAGCATCCATCCGTTTAACTTCTTGGCGCAGGATCTCAGGTTTCATTTAAAAATAAACATAATGTTAGAATCTCTATAGCCTAGTGCTTTCGAGGAAACCTAATGTATTAGCCAGTTCGCGAACGTTAGATCTAGAATTTCTATCATATGCACACACATGCTCAAATTTGCATATATATCGTGTAGATCAGACCAGCTTCTACATTTCTTTTGTGTTTCTATCTGGAATTGCTCTACGCGATACTGTTTACTCTTGATAAGCTATCTAGGTCTTCCCTCTAAGTACAGTCGTCGTGGCATTGATACCACAGGTCACTGAAACTAGAAGACCTAAATTAAAATCAAAACGAGCCAAACTAACAGCTTTTCCAATTTAAATTATTCCCAGCCCATAAACGTAAAGCTCATTTCAGTTGAAAACTTGCATAAAGTGCAGATTAAGCTGCTGTTCCGAGCAAAGCCACAGCCGCATTGAGACAAATAAATCTGCTGATAAAACTTTGCCTCAATGCCGAACTCCGGTCGCAAATAGTGCAGCAAACCTACGATACAGGAACAGAATGCATTGGCTGGCACTGCACTGGGTTCACTGGAAATGAAGGCAGCAGCAGCTGCTAAAGTAAATAAACAAACACAAGCGGTCTTTTCCACTACCAGGCAGTCGGTCGATAGCAGCAGCAGCAGCAGCTTCAGGATAGGCTCAGCTGTGCTGTGGGGGTATGAGTGAACTCCGTACTTGAGTTCTCTGCGGTATTAAAGTTCAGCAGACCATGAGTCATTTGTGTGATACCGTGTAATCAGTCGTCTATGATGGGGACGATAAATAGACAATAGTAATAGTAACTTGCCGGGACCAATCATCGATACAGTGGTCTGGTACTGTTTCGAACCGGGTCAATCCCTGTTTTACGATTGATGAGGCACTCATCATCACATCGATTCGATGCTTGCCTTAATAAGAGAAGTTTTGTTGATGCCTACATATATACGAATGCAAAT
Source organism: Topomyia yanbarensis (assembly GCF_030247195.1). Taxonomy (NCBI): domain Eukaryota; kingdom Metazoa; phylum Arthropoda; class Insecta; order Diptera; family Culicidae; genus Topomyia; species Topomyia yanbarensis. The sequence continues at coordinate 301,163,023 of NC_080672.1, forward strand.
CTCGAGTTTCTTTTCGACTATTTGATATCGGAACTATTAACTGAGTGTGTTTTTGCATCGAGCAAATATTGACTGTATGATTTGCAGTAAACGGAATTTCAATTATTGTAATAGAACCTTAATAGGTATCATGTCTTCTGTTTTACAGTTCCATCCATGTAATTTGTGATTTTGGTAGTTGCCAAAACTGTCATTAGACATGTTGAAGCTATTGGCAAATTAGAGTACTTTCAAATAAGCACGTGTCTCTACATTTGCAACCAGGCTGAAAGTGTAGAAGTGCGCGTGTGCAATTAAAGAGACAACCACTCGATGCCATGTTTTTTTCTGCCTAGAAGGTGCTTCCGGAATATGTTATTCTTTCATTCGACGCGTCTCTGTTATAGGAATGAAACCAACTGAGTCTATAGACACGAGACAGTGGGTCCGAAGTGGAAAAACTCCTATTTTAATCCATCGAAGGTTATAATGTTGTCGTTCTTTGTGTTCAAACTAGAATTATCGTGACTGCCTAAATGGTGTTTGGAGTCAAATTGCATCACTTTCAAATTGATGTAACATTTTCCATTAGGTATTTTCTATTGAAATTTTTGCTGAAATCAGTTCACAGTGTATTGCTTACACTGTATAAGTTTCACTAGCAATTGTGCAATAGAGTGACAGGAAAAATGACCTCTATAGGCCCACCCCTGAGTCGATTCCTAGTCCCAGAAGGAGTACTTGTTCCAAATTTGAAGCGAACCGGACCAACGTGCCTGAAGTTTGTATGAGATTTTTAGACAATTTACATGGAGATAACCCAGTAACTCGTCTTTTTGCCGCTAGGTGGCACTGTATGCATCGTATTATCACTATAAGTGAAAATAAGAAAGATAATTTAATTGTCTACAACTTTGTCGAAGACTTCTAGTCAATCCGGCGTTGTTAAAAGAAGTTATTAAACTTTTAACGATGTGATGTCTGAGTCAGTTTTCTATGGGGCCTAGCAGTGCATGGTTGTGTATCAGTACTCGATTCCCACGAACTAATCATTTTTGTGAAATAACCGTTAGATTTAGCTCAATAGTATGTTCAGAAGAGTTGTAGTAAATAATACGAGTCATGTTTTGGTTAGAAAATTTTAGTTCCACATTGTACCGCATAGAGGGCGCCAAAACTAACTGTTCAACGGAAAGAGATAGATATTAGGTGTCTTCTACAAAGTTGTAGAGCAGGAATTTTTCAATGATTCTTCCGAACATTTCGATGTTCTATCTCTCTTCTATGAAAAGTTAGTGCTGGCGCCATCTATGCGGTCACAGTTGGAACTAAAATTTTTCAACCAAAACATGTCTCGTATTATTTACTACAATGCTTATGTACATACTATTGAGCTAAATCTAACGGTTATTTCTCAAAAATGTATAGTTCGTGGGAATCCAGTACTGATACACAACCATGCACAACTAGGCCCCATAGAAAACTGACTCAGACATCACTTCGTTAAAAGTTTAATAACTTCTTTTAACGAAGCCGGATTGACAAGCAGTCTTCGACAAAGTTGTATACAATTAAATTATCTTTCTTATTTTTACTTACAGTGATAATACGATGCATACAGTGCCATCTAGCTGCAAAAAAGCTCCCATACAAACTTCAGGCACGATGGTCCGGTAGCTAGACTTGTCCGATTTGCTTCAAATTTGGTGCAAGTACTCCTGGTGGGACTAGTAATCGAATCAGGGGTGGGCCGATTGAGTTTTCAAAAATTCATTATTTTGCTGGGCAGTCTATTGTGCAATCGTTGCGAAAATGGAGCGACGTTAACAAATTGTGCGTAGGGTAAGGTGGGGCAAATCCGACCGTTGGGTAACACGACCCCGCTCTGTTATCGAAAATCGGAAGCACTACGCGAACTATTATCAATGCTGTCGTGTAGAGCATCAAAAGTAATCATAATGGTGGCATGACAGCATTTTATTAGTCTACATTGAGATGCTCAAACGACAATAAGTGTGTTTTTACAACTTTTGATTTGATTTTTGTGCATCATTGACTACAGGATATTTCTGATTGTAAAAGTGATTGCATAAAAAATGTAAGTGGGTTTAAATTCTTTGATTAAAGTCCTACAAAGTGCATAGATGAATTTAGTCCAACTTTTTTCATATTTTTTTAATCGCATCGTAATGAAAAATGACGCGGTGGGGCAAATCCGACCTCTAAAAAGTGGAGTAAATCCGACCGCTTTTTTGCTAAGAAATTTTTTGTTTATCAAATTGAAATATATTTTTTTATCATCATTTATTATTTTTTTGCGCAATGGTTCATAATAACAAACGAAAAACACGAAAACGTGATGAATATAGTATTCGTCGAGCAATTCGCCGATGCAAATGGAATTATCTTTACGTGCTACTGCTCGTGATTTTGATATTCCAAGATTGACATTGAATTCCATTTTCTTCATGTTACAATTCAATAACATACCATTCATTGATTTATCATTGAACAACAGTGGCGGATCCAGGGGGAGGGTCCTGGGGGTCCGGACCCCCTCCGAAATTTTTAAACTTGCTGAGAAATTTTAAAACAATTTCTATTTTATTTCGTTCTAAACTTAAAATCATTCAAAACAAGATTAGACCACCAAAACTGATTTTAATTAAATGAGGTTATTACATACTGTACAATGAGCATTTCAAAATCGAAATCTCGGACCCCCTCAGAAATTTTTTTCTGGATCCGCCCCTGTTGAACAACCATAAAATTTGGGTAATGTCTGTACTAAATCAACCAAAAACACAGGCGGTCGGGTTTACCCCACCATTTTTGAAAACAGCAAAAATGATTTTTTTCGTAAAATGCATCTCAAATTTTTCCCAAGATGCGAATAAAATGCTATACATAGAAAGTTGCCCAGAAGTCCAACCTCTAATTTGGTATATACGACTTGATCCGATGTAAAATGAGCATTTTATAGCCAAATCCATTTACTAATTCGGATTTGCCACACCTTACCCTACATAGAATCTAGATCTCTCTCACGGTGCCATTATCATGCAAGGATCTAGAAATGGTTCATCGATTGTAAGTCAACGTTCGACGTTCATTAGGAAGTTTGAAAGCAGAAGATGTCTAAGCTTGCCAAGAACCATGCATATCGGATGCAAAAAAAATCGTGGCCGTCATTTTCTTTTGAAATCTTTAGTTTTTTTATCGAATTTCGGATCCTAGTTTTTATGAAGATCACGGAGTATGTCTACCAGTTGAAGCCTCAACGCAACATCTGTGACGAAATGTGTTAGTGATTGTGTGAAATGTGAAGTCAGGAAAAAGTATAGTGTGGATAACATCATGCATTTTGATGACGTTTCTAATAGTGTAGAGCATCAGGACGGAGATCTTGGAATGCGAAAGGAAGTGTTTTTTCTTGTTTTATTAATAATATAAAAATAATGATTTAAGAGGTCAATTCTCTACAAATATCTTATTGAGGCTCAAAGGCCGGATGTCGGAATTCACTTTCACGGGAAGTTCTGAAGGAACCATCACTACCCAAGCACGATGCATAGCAGTCAACGAAAGAGAAAACTTTTCTCTTTTGTTTTCTGTCAACGATTGTGTTGGGCGATTAGCAGTTCGTCCGGAATTATCCTCTAAAGTGAATTTTGACAGTTGAACCCTAATCATATGTTTGTCGAGAATTTAGAGATAAAAGTGTAATGAGCGAGTAAAGGCGCTTTATCCTAGGCTTATTAGCCAGGGAAAGGTGTAAATACCTCTGTCCAATCCCAAAGAACCAAAAGAGAGACATTGACCTTCTTAGCAAAGTAACTCCCAATGATTTATCATATCCCCGGAAACGGAAACGGTTGGTACGGTTGTCCTCGTTTCTTCCTTCTTTATGATTCGAAATGATTCGATATTCAAATTATTCATTATTTGAATAATTTATTTGCCGTTTTATTTTGAATCATCTTTAAACCCAACTCTGCACAGTAGGCCTGGCCGTTTTAATATTTGCGACATATGAAAATATGCTTCAAATATTAATATTAACAAGAAAAACACTATAGAATAACTGTAGTGTTTTCTAGGATGCTTTTCAATAATGGCTGTGTAAGGGTTAGAATAGAATATAATAGAAGATGTCTAAGTTTTCCAAAAATACATGATTCGGCAGGCAATTTGCTCGTGTGGATAGCGGAGTACATCGTTCATGACAACCGGAACGGTCCAAGGGCAAATGTACTTTAATGAATGCCTCCAAAAGCGTCTACTTTCACTTTTGAAGTTTCACGATAACTCTACGCTTTTCTGGCCGGTGTCATTACTCGAAAAATGTTCTGGAGTGATACAAGGCCAAGTAGTTCAATTTCATGTAACAGGAAGATCTCCAAATTGCACCGGAATGCGGCCATATGAGAAATATTGGGCCATCGTGAAGCATGCACTATCGAAGAATCTTAAGGAGTAAAATCGGAAGCGGAAATGAAGAAAAAACGGATTTCCTAACAAAAAATTGGCCAAACGTTGTAACAAGACCTTATGAGCTGTGTTAAAAGTAAGGTACGTGCATTTGGATACGACTATGAAATTGAGTAAAACGAGCATGAAAAAGTGTAATGATGTTTTATTTTTTTTTATTTTTAGAAGTTATGATAACGATCGTTTGAAGAGATGAATTTTGACGAACCTTTTCTTGTGATGCAATTTGATTGCATAAACCGGCCGCTAGCACCAAGCTGTGTACGACAACTTTAGAGAAATGACTTTGGTTTCCGTATATTGATTTTATTAGAATTTGTAAAGTTCAAATGCAATGGTCTAAAGCTAAGAAATTGGATATCGATCTGGATAGGTATGTAGACACTTCCTCCATTGATTTCGAAGTAGTTAATGGACAAATGTTTCTAAAAATTTACATAACTCCTTGATGATCTAGGTTTGTTAATCTGTGAATTTTAATATCCATTTTGATTACGTCCAATTTGAAGATCATAATAAAATGAAGTGTATTTGTTCTCACTTTAACACTTAATAGAATGGTGTCATACAATAACGTTGCTAGAAATTGTTTTTGTTATCATTAAAAACTTTTTATTGGTTATTACCGCTATCGTAGAAACTTGTTATAAACCAAAAATACCGCGCATCGTATTGATGGTAGTATCTTTTAAATTTGAAGATCTAACGGTACACTGAATAGTTCGTTATCATTACCATTCAAAAATGGACTTATTGAACATATTTTTCGATCAATGATGCAATAATTCGTTGGTTTACTGCCATATTTTTTGTAGAATGATTGAGTCTATAATCAGATGCAAGTTTAACTGATAAATGAAGCGGGTTACAGAACGAATTATTCAGTGGCCTTACGACAATCGCAAACAACTCTTTTTTCAAGAATGCATTATAGAATTTCTAGTACAGTTCAGTTATAGTTTCCAGGATCAGTATTATGCTGGTAATCAATATAATTTGAGTGTATATATTGATCTGTTTTATCAACATTGTCGGATTTGTAGTGTCGGTAAAATTATGTAGATTAGTATTGCTATTCATCCCGATAACTATAGCTGAACCATACTAGATTAAGTTCTTGATATCAATGTTTTTCGTTCAAATGTTTATTTAAACTAATTCTGAAATGATTCTCATTGTTAAATACATGTCGATCTGCATTTTACAAAGGGTTGCAACATACTGTAAAATTCGAGCAGTTAAAATTCGTATAATTCGAGTATAATTAAAATAAATGAATTTGAAAACATTTTTGCTGGTTAATTGTAATTTTCAGTGGTTTATCAATTAACAAAGAGTTTCATCCATTTTAACACGTTGAAATATTGAATATAAAAATATGGAATAATTTAAGCTTGAAATAATTTGAAATAATTTCGAACTGGTCTCACAAAGAATTGTTATTAAAATTAAATTTACTAAAATCTAAACTTTATTTGTTATATAAAAAATAGACACTTTGAAACCGTTATGAAAGTATGGTAAAGTAAAATTTAGTTTTTTTGAGATTTTGTACCCAAAAATCAAACAATATGCATAAGAAGCGTAACAAATGACTATTCCATCAGTTCAGAGCAAATTTAATTTTAAATATAAATGATTCGATAAACTATTCTGTCTAAATTAGCAATCTACGAAAAAAGTTTCGAATAATCAAAGTCACCCTGATGATCAAAGTCACACCGGTTTACGGTATAGCTAACATCTTCACCAATATTACAATCGGCCATCACTATTTGCTATTTTATTCCTAAATCTCCATTATATGTTTTGAATAGGCAAACAACTATATTCTATTCAAATTAATTGAAGCTTTTCTAACTGACCTCTAACAGAAAGTTGGTTTAAGATGTTGGTTGCAATACGCCACGATAATGGTACATCGAGGAAGCCGGGAGGGCTTATTGAGTCTTTTTATGTTGCTTACTTTTACCTACTCTCACTTGCCCAAACCAACATTCATCCATTAGTTAGCGTTTCTACCATATATGAGGTGTTCGGAATACTAATCTTTTGCTGTATGTTTTTGCTCACCTTTCATTTCAATTATTTTTTACCGTTCTGCGCATGATTGTCGCAATATCTAATATTTTTCTTTAATATATTGTAGTATTCCTTTCATAAGCCCATCTTACCTTTACTGATTGTTGTTTCTTTCTGAGCGACACTCAAAAGAACATGCGCATATGCAAACGAAATACAATAAAAATGCCCGCGCGATTAACAGAGCGCACACGACGACATACAAAAGTTCGAGACTTTTGCGATAATACAAACTCGGTCGCAAACGCAATCCCACGATCTCGCAATCATATAAACGTCCTGGCGATTAAGTCAACGTGGCCATGCTTACGAATTTATAACCACGGTTCCATATGCCATCTTCCTTCATTTGAACCGTACACTCAAAATTAAACATCAGTGTGACGAGTCGCGCGAACATTCAAAAGGCCACGCGTATTTGCAAATGGCTACACGGTTATATAAACGAATTCAAATCTGCGAAGTTATGAACACGTTAGCATACGCGACATAAAAAACGCCCACTTGATCAAACACGTTAACGTTGAAACGCTCCTGTTCTTCGCGATAGTACAAATTTGATCACGCATGCGACCATGTAATCGCGATCATCTGTGCACACGTACCCCTGCGATCTCGCATACATAGAAAAGCCTCGGTGGTCATGTCAGTATATTGGCGCTTACAAATTTATGAACGTAATCACAAGTGCGACTATTCCCACGCCCGTTCCCACGCGAACATGAATCGGTTACGTCCGAATACCTCTTATTTTGGTCCTAGTAGCCTAGGTCTATGCCTTCAATCTTGGTCTAAAAAAATCAACTAATAAAAGCATCCGGGCGTCAAAGCCGGATATTCTAGTGATATGGGGAAACTCACTGGCTTCTATATTTGAACCGAACACTCAAACTTGCGGTTCGCGCGATCGTTCAACGTGCCTACGTGATCAAACCTTAACATATAAACGCTCGTGTCCTGCGCGATAATACAGATCTGGTCACAAACTCGAACATGCAATTGCGATCATCCACACAAAACTACGCCCGCGATCCGGCAAACATAAGAACGCCCTTGTGACCAAGTGGACGTTTTAACACCTACAGTTTATAAACGTAATCTAAACGAGGGATTGCCCTTCCTATGTTGATTCTCAGGGATAGACCGTTCCAACATCAAATTATGGTCTTGTCAAATTTTTGTCTTGTCAAACTGCAAATGACGTGAAAACCCAAGATGATACCAGATAAGGTATTGGCATACGTAAAGCGAGAGTTTTGGTCTTACAATTGGCAACATCTATATTGCGTAAATATTGCTTTACTTCCAGAAAAAAGAAGTTGTTAAAATCGAAATTAATTAAAACAATGTTTTGAATATAGAAACTAGTGCTTTCAGCCTTTTTGAGGTTCTCAAGGCGTTTGCCACCAATAATATTATTGTACACACGCACCTTATACAAATTATCTTGAATCTGTTTTGCGCTTGTCAAATCTGCCACTCTACTTATTCTTTTTTACCATTTTTTTGTTAACCATTTTTGTTAACGACCTATTGAGTTAATTTGTCAACAGTTTTTTCGGCATTTAATTAGCAAGGGACTGGAAGGTGAAGTATATTTTTCAATATTTAGAGCCATAGTACTCAAGGGAGAGCAAGGTGTTGAAAGGAGAAAGTTTAGAAAAGCGTGGAAGGATCATATATGCAAGCTTAGAGCTCACCGGCGACTTAACCCTTTGTCTGCTACCGTAGTGGTCAGGGTCTTTTGGCATTAGAAATGCGAATCACCTTGTTCGGACATGCCGTAGACTCAGGTGATTCGCATTTCTAATGCCAAAAGACCCTGACCACTACGGTAGCAGACAAAGGGTTAAGTCGCCGGTGAGCTCTAAGCTTGCATATATGATCCTTCCACGCTTTTCTAAACTTTCTCCTTTCAACACCTTGCTCTCCCTTGAGTACTATGGCTCTAAATATTGAAAAATATACTTCACCTTCCAGTCCCTTGCTAATTAAATGCCGAAAAAACTGTTGACTACTTATTCTTATCCGGACACGCTCTTCTTCCCTTTGGGGCAGACCCTCGAATCTAAAGGGCGATTATACAAACGCGCGTTCTTAGGTATATGCCTTTATTTCTGAGCCGTACTTTAAAAATAAACGTTAGGCTCTCGGTCCGCACGAATATTTAAGAAATTATGCGAATACACAAGTCACAACACGGTTATACAATCGAATTTATGCACACGAAGTTACACACACTAGCACACACGGCATACAAATGCCCCCTCGCGATCAAACACATAACATAACACGTTAACATACAATCGCTCAATCTATCGCGATCATCCTCGTATACCTAGGTTCGCGATCTCGCAACCATGAAAACACCCCACTGATTAAGTGAACGGTTTAGCACTAATAAACATATAAACACTGTCCCAAGCAAAAACCTACAAACATCCGTTTTTTCGTGATCTCGTCCGGAAGTCCTTATCCTCGGTCCTGGCTATATAGGTACAAGCTTTAAGTTGGTCCAATCTAATGAAAAGTAATAAAATAAAATGACGTTGATATATATTATACAATAGGTTCTATGGCAACATGGCCGGGGACCCACTCTCTTCTAGCATCTTAACCGTTCACTGAAAACTAAGCATTAGATTCACGGTCCGCGCGATCATTCAAGAACATACCCCTAGTAACAATTGTGGTTTTATAATAGTTTTATAAAACTTCAATTGTTACTTGGGACGCGAAAGTGCGAATGACAACGTTTATAAAATCAAATTTATAAACGCGAAGTTATATATACATTAGCCCACACGATCGAACATGTCAACATACAACCGCTGGAGCCCGTCGCGATAACACACAAAGGCGAACATGCAATGCGATCATCCACGCACAGCTACACCCAAGATTTGGCAGAAACAAAAATCGATGATGATTGAGCGAACGCTACAGCACTTATGATTTTACCATTTAATTTTTTTAAAACTTTCGGTCTAAATCTATTGCATGAGACCCAAACGACCTATTCCAATGATTAAATCAGCATTATTCGTGATTCGATTCAAATAGCCTCTTTTTCGTTTATTTTGTGTGAGTTTCTATGATAACATGGAAAAAGGTCTTCTGGACCACTTTTTCGTACGAAGAAGACCACATATACTACTTTTAGTTGTTACCAACATGCCGGCGAGAAAAAAGGTCGGTAATGTTTATGACTTCATCGGAGTGTCGTGACTACACTTTGGCCGTTTATATTCAAATTCCACGGAATCATGTTTGAGTGATAAATTTTGAAATATTGCGTTATGGTAAATATGGTTTATATATAAAAAATTGGAAATTTTTTAAATATACAACATTCTTTTGAAATATTTTTGGAATGTTATTGATGAAGAACAGAAAATGCAAGTGTGGCAACACTGTCGACTGGACGGATTGTTGAGGAAATATGCATATTGGTTTTGGTTATGTTAGTCTTAATAGCATAAAGGAATGGAAAGGTATATGGCATAAAAATAAGCGAAAGAGCGAAAAAAATGAGTATTTGCGCTAGTCACTTTTTCTCAATATTCGTTTGACTGTCGTACTACCAGCCAGCAGCAGTAGGTTGCGCAGGCTTTCTTTTGGTCTTTTTGTTATCACAGGCAGTGTTTCCCACCAGCTCCCATACTTCGGCGGTAAGATATTCCAACACTGCTGCCAGGTGCACCGACACGCTCGGCTTAGTGACCCTTTTTCAGCAAACGATAGATTCGCCGATAGGAAAATGGAGATCGCTACGAACTAAGTGGGATTTTGGCTTTTCCTTCACCTTTCCTCCTTTAGCGCGTCCAGACAGCGAGCGTATGTGTGGTGTAGCCTGCACGAGTCTAAAACATGAATAATGCTGCTCTCGTATACGACATCCCAGTTTTGTACTCGGTTCACTTTACGTTCGAAACCAAAGGGGCTGGCCATCGAGCGAAAAGAAAATCAAAGCTAACATGCCTCGCATACTACCCCATTCACATAGTGTGTTACAGGGTTACCATTATTTTTCAAAGATAATCTGGCTGTTCAACTAAAAATGTCTGGCAAAATCTGTCACTTGACTGCAATCTCTGTCAATATGACCCAAATTGCCAAAATTTATGTGAAACAATTTCTATAATTTAAAAATCTGGCGGAATGATAGGTTTGTCTTTTGTCTGGAAGCTGCGAAAAATTCTGGCGGTGCCAGATAAATCTGCCATCCCTGAGTGTGTACTGTGCTCGATTCAGTTTACATTCAACCCAGAAGGGCCAGTTTACTTTTAACGTCAAAAAGGTGAACCTTCGAACGAAAACTAGTCTGGTTCGCTTGATCCGTTGATCGAATTGTACGGACCAATCATGGCGCAGATAATAACTCCTTCCACAAAATCCTTTATTTCCGTTTTTTAAATAATTGTATATTTACACGGAAGTTGTTACAAAATTATTTTCCAATCAGATAGCGCAAAAATTTATTTTTTTTCATTCAGTGCAACGGCAGATATGTGCGTTCAAAAAAGCGGATAAAATTTCGGCCGAAAATTTTTCAAAGAGGCTCCTATATTGAAACAATAGTAGTATTCTACTTTAAAAATCAGTAAATCAATTTTTCAATATTAAGAGCCATAGCACTCAAGAAAGAGCAAGGAGTTAAAGGAAGAGAGTTTAGAAAAGCACCGATTTTCCCGGCAACTTAACCTTTTGTCTTCTACACGCAAGAATCAGCTTATTTTGGTATTAAATGGGAATTACCTTGGATCTTCCATCAGCATCTCAGAAGTATTAATTGTTTGTAAAGTTTGTTGTTTTCTCGTTTGTTCTTAACCATTTGTTGGCGAGTTATGGTCACTTAATTATTTTTTGAATCCCGAAATGTTCAATTTGACTGGAGGTCCTCTACAAAACGAAGCGGTAACATAATACAATTCGGCACCGAAGCATCTATTCTATCGGAAAAAATCGGATGAAATAACAATACTGTTGGTATATATAAGTACAGCAAAACAACCAATGCCGGCCCATAGTTCATGTGCGAAAAACTAACTAAAGCCATGTACGTATCGATACTAGCAAGAAACACATTTTCATCGGTCGGCGAACGACAAACCTATACCTACAAGCTTCTATGTAGTTTGAACGGTGGTGATGATAATGATGATGACGATGGTTCATATCACAACCGACCGACAGACCGACCCGGCAGCTCTATAATAACAATGGAAGGCCGAAAAAATAAGTTATCTTCTATCTGACGAGATCCTCTAATGACAGCGCTGACGTAGGGGATTTTTGCTTCCTTGTTTCCCCGGGGCACGAGGCGTTTGCTCTGGTTGGTAGTCATTTTCGAAAATGATTATTACGGCTAGGCATCTGAGCGAAACTGTCGCCCTTTCTGCCGCCACACACGCGCACACACACAGACACAGACACACGGTCAGTTTCGCCAATCGTCTCCGGGCTCGTCTCCCGGCAGCCACCATTCATTGCCACATCACAATAATAATATCCATCGAACAGCGATATATCTAGAATGATGTTTAGTGTTCCGTCATTGTTATCATCAGCAGTGGCAGTGTCAATATCGGGATCGGGGGGTGTTTTAATTCCGAACTGAGTGCTATTTTTATTGCATAGATCGATAAGAAGCGCACTTCCAATAATTGTAATGATATTAGTCCTAGTCTAACGGAAGGATAACCAAATACAGCTAGGCGAGGGTTAAGAGAGCTATTCAAGAATTGTTTTCCTCTTGCTGTTGATAAAAGAAACGATATGAATATCACGAATTAACAACAAATGCTAATACTGGCAACCGCGAATATTTTATAATCTATGAATTAAAAAATAGTCATCTTTGCAGATAATACCGTCATTCTAGTCTCATTTAGAAAATCACTTAGAATCATTCCGGTCAGATTCACTTGATTCACCCCTCAGCGACCCAACGCGTTGGGTTTGGCGATTGAGTGACAGTGTTGCTGGTTTTTGTGGGTATTGGTAATGTCACGGGTGCTGATGGCGTGATGCGTAAGCGGATGATACGGGCGGTGCGAAGAGTGAGTGGAAACATCGGAATTGCCATCATTCGATTGGGTACAATTACAATTACTGTCGTCCGCATGCTACCATCTATGGGATGTGGGAAAACCAGATCGAAAGGCTGGTGGTGTGCTATGGTATGGCAATAAAGCAGACAGACATAAGAATGATTAGTTCATTTGACTTCTCAAAACTTCTATTGATTGAGTACGTTGCAGTTTACCACAATTTTATGAGAAATTAACATAATGCTCGAAAATACATAGGGAAACCCGGGGCTATTAAGACAGTGGGGATAATTCGGACCCCCTCGATTTCTCAGAAAATAGCAAGACTTTCTGACTAACGTACATATTCGTGGAACCGCTATTCTGGAACATTAATTTTGAAAGCTGAATTTTACTCTTTGTTCTTTGTAAAAAGGAGATACAACGTTGTTCGTTGTTTTGCCATTCTTAAAACAAAAATCATTATAATGGAAAAACTGATTAAAGCTACAAATAAAAGTGAAAAAATATGAGGTAAGTGTTTTGGAAAGCTTCAGGCTCCTATTTTATGGAATGATTTTTGTTTGGGTGAAAACACAAATATTTTCGAGACGCTCACACAATTATGCGAAATGAGCGACCCCCTATTCCGTCAACCACCGTTCAGCGGCTTGCGGCTGCGCACACCATTGCACACGCCACAGCAAACAAAATACATGGGCCACCAATAGACAGCTGTGACATACCAGATTAAGTTTTTGTAAATCAATTTATTTTATTATTTGCTTCTTAAGGAGTCACTTTTATAAATATTTCATAGCTAAACATAATTCCATTGTAAAAAATTAAAGAAAAATCACGGTCTGAATTTCCCCGTAGGGAGGTCCGAATTACCCCTACATTGTAAAAAGATGGAAAAACGTAGAGGTTTGCAAATCGTCGCCTAGCGCTGCCATTGAGTTGTGAAAATGAACTTTTTATGGCATCAAAATGTAGCTGAGATTTCAAACTAACAATTAGGACCTTTGATCGGTAAATTTTCTCACATCTATCCACCTAAAAGGCGATTGGCTTAAGTAGGTCCGAATAGCCCCGGGTTCCCCTATTTGAAGGCTTGGGAAATTGTCTGCAACATTCAACCTGTGACATACAAACCAGGAGTCATAACGGAGTGAAAGTCATCTGTAGTACCTGGAAGTATTGTCCTGATTAGAAGATCATAACAGACCACTATCAAAACTACATCTCCCGTTAATTTCGGTTATTTCAACTATTAACGAGACCTAATTATAACTCAATCGGTTGGGCACATTTTTTCTGTTATAATCGTGCTATTTCATTTTGAAGTCATGAATTCTCGGAGAAATCGGTGAAAGTTCACACCTTTACAACAACCAAAAGATACATATTTAAGGGGACCTTCTCCTGGATTCGACGGAAAATTAAGCAATATTTGAGATTTTTTTGTGGAAAAATGAAAAGACGTACGAACTTCTGCTTTTCATCTTTTATTTTTTATTTATCGATAAATTAAAACCTGTTTTAATCCCCCTAGTGGTGCAATTGTGCCTTTCTCATTTCTCTAAACTATGGGTCGGTGGCTGGTTATGTTGAACATAATTGTGGAAATGTCCATTGCATTCTTAGTACACTTAGTACACCCAGCCACGAACTTGATGAGCTTCGTGTCGACGGTGAAACACTTGAAACAAAAAAATATCATATTTAATTAACCTAATCAGCATTAGTTCAATGTTATCTGCTTGCTAACTCATTTTGTCATGCGGGGGTGCGTGTGTAAGGAGGGCGAAAATACCACGAACGAACGACTCCACAGCTTAATTTGGTATGCTTTGTGATATAGTGGTGGTTTAAAGATGATGGGGTTGAGAGGGGAGGGAGTATGAGGGCTGGATGGGGTGGTGGTCTGAGGGGTAATTTAAAGGGATTTTAAAGGAAGGGGAGTAAACAGTAGAAGGGGGGGACCCCTCTCCGTATATCCCTAACTACGCCTCTGTTATAATCAAGAAACCTTATGCCAGTTAAAAAAAATCAGGTTGATTAGGGATTAGGTTGACGATTTTCAGAATGATTGCATAACCTTTCTATATGAGAAAGGCAACAATCCAAAAAAGTGAATTTTCGTCAAATTTTTTTTTTCGAGTCTGCATCAAATCTCGACGTTTCATGCACCTTAAAGACAATTGGCATCAAAAATAAAAATTCTATTTTTAATTTTTCCTATAGTTTCTATGGAAAATTTCTGTGTGGCCGCGCTCTTAAACCCGTAATTCCGGAACCAGAATTCCGATCGATAAAAAATTCAATAGCAGCCGATGGGAAAGTTGCACCTTTCATTTGAGACTAAGTTTGGGCAAATCGGTTTAGCCATCTCTGAGAAAAATGAGCGACATTTTTTGACGCGACCCTACAAACGCACGTGTGCGCACGATCATGAATCGGGCACCTTCAATAGTCCATAGCTTCCATCTTTGCAGCCTAAATCGATGCCTCCAGTTGGACCAATAAGAAAAAAAAAGAAAGCTTATAGCCACTACACAACATTCTATGACGACATGACGGGAAAGCCTAGTGACATGGAGGAACTCACTCTCACCTAGTATCTGAACCGTGCACCGACAATTAAGTATTAGATTCACGGTCCGCGCGATTATTCGAAAATACACGTGAATGGCCACATGGTTATAAAATCGAATTTATACTCACGAATATACGCTAGCACACGCGACATACAAACGTTCACGCGATCGAGCACATTAGCATACAAATGCTCGAGCCCTTCGTGATTATACAGGCGATCGTAAAGCCTCTACGCCCGCATATTTGAACCGTGCACTCAATATCCCATTCAGAATTACGGCCCGCTGCAAATGGCCTGAAGGAGTGTTTTAGTGGGTGACATTTTTCGTCTCATCTGCAATTCTAGTGAGGGATTCTGACGGAGAGTCCTTCCGAGAAGCCAACTCTACAGCTCCAGTAGGACTCTTGTGTTTCCGTGTCGAATGGACATTCCAAAAAAAACAATATTTTGTAAAGCCAATTGGCCAACTCTTGAGTCGATCCCTAATCACACAATGAGTGTTTGCGCCAAATTTGGACCAAATTGGATAAAGGCTAGCTACCAGTCCAACCTGCTTGAAGTCTGTATGGGATTTTGTGACTATATACGTGGAGAAACCCAGCCTCCACAAGGATGCACTGTGTTCGTAAGACTATCAATGCAAGTAAAAACAAGAAAAAATAATTTAATTGCTTAAAACTTTGTCGAAGACTGCAAGTCAATCCTGCTTTGTTAGGGAAATTTATGAAATTTTCAACGAAATGATGTCTGAGTCAGTTTTGCAATAGGCTTAACAGCGTATGGTGATGAATAGGTAGATGATTGCCACGAATTTTGTGATTTTTTGAAAAACTGGTTTGGTTTTAGTAAAACAGTATGCTAACAAATTTGGATTGATTGGCAGTCTTCGACAAAGTTTTAGACATCTATATTTTTTATTTTCGCTTGCAGTGCCACCTATCGGTGAATATGCACGTTTTCTCCATGTAATCTGTCAAGCAAGTTGGTCCAGTGCCTAGACTTGTCAGATTTGGTTCAATTTTAGAGCAGGCACACCTGGTGGTAATCGACCCAGGGGCCGTGTAGAATGGTGCTTGTAAAGTTTAAATAGTTCATCAAATTACTCTTTGGCAAAAACATTTGATTGCTCCCGGGTTTTTGTCCTGTTCTGTATGAGAATACAAAAGCCTTTTTATGTGTGCGATGCCTAACTTCAGGCATAGTCTAGAAAATGAATTCTTCCAAGATACCTTGTTCCCATATTCTGAGCATGCCTCACAAAAATCCACACAAACCTAACTTCAAAAATGTTAACTAATTAAGCCTCAATTTTATCCCACGCCACATTTTGCCTGCTACCGATGAAAGGCAGAAAATGGCCTCGTCCATGAACTTCTATCGTACCATTTATTTTATATCCCACGGAACAATACAAACGAATCACACCACATTCCTCCCCATGCTACACTTTCAGCAACCACCCGCAGCCGAGAAACGAGCGGATTAAGGCAACCGATCGGTCGCCGCTGCCCCGCCGCGTTCCGCATCCATCGGCGAAACCTTGAACTGATGACGGTGGCTTCCTATTACCACACATCACATCACACCGGTGTGGCCGGCCGCATCGTTTTCCAAAAATTGTGGTGGTCCATTTTGCACGGCTTCAAAAGCTTAATAATTTTCCGCTTTATAATTTCATGCCAGCCACGCACACACACACGCGCGCGGATACATCGTGTGGAGTTATTTGTGAAATATAGTGGTCACAGCCACAATTGCAACCTGGTGCATGTGACGGAAGCAGCCTCACCAGGTGTTTCATTTTTTTTCGATCCAATTTTATAAAGTTCTAATGGCGTTTCGGTTTTTGTCGGTGTGACTCCGATTACATGCCTCGCTCAATACTGGGTGCAGTAGATGTATCCCTTTCTCACATTACACCGGTGTAGCACCAAATCTAAAAACGTTGGCGCTAGAACAATTTAGTCGAAAATACAGTGTGCTAATTTCGGAAGTACCCAGAATTCATATCGTGATTGTTCAACCATGCACCACCACTAGATCGAGCGCTGAATTACGCACTCATTCGATTTGTATCAGTGCGACGTTTTGACTTTTATTTTTGTTTCGTCCGCTCTCGAATGTTCCCCGAACGGCAAAAGCTTTTCTCGGCATTGACAATAGCCTACTACATTTAGTGATATAGGTTCCAAACATATCATACATGGGCTTCCACGTAGGCGTGATGGTTGATGAACAATATCAGTAACCGGATACAAAACCATTCCATCATCAAACCGTCATAAGCACACCAATCTCGTGTTCCATTTTGCGCTGTGACTGCGATTTGTGAACCTGACCGACGATGATGTACCTATGCTGGGAGAAAATCTTTCCCTTCCGGATGTGGTACCGGTTCCGCAACAGCAGTAGGCTGTTGGGTGAAACAGTAGAGGGATGGGGTGGGATGGCGGTACAAAGCACTTTCCGATACGGGTTGAAGACTGTTTTGATGAAATTCCCTTTCTACTTTCTTCGGGCAGCTGAGCCGGTATCGGTGTGTGAGTGTGCTGTAAATGCAGGGAATAGTAGTGTAGGTGCTGGTGTACTAGCTCTGTCGGAGAGGATGAGAACCATTGTGGGTGGTGGGTGGTGAAGTTTCACCGTGCGGGCAGGAAACCGCACTTGTTTTGGGTGTATCGAAGAGGGTGGTTAAGTGCTAGTGTGTGAGTGTGTTTTGGAATAGCAGGCTTCGTACGGGAGAGGAGAGTTCTGAAATGACGGAGAGGGAGAGAATGAGTGACTTGCGTATACGCTTTCCAGAGAGTGAGAACAGAGCGGATGTATTTTGACACTTGTATTTTCTCATGGCTTTCTCTGGTTTCGATCGTGTGGAGTGGAGTGTAGAAGAAAGTTTTCTTCTGAAGGGGTGCAATATTTGGAAGACAAGTGTGTGCGGTCGTAGATATAGAGCGAGAACGATGGATGTGCGATGGTGTGCGATCCTCTCGAGAGGATTCGCTGGAGAACTGCAGAGAGGAAAAACTTCGGACATGGCTGGATGAATGGAATCTCGTCATCAGTTCAGTTTTGTACCTAGGATTGATAACACGGGTAGATTCGGGTCGAACCAGTTGTCATCGGGCTATCGGTCTTCTAGACAGAAAAAGGTTGAGTCATCTAAGAGGTATTCGTTACACGGTCAACGTCGGGAATCGAAAAGCCTCATTTGTGCCGAATCAGTGCGTGTACCACTGGGTTGCAAGTACCGCGATCAATATTGTTTTACTTGCCTGGAGTTTGGTCGCCTTCTGAATCATCTCTTTCTGCCGAAAAAAAATCGGTCTTGAAGTGTATGTGAAAATATTTGTCTACGAGCAGTTGAAGAGTGTTGTTGTTTTTGTTGTTTTCTTGAGTCACCACCCCCACACATATCTGGGAGCGGTGTATTACCAGCCGAGTGTGAGTTTGCGAAAACCCCCCCGAAGGTACCGGTTTGTGTGTAGTTGTGGACCCGTCGAAAGCTCTCCCAAGAAGAGCACTGAATAGCTAGAGAAAAGCAACATACATACAACCACAAAAACACGACGAGCTTTGCCGACAGAGTAGAGCTACGTGCTATTGCTACTGCTGCTGCACTCCTTAGGCGTGGACCATTCGATCGTCGACGTCTCGGTTTTTCGCGACTTCCACCACAGTGTGTTGAGTGTGTTTTCCGGCGAAAGTGTGTGACAACAACGCCCCAGAAAAAGGCAGCATTCCAGAAATCGTCTTCGACGAGGAAGAAAGTTCAAGTGGAAGTGATGAAGTTCCTCTAAAAGTAGTGTATAAGTGTGGTCAAAAGAGCGAAAGCTAATAGTTGGAAGTTTTCCAGTTTCATTCCAAGAAAATCTGCTTACCGGCGGTGCACATCTTCCTTCAGTTCCAGCCGACACGAGTCAGACAAGTCCGCAACGTTTTGTGGTTTTGCTGCATCGACGGGTATTCTGGAAAGTTCACCTACCGACGTCTACAACGACGACGACTGCACCGTTTGGTTAACCGTGAAAATTGGATTATATTACCTTCTTCGGATCAATATACGTACATAGATATAATTAAAACACGCACGCGGAACGAAAATCACGGACCAGTCGTCGATCTCTGGATCTGGTTGAACGCTGACGGAGCCGATACCACCGCCGACGCCGCACAATCCAAGTAAGTCTGCTGCGGGCAGCTGACCGCATGATTGAGTTCTCCGCCTACCGTTCCTAGCGCTCATTATCCGGGTTGATGAAACGTGATTCTACCCTTGCCGGGCTGGGCCGCGTGTCTGGCCAAAGCAGCTTCTCAGGAAGCTGAGGTTGCGTGCCAGTCAGTCAGTTGGCAACTCAACCGAGACTTTCTGCTTTTGCAATTATCATAATCCGGCTTTGAACTACATACTAGTATGTATGAAGTTGATGTTGGGGCTGCTAATGAACGGTCTGGACCTGGCCGCATAATTCCCAATCTCCTTTATTGTGAGCTCTTTTACCGAGAGCCACTCGGTGTGTCTGGAATGTACATTAAAAATGGCGACAACCAGAACGGTCGAATCTCCTCGTGTCGTGGGGCATCTAGTTCTTCCAGCTAAGGCTGCAAATCCGACGAAGATGACGACGACGATAGTCAACCGAAACTTTAAGAATGAGGGGAGCGATGCAGGAAAAAATAATTAACAACTTCCGTTTTCGGTTGCCGCTAAGGCGGCTTTCGCTTTGCCTTCGCAATGACCCAACAGTCTCAGCCTCGAACGGAATATAAATCAAGAAGAATAGGCAAGTCCGGTGTCTAACCGACCCGACGGACGAGAAGCATCTTCGTCCGTTGTTCGGTGGAAGTGTACTATGTGGCAGTGTGGACTTTTAGTTTTTCTGACTTGCTTGCCCTCCATTTTTCCTATGCTTCTCCACTCCAATCGTCGTCGTCGTCGTCGCTCGTTTCTGGTGAATAGTTTTTCGGCTTGATTTTTCCTCGCATTTCCAGATATCGCTTCGTGTAGCCAGCCAGCAGACAGTCAGCCACATACGATTTTGACTGCGTGGCATCGTGGTGAATCGCGAAATTGCATCGTTGCCACTGTCAGGCAATGGCGCTGGTTGCCGGTAGTAAAATGGGGAAATTGTGCGGATTGAGCTCCAGTGTAGGAGTTGGAGTGAAAAGTCTTTATTTCGGCACAGCCGTAGTTGTAGATAGGGGGATAATACTCGGGACAGGTTTGGAGATTCTGGAAATATAACAAATTACTTTAGTATTCCTAATTTATATTGAAACGGAGTTTAACTACTAAGTACGAAAGAATGATAGTTGTTGTCTACCATTTTTGGGGATATTGCAGTGTAGATGAGTGGGTTTTTATGTGCTAAGTCTACAGATTAAGTTGAAGAAAAATGCACCTTGAAAACCTTGGTTTTCAACCCAAACTTGGTCAAATGTACTTTGACGTTTGTGAAGAGGTGCGTACGAAAGTCTCGAGAAATATTTGATACTGACTCTGTAGTTTAAATGTTATTGAAAGTTCTGGAGTCGAAAAATTATATTGTAAGACGATCTTCGTGGGGGTGGGCGTAGCGTATTGGTAAATCGATTACCTTGTACGCAGCGCACCTGGGTTCGAGTCCCGACCCCGCACATAGGGTTAGAAATTTTTCATAAGAGATTTTTCTAACCCGAAGAGGCGAATGACCTTAAGGTTAAAACATCTATAATCGAAAAAAAAACGATCTTCGTATTGCATTTTTTGTGAAACGTTTACTTTTTTTGGGCAGATTTTCCAACTGATTCTTAGCATTGCTGAGCTGCGAATTAGCTGAAACCTGAAAACAGTCGTATCTTACCGGACGAAATAGAATTACACTATGCTATATTTATCCAAAGTGGAAAAATTTCTTGGAAAAAAATATTCTTTCCAATGAGGGGCAAATTGTTTAAAACCAAACATGGTGAAGTGCACAATACCTGTAACTAAATTAGCTATTGAATTTATGTTTCGACTACGTCTCATCAGAATCCGAAACTAACTTAGTGACACGACTTAGCTAGCGCCAGTTTGATGCTAGATCCAAAAAACGAAACCACTATTTGAGTTTTTTACCCCTAGTGCTACATGATGTCCCGCAAGTTTCAATTTCATTTATTCTCATCAGCTTAATCATAACTCCTTTTTCTGTGGGACATCAAGCAGGACTAGGAGTTTGCTAAAAAAACACAAATAGCAGTTTTGTTTTTTTGGAGCTAGGGTCTATTTGGCGCTAGCTTAGTCCTTCCTGGGACGTCATCATAGCCCACGGATAGCAGCAGGGTTTATGCATTGGGCCGGAGTCCCAAGGGTTGCAGCTTCAAATCCTGCCTCTGGGGAGATTCCTTCACATAATTGCTTTCGTTTTACTCACCATTTCGACCTGTTTTTCCCGTTGAATTTCACGAAAAAAAGTCGCAGATATTAAATCTCGATGATGATCCAAATTTGAAATGTTTGCTGGATTTAGAATTACGTTATATTACTTTCCATATCCAACCTTGACTTATTGATAATTTGATATTCCATCACTTTTATTTAAATTCGCGGTTGTTGAAAAGCTCTATACAATTTTTGAGTACTTTTTCAAATAGATGTATCTAACAATGAGAGACTCCCTTTTTACTGTCTTTTCCGATTATTACAGCGTCATTATAAAACTTTACTCTTACTTTACTATACTGATCGAAAGACAGCGATTTTGACTAACATATTATGCGAAGAGTTAAGGGGTAAATATAAAAATGACCAAGTCATTAACAGAAGAGAAAGTAACAATGATTGTCAGATTGGAAAAATATTCGAATTGTCAATATCGAAAAAACTATTAATTTCAACTTCTTGAGTCACAAAAATGGGTTAAAGGAAACAATTTTATCGGTTGACGCCAGCACTGACCCGCGTCACCAAGATCAAGCAAACTCTACTCGTGTAACTATGAAAATTAGTACCATTTCAGGGCATTAACCAACAGAAGATTCTTGAAACAAAAAATCGGATAATCAGGGAATTCAATATGATCTGAGAAAACCTGACATTTTCGGGGATTTGTATATAAATCAAGAAAAAAAAATCAAACCAATGTGAAAACAAACTGGAAACTGTTTACCCAACATTCGAGGTGGTCGAGGACACCTTTTGCAGATTTTCATATATAGACAATAACAACTCCATTTTCCCACAATTTCATAGAAATAAATTAAATAATGTGAATGATGTAGATCAGCGGTTCTCAACCTTGTTTGCTCCGCGGACCCCTTCCAAATCACCTTGGGTCATCGCGGACCCTTTCGAAATTATCCTGGGCGGCTGCGGACCCCCACGGCTTAATATCGATTTATGTGCTGTCATTATTTTCAGTCTGATACGATAAATAAACTTGAAGTTTCAATATCCGTCCGGAAAAGATTTTCCACTTCGCGGACCCCCAGCAACGACTTCACGGCCCCCTAGGGGTCCGCGGACCCCAGGTTGAGAATCGCTGGTGTAGGTCACATTCATATTCTAGTTGCAATGAACTGCTATCTATATTGAAAAGCAAGAAGCATACTTCTTCAAAACTGTCAGAAAATTATCAAAATCTTTTGGAACATTGCAGATTCCGAAATCAGGAATCAGACATCAGAATATATTAGCTCGATTGGCACGTTTCGCATGTTATTCGGATGCCATTTTTCTGAACCCTACTGATGGAGTCTATAGCTCTTTACCACACTGGGATAGGAACAATAACATATCTTTGAGTTTCAGCTCCTTTTAGATATGTTCGTCTATGTATGGAGAACCAAAAATCCGCAATTATCTTATCTCAGGGCAGTTACATATCAACTGATATGAGGTTCCGTAATCGGATTCACAAAGATCACTTGAATAATACTCAGCACGCTGAATAGTAACCATGTAAGAATTCAGTGTGCAATGTCCAGTCAGTGCGCTGACTAGAATACTGCAATTGTGCCTGGAAAAATGCAACAAATTCTTTGACTTTTTCGAATTAACATTCAGAAGAAAAGTTTTTATTTCATGGACTTATTGACTTTTCCCGGTGAATGCACCGAGAAAAGTCGACAATTCCACAATATAAATATGTTCCGGTAACCATAAAATCTTATATAGAAAAGTTTTTGTTTGAACGCAAGTTTTCAAGCTATGCTAATGGTTGGTGTTTTATTCAACTAATTGATAGTGGTTAAACTGGTCCTGGACCAAAGAAGTTAGTCGTAGCGCTTGCTCTAGCCGATTATTCTGTCAGTTCATTTACAGTAATACCGGAATGACCGGGTATCCATAAGAGATATATAATATTTGAAATGCTGAGTTCTTCGGTTTGATTTCGACATGCGGTCACTAATTTCGTTCCCGAATCTACCAAACTTAGTGCGTGCACGTCTTCCTCCGGAAGGGAAGTTAAGCCATTGGTCCCCGGTCCATGAGTTGATGGATCGATATTTAGTCCAGATAGTAGAGTCATCTCTCTGGTGTCGGTAAAGAAGAAGTAGAATCCAACTTCTATACTTACTAACAAATATCCTCCTCCCGTAATACTTGTGGAGTGCGCAGTAGTATATACGGCCTCTAGCAAAAGCAAGTATCGGACTAACCATTCCTTCCCTTTCCTTCCGCGATCTACGTTAGGGCATGGCCGGTGCCGGTATTGATCAAACTTTAGGATTACCAGTAGTTGCACATTGAAAGACGTTTGGCTACTCCCAAGCATAATTATCTACTAATTCCCTGTGCAACTTCAACTAGTCTAGATCAATAACGAAGTAGCAGCAAGGGGTGGTCCCGAAGACTGTATGCACAAGAAAGCGCTTCTTGTTTGAAAAACACATGAAGTGATTTTATGGACAAAAGTGCCTTTCGACCCGACATTGCACCAGTTATCGCCTTCAGGACCATCCTCTGAAGATGGTTCAAAATTAACATCAATCTATCACCACACGATTGTGTAGCACTGAATGTGTTTGAGTTTGAGTCCATTCTGAAATAGATGTGAGTTGACCAATTTAGTTTTGAGTCACGAATTATCCCAACGTACCTAATTTGATCTGCGACAATCATTTCAGAGTCAAAGAACTGCGACAGACAAGCTACGGTTGTAATCCCTCGTTTTGTGAAAAGCACAATTGGTGTTTGGATTAACTGATAGTCCAACATGAAGACACAATTGCTCAACAGCACATAACGCTTGGTGCATCAATTCAAAAAATGTGTTAATTCAAATACCGGAGATCCTGACATGATAATCATCGGTGAAAACAATTGTTGTAAACCCAGGTTCATTAAGTTTTAACAATGAGCACAGGTGTCGGTTGCTAAGCATTGCGTGTATTCAATTTAATTCGTGATGAATGAAGGTACTCCGTGATCTCGAATGTAGTGATCGATTAAACGTTCTACAGATTTGAGAAAGAAGGAGTTCAGACTGATCGTTCGAAAGTTTTTGCTCGGTAACCTTCGAGAATGAATTTAACATTTATTTCGCGGCCACGCCAATAGAATGTATCATGTTCCAAAATTACAGGTAAGATTTTTTTTTCAAATATGCTTTAAGTATGCTTGAAGTTTTCATATCCTGGTTGAAGCAGAATTTGAATGATCTCATCTTTTCCCGGAGACTTATACGGAGCGAAACTTTCAATCGTGATAATTCGGTTGTCACAATTATACGAGCAAATGCATAAGAATCAGAACTACCTGAAATGAAGTCAGAGGCAATCGTCGGTGATATCTCCGTACAATCTGGAAAGTGAGTGTCAAAAATACAGTTGAGTACACCATCTTCGTCAGACGAGTATCCACCATTAACAGTTTTAACATGAAAACCTTTCGTTTTCGAATGTAACTTATTTAATCTACTAGCCTCGTTGAGATTTGGAACATTTGTGCCACTCAGAGGATTGAAGGGTATTTGTGTAAGCTTTGCGAACCAATTTAAATGGTTACGATCCTTCTCTGCGTATGCAATTCCAAGCTCTTCTATACTTCTCTAGTATAGCAAGTGCGGTATTCCATCAAGGAGTTCCTCTCCAGGTACGCATAACTCGAACCGGCATGCTGTTTGTTTTATTCACGACATCGTACTTGTCAAATCAAGTCACTTGGAGATTCAATCGTTTGAAAATTGAGGTACCATTTCGTACTTATGATCAGAAAACAACGGTTCGAGTTCGTTGGAAACGAGCCATTTTTCAACTCATGCATAATACTGTCAGAGCATAAAGCATGCAACCTATATGATGGAGATTTGTATCACTGCAGCATTATGAGGGGAAACCCATTTCTGTCACAGTGTCACGGTATGATACAACCTTTTTGAAATATTCAGAAGGGTGTGATTTATTACACTACAAATATACCGAAGAATAGATGAAATTACTGTCTGTGTTATTAATAGTCATATTGACTGTTGCAGCACAAATATGACGAGTTGTGAGGCCGAATGTCAGACATGCGTCAGTAGCACTATTCGCAAATACACACACATGAGGCATTTCACGTGGATTTGTCATCCCATTATTGTTGAAAGCTATGAAAACGAGGTTAAGTAGCTTTCCAGCACAGAGTTTTGCCTTATGGAACCAAAGCAATTAAAGCTTTTACATCCTGCCCAAGGCGGGATAGATTGATATTTACTCGACTTCAACTTCAATTTACTGTAACCTGCAGGATGTCACATGGACTCTAGGCTGGTTTTGTCTGGAAGAAGATGTTAAACTGTTATCGACCTCCTAATGGACAATTTCCACAGCAAAAAAAACAACAGCAAACCGAAGAAGGTTTGAATCACTGTCGACTCCACGCGAACCTGTTCCGTTGAGACCGTGGCGGGATAAATCATCAGCTAGTCTCGTTAGGACAATAAACAAACTTCTGTGGCGCTAAGAATTTTGACATTCATATTTCTAGGTTTCTATTGAAATGTATAAATAGTATATCGCTACTGGGACAACGACCGAACGAACTCGAACAGTTTTTAAGATGTCACCAAGGTTTCGATTACAGATTTGGAAAACGCATTGGAAATTTATCAACTGAAATCTGAAAACCCTGTCGAACACAATACAGTACAATAAAGCTTTCAGTCTCGGTTTGGTATTCGAATTTCGTATACGATGGAACTGTATGAAAGTGACTTCCGTAAGCTCCAGCTTCATTTTCATCTTAAACGAACAAAATGACGAACTCGACAATATTTAGAATCAGTAGCTACTGCTTTATTCCGCAGTGTATCCACACTTTTCTACGTAGCCTCACTCATCTCGATCAAATAACAATAAGCATACAAACGATCAGCTTCGCAAAAAGTAACGCTAGTGTTTCATTTGTCTCGTCAGATCGTGACGAATTTTATGTATTGATTGCTATACAGTAAAGACCCGTTTTTATCAGCCCCTTGGTGAATTTTAAGCTGATAAAACAGGGACATTGATAAAATCGCGACATATATTTTTCTCTTTTTAATAAACCGAAGCTCTTAAAATATCCTTCTTTGGTCCTTAGATATAGCCTCGCAACCTTTTCTGATTATTTAATTTATGTTCCCCTTAAGGGGGTCTGACAATGCAAAATTTATAAAAAAATTACATTTTTATTTTTGCTTTTTACGGATCTCTATGATAAGAAGAATATACCCAAGAAAGGATTTACTCGAATTCAACTTGGTTCGTTTGCTGGAGCCCATCAAACTACCAACTATCAATTTTCATATGAAGCTGATAAAATCGGGTAAAAAAGCTGATAAAATCGGGGGTAGATATAATCGGGGGCTGATAAAATCGGGTCTCCACTGTACGTGCTTACATAATGTCTCAGAATATGTGTAACAAGTCTGTAGCAGATCTATATTTAAAATTTTACATCCTATAAGTGTTAGCTTGGTTTACCACATTGACTTGACGGCTCTGACCGAGATGGCCTGGAAATTTTCACTTTTTCCAAGTAGTTTTCGAATGCTTTTTCAAAACTCTGTTTTTTCGTTAATGTGATACCTACTTAAAAAATTAATACAACATTGCTGAACATGCAATTGATTCATGTCATGCAATACAATAATAGATATAAACGTTCGAAAGCTTACAAGATTTTTCTTCCGAAATGTTGAACAGGGGCACCTACATTGAAAGGTAAATCGTTAGTCACGTCAAAAAATGCGCTCGTAGAAAATAGTCTCATGTAAATATTTCCACCGAAATGAGAAATTTCATTTAGTTTTTTGCCAGGCATACTGCAAAGCTTTCTATGGAAAAGCCCAGTGCTATTTATTGACTGCAACCCTTACTGGGGAGTGAACTAACTCAGACTGTTTGTGAGAAATTTCTTTTCAGTCTTTCCATTCTATCTACTATCTTTCTAACATTCGTTCCGTAATAATTTTTCGAAGGCGCCGTGTATCTCCTAAAAAATTAATAACATAAGAACTGGTTACGATCATCTTCACCTATACTTGGAATAAGATAGGAAATGTTAAAACGGCACTTACTTTATAGAAGGCCACCGACTCAACTACTTTTCCATAAGTACTACGTAGTTGTATCTAAGAGTAGCTTTTGGGTCGGATGTTACCGCGACCTGTCATGTAGATTTGCATTCATAGGAAAACTGATGCATTTAAATAAAATGAAATACAAGGGACCATTCATAAATTACGTAAGGCAAGAATTGCACAAAATTGACTCGTCCCTCCCCTATGTAACAAATTGTCATAAACTGCTTTATCTATCCCCTCATTCTTCTCATATTACGTATCAAATACCAAAACAATTTTTTTTCTTCAGTGAAAACATGTTACGTAACGTTATAGCTTACTGACCGTCCCCCGTATTTCACAACATTTCACATTTTGTTATATCCCATCCCTCGAAAAGTGTTACGTTATTTTTTGAATGGTCCTCAAGCTGCAATCTCAAACAGTAAAGAATAAAAATTAGGGTTTTAAATTTATTTGTTTAAAAACCCTTGGAAATTTAAAAAAAAAAATAAATTAGAAAACCTGTCAAATCTTGAAATTTCATTTTCAGATGCTTCTTTCCTTTGATGATGAACCCGAATAAAACATGCTGATTATTCAACACTCTGTGACAATCATTGATTTCAAACTTTTGGTGTGACAGTTCGTACTAGACAGTGCTGTATTCGTTTTGTAATTGCTATCAAAACTTTGGATAATTTTGACTTAATTTAGGGCCCTTGTTCAATAAAGAAAATTTTGATAAACTGCTGTCAGTGTTGTTTTCATTTAACTCAGGTAACAACCCATCGCTGGTTTTTTTACGCTCAATTTTAAGTTAAATTTAGCTAGAGCTAGGTTAAGTCTGTTATTCAGGTGCTAACGGGAAATACGAGTGCGAGTCATCTCAATGAAATTAAGATATATCCTTTTCGTTTTATTCCATGCTTAAACAATGTTTAGGAAAAATGTTTGTTGTTTCGAGAGAGCGCATGCCCACTCTTTCGAAACTACGCACATTTTGGTCAAGTAAACATTTCTACTAAAAGTATTTCAGCAAATCATGATTCGTTGGTGGAATTGTTTACATTGCATAAACCGAAAAATTGACAAATGTTACCTTATATACTCCCAGTCCATGGATTTCGCTTACTTAAACAATCGGTGAATTCAATTTCAGTAAATCTTATTCAAATTTTGATAGTGTGCGAAAGGCCGATTTTTTCTAACATTTTAGCAAGACAACCAATGATAGACGGTGGACAGCTATTTTCGTCCGCGTTCCTTATCACCTATTTTTATAAAGTGATTCATCAACAGTGCTACCTTTGAAAATCTTATTTTATTGCAAATAACTAAGTCTTCATTTCATTACATTCAGAACTTCACATACTTTGTCGTATGTTATTTTAATCGTTTTTTAACTAGGGAACTAATCCACCGAGCATTCAATGTGCGTGGGGAATACGCATGGTCTTGTCTGAGTGGAATGATGACTGTTGATGCATGGGTTGAGAGTTGACAATTGGCGAAATGAATCTAAAACTAGTTACCAATTTGCGTTATTCATATTAGTGCGAAGAACAAACGTTTTATTGTCATCTCCATTCTTTTACTTTTAATTCAATAAACCATCAATTAATTATATTAATTGTTCTCATTGTACTGAGCACTTTCATACACTTTGGAGTAATACATCCAATATATTATTGATTGTCATGTTAACAGCATTTTATCATATCTTTATATATCATAGCTTAATTGTTGACGTAAAAGGTGACAACAACAGGAGTTCCTTCTTTATTTATTGTATCTGCTGCATTTCCTGTTCACACGATTGGTTTAAATTATAGGGTGATGAGCCTATTTGCGCCATGTTTTTATTATCACCCTACCCATTTGAAGCCGTTGGTTAGAGCAGTGTCTGCCATCTTTGTTCAACGCGTTGAGTCAAATGGTAGCGCAACAATAGGGGCACTCGATTCGAGTTTTCATTGTGCTCAAGCACGAGAATTTTATTGTTTTCAACGCATTTGTGTTATTATATTGGTGCTTAACAACGAAGCAAAGCGGTTCATGTCAATTTTTACGCATTCCATTAATTGTAAGGCAAGAAATTACCGAATTAGTGAGGCACCTTGCTTAGTATGATGAAAATCGGCTCATCACCCTATTAATTTCTTTTCGTTTTTATTGCCTCCAATCCTGTTCTAGTAATTAGCTGACAGAACCCACGCACATGTCATCGTTTGTATATTCGACATACAAAGCTAGCCGTTTCATGTATTTCGATAGTGCTTATTTTATGATGTTTAAAATACGCTCAGTTAGCATAACAAAGCGCGCGAATAATTGTAATATAATAATCGGTACCATATCCAATCGTTCGCGGAGAAAGAAACCAATACATAATTGTCTCATTTCTTATAACAATACCAAAGTTAATACATCATAAATAATACTATGTAATTCAATAACATAGGTATTAGCATATCCATTTCGACAAATGTCTCGAGACAGTGAAGGTAATCGCTTGCCATTTCACACGGAAAGGGCGAAAATTGGCACAATACCGTATATCAAAAGTATACTCTGTTATAAATGTTTCCATCACATTTAAAATTTTGAAATATGACAAAGTTCGTCTTACTTATGATATTTCGAGATTGCAAGTATCAACCTACCGTGGCTAAGCAGATCGCCGTATCCATGTTTTTGAAAAGTTTTTCCTATGAATTTTATAAGACACACAGTGCATTGTACTACTTAGTATACAATTCTTTGTGTATTTTCTAGTACAAATATAACATTCTTCAAAAAAACACTGAACCCTACCCCACGTTTTGTGTACATAGACCGATTCGGAGAAGACCTTGCTTGGAATTAGCAAATCTTAGCAGGAAAAACAAACGCAAACACTCAGTTCGCATAATCTAATGCACATGGCGTGCTACTTCGCACACACAGAAAAAAACACAATCAGCAGTCGAGTTCTGTCCGTACATATTTGTCTAAGCTGTGCGAAGTCGTGTGCTATACAAATCCAAGGAAACATGAATTTCCACCGAAAAGACGATGGCGACGAAAAAATAGTAAGTTTTTCGTTTTCCAAAATCGAACCAGACGGTCAGACAGACCAGACAGTGGGATAAGTCTGACTGGTAGAGTGTCGAAAAACTGGCGAGAAAAATCACTTCCTCCTCTCGTGGTATCATCTATAAGAAACCAAGCGGTCTATGTGTTCCAGCGAAATAGTATCGTACAACGGAGTTGCATTGGATTATCGTCTTGATATTTTGCTAATTGGATTGCCTGTAGGTATGAATGATGAACTTTTAGAGTTAAGTTAGATTTTTTAGACAAATAGTATCAACATCTGAAAATTGCTTAATTCATCCTACGCGAAGTAGTGGTATAGAAGTGTCAACCAATTTGTTTTTTTCATACATTGAATTCACGTAGGTATCGCCATAATTAATTTGGTTCTAGTTCATATATTTGGAACCTATCAGTTGCGCCCTATCGAAGATCAAATGAACTGCTATAGACATTCTGAATGTTGTTATCTGTCCGATTACAAATTCCTGTGAGGCTGATCAAATGCACCACATGTCACGGTGGAAAAAATAGACCGAATCACACATTTCATCGATTCGGCGTCGGATGATGATGGCAACCGCTCTATGTACCCATAATTGATCGAATGCCTCGTACCAATATACCAACCCGCATATTAGGTATGTGGGAATGTATGTGTCTGCTGGGGGTGACGAGAGACGTTCTGCAGACACGATAATGATCTCATACCGTACTGTGGTTGGATTGACTTTTGCCCTGCTGCCTATTGACAACTGGCTCGATAAATGTAGCCGTACTACTGCTATACAGTATTAATAATATTTCCAGAGTCGCTATTTAGTTCGAATTCTTTTTCGGCTTCGTAGCGATATAATTATTCCAGTTGATTGTTTAATCGAGTAGTAGGGTTATTTTTTCTCGTATTTAATGCATTCCAGCAGATGCGCTAGTACACTGAGTACACGCCACTCAAAATATCAATCAAAAGCGTTTTTGGGTGTTCAACGCCTACTCGCTCAGTTTCAACAGTGTATAACTTCTGAACGGGTGCCTAAGGACAAACCTATTTATCAGCGTTTCGAAGAAAAAAATCAACAATTATTATACAGCTTCAATAACAGAGAAAAATAAACACAAAATCTGTTACTACTTTTGTCAAACAAGCCACAGTGATTTGGTCTTTCCAGCGAAGTTATACATTTTGTTACAATAAAAAATATTTCTGAACATTGTAATTACGAGAGATCCAAAACAAAAATGTTAGGCTTTAAAATTTGAATTTAAGGAGGTCGTCATAAAAAACGTCCCATAAATCGATAATTATAAGCTACAGAGAAAATATATTTTCAGCTAAGTTTAACTCCCATGGTTTCTCCAGGATATACAAAAAGTATGGAAAATACTCCACAAACGGAGAGCCTCCAGTAATTGTAACGATGTGGGGCATGGTCGTTGATAGGTAAATATAAAACCATCAGTTTTGTAGAGAGAATGTTGGCAGCTCAGCCTCTGTCATGATAATTAGCATAAAAGCGATGTATAGCTGTCATCATACGACGAAAGTTCCATGTATTCCAATCACAGGATGAATTGAATACACAACGTAGGCCTTAGCCACCAGACGAAACACTGTTTCTCTGATGACCCGTCCGTTAATCCGTCGACGGACCGGTGCCAATAATCGCGTTTTTCAGTTTTCATCGAGTTTTTTATTTGCATTTGTAGCGTCGCGTATATTGGGAAAAATTCGGGCGATTCGACGTTCAAAAGTCCCTTTCGTGTACAATTCTAAGCATTCTGCCCACCACGAAGTAGGAGACTGTTCACGGTTTAATCGTAGTGCAAATGCATTGTGTATAGCCTGGGAGAAAATGTAGGGACTGGAATATAGGGACACTTGGGGTTTTTGAAGTCCCATGTGGAAATTCCTGCTAGTTTCTAAGATTACCGAGACCAGAAACCACTTACTTCGGTTTTGTAACAGCACCCTTCGAGGGACACTCTCAGGCCTTTACGAGGAAGCTTAAGAGAGAAAACTGATTTTGCTCTTTCGGAAATTTATAGGCACATTTCAAGATGTTCCCACAATGGGATGATCAGACTCTCGCTCTTTAGTGTTCAAGGAAACGTAGAAATTAGTCGTTGTCGGTAGCGTAGCGCTCTTTTCCATTTCTTATCGGAGCGTTCCTTAAGAGAATGTTTTGTCCCCACATAATTTATATGCGGGATTTGTCAAGAGATCATGCGGAGTCTTTCCACAGTAGAAAAACTTTTTATAATTCTCTCCGCATTTTCCACAGCGTGCCTTAGACTTTCTAAAATAAGTCGCTGTAGGCCCAATTCTTTGCAACAACGGCAATTCATGCCTCTCGGCATAAAAAGGCGAACAGGTAAACTAGCCCCGTCCAAAAGATCAAAGTTTGGAAGAGCAGATTCGGCGAAAGGTTCGAAATGAGGCTGATGGAAAATAAGTTGTTTTCAAATCCTCCTTGATTTTTACTGAACGCAATTGCTTGCGAACCAGAATTTTCACTGACCGAAGCGAAAGAAGGAGCTTCGCCCCTATTAGAGACTACATCATCAATCTCTACCTTCCGGGCGGGTACATAGACAAGATACTTCTTCGTACACGGCCAAGTGGTATTTAGTTAAATCTCGCTTATATCGATGATGTTAAATAGCTTATCTTTGCCCTCATTCAAGTTTGTCATGAATAAATACGAAATTCGTTACTGATACTTTTTCCATGTATCAGGCTACTAGCAGTTGGAAAATTGGATTCTGAGATGATTATGACTTTCATTGGTTTAGTTATCGATAAAAATACGCTGAAAAAAAATTTAGTTTGTGCAAGGAAAAGTTTTTTTTTTCAAATAACTTTTTTCCTTGAAAGCGCCCAACTTGAATTTTTGACGGTATGCAAAGTGGCTTTTTGTGACAAAGTTTTCATGTACAGAAAGTTTAATTTAAATCTGAGAGGGTACTGCCAACTCTGAATACGGTTTAGAGCGAAATTCGTCAGTATAAAGATTGACGTTTACTGTAATACTAACGCGGTTATAGAGCACCAATGTAAACAGTCCACATTGGAAGCCTGTTGTCAGCACTACTCATGCTTTTAGACAGCTTTAGTTGCCAGTCATTTTTGTCGCAGTGATTTTGCAACGCAGTTTTAATGTTTCTTTTCAACATGATGTAATATTGTCTATTGCTATATTAATAGCTAAGACTCGAAATCTGGTTCCACTTAATTGTGATCCTTAGGTACTAAACTAGGCAAGAGCAATGGGTAAGTTATTCAATGCTTGATCATCTTGTATATTGCTCATACGAACGCGACACGTTAACAGATTGTATTTGTTTGAATGCAAGAAAATAGGTCGAATATTATTCTAAAGACGAGATACACAACGAATAAATTCACAGAGCTCATATATTGGCCAAATATTAGCTCTATAATGGCACTAATACTACATGGGTCACTCCGCGCAAGGTGATCAAAAAATTTGAGCCAATTTTCGGGCAATTGTTCATCTATAGCCAATATATATTAATCTAAATTTGTGTGTTGATTGATCCACTCCTTAGTCTATGAGAGAACACCACCCCCTCCCCGTTTTTATAAATTGTCAAAAACCGTGATTTTCCCTTGATTATATTGCTATTTATTCTAGAATCAATCCATGAGACGGTTTTTTAAGGAAATTCGCTAAGAAAGCCAGAAAAAATACTAATGTTTAAAAGCAGTGCTGCCAAATATGGTCAAGGCTTCTGTCAGTCACTTTACAAGTTCACGTATATTTCATAAGATAAGTCTGCAAAATTGATAAAATCAGATTTTATCTCAATTGCACATTATTAAGGTCACTAAGCCGCACATTTTTTTTTCTACAGAAAGTTATTTTCTATCATGAACGGTTTACGCGTTATTGTCATTTTGATACGTCTTTCACGTTACACAATTTTCGCAGTGAGTTTGAAGGCTTGAATTGAAAAAATCTGTTCCGTTGGCCCCCAAATTTGCATGAACTAAGTTTTAAGTTGAAGCTTGGAAAACAAAGAAGACTTTGAAATATAGTTTTCCTGAAGAAAAAACTTTTTGTCGATTTTATGGAGTATTCTCAATGATCTGTCAAGTTTCAACCAGAATCTGTCACGTTACAGTTCTGTATTTTTTTTTATTGAAGCACGTATATCGAGACATTCGTACACAGATCATCCTTGCTTTAGGAACTGAGTATTAAGGGGAAATGTTTATGTTGAAAAATGTATT
This sequence comes from Topomyia yanbarensis, assembly GCF_030247195.1. Taxonomy (NCBI): domain Eukaryota; kingdom Metazoa; phylum Arthropoda; class Insecta; order Diptera; family Culicidae; genus Topomyia; species Topomyia yanbarensis. The sequence continues at coordinate 301,198,033 of NC_080672.1, forward strand.
GGTTTTGATCAACAAACTTGAATAGCTTATGAAAAGGTTGTAATTTCACGAAGTAACACATAATGTCGAAAGAAAATCTAAATTACCTTAAAAACATCTGCATTTGAAGGACAATTTTTCATGACCATTTTGAATTGGAAAAACATTTTGAAATACATTACAACTAAATTATTTACAGAATTTTTTTTTAAATTAAAAGATTTTTGAAATATGTTTTAAGTTTTTATTATAATGTTATTTGTTGTTATTTTCTCCACAATAAAATTGTGTTTTAAACCTTTTTTATTTAATTAAATTTTAAACGCGCTATGTTTTTTGGCGTTTGGTATTTGTGAGTAACTTATTAAAAGGGCGTATTTTCACTACTAGATTTTTTTAAAACAAAATATTTCGGAAAATTTTTCTTAAGAGCATTTGGCTTCGAAGTGTTATTCCGTATATTGTATAAGAAAGTTATATTTATTATTGGAAAATATTAGGAAATTTAGAAGGATACTTAAAGTCGTTGTGAAAAATGCTTTCTAACTAATAACTTTCTAATAATGCAATTACAGTTTCTTCAGTTTTTAGGCTTGCGTTAACAAAAAAATCGTTGTTTTTTGTAATTGTGTTTTTCAACTTTTTTTGTTTTTACTTTTTGAAAAATTTTACCAAAAAATATTCACACAGAAGAATTAATCCCCTAGAACTCGCTATCATATAGTTTTGCTGTACAAATGGATTTTCGAACAGTAAGCAGTTTAAAATTAGTGCATTCAAGGTCTCATACGCCCTTTTTAAATATTACTCTTGAATAAAAATTGTTTATTTAACAATTCCGAATACTAAGTCTCCCATATGGATGAAACTTAAAAAGTTTCATCAGAATCGAAGATGGTCACCATTTTTGATGTAATTCAATCAAACTTGATGCAATTGCTTTATAGCAGAAAACGTTACATAAGATCAACTGTATTTTCTTGAAAATGAATAAAACTACGGTTTTCAAAATACAGTTTAAAAAAGTAAACTCAAAGTAGTAAGAAAAATGTAGGTGAGACATTGTATGCAAGCTGTTGGTGTAGTCTATAAAACTTTTTTCGAATTTTTGATCTGTCACGTTACAAGTTATTTGTTTTTCATTATTTCTCAATTAAAAATAAGCATTAATCCATATTCATCTCAAATTTTCATGCAATATAATTAAATTTCAATTAGACTACGATAGAAAAATGTGGATCCAGGCAAAACGTTGGAAATTTGGATTCTGTTTACCTTTTTATCTCCTTGCGGTCTTTTAGTCATTTTCAGGTCATGCAAGAAGCATCAACAAACTTTTATAAATGAGAGGGATTCCATGAGAAACCGGCCGACCGCAAAATATGACCATCGTCGATTCGAACGAAACTTTGCAGGTGTGTTCGCTGTATGAATCTCCATGATATTCTCTGGCAATTGGAATATTTTGATACAAGAGTAATTTTTCAAAAGGGCGTAAACGTCTCTACGTGCATGAATTTCAATTTTTTTGTTCGATTACTGTATTTTATACAGCAAAACTATCTGAGAACAAGTTACAGGGAATAAATACTTCTGTCCGAAAAAAATATACACTGAAAAAAATGTTGTCATTTTTCAAAAAAAAAATTTATGATAAAAATTTAAATTGCGAAAAAACCCATTTTTTTAATTTTTTATATTTTTTTTTTTCGAGAGTTGTCCTACTGGAGCTGTAGAGCTAGGTTCTCGGAAGGGCTCCCCGTCAGAATCACATACTACAATTTGCAGACGAGACAGGCAATGTCGCCCAAAAAACACTGCATTAGGCCAATTGTAGCGGGCCGTGATTCTGAATGTGATATTCATTGTACGGTTCAGGTATGTGCGGGCGTAGGGACTCGCGATCGCGTGTATCATCGCGAAGGGCTCGAACATTTGTACGTTAACGTGCTCGATCGCGTGTGCGCTTGTATGTCGCGTGTGCTAACGTGTAACTTCGCGTGCATAAATTCTATTTCATAACCGTGTGCCTTTCGCATATTCGCGTGTGTTCTAGAATGATCGCGCGCGGACCGTGAATCTGATACTTAATTTTTGATTTTTGGTGTACGGTTCAGATTCCAGAAGAAAGTGGGTTCTTACATATCATTAGAATTCCCATTCATGTCGCCGTAGAACGCGTGGTCTAGTGGATATGAGCTTTATTTTTTTTTTTTTTTGATTGGTCCAACTGAATGTATGGACCTAAATTGCTAGAATGAAGGCTAAAGATTTCCGGACGTGACCGATTCATGATCGCGCGCGTTTGCGGGTTCGCGTTTGAGACCGCGTTTGTAACGTCGTAAGTACTAAAACGTTCACACAATTGCCGGAGTGTTATCAAGTTTACGCGATCTCGGGCATAGGTGTACGTAGATGATCGCGAAGGGCTTAAGCGTTCGTATGTTTACGTGTTTGTCGCGTGTGCTCGCGTGTATGTGACTTCGCGTGTATAAATTCGATTTTGAAACCCTGCGCCCATTCATATATTCGCGGACCGTCATTCTGAACTTTAGCTTTCGGTGTACGGATCACATTCTGACAGGGAGAGAGATACCCCATATCACTAGAGTTTCTGGTCATGTCGCCATGGAACGTTTTGTCTAGTGGATATGAGAGTTATTTTTCAATTTTATTATTTTTTTTATTAATTAACAAGGACCTAGATTGTTTGTACCGAGGATAGAGACTTCCGGACGATCCCGATTCATGATGGCGCGAGCGCGGGAGTTTGTAGGTTGACGCTTGAGATCGTGTTGGTAAGTTTATGAGTGCTGAGATTTTCACCTTATCACCGGGGTGTAATCATGTTTGCGAGTTCGTAGGTTGCTTGGAAAATCGCGAGGGGCTGTAACGTTTGTGCGCTGACGTGATTTTGTAACGTGTGTTCTTGAATGGTCGCGCGAACCGTGAGTCTGATATTAAATTTTCAGTGCGCGGTTAGAATTGTGGCAGAGAGTGGTATCGTTTATATCGATAGGATTCCCGGTCATGTCGCCATGAGACGTGTTGTCTAATAGGTATGGGCGTATTTTCTTAATTGGTCCAGCTGAAGGCATGGACCTAGGCTTCTAGGATCAAGGATAGACTTTCGGACGTGACCGAGTCGTAATCGCGTGCACGATGGCATTTTTGTAGGTTCCCGCTGAGACCGCGTTTGAGAATGTGTGAGTGTTAAGACGTTCACTATCACCATCTTTGTTGACCCAGCTGAAGACGGGTGTAGAATGGCAGTATAGGACTCGAAAAGAAGAAATAAAAGACAATATATGAGAGACGTAATAGATTAGATAGGTACAAGATACAGCTGAAGTTATGATCATCACATGAGACATACATTAGTACTTCAAACACTACTAATACTTGAATAGCCAATCACCACACATAGCACATCCTTTCTCAATTATCTATTTGTTACTGGTTGATTGTTGGTTATGAGCTGGTGAATAGAGGAAAGGTATAGAACAGACAAAAGGCTCATATCAGCCCTCCCGGCCTCCTCGACACACCACTATCGAGGCGTATTGTAATCAACATCTTGAAGCGGGCTTCTTTTATAAATCAAATCCTCAGTAGTCATAATGTTTGGTGGATTATTAACATGAGAAGTAATTAGCCTCTAGGAGTAGAACTTGGTGCAAATCAAAACTAAAAAGAGCGAAGGTCCTTATATTTAGATAACTATTGAATCTATTGTGGCTTGATGATGTTTACAATACCGTCAATCCCATCAACCTGCGAGAGGGCATATTTTTAATTTTTTATATTTTGTTACCAAAAACTTAAAGAGAAAAGAAACATTTTAATTGTGATTGCATGAACGACCTTTTCATAAGTTAGCCGCGTTTCTCCATCAACGATAATAGGTTTTTCAAAAGGCCCGTAAACTTTCGTGCAACTTTCTCTTTGACATCAAGGCGATATTGTAAACCATTTGAAAGTTACATGAAAGCAACCAAAATATATTTCAACCATAGGGTCTGTTGATTAAACTATATAGCTGAATCATATTTTGGTTGTTTTCATGTAACTTTAAAATGTTTCACAATATCGCCTTGATGTCAAAAAGAAAGTTGCAGGAAAGTTTACGGGCCTTTTGAAAAACCTATTATTGTTGATGGAGAAACGCGACTAACTTATGAAAAGGTCGTAATAAAACAAAATAATTGTGTTGTTAAAACAAAGGTTAAAATATCTCGAGAACTACTACATTTTAGAAAATTTTTGTTAAGAGCATTTCGATTTAAAATGGCGTTTAGAATCATATTCAAAAAGAAAATTGTATTTTTGACTGCAAATAGTAAGAATTATAAAAAAATGTCAAAAGTTGTTGTTAGGAAAACTTTTTTATTGAAAGCTTCTCCATGATCCAAATACACTAAAAAGATTGCTTTTACGTTTTTAAAACGATAAACATTAAACTTTTGACATTTTTTGATGTGGTAACGCGAATAACTTTTAAAAAGAGCATAATTACACGAATTAATTGTTTTTGAAGGAGCAAAATTTCAAATATCTCGAAAACTATCGCATTTGGAAGATTTTTGTTAAATGCATTTTGATTTTAAATGGTGCTTAGAATTATATTCTGTAATAAAATTACAATTTTGTATGTCAATTAGTATGAAATTTAAAAACATGTACGAAGTTATTGTTAGAAAAACTTTTTTACCAATTTTTTCTCCATCATGCAATCACATTCAAAATGTTTCTTTTCTCTTTAGGTTTTTGGTAACAAAATATAAAAAATTTAACAAAATGGGTTTTTTCGCAATTTAAATTTTTATCATAAATTTTTGTTTTTTTTTTTAAAATGACGCAACATTTTTTTCAGTGTATATTTTTTTCAGACAGAAGTATTCATTCCCTGTAACTCGTTCTCAGATAGTTTGGCTGTATAAAATACAGTAATCGAACAAATAAATTTTGAAATTCATGCACGTAGAAACATTTACACCCTTTTAAAAAGTTGCTCTTGAGTCAAAATAATCTTATTACCTGTGGAAAATATTTAGTCTTGCATGACGGTGAAACGTGTAAAGTTTCATTGGAATCTAAGATGGTCGGTCACGATTTTAAAGATTTTCGGACGGATCTTCGTGGAATTCGTCATGACATGGATTTTTTTTCTGGGCTTATTATTTATTTTGTTTAATATTAGGGGTTATACACATACGGAAAAAACAGTTTGACGCAAAATTTGTTAAAAAAAATTTCGCCTGTGATTGCCATTTTCGGAGCCTTGACCGTATGCGAATTTTCCAGTCAAAAGCTAAAAATTCGATTTACTTAGAACATATTTATTTTTGTTTTTGAAACTCTAATTCCATCGTGTCCCGCGGTTTTTTTTTTCATAAAAATACACTTAAAACCTCAATATTATTTGAGTCAATACAGACACACACTGTTTTGAAGCAAAAAACTCAACGATAAGAAACCATCTTGAGTACTGAGTTCATACATAGTTTATCGTGAAGTAGACGGGTAATGATAAAACATTGCGTTTTTGGTTTGCGTCTATCAAGTCTGGGTCGGTTTTTATGACCGTTTGAAGAGCATTGTATCTCGGGTATGGTTCAAATAATATTTGGCAGCAATGACGCTTAAACTCAGTATTCGTTCTGGATTCATTGAACAATTTCCTTCAAAGAGCATCTCGCGGATTGATTTCAGTGCAAATAATACTGGAGATATATTCATAATAAAATCAAGGTTTTTGACAATTTGTCGAAACGGGAGGGCTTCTTTGGAGCAAGGTTTAATCGACACCAGAATATTGATTTTTATATATTCGTCCTAGATAAATAATTCCCATAAAATTAATTCAAATCTGTGAAGGTCTATTGCACGTATCTTGATCACTTCGCGTAAAACTCACCTCGTGTCATTTATATACATGTAGAATAAAAAAGGTTCTAAGACACTACCTTCCGGCACACCAAATGTATTGCTGACAGAACTAAATAAACAAAAAATCATATGTATCAGCATATGAATAGATAATTTACTTTTTATCGGTTGATACTGATTATGAAGATAACACATTTATAAGGCATTTCATCTAAATTATAGAATCATTCCTAGGTTTATGCCTGAAAATCGAAAATTGGTCCACAAAGAATACAGATGTGCCCCCCGTAGAAACCGAAGAGTCATTTCTGTTTGAACAACAAATGGTTACCCCGCGAATGACAGGGAACCTTGAACGAAATCACGTCACCCTCCAGAATCAAGAGCAACCATTTTTATGAAGCAAACGATCTCGATCATTTAGTAAACACACCGACCTTCCCTCAGGTTCCGCGAAACAACATCTGATTGCTCCGTCGTCGTAGGGCAGACAGCTCCCGATAAATCGCTCGGAACGTTTTGCCGTATGCGTGCTGCCTGCGCTGCGCCGCACTTTCCGATGGTGTTGGTGCTGGTTATGAGTCACTGTCCGCTCCGCCCTGTTTATTCTCATTAGAGATTATTGACCTCTTCCTTTCTCGTGTTGTGTTGTGTTGTTTTTTGTTATTGTTATGCTGTTTTTTGGGAAGATTTCTTTCTCCTCCCTTTCTCCACATATCTCCACTCAACCAAACTGCAGTAAACCGCCGGTTTCACGTAGCCACTCACTCCCCGGCGCCGATCAATATTCTTATCCGCTAGAGCTGGCTATGGTAGTTGTGAATTCTTCGCTACCCAGACTGGTGTAGATCCTACTTACATATATTATTCAACCAACAGTGCGGCCTCCATGATGAGTAGCGGCGATCGTTTCGCGATTGAATGCGTGCTGTGTTCCACGAAAATAACTCCGTTGCATGTATGCATAGGGAAACGAAAACACGCTTCACCGGCTCAATGCTGTGCTGGCTTGCCTCCGCACCGGGGATTCCGGCCGGTGGAAGATTGTTTTCATTTGGAACAAAAAAAAATTGATCGCATACCATGAAATGAGCGTGAGATGAAAGGAAAGAAGAGGGCGCAACAAAAACGAGATTCCTAATATTCGAGCGGTTTCGAGCGACGGTGCCCGGCCGCGCGATCGTGTGGCGAATGTTTATATCATCTGTGAGCTGGTTGGGGAGTAGTTCGCGTTTTTTTTCGGGCTTTCTTTTCTCGACTCTTCGTGCACGCGAATCGAGCTGATTATACGGCCTCGGGTGGATTGACCTAGGATGTAGAAATCTGCCGGTCGATCGGATGGTCGGGAGTTTTGTTGTTGGTGTGGTTCTGCGAAAGAGGGTGCCAAAGGGAAGGCCGTCAATTGGTTGGGAAGTGATATAACCTGTTTTTTGTTTGTTTTCGTTTAGGTTTGGATTGGTTCCGATAACTGTTTCAAGGGGAATAGAGGAAGTGATCGTATAAATACGGTGAATGGTAATGAAGCACTGTTTCCGCTTCGCTACTTGATGTCTAAGTATTGACCGATCTGGAAACGCATTGATTTAATTATCTATAAATTGATTCAATTATCTATAACTTTATTAACTAGTATATGACCTCTACTAGACGGGAGTGGATATTATCAACTATGTAGTTTTTTGTATGCACTGAATTACACTTGAAAGGTTTGATGACAGCCGGTACTATTTTTGGTTTTATATGCGATTAAACTTTTACACACTTAAAAGTGCATTTACACTACTTTAGTGACAAAGTTTTATTTATAATATAAAAATATAGCTTTACCTTAAGCGAGGTAACAAGGCCTAAAAAATAGCCATTAGGTAGTTGTACGCAACATTCGTCCCTGAAGAGAAAATTGGTTTCAAACAAAATTTATGCAAAGGCTACAAAACCTTACCTATCCGGATGGTTTGGATTTCGACTTCGTCTCTTCAGAATCTTGCACTTGACCAATGCACCAGACTCATGCTAGTCCAAAATTGGAAACACTACTTGTGAACACACCAACACTATTCCTAACTTTAGCTGTTCCGAAACAGAAGAAGGCAACATTCCAGTTTGAAGCGGAATTTCCAGTTATTTTCGCAATCCAGTCAAACGGATAAATTCGGAAATCTTCCAGTTTTTTTTTAAATTATTGCAGAGGTTAGCGTCTGAACTGTTTTCTTTCTTTGTGCCATACAATAGATAGATTAGCGGAGGTTTGATTGTCCAGGATTTCCAAACAAAATACAAATATACTAAAACTAATAATAGTGAGAATTTGGTCTTTGAAATGAATAGATTTTTTATTATCATGGAGGACATCCCACTCTCAGGTTTGACTCTTTAGGAAAACAAGCTTTTGGATGAGAGAAGGGATCTAAAGCCAATGTTTGCATGAGGGCAAGTTGGATTTGAATGTTTCGTGTTCCACTCGTCAGTAACTTACACGAACTTGCTGCCAGTTAGACGATATGTCTTTAGAAAAAAAAAAATTTTGCATACTCACAGACGTTTGGTGCTCATGCCACAAGACAGTTCGTTTTCCTATACTCATCAGCGACCCAGAGCTTCTATGCTTTGCTAATCGAGATATCAATCGGTACCAATCAGGCGTTCAAACATGTTGTGTGATCTGTTTTGATGTAGTGTCTAACTAACGCCAATTTGGTGTTAGTATGGATATCTTGTCTAGTTGGCAGCAATTTGGTGTCAGTTACTGACGAGTGAAACACGAAACATTCAAATCCTATTGTTCAGGATGTTAACCCACCACAGGAAACATTAGTTTGCTGAACAAGTTGAAACATGTTATCGAGTGTGAAGATGTTGAAGTCACAATCGAGATGCGTCAACATGGTTTATCATAGTATAATAGCGCTATTACAAAATCTGTGCAACAATACGAAGAAGGTTTCGTAAAAATATCAATTGCTTTTGTGTAGCGTAGGCCGAGTAGCCCACGTGTTTCCGTCGTTGATGTTCATTGCTCCACGCATATCCTAAGTTCAAACCACACTACTTACCTATGAGTTTGAAACCGCCACGTGCCAGTGCTGTGCAGACTGCGCTACTTTAGCTACTGTAGCCTTGCACGAGAGTAGTTTTAAGTTGAAACATTTGCATGTTTGGCAACACCGAAAACAATAAATTACTATTTTTGATTCTTTGCCTAATTTTCTTTAAAATGCATCTCACCCATTCCAAACTATTCCGAAGATATGAATAAAAATTAAAAATTGTTGCTTTATTTGTATAGAATATTTTTCATGCACAGTTATGACACGTCATACAAATTTTGCTATCAATACACTCTTATGACACGTGTGAGTGTGACTTTTGTTCACGTTTTCAGCAAAAGCTCTCAATATAGTCAATCAATCATCGTAAAATTGTCTTCTATGAATTGTTTTTATTATTTATAAGTTTCAAGAAATTCAATCTTAAACTTTAAAAATCTTTTTTTCTCGAAATGCGTCAAACTCGATTCGGTGACAACACCGTCGATCTCAACGTTGTGTTAAGGAACATGCACGTGCTATTCATGCGTGAAAAGCTCGCAGTAAGCAATCTTGATGGCTATCTACAACAATTTGAATTTAGCTTTCGCGATCTCATTTTTGTACCTGAGAATAGCGAAAAGAAATTAAATTTGATATTTATTTTATTTTATAATTATTTTTTCTCAGGGTAGTTACTACAATTGCTCTAAATGTTTTATATATAATATGATATTATTTAAGCTTCAGATATCTCTTTACTTTTTCTAACAAAATAATTTGATTCGGATGCATTTTAGGGGCTACTGTCGCCTCGGATGCATTTTAAGGCTACTGTTATCTATATCCATTTTCTAATTTTGCTAACTTGCCTATCATATTATACCTACATTTGTACATGAAGATACAAGATGTACATTAGACTGCCCAGAAAAATAATGAATTTTTGAAAACTCAATCGGCCCACCCCTGAGTCGATTCCTAGTCCCACCAGGAGCTCTTGCACAAAATTTGAAGCAAATTGGACAAGTCTAGCTACCGGACCAACGTGCCTGAAGTTTGTATGAGATTTTTCGACAATTTACATGGAGAAAACCCACTAACTCGCATTTTTGCCGCTAGGTGACACTGTATGCATCGTATTATCACTGTAAGTAAAAATAAGGTAGATAATTTAATTATCTACAACTTTGCCGAAGACTGCTAGTCAATCCGGCTTTGTTAAAAGAAGTTAAAAGTCGGTAGCTCATATTATCGGACTCTCTTGCCGTGACGCAAAATAAAATTGCCACCTTCGCCTGTAGTGACTCTAGCAAAAGGTTAGTGAAAGACTCACTAGCCAAGCACATTAAAAATTGCACATCGTAGTCACTTTCCGTGCACTTGTACACATAAACTTGTTTATTTTAACGTAGTGGATCATGTATTAAATTTTACAACTATGCATTTATATTCTAAAAGTCATCTTATAATAAAATATATTTTGTGCCATTAGCTTATGGCTTCTTTACTGGCTTCGCGCCAAACTAACACTGGCTGCCCGCAGCTCGTTCGCTGCCAAGTACAGTCGACCTCTCATTAGGTAATTTGCAAAAGTTGCCTATTCTGACGGAAACGATAAGACGCTATCACTGGTGTTGCATCGAGTGTTGGTGTTGTTGAATCCTGGACCAAGGCACCTGCATATGATCATCGTACAGAAGTTATTAAAATTTTAACGAAGTGATGTCTGAGTCAGTTTTCCAAGGAGCCTAGCAGTGCATGGTCGTGTATCAGTACTCGATTCCCACGAACTATACATTTTTTGTGAAAGAACCGTTAGATTTAGCTCAATAGGATGTTCAGGGGAGTTATACCTCATAATACGAGTTATGTTTTGGTTGGAAAATTTTAGTTCCAACTGTGACCGCATAGAGGGCGCCAACACTAACTTTTCCTAGAAGAGAGATAGAATATCGAGATGTTTGGGAGAATTATTGCAAAATGCCTGTTCTACAACTTTGTGCAAGACACCTAATTTCTATTTCTCTCCGTTGAAAATTTAGTGATGGCGCCCTCTATGCGGTACAATGTAGCACTAAAATGTTCTATCCAAAATATGACTCCTATTATTTACTACAATTCTTCTGAACATACTATTGAGCTAAATCTAACGGTTCTTTCACAAAAATGATTAGTTCGTGCGAATTGAGTACTGATGCACAACCATGCACTGATAGGCCCTATGGTAAACTGACTCAGACATCACTTCGCTAAAAGTTTAATAACTTCTTTTAACAAAATCGGATACACTAGCAGTCTTCGACAAAGTTGTAGACAATTAAATTATCTTTCTTATTTTCACTTACAGTGATAATATAATGCGAACAGTACCACCTAGCGGTGAAAATGTGAGCTAGAGGCTTTTCTCCATGTAAATTGTCGAAAAATCTCATACAAACTTCAGGCACGCTGGTCCGGTAGCTAGACTTGTCCGATTTGCTTCAAATTTGGAACAAGTACTCCTGGTGTGACTAGAAATCGACTCAGGGGTGGGCCGATAGGGGTCATTTTTTTCCTGTCACTCTAATGTACATTTTGTGGTAATTAACTTGCTGAACGAAGTCAGTTCCACATCCCTGAAACGATCAAACCGAATACGAGAAGCTTGAATGTAAATATCCACTATTTTAGCATTGAGCAATTCTTTACTCGAATCTCTGGGGTTAAGGCTACACCCAAAATAAATTATCGGGAGCATAAAAGCATCTGTTATTACGCTCTCGAACTGCGAGCGAAAATCTCCCAAATGATTTGGTAGTGTTCAATCAACTTCACACTTGTGATGGTCGCGTAAATCCTACTACATTAGAGTATGCAATTTTTAGAGAATGACTCATGTTCGCATACAGTTGTTCTAGTGCAATTTTGCTAAACTTTATACTACTTTTTTAAAGTCTGTAGATGAAATTTGTAAGAGACATGTCTGCAAATCTGTACTTAAGCTTATATATACATGCCATTTTACGACATAACGAGCGTATGGCGTCATAGAACGGATAGTAAAGAGAATAGATGTTTGTCGGCTCTAATCTAGGAATCTGATGGCCGGATCTTTTTCTAGAAGTTTCAGATCATGAGTCATTTATAGCAGCGGAGAAGAGAGTGGAACAATACAAAATGCATCGCTGCAATATTAAGATTGCTTGTGGAGGGAATCGCAAGAAGCAAATTGATACGAAATTGAAAATTAACGACGTATTTCTGTACGTGAGTGTGTGCCATCGATTTTGTTCGATAGCATTGCGCTCACCTCAAACTGTGAGAGAATTGCTTATTGTTTAAAAGGGATTGCTTTTGGGCATAAAATCGTGAGTCCAAAAACAGAAAGTGTGCCCTCGTTGTTTTTGGTTTAGGTGTGCCATTATGAACTTAAAGAAATCTTTGTTCGAGTAACAGAAGTAGACCGAAGTATTAGCATGGGGTAACTTATTTATAATGCGTCTGCTTTAATTAGTGCTTACATATATGCTTGTTGAAATTTTCTAAGAAGAAAAAACGTGCATTGATGAACAGCTCATGAAATAAAGAAGGATAAATTATACCACTATTCATTCAACGAATATAAACATATTGCTGCTTCTACAGTGATTTTCTGCCATATTATTCATTTCACTGATTGTGTTTTTGTTGTCGTCAAATATTCATCCGAAATTAAATGTAGAGGCGCCGTCGCGAACGTAACATACGCTTGTCTAAAACACTGCAAGTCCCATTGGCCCCAACTGCGAGTGAAACACAAAATAAATTTCGCCTAGTATGGAAGAACACAATCATGACTGACTTTTCGCAGGCCCGTTTAAGACCTACAGTGCGCGAGGTGGAACAGTTAATCAAGGTTAAAATGGAACTTGTACTTACAGAAGTGTAAGACATACAACTACATCATACGAGACAAGTAATACAAATAACGTTCAACTCTTTAGCCGAAGCAGAAAGCTTTGTAGGGAAGGATGCAACACGATGTCGAATATGATAACGTAAAAACAAAGATCCTCGTGTATATGAACAATGATCTACAGAAATCTACGAGTGCAGATTATATTAAAATAATCATAGCGAAGTATAGAACAAATGACACCTGGAGAAACTTTTTCCCTGACATTCTCAACGGAGTTTTGGTTCGGGGCAAATGCGACTGAACAAACCTATACCGTCTCGCTTGACATTCGAGGGAACATCATCTCAATGTTACATACATGCAAAGAACCCTATGCGCATATCCTGGGCAGACGCCCACGAGCCAGTTCTGTAACCAGACGGTACTCTACGGTAAGCCATACGCCATAACAGCTATAGAAAACTTCCCTACTACAACTATCAGCACCAAACAGTCTTCGACATCTGCTGATACACCACAGACAGCCAACCAAAAATAAATGCAGGACAAGCCAATAGTTAGCATACCTAGGAAACAAATAAACAAAAAAGAAGACGTCTATACCAAAGTTACTCGAGACCACTAAAAGCACCGAACATCTAACAGCGAGAATCAGAGCTACTCTAGCTACGGTGACATCGTCGCAAACTATTATTTTCATCAATTGTAATATATTATTTCCGTGAATAAAGTATTATTTCCAAATAAAGACGAATGACCCTTGGGGTTAAAACCTTAATAAATACACAACATTATTGTGCATTATTCGTGATTCGTGTAATGCAGCACTTGTTGGTGATGAACAAGAAGCTCAACGTAGCAGAAGTTAATGCTGTGCAATTTCGCCATCTAAGTCATGAGGTAATGATTATGTTACTCGACCGTGAGTAATATGAATGTTGTACCGATGAACTGAACGAGAACGTGAGAGAAGGCGGACGGAATCACCCTCAAGTACCGGCAGACAACGCGGCCTGGGTTTGATTTCCAACCCCGTAAAGAGGGTTAGAGATTTTTCTAACCCGAAAAAGAGGCCAATGAGGTTAAAACTTCTATTATAAAAAATCATAAAAAACCGACGGCTCAGTTATGCTAACGCATTGAGTCTTGTTAAATAAACAAAAGGAAAAACACTGCTTTGAATTAATATATTTATTACGTAATGACAAAAAATACGGATTATGATCCTTTGCGGGTGCCAATAAAATAGTTTATCTAGCAAATTTGTGATGTCTATGGATAACACAGTGTAATCCAACAAACCAGTTCTTATCAGGACTTTCAACGTACTTGTAATGAATATTTTCGGATGAATTTTCTAACTTTTCGATAAATATCTCATTGTTTTTGCACAGTAGTTGGTTCAACCAAGCATCCTTTTTGATCACTTCTCCAAATCAGATGTTCTGTTGATTATTTTTTATATTATAAAATTAAAGCTTTATGCTCCACAGTCTTCGATGCGACGAAAATCTGATCAAGTTACTTTTTTCAATAAAATTTACAATGACATTCCAAGGCTAATGGCAGCTGTTTAAGTCAGGCCAGAACTCAATGGGACCTTCGTATGATTGAGTTCATGGCAATATTCTCTTCTAGTGACATTCCTCCTTGTAGCGCCCATTCATAGTCGCTCTAACGATGAAACTCTTGAATTTCCTTCCACAACTACAGATGGCTTGCCAAATCATCAACAAGTGAGCGGATTTGTGTACGACGACAATTTTGAAGCTATCCGTTTAGCAAGGTATAATTTTTGATCTAACATTTGTTCCAAAATCATTTTTACGTGACGTCCAGTGGAATATATTCAATATTTTTGTTTTTGACAATCAGGTTTTGTTTCTACGTATTGTTGCGATGTTTACCGTCATGGTACGACCGAAATCCTTTTCGCATACAAAGTCACCGGCTCGGTACTAAAGGCAGTAGTGAACCTTTTGGTCAAATCAGAGCCCGGGATCGAGGAATGAGTTAGTTTCTCTTAGTTTTTCGCACGACGACAGTGGTTGCCGATATCTTTTAGGGACGCTTTTTGCTGTAGATTTTGGAAATTTGAAAACGTCCTGACCACGTTGGGGTTTCAACGCGAATGTGTGCGTCTCTCCACTACTGTTTAACACAGTTGACAGATCTTGGATCTATGTTGTTCCAACACAACATCTGGATAATGAACACTCGTTCTTAATTGTAATGCGTGTTTTGCATGACTTCAATGCGTAAAATGAAACTTTTACGTTTAACGATGATTAATACTATCACTTCCTAATGAGTGCTGTTTCCCTCTCAACACTCCTAGTCATTCAAGTTAACTGATAAACCATGTACATAAACCATTTCGATAGCCATAATTATCTATATAAAGCTCCGTTATTTATGCTGCAATGGCTGGTTACGATAGGCACCAATCTTCTTCCGTAGCGATTCCCCCCATTGTTTGCCGTCAATGCTATTTGCCCTTCCGAAAAGGGTCCACATTTAATGATCATTCCTTTCCATCTCGGCCCGGATAGAACGCGAACGGTCCGAAGGGGGATCCAAAGTGGAAACGATAATCAACGATTATCGTGCAACTTTTGGCAAAGCTACCACCTACCTGTAGTATAGTAGTAAACCCCACCGGCATTCGCTGTCGTTCGCACAAAACGCAATCACTGGATGAAAAACTCGACTTCCTTCACACTTTTCCGGTGTGCGTGCCTGGCGCTTTTGTTCTTCGCTCCGCTACACTACCTTGTTGCCCTTCGACGTAAAGTATGCCACCGCCCGTCGCATTAATATTTAACGTGATTCTCCTCCCGATTCCAGCACCCTCCCGCTCCGAACGGTTCGACCTTCCTCGCAGTTCGATGGAGCAGAAAAAGAAGATTCATTATTGATTCACAGTTCAACCGGCTGTGATACCTACGCAAACTCACACACATACACATATACACACTAACGCTTCTAGGCGAATAATGGCAGCAATTCGGAGCAGCAAATAAATCGTTGGGCCATTTTCGTTTCGCATTTACCCAGCTTTTTCCGGAATTACAAGAAAAACGTTCGTGATTGCAATCGGAATTGGTCATTAAGCTGTCGGATTTCTTGAGATTTTTACTTCTTCGAGTGTGTTGTGTAAAGATACACAACTCACATACACACACTCATACAAGTCGTAAATAACGAGGCTGCCTCTTTCAAAGTGCATCACCAACCGGTCGGCATCAGCTGTCAGTTGCACTATAGGAATCTGTTACTTTTTTGTCAGTGATTCAGATCCACCCAGCTATTCATGTCGGAGTTTGTGAATGGAGGAAGCTTTCACGAGAAATGTTTTCAGTCTTTTATTTGTCTGTCGGAGGCAGAGCTGAGTAATAGAATATGTCATGCGTTTAGAAATGCTGCTCCGTTGGTTGGAGTTTTCTTAGAAATTGAAACATTGTGTGACATTCTGTGATTGGAATGCTGGTTGGGTACAATAAAATTTACTGATAACACTACTTTTTCGCGGAATTATACTTCTATGGAATTTCGACCGTTCCTCGTATGCTGCAACACTGTTTTTAGAAGCCTTTCTACCCAGTGGAATAAATTAGATCGTGTTGATTTATTGTACAGTATTAATTATAGCGATAAAGTTGATAATTTATCATAGATATGGAAGCCAATATAAAAATTGGATTGCTCTGTATACGAATTGAGTAATCGGAAAGTCAATTGAGCTAACACCTACCTAAATCCACCAACTAAGATATTGCCAGTGGGAGATAGGATGGAGACACACGAGGGAAAGATGGAGTTAACAGGAACAGTCGTTCAGGGGCAAAACGATACCCCCTCCCGAATGTAACACAAGTTGGAGAGTTTTGGTAGTACATAATGTGGATAGGCAGTATTGGGCTCTGTTAAACCTCTATTAAATACCATATAAGTCAGCAGCTCTGTCGAAATGAGTCTGTGCCACTTCTGCTAATATTCTATCAAAGATCTTAGTAATAGAAGTACCCTAGCCCAGCCCAACCGGAGTGCCAACCGGCACATCAGGATTGACGCCAGTAATATCCTGATTACGACATACTGGTCATGGCGAACATCAACAGACAGAACACGGTTCACGAATTAGATGGCGACTTTGAGGTGACAGGCGTGTTGTCTTACTCCCTGAGTAAGGTAGGATGACACCGACCTGAAATGGTGAGTGGGCTAACAGTATGGCTGCCTCGGTCCCACTAAAATCTTGGCAAGTCTCCAGGTACGTTCAAAATTCATCACCAATAGTTGGTGGCACTAGGTTCGGATGGACAATTCCCGTTTTTACGCCGATCCGGGTCTGAACACTACTTCCTATGAACCCTAGCATGACTTCTCTGCTTTCACAGCTAACCATGGAATCATAAGAGGCGACACGTACAACGCCTGAAGATAGAGACCCGAAGTTGAGACCCAATAAAAGGAAGAAGAAACAAGAAACGCAGACATACGGAGCAGGCGCGGCGATTTCGTTCGTCAGAAATAGTTTGGCGAGGTCACCACCACCAGCAGCAGCTGAAGTTATTCAGCAAGAACAAGTGGAGAAGAAGCAGCTGCAGCAACAGCAACAACAGCCAGATCAGAGCAGGATGAGTTACACTCTACAGAAGCCAAAAGCAGTCGCAGCGAAGTGCTAGGTGTAGAGGCTCCACAAGTTGGTGGACGCGAGAAACAATGCCCATAAGGATGTTAAGGAGATGATTCTCAGAATCCGAAAGGCTCGGGTGTCTGCCGTGAAGGAGTTTGAAACGGTAACGCCGTGGGCTGATGTAACTGAGCGAGCATTGGCGTCGGTTAAGGCTACTATCTTCCTAGCCCCTCCGAAGCAGGTGAAGGAGAAGCAGATTGGAGTGGAGAACACACCCATTTCCGTCACTCCAAAGCGGACAATAACCTCGCCAGCAGACGGAAGACCAGGCGGGCCCAAGAGGCAGACTCTGTCGTTGCCAGAAGGAAAAGATGAGGACGCTATTGTTGTCGAAGGAAACGACGTCACCCAACAGGGAAAAAGCTGGAGTACCGTTGTAGGTCGGAGAAACACGGGAAACAGCAAAAGCAGATGGAAGAGCGAAAAGTGGAGCTGAAGGGAAACCTTCGGTTCGTCAAAAGGCGCCAAAAGTAGAAGCCGAACTCGTCAAAGCTAATGACGCCACGACGTATGCAGCGCTGCTCAAGGCGGTCAGAAAGGACCCAATAAGGCGAGATGGTCTTCGAGTTGAAGAAGGATCCCACGACTAACAGCTCGACTATGCAGGAGGTTATTACCAAATCACTGGGTGAAGAGGGAGAAGTTAAAGCCATAAGCTCGGAGACGGTGATTGTGTGCAAGGATCTAGATGCGATCACGACGTTAGACAAACTGAGAGGTTCACTGAAGGCACAGTGCAACCTGGGCGAAGTGCACATGATGATCCGATTAAAGAAGGACTACGGAGGAACACAGACAGCGATGATTCGTCTACCGGTAACTGCTGCTGACAAGGCGCTGAGGGTAGGCAAAGTTACGGTTGGATGGTAAAGATGCCGATTGCGAGCCTCTCCACGAGTGAATAAACAAGCGGAGAAATGCTTCACGTGTGTGAGCTTTAGACGCTTGGCAGGGGTTTGCAATGGCTTAAAACTGTGATACCACATAGCAACTGTTGTGGCATTTTACGAACGACAGAAAATATGTGCGACTCTGACTGCAGAACCGTATCAATACTCTCCTGATAATGGTAACTTGGTGGCGGATAGAACGGGAATGGCTGTGATACCAGTTAAGGGTCAATTCCCATTCAAGAAGTGATAGAACGTTCATACGAAGGCTTCGTGATAGCTAAAATCAATGGCGTCTTCATGTACAGCTGTTGCGCACCTCTATGATGGGTAGTGAACCAGTTCAGCCTAATGTTGGAGCAGATACCCGAAAAGTTGATTGACCGAAAGACGGTAGTCATTAGGGGTTACTTCAATGCCTGGGCTGTAGAGTAACCAACACAAGAGGATGTGTCCTGGCTCTAGAGTAGTTAGACCTACGATTATTCGGAGAGACAGGAGGGAGTCTATCATCGACGTTACATTCTGTAGTCCTTCACTGACGGCGAAAATGGACTGAAGAGTGTATCCATCGCGACCAACAAGCAATTCGCTACCGTACCGGCCAATGGAACCATGCGGCAGCAAGGGAAGGAGCGGAGAGCGAAAGTAGAAGACTAATGCCTTCAACAAAGACCTCTTCGCGGAAGTACTTCGGCCGGACTGCGGAATCGAGAATGTGGATGCGGCTGATCTAACAAGAAGGATTGTGACGGATTGCGACGCCACAATGGCGCGAAATCTGGAACCACACAATAGACGGTGCCCAGCTTACAGGTACACTACACGCTGCTAGTCTCACAGGCAGGAATCGGGCTCAGAGAGCAATAGTAGAGGAGGCAGATAGGTAGGCGCGCATTTATGGCCGCATTAAATCGGGACATCATGTTTAGTAAGTAGTTTAGCTGAAGATAATCGTGGGGGGTCTCTTCCCGAAGCATGATCCAACTGCCTGGCCACCGGCACCGTATGACGAAGAAGAAGCAACAAACACCGACGATCGGCTAGTGACTAATGATGAGCTCCTAGAAGCATCAATGCGACTGAAAGCAAAGAAATCCCGCGATCTGGATGGAATACCAAACGTAGCGCTGAGAGCTGCGATTGTGGCATATTCGAATATTTTCAGAAAGGTGTTGCAGAAGTGTTTAAATGAAGGCAACTTCCCCGAATTGTGGAAAGTACAGAAGCTTTGTTGTTTTAAAAGCCAGGGAAGCCACCGGGTGATCCGGCCTTGTATAAACCTAAAATCATCCTTAACTGGATGTCGAAATGCAGGGATGGCGAGTGCGTACTGTCGAAAATCCAGTTCAAATTTCGCAAAGTAGTATAGACAGTGGAGACAATTGAGCAGCGCGCGAGAGTTCCAAGAAGGCATCTCAACAAAAGCGAAGAGTAGATCGACACTGCGCTATTGTCCGAATTAAGAGTTCAGCAGCGCCAGCTGGGAAGCCATCGCCGCAGTGCTGCACAGAGTGAAAGTCCGCAACTATCTATGCCAGATACTGAAACGTTACTTCCAGAGCAGAGTGCTGCTGTACGAAACGAACGAAGGACAGAATTCAATGCGAGACACAGCGGGCGTTCCTCAGGGCTCCTTTCTCAGGCCAACAATCTGGAAGGGGGTGTACGATGGGGTCCTGACACTGCGGCTACCCAGGAAAGTGAAAATCGTGGGTTTCTAACGGCGATTGGTGAGACACTTGAAAAAGTGGAGGTGTCGGTAACGGAGACAATAGATTCGATCGAGAGCTGGATGAACGGCGTTAACCTGCTCACCAGAAAACGGATGTGTTGTTGTTCAGAAACTGCAAAACGATTGAGCGGATGCAAATCGACATCGGCGGGTACGTGATTACATCGAAGCGTGCAATTGGAAGTGATAATCGACGTTCGGTGGAGCTTCAGTAACCACATCGACTGCGTCTGCGGAAAGTCGGCGAAGTCAACGAACACAGAAGCGAGGATCATGCCAAACGCTGGCAGTTTGAGAAGCAACACGAGACAGCTACTGGCTAGTTTTTCGTCATCCGTACTGCGATACGAGGTTTTGGCCTGGGGTGCGGCGCTGAAGACCAAGCGGAACCGCGAAAAGCTGAACAGGACGTTCCAGTTGAAGGCCTTATGAGTCACGAGCGCCTACAGAACAATACCATCGTAGGCAGTATGCGTTATCGCCGAGATGATCCCCCTTCTGCATCCCCCTGGTGGAGAATATCGAGTGCTACAATTGGAGCAACACCATAAACTCGAGAAAGATGGTGAGAATCGATTCGATGACGAGGTTGCAGCAAGAATGGAACAATACGGCTTATCCCAAACCTGTCGACGTGGGACAATAGAAAGCACGAAGAGGTCAATTTTTACCTGATGCAACCCCTGACGGCCACGGCTACTTTAGGGAAATATCTTCATCGATTCGAGGACGCAACGTTACCAGTATGCCCGGAGTGTGAGAACGTCGAGGAGATACCGAAGCACATAGTCCTTGAATGTCCGAGTTTCGCAAAGAGATTCTTGAAACAAGATGACCGGGCATCACCCCGAATAATGTCTACAGAAGCGACGTAAACACACGGAGCAGGTCATGGCCGCCTTACAGTGGAAATGGCCTGATGAATAGCGAGCAACGGTTTTCGGAGAGCAATCACCGCTGGGAAACTCTCCGCCGGGGACTAGTCGAATAGACATAGAATCGGATATGGGTCGTCGGGGTGCCAGAGAACTGGGCCTTACGGACCACCTGGAATCACGAGACCGACCAAGGCACCTTGCCCGTTGCCCCGAAAGAAATACAGCGAAATCAAAAGAAAAGAAGAATCGATATCGGGAGAGCTTCTTTCGTCGGGTAGCTCTCCGTCGGCATAAGCCAGATTATTCGCCTGTGGCTAAACTGAGTAGATCGCGAAGAGACATCACCAGTCGCGGGTCGTCGGGGCACGAGCTAACCGGATGCCCTGCTCCACAAGAACTGCCGGATCAACCTCGGTTTCTGGCTGGTTGGCTCGGTTTCGGGTCGGGAGGGTAGCTCGCGAACAAGTCGGGAGATAAAGGGCTCATCGACGGAATGGTGCTAAATTGCACGAGAAGGGAGTCAAAATGCTTAAAGCAGTTGCGGTGCTAAATGGAACTGGACAACAAACCAAAGGGCTCAAGAAGTTGCGATGCTGAAAGCAAAGAAGAATTGCTATCGGGAACTTCTTTCGCCAGGAACTCTCTGTCGACGTAAGCTAGATTCACCGCCGGAGACTACACTGAGTAGACCGCGACAAGACACCACCAGTCGCGGGTCGTCTTGGCACCATTGAACCGGTTGCCCTGCTCCATCGGAATCGCCGCGCTGACCTCGGCACCTGACTGGTCGGCTCGAGCTTCTATCGCCAGGGGAATTCCTCGTCGGAGTAAGCTAGGTTCATCATCGGGGACCAGACCAAGTAGTTCGCAACCAAGTCGGAAGCTGAATGGCTCGACAAGGAAGTAGGGCTAAATGGCACGATAAGATAGCCAAAGGGCTTGAAGGGGTTGAATGGCATTGGACAGGGAATCAAAGGGCTCTGCGGCAAAAGTAGTTGTTTTAGCGGGTCAGTGTGGCTGCTCAACCCCGTGTTTTTTAACATTTTTTCTGCTCTACGAAAAACACACAGTATTTCTCTGGATGTTATAAGTAGTCCTTTTTACCGATCACTATCGTGAGAGGTTGAGTGGGGAGTGGTGTTGCAAAAATGTTCAACCGGGTTTATGACTTCCAAATTTATCTTTCTCTATGTGCATGTTCCAAAATCATGAATACACACAATTTCATGAACAGTGTATCACTGGTAAAATAATTTATCAGTTTAGTTCAATAAGATAAAAGGACCTTATCTGACAATTCATTGAAAGAGGTGGGCATAGCTTGATTAGTAAATCGATTGCCTTGTAGGTAGCTTACCTGGGTTTGGTTCCCAACTCTGCACGTAGGGTTGTAGACTTCCTTAAAGAGATTTCTCCAACCCGAAAACAGGCGAATGACCCTATTTCCGGAATATAACTGATTAACTCTCCCTCAGGAACATTCACCATTTTCGGATTTAATTCGAAGAAAGAGAGAACAACCTTCTAATGAATGTTCATTACCGCCTCCTAGTGAAAGTATTCAATACTATTCGATATACCACCTCGTAGGCCTTGATCTCATGAGCAGCTTTGCCGAAAACACCGACTTACTGAAAAATCAAGAAACTGCGATACGGTAGGTCAAAAAAACTAGATGCTCACATCGCCGCCTAATGGCACTATTCTATAATGTATGTAATGCCCAGTTCTCTGGCACCCCGCTCGTAAATTTTGATCATCTGAGCAACTTAGTCGAAGTCACAGAATTTCTAAAAAATCTGTATCTTAAGATACAGAAAAAAATAACATGCTCACTGGCGCTACCTAGCGGCAGAATTTTATTTCAAACTATTTGGTCTTCCTCAGGCTAGCTCTTAATCTCCTGAGGAAGTTTGCTGAAGAGATTACCGAAATGGACTCCTGATTCTCCACCATGTGCTGTTAGGTCCCATGTAAAACTTACTGCCTACCAACTTCTCTCTTGTTTGCTTGTCTTCCTTGTCTCTTGCACTTGCGCGAGTCACTAGTGTATACCCTCTGTCATTGGCATTAGTTCATGGGGATGGTTGTTGATTTTAGAGATACTGGACAACACTGTATTTGTAGTTGTCACTATGACCTGGATCGCAATATTGTGGTTCAGGTGAAAGTATTGAAAACTGGATTGCGTTGATGAGTGCTGATAGCCGGTTGTGATGCATTCACCTCAGCATTTTCTCCGCAAGGATTACTGATTACATTACGGGCATATAAGAATCTGTTCTTGATGGGTGCACAGCGTAGTTTGTGCAATTTTCGTTTCTTGTGTTTCGATTTGCCTAGTCTGATACAAAGGAATAGCTCATTAAACTTGCATCTTTGCCACACAAGCGCAATCCGGAATACTTGAAAAAACTTTTCTCCAAGTATCAGGTGAGGAATTCCACGAAGATCCGTCCGAAAATCTTTAAAATCGGAACCGACTACCTTAGATTCCAATGAAACTTTACAGGTTACACCGGCATGCAAGACTAAACATTTTCCAAAGCTAATAAGATTTTTTTGACTTAAGAGCAATTTTTTTGAAAGGGCGTAGTCGTTTCGACGTTATTTTTCACAAAAACTAGAATTTATGTTTAAAATTTAAATTTCAAAAAAGGCCCATTTTTTAATTTTTTATGCTTTGTCAACAAAAACCTAAAGAGAAAAGAAATATTTTGAATTTGATTGCACGATTCAGAACTTATCGGTAAATTTGTTTTCTAACAATAGCTTTATGCATGTTTTAATCCGCCGGCACTCGCGCGAATGGCTCCCCGATTGAGCAGCTGCTGATGCTGAAAGAAGATTTCGCTAAAGTTTCTGAAAATGTTGTACTAAATACAACGGCGCGAGTGCATACAATACTGTAAATTTATTACAGAATATAATAGTAAGTATCATTTTTAATCAAAATGCATTTAACAAAAATCTTCCAAAATGCGATAGTTTTCAAGATATTTGGAATTTTGATCCAACAAAAATAATTAATTAACGTAATTATGCCCTTTTTAAAAGTTATTCGCGTTACCCTATCATAAAATATCAACAATCTAATGTTTATCGATTTAAAGACGTAAAAGAAACCTTTTAAGTGTATTTGGATCATGAACAAGGTTTCAATAAAGTTTTCCTAACAGCAACTTTTGATATATTTTTATAATTCATAATATTTGCAGCCAAAAATACAACATTATTTTTAAATATGCTCACAACAAAAGTTTTCTGAAATGTAGTAGTTTTTGAGATATATAAAATTTTGTTTTATCCACTCAATTATTTCGTTTTAGTACGACCTTTTCACAAGTTATTTGCGTTTCTCCATCAATAACAATAGGTTTTACAAAATGCCATTAACATTTGCCTTTGACATTGAGGGAATATCGTAACCCATTTGAAAGCTACAAGAAAGCAACCGAAATATGATTCAACTATATATAATTTAATCATCAGACCATATGGTTGAATAATATTTTGATTGTTTTATATAGCTTTCAAATGATTTACAATATCGCCTTGATGTCAATAGCAAAGTTACAGGAAATATTACGGGCATTTTGAAAAACCTATTGTTGTAGATGGAGAAACACGAATAACTTAAATTAAGTTTTATTTTTTGTGTTTTGGATTCATCTCGTCAGTAACTTGCATCAACTGGGCGTCTAGTTGGACGATTTATCTAAACTAGTACTCAAATTAGTACAGAGGTTCAGGTTTGCTGAAATAAATTTAAATTTGAACTTATACTTGCTATTATATTATGTAATAAAACTACAGTTTTGTATGTTAATTCGTATGAAATTAAAAAAACATGTAAAAAGTTATTGTTAGAAAAAAAAAATTTTACCGATAAGTTCTTCATCA
Organism: Topomyia yanbarensis; assembly: GCF_030247195.1. Lineage (NCBI taxonomy): Eukaryota > Metazoa > Arthropoda > Insecta > Diptera > Culicidae > Topomyia > Topomyia yanbarensis. Next base: position 301,222,912 of record NC_080672.1, read on the forward strand.
TGCAATCACAGTCAAAATATTTTTTTTCTCTTTAGATTTTGGTTGACAAAATATTAAAAAATAAAAACATGGGTTTTTTTAAATTTAAATTTTTTACAAAAATTTTTGTTTTTGTGAAAAATGACACATTTTTTCTGTAATTTCGTTTGAATCAACGATGGTCATGTCTTGCGGTCGGCCGGTTTCTCATGGAATCCCTCAGGTATAACTGACTCCACTTGTTCGTATGGCGACATGTCATTTAACACATTATTGAACCAATTATTTTTAATCTGTATCTCAAATTGAGCTTACCGGTTGAAAAATATAAAATGGTGGTCGGTAAAAATATGGTCTGCAATGCGTAATTTCAACTAGGGCTATCATGTTAAATAATAATAAATAACTCTGAATGACGTAGGTGGTGGAACTGGATAAAAGCGACTTCCGTAAACCTAAAGTAAATTCACCTTTAGAAAATATTTCACCGGACCGGATAATTCGGTCGTATAGCACATCATTTAAAGTCAGCGACTGCTGTATTGAATCAAACCAGTGCTCTTTCGTTTTCATGGTCCTTCAATGGTGTAAGCAATAGTCCTGGCTTGGTTGAATATATTGTATTTGTATCTGGCATGGTATGGTTCAAAAATGGTGTAATTCATGCTTAGTCATTGGTAGTTTGCTTGGTCCTTCAATGATATCAGTAATGGTCCAATTAAGATACGATGTATGGTCAATTTATGGGGCAATCCGTAGTCCAGTATTGATGGTCCTTCAGCGGTAAGGCCCACATGGTCCTTTGCATCCGCCGAAAAATTTTAATCAAGCGGTTTTGATGCGTGAGAGGTGACCATCCCATATCCCTTTTGCTTGGAAATTTCGTTTTTTTTCATCAGCCGTTTTTGGGTTTATCTTATTTCAAATACCCGTCGTAGTATTTTTCCAGAGGATACCTTGATGTTTTTGTTTCGCACATATCAATACACGTTTCGGGTTATTAGGTTATTCTATTACCTGTTTATGTGGTAGTTTTCTCGTAAATACATTGGATTCGAAGTAATGAGACATCCTGCATAAAATCGCCGCAACTTATACCGGACCCATTCTAACACCACAACAAGCAAGGTGTTTTGAATAGAACCAAAAGAGAGACAACCCTTGTCTAGACCTCGCAAACTCATCGACCTACACTCGCACATTCCATCACTGCGCGATACCAATTGAAGTCTGTCCATTATCAATCATCTTTTTGCACTTCTCCGGCTCTGTTTACACCCCTCGCATCATTTATTCCTCGCATCATCGGTTACTGTCCGCGCACCACCACGACTCCCCCCAAATCCCACCATGTTCTGGATCGCCAATCATTCCGGCGGCGTGGCGCGGCGAGGCATGGCGCGGCGCGGCGCGGATCCACAACGCATGCCGACGTGAGACGTGACAGTGTGCATGTCATCACTCATTTCCATTCATCGCATTCTCGTCGCTCGTCAGTCATCGGCAGCAGTATATGTTGTGTTGTGCTATACTGTATACAATATGGTATGGTGTACGATACGGTCGGGCAAACGCTTGATTTGTGCGACTTTTTGTGACAGACACAAGCTGAATTCGGGAAATGATCGGATTTGTAACCACATCTGGAAATCAAATCATGAGATGGTCGTCATTTTTTGATTTTCTTTTTACTGCACGCGTGTTGAGAATTGATTTTTGTCGGTAACAAATCATGTTAAACATCAAAAAGTCATCGGCAGAGAGTTAATTTTAACATGAATCATGTCATCTGTAGAAAAAATCCCTCTGTCCACACTACTACCCAGTTCCAACAAGTTGCTTTGAACTAGATAGAGGAAAGAATATGTCCAATTTATCAGGTTCGCAGATGCGCTATTATTATACCGCCCCGCAAGAGTCGTTTCCTCCAAGTCCAAGCCTACACCGACCCTAGAGCGAAGTAGCAACTTTGAGGGTGGTTATGGTTATAAATTACAGGGAAGCAAACCACGTAGTCAGCCTTGGCGTAATAGCTGGTAGAAATAAAAGTTAACGAAGAAGACAGAATAACAGTTTCCTTTCGTGTCCGTTTCTACTATCGTCTGTTTTCCTTTCTCGATTGTAGGGAAAAGTTGTCCCCATTCGGCAATGTTGTGGTAAAACTTTTCGGTTAGGTACTAAAATTACACTGGTAGTATACAACCCAAGCTAATGAGAGATGAAAGGCGAAAAGCTTAACTTGATAAATGGAGATTTGTGGCAAAGCGGGCCCTCTATTGGGGAAAAGTATATGCCAGCAAAGTTGGAGCATATAAGGAAACACGTCACTGCAAGGATTATGGGTGGGCTTAAGGGGAGAAAAAAACCATATGAAAGAAAAGCCTTGTAGCAGATATTTTTAGGCTAAGCGTGTACGGGTGAATGTGAATATGGTAACTGGTTTCTAATTTCACGGGAATCCACTATCACTAATGTATGAGTCGTTCGGATATATGCCTCGCGTGTAATGTCAGCTGAGATCGTTTTTCGTTTGTATCTAGTACGTCAGGATTTGTTTTCATAAACATATAATTATTTTTAACATCAATTATAAAAATTTTATCCAGGTTGTATATCGAATGGATACAATTGGCAAAAGATAATTTCCACCTCCCCACAAAGGTATTTGAATCATTGCCGATAATTGCAAAACCATGTTAGAAACACCCAAATGCCATTCCTTCGGTTGAAATCACACCTATGCTAAACAGATGATTTTACAACCACCGGCTCACTGACACACGAACACCAGCGCCCCAAAAGCGATTGAACTTCGGCATCCTTATCGCAGCGGAACCATAAATTCTGGAAGCACATGATTAATTGTTTTGGCTGCTCGGGTTCGATAAATCTTCCGGAATCGACGGTGAACAAAGCCTGTACATAGATCGCATAATCTCCGGAACCCAAGAAAACCCTTCGTAACTGTCTATCATCCATCAACTGGAGAAAGGGACAACGAACTTTGCTGTATGAAAAGGAAACATGGGCCAACCGCAACACTGACTGTTCCATATCACGAGAAAAAAAAAACTGACCACGATTATTTTGCATAAACATTCTTTACTTTTACAATGTCCTTCGCCGCTCCAATGTATTCTTGAACTGTTGGGCCACCAAAAAAGGCGCTAACGATCGAACCTTTTCTTTTGTGACGCCGACGAATTTTTCGTTTGGATAATGGTGTTGCATTAGTAAAGCATCGATTCTGATGGTTATTTTTTGTTCAACGATTTGACAACAATTTATTTCGTCCTCAATCTTAGCGATTGATTTTGTTGGCCACAGGAGAGCCTTCCTTTATTCAGTTTTTTTTTCGGTACCGGGTATTCTCTTTATCTGGATCTGATTCCGGACACATTAATGACACCGAACCAAATGCGTGAACTCGAAGAAGAAAGGAAGAACGCCATCGGAAGGAGACATGAAAAAGAGCTTATCTTCGCCAACAGTGTCGCGTAAATGGATGGCGTCCGGAATTTGCTTGCGCGTTAATGATTTCCCGGGCGCGCTCCAACGGGAAGCAGTCACTCAGTCAAATGATAAGCATATAATGCAAGGTTGTTGGCGCTGATGGTGGTGCTAGGGGGCTGTGGCAATCTGGACAAATATACGCAGATAGTCGGTGTTGGCGCCGCAGCTCTGCAAAACATGGCAAAGGTACTAGTTTTCGTTGCGGAACTTGGCCTTCAAGTGGTTCGATTGACTTTACAGTTACAATTACAGAGATTGTACAAATATGAATGTCTCTTGGAAGAGACACTTATATTTCATAGTTTGCCTAGTTCTTTAGCTTTGCACGTCGTACCACAGACGCTTTGCACGTAGTAAAAATGCTACTGATAAGAATTTGTTTTGTTGCCTCGAAATTGGGATTCGATCGAATATTGAACCGGCAGGTTGAATATGGAACTGAAAGTCGAGATGGTTCAGCAGTTGTGCGTTTGAATGATCTGTGAATGGGTCTGCGTGAAACAGACAGTATTTGCACTCTAATCGGTTGCTTTGAACGGCTTGGTGGGGCGCCCACAGTTGGTGCACAGTTCAGTGATTTTAGTACTAAGAATCCACCAGTTTGTAATGTTCAGCACGTTAACCTAACAACGCTTGTGGCTCTCACGATATTACAGATCTCGTTACACATGCGAACATGCTATCGCGATCAGTCCAGCAACAAAAGATAACCTTAATAGTGGTCGCAGTGGCAAAGTTTCCCCTAACAAAAAAAATCGCGATCCGTCGCGCACATCTACGACCGCGATTTTGTTTACATAAAAACACTCCGGTGTGAATTTGTTAGCCCTTAAGAATTAATTAACGCGATTTCAAGTGCGATTATTCCAACGCGCGGTACCACGTGATCATGAACCGGCCACGTTTGCATGCCCGAGCAAATTCTCATTGGCTCAAACACCATACAACTCTTTAAAAGGACCATGAATATGGTCCGTTACAAATTTGACAACCAACACCATAAAATGGTCTCAATAACCCATAGATACACCAAAATATGGTTTTTACACGGGATCTACCGGGCCATGGCGATGGTGTTTTCATGGGTTTATCCCATTACAAATATTGTTAAAATACCATATAATGGGGGTGAATCTGGACCGTGAGCATGGGGGTATTATTGGCTTATCATTTGCTCGAGTTTCCCTACCTTTGGTCCAAGCAGCCTATATCCATGTTTTCAGTATCGTCTGTAAAGCGCCAGCGCCGGACACTCTAGTGACATAGGGGAACTCACTCCCTTATAGAATTGAGCCACCTGAACCTCAAACTCGCAGTTCGTGCAAACATTCCGGTGACTAAGCGGATGTGCAAGTGGTTACACGGTTATACAAATGAATTTATACAAATGAATCTACATACACCCCACGCAATCAAGTCCGTTAGCATACAAACGCTCAAACCAACGCGCGATAATACAACTCAAGAACCGAAATCCCTACCCTCGGTTTCGGACTTGACTGGAAGCTCTGGCGATATAACGGAGCTCACTCTCTGCTAGCATCTGAATCATACACTGAAAATTAAACATCAGGAATCAGTAGCGAACGGCTCAAATGACACGTTCCCCATGTTGATTGGAGTTTTGTGCCTTGGTATGAGGTGTCTTTTCATCATTTTCCTGATGAGAAGGATTGGGGAAGTGGAAAGGTTAGGGATAAGGAAAATAACAACATGGAAAACATAGACAATACGGAAGTATTCTTAGCTCCCAAGGGGATAAAAGATTCTTCTCGATGAACGGATATATCAACCAATTCACCCACCCATTTTCAGTTATACCGGAATGACCGGGTACCCATTTGAAATGCTAAGTTCTTCAATTTGAGCTCGACATGCGTTTACTAATTTAGATCTCAATACTGCTTAACTAAGTGCGTTTAGCAGAACTTGACTGTTAGAGCAAAAATGAATTGTTTTACCGTAAATTCCTTGTTGAAGTGCCGATGGTATGACACACAGATTCGCGAAGATTTCTGCCTGGAATACGGTACAGTATCTACTAAGCGAATGAGATTGGTCTAATCTCATTTCATGACAATAGATACCAGCAACGGCTCGGCCCTCCAGCGATGAACCATCAGAGTAACAAGCTACGTATTCTTCAAGTTGTCGCTCTATCTAGCCAGACAGCCATTCCTCGCGAGGAGGAATTCTCACATTAAATTTTTTTAAAGGAAAACTACATAAGAGTATATATTGATCTACTGGGTTACTGTTCCAGAGTCCATTAACCTTATGACGGTATGCATAAGAAAGGGTTTCTTGTTTCAGAAACGCATATAGTGGTTTTATGTTGAAGAGTGGCTCTAGAGCCGCAGTAGGTGTTGCCGAGAACGCACCACCAACAAAACCATCATCTGAAGATGGTCCAACTTTGATTAGATTGTCGCACCACACAAAGCACCCGTATACCAGTATTGATGTGTAGATTCACTGAATGTACTAGGGTTTGAGATCCTAATATTTGCCGAAAGTTCGTTTACATTAGCCGAAGGCCATGTAAGATTTCCTTATTCTTAAATCGATTTGAGCTGACCAACCCTAACGTTCTTAACTTGATCTGCGACAAAAATTTCAGAGTCAACGAACTGCAACGAACGAACTCCTATTGTATTCCTTCGTTGCGTGAAAAGCGCTATTTATGTTTTATTTGGATTAACTGATAGTCCAACATGAAGACACCATCGGTCAACAACACATAAGGTTTGCTGCATCAAATTAAAAAATGTATTAATGTAAATAGCGGTGATCACAATATATAAATCATCGGAGAAACCATATGTCTGTAACCCAAGCTCATTAAGTTTCCTCGATAAGCCATCGGCAGCAATGTTCCATAGAGGTGGTGACAGCACACCACCTTGAGGACATCCGCAGACACTCAGTTTCCTTATCTCTATTTGTCTTAACGATGAGCACAGATGTCGGTTGCTAAGCATTGCGTGTTTCCAGTTCGTGATATATGAATGGCTGGCGTCCAAAATGGACTAACCCACATTTTTTCCGAAGTCAAGATTTTTACATTTTTTTGATAGTTTTAAGTAATCCACGTGTGCTGCCATTTAAGAAATTTGAAAATAATTTTTAGATTTTAGAGCCCCTTTCGGACGCTAGGTACCCCCGGGGTCCCCCCCCCCCCGAATTACGAAAATCCTCGTGAATTGAAAAGTAGTGCATGTAATGCTCTTATTTTTTTTCCAGACAGGAATCAGAATATATTGGCTCAAATGGCACGTTCCCCGTACATAGTCGGGGATTTGTGCCTTATTTTTTTTCTAGACAGACAACATGAACTACTAATAAAAACATGTATTTTTACAATGAAAACAATGCTAATTTGGAAATGCGGAAATTTTTTCCATTTCCTGTAAAAATGCAAATTGTGGGTTAGCCTCTTTTGGACGCCAGCCATTCATATGAAGGTACTCCATGACCTCGTGCTGCTTCCATAAATAATACTTGTACTACGAAATCTTCGCTTGTATAGTTATTTCGACGAATGTCTCGAGAAATTAAAAGTAATCGTATTACTTTTGAAATGACGTATTTCGCCGAAATAAAGAAGTAAAGAATAATAAAATCGTTCACCCGCCGTATGATTCAATTAAACATAAGCAACACTCCCGACTATCGAGTGTCTGGAGATGAAGTTGCTTTTTTTTCAAGCCGAGTGTTTCAAAATTAATTGAACAAACGATAAATCTATCATAAATTTTGGACAGCCGGCTTCCCAGAGCAGTAAACACATGAAAACACTTCTGATAGTTGCATAGATTGTATCACTTATCCTGATTTGTGTGCCTCTTTACTCCACCCTTTTAACAAAGACTCTCTCTCGTGGCAAACGAGGAGATGTAGAGGTATACATGGTCTTCATAACAACGTTTGTTACACTAACATTCCTTCCCCGATGACTGCAAGGACGTGGCCAGCGCCGTTTTTGATATTTCAAAATATAGAACTCTAAAAACGTGCACAATGAGCATTAGACTGCCCAGAAAAATAATGAATTTCTGAAAACCCAATCGACCCATCCCTGAGTCGATTTCTAGTCCCACCAGGAGTACTTGCTCCAAATTTGAAGCAAATCGGACAAGTCTACCTACCGGACCAACATGCCTGAAGTTTGTATGGGATTTTTCGACAATTGCATGGAGAAAATCCACTAGCTTGCATTTTCGCCGCTAGGTGGCACTGTATGCATCGTATTATCGCTGTAAGTGACAATAAGAAAGATAATTTAATTGTCTACAACATTGTCGAAGACTGCTAGTCAATCCGGCTTTGCTAAAAGAAGTGATTAAACTTTTAACGAAGTCATGTCTGAGTCAGTTTTGCGTGGAGCGTAGCAGAGCATAGTTGTGTAGCAGTACCCGATTCCCACAAACAATACAATTTTGTCTAAAAATGGTTAGATTTAGCTCAATAGTATGTTCAGAAGAACCTTATCCATTTGAAGCCGTTGGTGAGAGCAGCGTCTGCCATCTTTGTTCAACGCATTGAGCCAAATGGTAGCGCAACAATAGGAGTTTTCATTGCGCTCAAACACGAGAATTTCACTGTTTTCAGCGCATTTGTTTTATTATCTTGGTTCTTTACAATGAAGCAAAGCTGTTGATACCAATTTGTACGCATTTCAATGATTGTAGGCCAAGCGATTAATGAATTAGTGACACCCTGCTAAGTATGGTTAAAATAGGCTTACCACCCTACATAATACGAGTTACGTTGTGGTTAGAAAATTTTAGTTCCCCCTGTGACCGCATAGATGGCGCCAACACAAATAGAAGAGATAGAATATCAAGATGTTCGGAAGAATTATTGTAGGATGCCAGTTCTACAACTTTGTGGAAGACACCCAATTTATATCTCTCTCCGTCTCTCTTTTCATGATAATCATCGATAGACCAAGTCAAAGTAAAATTTTCGGAAAATATATTGGTTCAAGCAAGAACAATCTACGGAAAGTAGAGACAATCTATCAACGATGGCACTCATATGGCAATGGTATGCTAGCGCCACTATCAAATCAGTGGTACATATATGAAACAAGCTCTTTCTGTCAGATTGTCCCTGGGCTAGGCCGTTGCATGATTCGGATTCCTTCATGAAAATACATGAATTTCCACTATTTTAAGGAATTAATCTTAAAAATATTGTGTGCTCTTTTCAAGCCTTGAGCGGATTTGTAGAAGTTTGGAGTCGTTCCGAGAACTCCATTGGAGATGGCGAGGCGTCTCTAATGGCGCGCATACTGTACTAGCTAATGAAGTGATATCAAGAACGCGATAGACAATCTTGATTGACACCCTTCGACACAAGTTTAAGTTCGACTGTACCAACCAGTAACGCGGGTGACGTCGTGTAAACTGTCGAATACGACTTGCCAATTGACAGTGCTTAATTTAATACATGTAATAAATTATATTAAACTACTCTTGCAGGAATGGTTTTCGATAAAAAAACACTAGAAATTTTGATCAAGGTTGTTTGAATCTGTCATCATTATGCCTCTTGTTTCCCCATGCGTTAGCCGTTAACCGATTTATCCTACTTTCCGATTAAGATATCGACGATTTTTAAGTTTCTCAGAACATTACAAATGCGGAGTTTAATAATAGTAAATACAGGGTGTTTGGTTCATGAGTAAGAATCTCTCGAGGGGTGATTTACTGTCATATTTGGAGAAAAAAATCGTTCTACACATACCATCAAATCTCAACCTTACAGATTTATTGAACTTTTTGTGTAAAAAAACTTGTTCATCTTAAAACACCTCTAACTCAAAAAGTATACCTCGTATTTTAAATCTTTTAGTGCTATTGGAAAGGTGAGAAAAGTAGTGTTTTTGATGAGGTTTTTGTTAATTTTCTCAAAATAATGAATTATGATTACAGCAATATCTATTATCCAAAAATTGGATTTGAGGACGATTCATAATTTGTTCTTCAACATAATATTCCTATCTCTTCTCGTTTCCTTGTAATTCCACTTCTAAACTTTTCCTTTAATTGACTTGCAAGTTCTTAAAAGACTCTAATCTAAAAAATATGCATTATATCGCTATTACCAGGGCTTCATTGGAAAGCTGAGAAAATTTCCCTTCGATGTATGTAGAGATATCTTTTAGTTAAGTGTACTACATGACTTTTTACTAGTAAAATAACTCAAAATTTGCGTTCTTTGGAGATTTTTGTAATTATTCTAATTATTAATCAACTAAATTTGTCGTCACTATTGTTCATTTGGTGCCCCTTTATATTCTCTACAACTTGTTATTTGACACTTTAGCCCTATCGCTTTTCATTTCGCTGCTATTTAATAGTTAACACAGCATAACCTCGTCACAAATGCAGTGGGTTCGAAATCGTTGTTTTTGCATATGAAAAATGATTTTGCTTCGAAACTAAAAGAGATAATTGAATGGAGTCAAAGGAAGAATTGTAGAACTTGCTGAGATGCATTAATTCCATGATAATACTGGTGAAGTTTATTATTACGACATTCAATTAGCTAGAGACTACTGGGTAGGGAAAGTTATGAAACTTAGAACCATAGTACTCAAGTGAGAGCAAGGATGTGAAGTAAACAGATCGGAAAACTAGAAGTGGCAGGGTCATTAGAACAGGCTCAATATCGTACGGGCTTAATCTTTGTCTTCTGTTAATGAGGGTGCTTAATAATAAGCTCGATTATTTATTATTTACTATTTTAAGAAAATAACGAAAATGCTAATAATAATACTAACTTTAAACTAATTAACTTCTAAAAGAATACTAAATACACTTAACTGAAAGGTATTAATACATTTTTCCCTGCAAAATTTTCCTGGCTTTCGAATAAAAATAAGAAAAGGTACAATAAGTGCCATTCTTTTTCAATAAGAGCTAGTATTAGTGAACATGAGATAAAAATATCCAAGTTCAATAACCCAAACACATGATAACAAGACAAGATAAGTGTATCATGTCAAAGAACAAATTATACAACTCTTCAAGACTAACAATTTGAATTATTAAAATAGTGATGTTAATTAAACTATCAATATTTTCGCGAAGTGAACGAAAAATCGATCACAATTGTTAAATTTTAAATAAATTACTGTGAAAAGATGAGAGGACTGGCAACACGGCGGCGCGATAGTTGTCTCGTTTTTTGTCTCCGTTAGTTTATGCGTTTTATCGTGTGTTAAAGCGACCTTCGACGGTGAAGTGGTATTTGATTGTGCGGGAGGAAGACCCTTGCGCATGCGGAAAATGGAGTTCAACTTAAATACTCCCGTTTTGTGCATTAACTTATCATTTTTGGAAAGTGTGTGACGACAATGCAGGATCGACAAAGCAAACTTGTGTGAGGGGCGACTCACAAGAATTTCTGGTTTGTATTCCGGAATCTGGAATTCGAAATATATGCCATACATGCGACTGTGTTGACATCCGATGTCTATCGGCTCTATCAACAGTGATAATTGGCTACATCAAGTACCAGCAAAACGATAAGTACAATTTTTTATACCTATCTTATATTAACATCTATATATCTCTCATTAACATTTTCAACACCGCATCAGCACGAGTTGTTTCAACAGAGGGATTGACATCAATAGCCCCTCGGCTCAATCGATGAAGGTTTTGGATTGATGTATGTGTCAAGTTGTATTTTGTGTACGTTGCGCATGTGGGTGTGTGTAGCATCAGTGACGATGTGTATCGCGCATCTTGCAGTCATCCAGTCCTTCCGTGTCGTGTAGCAACACACACACAGCCAGCCCTTTCGTGTCCCGACTTGTCGACTCTAGGAAGGGTACACACTGCTCAGTCTGGCGGGACGTTCTCTTTCACTTTTCCTTCCGCTAGTTGCTTGGTAGTGTATGCTTCAGCATAGTGTTCTCTGGAATCATTTTCTTGCGACTTTTTGATGATTTGATGATTGTGCCGCTGTAGTTGGCTATATTTTTCGGTACTCATTTGTCGGTTGATTTCGTGTGTGAGGTGGTAGATGATAGGTTACATAGCGATGCTTTTTGGGCCCTTGCTTGGCTGGGGTGACACTTGCTGCTTGATAGGATTTGTATAGAGTACTTGACAATCTGTAACTGTATTAGTGTGTTCAATGGTTGTTTTCCTCCACCTATCATAGATGGAGGAAAACAAATCGAAAATAACTATTCGGTCGGATTATTTTCATGTTGGAATATAACCAACCGGAATTGTACGTCCCCCGAATAAGTTTTAAGGCAAAGTAGAGCTTTTCAACACCATTATAAATACTTTACGAGAGCTATTTCTAACGTTTAAATTGGCTGACAGTTTTATATATGACAGCTGGAGGAAAACAAACCTCCAATTAGTGTGAAGTGATTTGCATAGAACTCTATTGTTTATACCCTACCATTTCGGTACGGTACCGTGTCTCCTTAGTTAACCGGATCGTCATGTGCAACTCGCCCAGGTTAAAATGCAGCTTCAGTGCACCTTTCAGCTTGTTCACAGTCCTGGCTTAAGGCTTTAACTTCTGCCCTTTCTCCCAGTGATGTAGTAATAATCTCTTGTATAGTTGAGCTGTTAATCGTGGGGTCCTCCTTCAACTCGAGTATATGTATGAAATTGTGTATATGTGTGTATGCATGTATATATGTATTACAATGCGTATATGTATGTAGGTATTTGTATATGTATGTGTGTATGAATGTATGTGTATAATTTTATGTATACATGTGTGTATCTATGTATGTATATATGCACAGAAAAAAATATTTTGTAATTTTGAATTTGTTTTCATGCACATATTTGGAGCATGAATATAAATGTAAAATTGCGTTCCACCACAAATACACACAAACTATCGTACTTTCTTCGACAAATTTCATTATAGTTTTACACGTTGATTGAAGATTACAGTTGCATTAAACTGGATACCAATGCACTTTAATGTATTTTTAATCTAATATTGCTGTAAAATAAATGACATGTAATATTACACGAACGAAAGTGTAAAATCATACGCTTTTTGATGTTCCCATTAATTGTCAATCAAATTTTTGATTCAAGCTTTGTATGTTTACATTCGTATTGATTTACATGTCGTTTAAATTTTATTATTTTGTTGTGTGTGTTTGTGTGTATGTGTATATGTGTGTATATGTACATATAAATGTTCAAAAAATGGTTGCATTATACACGGGATTGTTTTGTAGTGCACACATATAATCTATTAATGTTAAAAACTGATACTTCTGGATAGAAGTCAGATCTTCCTCCAATTTCAGCCCCTTGGAGATCTCCAATGGAACAACTTACACAAGTCCAACAGGCAGTGACACCATACTAAGAGAAACGAAAGCGCTGAGGAAAACACGGAGTCTATCGGTTTTTTTATGTCCCCTTTTCTTTCTTAAATAAGCAGGAATTCAAGAAATGGGGATGAGAGTCAAAGGAAACGTAAATGGGAGATAGAAATGAAGGTAAAAAATTGCAAAAATGGTAAGTGTTTTAGTACACATTTGTTATGTTATATATACAAATTGAACCAATATACTAAATACGCGTCGATTTCCTGCTTAAATGGAATCGAAAGTCTTACTGTAATGTTACAATCCAATTGATACAAACATTACAGTAAGGCGGGGCTAGTTGATGGAACGATGACCTCGGAACATGTCTGGCACTGTACACGAAATGGGTCATCGGAAAGTCAATTGAGCTAACACCTTCCTAAATCCGTGAACCAAGTTATTTGCATGAATGTTTAAATACATGCAAACATCTTTTTTCTGTAAATCACTACCAGCTAGTGGGAGATAGGATGGTTAACACACACACACATTACTGTGAAAAGATTACTTAACCTCATTAGCTGAAACATTTTGGGACATTTTTCAGTGGAAAATTTTCTTACCTATCCAATGAATCTAAAAAATTTGAAATACAAAGTATATTTTCTGAGTTAGAGCTATTTGAAGACAACTAAATTTTTAACACAAAAAGTTCATTAACTTAGTAACTGTTGAGATTTCATGGTATGTGTGGAACGATTTTTTTTCTCCAAATAAGACAGTCAATCATCCCTTGGGAGGTTCTTAACCATGAACCAAACACCCTGTATAAATGCCAATTTCTCTCGCCAGTAATTCGTTTTGCCATATGTAGCTATAACTGGACGCGTATGGTGCTACTTCAGGTTCGAGTGATTCTATAACTATTTTTGATGAGCTTTGGATGATCCTTGGATCCACCTCAGATGCCTAAATTTAAAAATCTTCGGTATCTTTGGTTGATTCTCCGTATTAACAAGTCCGGTTCAGATCGGGTTTCTCAAATTATAAATTTTCTGGTTTGGGTCGGGTTTTTAAATTTTGAAAATATCGGGTTCGGGTCGGGCTCGGGTTTCGCAAAATTTTTATTTTCGGGTTCGGGTTTTGCAATTTTAAAATGTTCGAGCTCGAGGATTCGGGTTTTTCAATTTTCAAGCTTTCGAGTTCGGGTCAGGCTCGAGTTCGAAAAAATTGAAACCCGACCATCTCTAGTCTCTAACCCTGACCTAAAGACCTTACTTTCTCGCGTACCGTGCATTTTGGCATGTTTAATGTCTTTCAAATAATGGAATCACAATGATTCCCCCTCAAAACACTGTGCTTCCAATTAGACAAACAGCCCTTTTCAAGCGTTGCAAACTGCCATCCGGTACGTATATCATAGCACAAATAATCTCACCCAACTAAATCCGGGTACCACGGTTCAAATCGCTTCCACCTTCTCCATCGCTTCAACCAACGGTACTGCTGCGAATTTCCAACTACGACTACGATGATGATGGGCAAGAATTGACTTGCGAAAGTTCCTTCACCCCACTGCTGCTGCTGCTGCTGAATATTTACCTACCTTCAACGTGATCCGCTGGCGCAGCATGCCAGAAATAGATTTAGCTATTCGATTTGCTGTTTTTGTTTTTGCTGCCGTGTTGATGATGTTTGTGGCAAGAGCAGGTGTGCGAAAGTTGTGGTTTTTATTTATTCCTCCAGTATGGAATGACGGTCGGTAACCGTGACCGAAACATACCGCATTATCAAGATCTAAATCGTTACAGTGAAAAATACTAGTGATCTAGTACTAGTTAGAGCGTTCCCAAAGATCCAAATTCGTTTTGAAAAATAGTTTTCAACAGTAATGTTTTGGTGATTGTTTAATTGCTATTGCAAACTTTTACTTAGTCTTTTGAAAGTTCAGTTATGGTTGTGGTGATTCACTGGCGAAAGAAATAGACTCCTTTCGCTCAAGTTGTAACGGGTGTAATTGACGGCGTAGCATGGAACAACATTTATCAATTGCTTATGAATTATTATATAGTTTTATCTCCTGACCATCACAGCAGGCCATTGTGTGATGATATATGGGCTGTCATGTAAGGTTCAGAAATAAAACGGAAAAGCCCAAACTGGTTCCAAAGTGCGGAATAATTCGTCATCCCAATGTGGAGATGCCGAGACAACACGGGTGAATACTACGAAAATAACATCAACAATATCAACCAACATCGCGTGACTGATTAACTTGCTGAAAGAAATTTGGGCGAAACGGACTTCGATACTTGATTTGCATCGTTGTGGAGGGTTCCGGTTATGCCGCTTACATAGTAGTTTGCTATTTTTAATTTAATGGTCATCATATTATCTGCTCTTACCTACTTCTTACGACACAAAAAAAATGATTGGTTTATTATTATCAGATCTCTTAATGTTTGTTTTCTTTTCTCTTCCTTTCTTTCAGGTAAGTTTCAACCGATGATTAAAGACGAGCACAAGTTGTTTTAGGACAACCAGACCTAACTTCGTATTTCACAGGAATAAATTTTACGATGCTTTGTTCAATAAATTTTGACTGTCAAACTCCAGGAGCTGATCGGCTGATTCGTCAGATGAACGTGTATGAATAGAACAAATTGCCCTAAATTTCCCCCCTGAATAGTGTCAATTCAATTGCAACAAACTATAATCATCATCATCAGCACTCAATACCGCCAATCGACGGTATACTGGATCAGTTTTTGCCACAGCTAATCGAGCCCGATAATGAACTGTACTTTGGAACCTGTTGCGAAGTATGCACACAACCAATTGGCAAACATTTGCCCATGTGAACGAACGGCTAGACCTTCTGCTTAATGCGCTCTGCTGCAGTAAAAGTGGCAAATCAAGTTTCACAGACCTACAGAGGAGCAGCCCCCGTGTGCGATGAGATCATCCATTGCGACCTGGTGCGGGGAAGGAGCCGGCCTTGATGATGATTCGCGACAGCTATTTTAGCTTACTACATGCCGTAGCCTGAGCCTGAGCCCCGTTCCGAATTGTAGGCAGTACCGGTCTGCACCCGGTGCGATCGGTGTGCGGTGAATGATTCTGGGAAACTCGACAATTAGCAGATGAAAGAGATTATTTAACGCGAATTTGCTGAATTTGAGAGTGTCTGTTTGTGGGGGAACGGAAAGCGGCGAAAGGTTTGATTACACCTCTATCCCGGCAATTGACGGAAACAAAAGATACTAATTAAGTTATACAGCCTGAGTGTGAACAATAACGACACATCGAGATGGTTGTAGAGGTTTTCGCCCCATAATTAAAATATATTCGCACGCGTGATAAACAGCCAAGTGAAATGCCATATCCCAGACGTCGGAAAAAAAGCAATATGCAGTTGTTCACTTTTGACACATGACCGTTTCATGCAGCAATATCCAATCATCAAACACATTCCCGCAACTTGCAGTGCTAGTTTTTCGTGCATTCACTTTTTTCCGCTTGATATTTACTCGGTTTATCGCAGATAGCTTTTTTTTACTATACTTCTGCATTTTGGCGTATTTCCATTGCGGTGGAAAATTTTCACGCCAAAAGCACGTATACCATTCATCATCATCATCATCATCATCATAATCATCACGAGCAATTTAAGCGGTAGGATGATGTTGCATTGGTACCTTCAACTCGTTTGGCAACTTTCGAAGAGATATTATCTTTTCAGACGACCCTCCATCATACACTGTTAGTGGGAACGTTGAAAGGATCCTTAGACAATGAAATGACATTTTTCCAGGTCCCAGTTAATATGCTGTGCCGTGAATTGAATTTTTGATTGGGTGTTTTTCTGACTGTACTAGAGAAGAAAAGTTTTTGTAATGAATTGTCGTCATAATAGTCTCAATTATTAGAAGAACAATCTACATCCTATCGGTTGTCCAATCAGATTGAACCGGTGTGAGTTTGATGATGAGTGGCAGTGAGAATAGGGAACAACACAATGTTACCATTTAATGCAGGCTTTCGAGTCCCTCCGGGGAGTCTCATGTCATCCTTAATTGTAATGACACAAAACCACGTGTGAACAATTTGATGCACCCTCAAAAGTTTGATTTCTAGCAAAGAAAACCATTTTCTGGGACTCTGCACTTAAAAAAATACCAACGCCATTATTTTTCAGCCAGTTTTCATTTTTTTATTGTTCTGGAAAGATGAAGAAGAGACCTCTCCATAGAAATACTATGCGGTTTTGGGGCAACAATATGAAAATAACCATTACTTTGCGATTATTTAATAAAATATGTAAATTGATCAATATTTTTATGAGGCAGCATCTTTGTTTTAATAAAAGATGTGAGAGAGTGAAAAAGTTATTCATTTTTTCCAAATTAGAAATTTGTTCGCATATACTTTCATGGGGATGGTCTTTCATAAATTTGTCAAAAACTCAATTTTTATACATTTAAAAGTGTGTATGTGTGTGTTAAATTGAAGGGTAAAATTGGAATAAAAAAAACGGAAGCTATATTTATACAATCCCATCATGTGCGACAACCAGTCTATCTTCTGACCTCGCACAAGAAGCAAAAAAATCGCTGCGCTACATCATGCTATAGGCACCATTGAATCAAGCCAGCTTTTGTTCTATATCAGTGCACAAACAAATTGTATCGTTGCCCCCGGCTGCGAAGTGAAATGAATTTGCCAAATAAAACAAAAGTGTCCGTGCTACGGGATAACACGATTTCAATCGACTTTGATAAAACTTCTGTTAGACCCACATTTCAGAAAGTGTAACAGTTAAGGTTAAAATGGAGCTTAATCTCGCTGAAGTTACGTACATTCAGCTGCACTACGTTAAAAACTGTGGTTTGATCACGTTTAGAAGTTTAGCGCTGGCAGAGAACTTCATTGCAAATAACAACATGCAACACAAGGTCGAATTTAATAACACCAGAATCAAGATCCCCGTGTATATGGAAAACGACATGGTGGATGCGCGTATCCATGATTTAGCCCCGCGCACAGATTACATCAAACGAATCATGTCACAATATGGAGAAGTAGAATCTATTACGTTCAAGTATACAAGCAGCCACCGACACCTTCAGATAAACCAAAAACAACGATCCAATTAACCAATAATGCAGGAACAAAGACCACGATAACCGCTCTCAAACCAACAACTAGCATCGCCAATAAAGAAGCAAATACCGATGACCCGTAAGAACAAGAATCAAATAAGAACGTCAGATCGTGAACAGCAAGAAAGCAGTACCGATGATTTCATGGACGGGAACGATAACGCGAGAGAAGGCAGACTGAATGATCTCAGCACGCAGCAGCAAACTGCGTCAACAAGATCTGGCAGACCGACATTCTTAGCATTTTTTTTATTTTTACTTATTGTAAAAAAAATTAAAAGACCTACGGCTCAGTTGTGCTAACGCATTGAGCCGTTCTAAAAAACTTTAGATTAAAAAAAGTGCGACAATGCCATAGTAAACCCTTAAAGAGGGATTATCGTACACTAAAAACTAATCGTCGGGAGCGTAAATGCATCTGTTTTCGCTCTCTAACTGTGAGTGAAAAACTCCCAAATAATTCGTTAGTGTTCAACCAACCTCATACTTGTGCAATACAATATCCAACTCCACAGCTACAAAGTCAAGAGGTAACTTGAATAACACATACCATCGTCTCCATTCTGTCCCACTTATGATTGCTGCGTCCGGGTTTTTAAAATACACCCTTATATTGTGATGTTATGACGTAGAGTTAAATCCCAGACGTTATGACGCAGAACTACTTTCGGGCGTTAAGACACAAGAACGGCACCGGATGTTATAACGTTCAGGAAGTCATGGCACTCACTGTTTTCGGACGTTATCAACTGGGACGGTTTGACGCAATACCTGCTTCTTTTAAAGAAAAAAGTTTAAAATGCTTCAAAAGTCTGGCCTGTAGTGTATTGTCTCTGTGTGGGACTCACAACTTCTGCTCTATGTCGGAGCCTCACTTGGTTCATGAAATGACGAGCTTTGATTTAACTCTTGATTCTTCTCTTGCTTTTTGTCTCCATCTACTAAATTACCATTTAACGGGTGTACAATAAAAGATGAGAATGATTTCAATACCTTTCTGTAATTAAAGTAAAGAGCGTTTTTTTCTCCCCAAGAGAGTTGCTCTCTGGACTCCCTAGAAATGGGTGGCATGTTTCTTTTCGCTCGGGTGCTGTCAGTACAATCGAAAAAGCCGTCGAAACTGCAAGCACTCCGCGAGCGCGTTGTACGGTTTTACGAAACGCATCGTGGAAAAAGTTTACAGTAGACCACTTTCGAGGCG
The DNA here is from genome assembly GCF_030247195.1 of Topomyia yanbarensis. Lineage (NCBI taxonomy): Eukaryota > Metazoa > Arthropoda > Insecta > Diptera > Culicidae > Topomyia > Topomyia yanbarensis. The sequence goes on from NC_080672.1 coordinate 301,242,083, forward strand.
AAAACGTGCCCGTGAGTACAGTGTACCGGATCCTGGCATCCCTGAGAGTGATTCGGAAGGCCGGTAGCGACTGAAAATATCACTGCTCCCATACCTTGATTCACCGAACCCTCAATATTAAAGACATCATCTGTCGGAAGAATACTCGGTCCCCCGAGTACACAGACGAGCAGATAGCGATCGTGAAATCGCAGTGCCGATGAATGACGAAGAACTACCGCGGAACGTCGTTCGTGCTGAACGATGAAAGTTACTTTCCGCTCACAAAAACACACATTCCAGGAAATGACAGCTACTATTCCAGCGACAAGTCGGCCACACGCTTCGAAGTAAAATATAAGTTTAAGCATAAATTTGAAAAAAAGTGCTGTACATCGCCATATCGGACATAGGGATTTCAAAGCCGTGGTTCAAGCTGAGTGGTCTCGCCATCAATCAACAAGTGTACCAGGAGAAGTGTCTTGAGAAAATTCTTTTGCCGTACTTAAAGGAGCATCATGCGGATGGGCAGTACGTCTTCTGGCCGGACATGGTGTCTGCCCATTACGCCAATAAGACGCTGGAGTATCTTGAGCAGAAAAAGATACCGTAGGAACCCGACCAACTTGCCCTAGTGCCGCCCATTGAGGATTTTTTCGGCTCCCTCAGAATATCAGGCTCTCTCAGTGCCCTAGTGTACAAAAATAATTGGCGGGCTAAGGGTACGAAGCAGTTGACTACCAGGATCCGGAATTGTATCCGGAAAATGGACGTCAGTGCCGTCCTGCGCTCTTGTGAGACTATTACGACTAAGTTGCGTCGTATGGCTTCTCCAATATTAATTGACGTTTTTTTTGAAGAATGAACATTATGTTTTTAATAAAAAATACTGAATAAGCTGATTTTTTTTAGTTGCTTAACTACCGGACTGAAAAAATCTCATTTTGTATTGAACACCCGTTATGTCTCGTCCCCGTGAGCTGGTTAGATTCCTATTCCATGCGCCATTCAGCTCTTGTTTCCGTTAGTCAATCAGCACACGGTCTTATCAAAATCTACTCGGATAGTCCCTGACGGTGAACTCACGCTACTCCGAGCGATAGTTCCCCGACGGAGTGATTTCTCCCGACACCAATATCCGCTTCCTTGAGCGATTTAGCTCCAAGGCTATTGAGATATACTCGGAAACTATCTGACGGAGAACTACCCTACTCCGACTGAGAATTTCCCGGCAGCGGAATTTTCTTGGTATCAATGTTTGATGGCGCCCAACGACCCACTGCTATTCGACGCGGTCTACTCCCTCTAATCCCCGACGGTGGGTCTGGCCTACTCACGACCTACCCGGTAGGGTGTCGAGGTCGGTTCGGCGGTTCGGGTGAAGCCTGATGTCCAGGTAACTGGCGCCTCGACGACCCGAACGTCGCATACACACTCCAAAGGCAAAGGGGTGACGAAGCATGTCTAAACCGATGCAGATACTTCCGGAAGCATCCATGCCTGGACAAAAACTGCGTCAAATGGAAGTTCACCTCTCCATGCTTCCTATGTATCTAAGTATACACATTTGGGATGAGTCGTTGGGTCCACCAGCCAGAATGATGCCGATGGGAATCATCCCGCAATTACGCATACCGCCTCCGACGATATCGTTCTGTACGCACGAACAGTTGTCAGGCGAAACGTGCTTGTCAACATATTGAGGATGAAACACTCGGACGAGGAGACGTACCGTGCTGCATCTTGCTCCTTCGATGTTCGGCATGATCCTTGTCAATGCGTTAGTTGTCCTCGCAACGTTCTCACATTGGGGATTCCGTCCTGTCCGGGAGCTTCCCTCGCTTTCAGCCCTTTTGCCACTATAAGGAGCTCATTGTTGGAGACTTGATTGTTACCAGCATTTCCAACTTCTGCATTGACGTACGGTGTAGGTGGCCATCCGGTTGAGTCGTGCTTCGGGAGAAGACCTTCCACGATAATCTTCATTTTGTCAGTGTACATTTGTACTGGTGTCGTTGAACCCTTGATCCTGGCCAACACGACACGTGTTGTCATTTTCCTCGGCGTTGTTACATCACATGCCCTTGCTACTGTTTCCGACAGCTCCTCGGCGCTCGGAACTCGATTGACGCTGTCAGCACGAAGTGATCACCTGGTGGTCACTATGTGTGCACTGTTAACTCCTATCAAGAGCGCCTTCTGCTCGCGCTTTGCAACTGTTAGGGACGATTTGATACTTGTCACAAGCTGCCTCACATTGTTGTGCACATTGTGCTTGTCCTTCACGAATTGATAAAGCTCGTCGACATTTTCCTCACCTCTATCAAGTACGACTTCCCAAGGTGTGAGTCATTCGGGGTGGACTCGCTACCTGATCTCACAGTGTACACTCGATCTCACGTTGGTTTCCTCGTGACCTACTCTGTATCAAGCCGCTGCTGGTACTCGCTGTGGCTCCCAGTGGCGTAATCGGTGCAGCTTACCGCTCCTTGCAAACGCAATCGCGTCCTCTTATTTTGTTTTATTGGATGTCTCCATTTTGTTGGATCCCAACTCCGGGCGAGCAGGGGGGTCATGCTACGGCTGACACCATCCTTCATGGGGAATAGTGCTGAGAGCCGGATTGGCGTAAAATGGGTAATGCTCCAACCGAACCAACTAAATGGTGACGAATTTTGAACGTTCCCGGAAACCTGCCAGGGTTTTGTTGGGACGGAAGCAGCCGTGCTGATAGCTTGCTTACCATTTCAAGTCGGTGTTGTCCTTCCTTACTCAGGGAGTAGAACAACACGCCTGTCAGCCTAAAGTCGCCGTCGAATTCGTGATCCATGCCCTGTCCGTTCACGTACGCCATGGCCATTATGCCATAATAAGGTTGGCTTCGATCCTGATGTGTCGCTTGGCACTCCGGTTGGGCTACAGTGCTTTTATTGCTAAGATCTTAGATTATTGGAAACTTTGGTTCTTGGCAGAGGCTGCACAGCTTTTTAGAGGTTTAGCAGAGCCCAATCCAAACCCCAACATATCCCAGCAAGACTCCCCAATTCGCTGTAGGACTGGGTGAGGGGGTTCGTTAAGCTCCTAGATTCCTGTCCGTCCTGTCCCAGTCTGGAAAGTGTGTATCAAAATGACAGTTGAGTACTGCATTTTTGTCAGGCGAGTATTCATCGTGAGCAGTTCTAAACAAACTAACATGAAAGTCTTTCGATTTCGAAAGTAACTTATTTAATCTACCAGTCTCGTTGAGGCTCGAGACATTTGTGCAGAGGGTTTCTTCCACTTCGCTCAGAGAATCGAAGGGTATTTCTGCATGCTTTGCGAGACCTCCCCCCCCCCCTGGGTCCACAATACCAAGCTCTTCTGCATAGCTTTTTGAGTCGAAAAAAGTTCAGTATTCCACCAACAGGTTTCTCTAGAACCTCGCAAAACTCGAAGCGGACAAGCTTCTTGGTATTCTGCTACTATGAGTGTATTTGTTTTATCCAAGAATCGTTGGAAAATACCCATGGAACCTAGATGCCAAGCTCTCTTCGAAGTGGTCCCAGTTCGTGGATTTATGATTACGATGTGTGACGATATCTGGCGTAATAACGCCAGAACAGAAAGTTACATCTAACATCTCTTTTCAGCCAGATCGTGCAAATGTTGGGCAATTTTCTATATTCGGTGTTTGCAGATTTGTGCTACTTCAGTATTCCATGAATTCAGTGCCTCCCAGATCTGGTATCAGAGTATCTGGTATCCGAGCTTCCCCGAATAATTTGGTGGGCATTTGCATCCCATTTCTACCACTGTATGATACAACCCTTTTGAAATCATCAGAATGTGATGTGATGTGATGTTCATTATGCGACAAATGTGCCGAATAATAGACGTCTTTCCTGTTTATGGTATCAACAGAAATATTGACTGTGACAGCATGCATATCGCGAGTCCATCACAGTCACATCTACTGTTCGTTGCCTCTTACGACATGGGAACAGATACGCTGATCCGATTTTCAAATCCACGCCTGACTTCTAGAAGTGTTTGTAGACCACATGCTGTTGGTATGGGATATTTTGTGACAGAAGCGTAAATTTGAAAGACACTCGCCTACAACAAATGCAGTGATTCCTTCGTCTTTGAAAAACTGTGAGAAGTTGAGCAAAGAGAGAATTATTTGTATAGTTATGGGTGCTGTGAAACTCTCTATACATGCCATTGTATCGTGTAGTTGAAACGTTGAATGTTACGAACCGGAAACTAACTTCACCGATGTTTTCTCTTTGATGGGGAAATGCTTGACATCCGATCAAACCTTTTAATATAGGAGCCCAATTCAAAACGTCTATCTGCAAAATAGCATTATAAATTTGACCTTTATGTTTGAGTCCAGTGATACTGAACGAAAAATTTTAACTGTTGCATGAAAACTAATGCCATCGATCTTGTATTAAATTTCTTAGTACATATTTACAACAAACGGAATACATGAAATTTTCGAAAATGTTTTATACTAGAAATTATGACTAGTTCCCATTTTTCGCTGTGTTCCGACATAATTAGTTTGTGGCATCATGTCTGTTTTCGGTTTGCTGTTTATTCTTTATCTATCAAAGAACGTACACCGATAAAGTAAGTAATTATTTTGGAGTTTGCATCCGCATGAATCACTTCGAATGGCGAGAATTTTGATTTGCTGACTAGTGGAAAGGACAGTCCATGGAAGGTAAAACTAGTCCCAAAGTCGGGAATCTGGTTTTTACCTCGCGAAAACCGTTAGAAAAAAGTTAGGACAAAAATCATGTCTTTTATAATTATGTTCAAATTTCTCTTCAGTAGTGCCCGCATTACTCTTTGATTAGTGGAGATAGTTGCTTTTGTTTTATTAACTTTAGTTACGGTTTGCGTCATGTCATTACCATATTTACTGTACATGAACTACACTGCCAATAATCGGAAGTCAGTCCCATATAGATAGGGAATCCCATAGAACATGGGACTGACTTGCGATTATGGGCAGTATAACTTTATTCATAAAATCAAAGGATGAATAGTGATTTAGATTCATAGATTTAGAATTGGATTTAGAAACATTAAAACATTATTCATAGATACGTGAACTGATTCACGATTCCCTGCATATTAGTCGCAGCGCAGCGATGTATTTGTGAAATAGTGCACCATTCCTAGTATAATAGTAACGTCGGAAATAGTTAAAAAAAAATCATAAAATTATTCATGTATTCGTGAACTAATTTATGATCCCGAGTATAATAGTCACGAAATAGTACACAAAATTATGAGATATTATTCGTGGATTCGTGAACTGGCTGATGATGCAGCTAATATTTAGAAGAGATCCCTAATCAATTCCAATTTCAACTCTACTGTTGGTTATGACATTTTCACGTGAAAAATTTCACAAAACTTCGAATGTTATTCGTGGAGTCATTATTGTTCCATACATTTTTACATGCAATATTATATAGTTATGTACAGCTGCTAGTGATCCGTCATAGGTTCGAGAAGCAAATATAAGAAAACTATTAGGACCTCGAATATGAAGCTATTCATTTGATAAGGTTAAGCGTGCTGTCTGGACAGAAAACGAAAACTGCGCTGAGCACCAAAAATACGTTATAGAGCCACAAAAATCATGTTCGTACAATACACCGCGAATCGGTCTCACCTTTGTGATCCAAGTCATATTCTCACATTACGATTCGATAATAACCAAAAATAACATGTGACGATTAGGCGAAGGCAAATTACGAAAATCGTGATAAAACTACTGATATCATGAATATGAGTCACATTACTCCACGTATCAAATTCGAGAGTCAGCTCAAAAATAAAATATCACAATAACGTGCTTATAAATTACAAATATTCTAACTAATTCTGATTCTGAAATTACGAACATAAATCAGGCTACTAGCGATTAAAAAAAGAAAAATCGTGACTAAGATCCTGAAATCATGAACATAAAGTATTCTACTCGTGACTAAAATATCACTTTAATGTGAAAAAAATGCGAAAATCGTGACTAAGATTATAAAATCATAAACATGAATCACGCTACTCGCGATAAAATATCAAAAATCGTGGCTAAGATCCCGAAACCATGAGCTTAAATCACACTACTCGTTAGTAAAATATCAAAAATTGTGACAGGAATCCCGAAATAATGAACATAAATCACTATAGTTGTGGCTAAAATATCACGACAACGCGGAATAGAAATTACGAAAATCGCCACAAAGACTCTGAAATCATGAATATAAATCACACTACTCGTTATTAAAATATTAAAAATCGTGACTAAGATATTACGAAAAATTGAATAGAAATTACATAGTAGTAGAGAAATGCGAAACCCCTTTTATGTGAATCTCGTGAGACGCAAAGTTACAATATTTTTCGAAAAAAAACCTTGCTTTGAGATGTGAAAAACGAAGACGATGGAAATAGTCTTTTTATGTACCATTTTAACTAGAATGGTCTATTTATTTTCTATTTTGCGGAATCTATTTGTATGGAACCAATTTTTTTTACCAAGGATTTATATTTTTCTGAGAAATTATTCTTTTCAAAAGAAAAAATGTTTTCGAATAGAAACCCTCAAATTTGAAAGTTTCGGTTACAAGTCACAATCAAAGTCTTTAGCACATTATAACCAAATTAGTTATGTAATTTGCGTTTCGACTTCGTCTCATCAGAATCCAACATTAACTTAGTGACAGGATCAAGCTAGCGCCGAACTGACGCTGTCCCCAAAAACTCCGAATTCGGAACACTTGTTTTGGCTTAGAAAGCTAGTGGAAGATGCAGTATGCTATATTTCCTTCCAAGGGAGAAAAGTTTTGATGAAAACCAATTTTTATCCTTTAAGCAGAAAATTGGGTAAAACCACATTTGTGCGTAAAGAGTACAAAACCTTTGACCAGTCACTATGTTAGTGTCAGATTCTGATGAGACTAGGTCGAAACGCAATGACTGATTTAGTTTAGGGTATAATACCTCCCTTTACGCGCAAATGTGGTTTTACTGGATTCTCGCCTTAGTGAAGAAAAATTGGTTTTAACCCTATCTTTCTCCTTAGGGGACAATATACATTATAACCTTTAATTTAGTGGACAACAACAGTTTACGCTCAGTCCGTTACACCATGCACCGCTCTGCTCTATTTCTCTCCAAGATAAGCACGCTCGCCATGTAACTGTTCTTGCAAGACGGTATCCTGATATTATTGCCTCATTCATCATCGCTAGAAATCTCAACCAATATTCACAAAGGCCTTAGGCGCTCCTAATTCCACTCATTCCAGTTCAATTTATAGGACACATTGCGCCCGCTACGCCACGCCGCTACTCACCACTAGCGCACTGTGCAATCTACGTACATCGCATCAGATCTACACCATCGCACCATCATCATCATCGCCATTCATTGAACCCTCGCTAGCCCCCTCCCCCGCATCTACCTACCGATCCTTGCTTGACTCGGAAAATTCTCCATTGTCTCTCGGCTACAACAGACAAACTGCGGCAAGAAATTGCATCGGTCCAGTCAGTTTCAATAACACATTCCATCGTGCTGGAGTGATTTATGGCCTGAACCGGTTCAGCTTGGCGAAAACCTAGCCCGGGTTTGCTTCAGCACCCGGAACTTGATGCTCAGGTCCCCACGTCCGACGAAACTCTTATCCACCAGTATCGCTTCCAATGCGGGGCAGAGCCACCGAACAATCAACACCTATAATCAACCGTTTGGTAACGTTCAGTGAAGGAAGGGAATTGAGGGACTGGTGTTCAGCAATTGAGTTGTTTTAATCGATAAATTTACGCCCAACTAGATAGCACTCAGCTTTTGCTTTGGGTGGTGATTTTTGTCGCGCTGCTCTTTTCCTCGAAATATGAAAGGACTGAAATTAAAATGATTTATCTGGAGCAGTCCCAGTCAGAGTAAAGATAATAAGATATAATAATTTGCTCATTTTGCAACTCACACTTGTTTGTGTATACTAGTAAACTACTTCCAGTTAACGGTAGGAAAATTAATGTATTTGTTTACTGGTGTGTGGCAATTTTGTAATTAGCTGTTTTTCTACTTTGCAAACTGAAAGAAACAACTGAATCGATGTAGAATTTAAAAGCCACGCGTATAAAAAAATTCTGTATCACGGATCCTAAAACATCTAAAAAATTCCATACTTTCCAACTTTTTTTTGCTCTAAAAGTGCGACAGCATCACGGTGACAGCTTTAGACGGTGATATCATGTGCCGCATTTTTTATTCAGTGTACCATCAATTAAATGTCAAGGGTTTTTTTGCTCCTGTTGGTTCCCCGGCACTCTGATGATGGTCGTGAAGAGCCTCCAAGCATTAGTAGCATTGCCTACGTGAGAATGATCTGACACAATTCCTGCCAGCGTGAAATACACTTTCGGCAGCCATCCAAGAACCATTCTGCGACCGAATGTGCGCCGGAATTGATGCAATGAATAGGGGTTTTTACGGGTTCATGTTTAGGCTCTAAGCGAGAATTTCTCCGCTGTGATGGGCTTTTATTTTGTGTTGATGGTGGTGCATTAAGTACATAGTGGTACAGGTACACACGTAGGGAACGTATCTCGCAACGCCGCAGACAAGTCACAGTTGATAGGAGGAAACAACGACGGTTGGTTGGTAGTATGGATGTCATTTTATGGCTGTTGACGGTACGATATAAACATGTCTATGGACGCTAGAATATGAACGTGCGCACATATTTGAGGTAGTATCGCGGTGCTGGCTGATCTAAAATGCTAACATTCGAAGGCAATGTTAGTCGGTGAATTTATTTCCATGTCGCTGTGTTTGTAAGTCAGTGTCACATTAAACGATATGTCTCACACTTAATTTAGCTAAGCTAATTTCAAGAATCGTTTTCGTTTTCTTTAACATGGGATGACAGGTTGAATGTGTCAAGAAGTTGACATGGTTCTTCCATTGTTGAATACGTAAAAAACACTTAAGTGACACACCGTTATTTTGAATGTCTTTGCTGTTTCGGTATATTTTTCGTTAATATCATGAATCTTTAATAGATGGCCAGGAAAATCTATCGTCATGATATTGAGCTGGATCCCTGATTGCTAATATGAATATGCATTAGGTGTAAATTGTACATCTACAACATTGCTTAGAAAGGCGTTGTCATAAATTTTTCTAAAAATTTGCACCAAAAATTAATAACATTTTTGATTTTCCATTCGAAAATAAATGAACTCTACCATGTCCACTCTACCATGTCTCTGTTTTCCTCAGAGCTGGTAGGGTCAAGAAACACTAAAAACCTAACTTAAATTTGATTTTTGTGTTTCGAATTCATCTCGTCATTAACTAGCACCAACTGGGTCTCTGGTTAGACGATGTCAAATCCAACTTAATTTAAGTTAGGTATTGTGCCCTTAATGCGCAAATTGGCTCAATCCGATTTTCCCTTTTGGGATTAAAATCGCATAAGCATAAACATAAGAGATCGCCTGTAGTTGCTACTCCGTTATTGACCAGAACCAAATGAGGTTGCAAAATGTTCATTGGAACAACATGCTTGGGAATAACATGAGGAGCCACGTTGTACAATCTATATTGATCCCTGCATGCTGATCAATACCGACGCCGGCCGCGTCCGAATGCATATCTTCTGGGAAGGGAAGGAATGTTAGTCCGATACAGGTTGCTACTAGAAACCGAGGAATCCTCTGTATCTCCACATGTATCACGGGAAGGGGAGAGTTGTTAGTAAGTGTGTCAATGGTGTCATCATGTAACAAGTTGTCTGGGCAGCTGGCTGCCGAGGATTTGGGAAATTTATCATTTGTTGTATTAATACGATTAGCAAAATAAGCAACTTGAACTCCGGATAGCCGGCTATAAAGAGCACTGCTTATATTTTAGTAATATTCAATCACGCGACGAATTTTTCGTGGTATCTATCGTGTCGGTGTTGATTTTACCCGGCGATCGTTTAAATAAAATGCGGAATCTTATACAGAAGGTATTTGCGTGCGTCTTTATTTTTTTCTTGTGTCAAGTAATATTCTTGTAGATAGTTGCACATGTATAATGATTTCGTAGTAAGAGGATAATATTACTTAATAAAGTAATATGAAAACAGGAATACAAAGTTAGTTATTTCCGTTGCATTAGTATAACAGAATGCCGATTCTAAGTTAATAATAGAATGCCGATTTATTTATTGTTATGATCACACTGGTTATACTTAAGTCCTAATGACGCATAAGCATACGAGATCACCCGTTTGTTGCTACTACACTATTGACCAGGACCGATTAATATTGCAAAACGTTCTTTGGAATAGCATGCTTGGGAATACCATGCTGATCCACATTGTGCAATCTCTCCTGATCCCTGCATGCTGATCAATACCGACGTCGGCCAAGCCTGAATGCAGATTCGCTGGGAGAGGAAGGAATGTTAGTCCGACACATGTCTCTGCTAGAGACCAACGAATTCTCTGCATCTCCACATGCATCACGAGAAGGGGAAGATTATTAATAAGCATTAACGTGTTTTTTTGCTCTGGGTAGCCGGCTACCGAGATTATTTAAAAGATTTATTGGATGTTCTATTAGTTCTATAGCTGGCTATCCAAAGAACTGCGTGTAGAATATTTGATACTTGTCATGCTACCGACTGAATAATTGTGCATGCTTTTGTTTTGATAGAACGCTAGATTATCTTATGCGGTTATAAACGTTCGTTTTCATCGAGGAAAGAAAGGAATGCAAGTGCGACAAACGCTGCTATGGAGACCGTGCACACCCCTGCATCTCCACGTTTGTCACGGGAAGGAGTTCCTGTCAGCGAGATGGAGCAAAGCGTTACACAAGTCTGACAAGCGACGCGATCTATGCAAGTTCAACAAGTGTCATCATGTGTCCACTACTCTGGGCAACCGGCCGCCGAGAATTTAAAATAGATCCATCTTTTGTAGAATTAATGCGGTTCGTAAAAGTGCAACTTCAACTCCGGACATCCGACTGTCGGGAGTGTTGCTCATCCCGACCAGGAGAAAATAACTGGATAATAACCCGAGCATACTATTTTTTGGTGTTCATACCAAAACTTGGTATTAATTGATTATTATACCCAATTGAGGTATAAGGCAGGTATTGAAAAAACATTTTTCAATACCTGCTTAATACCTCAACGAGGTATAATACTTTATTTTAGTATTATTTATGTGTTCCAGTGATTTTTTACAAATACCAAATCAATACCTTCTTGAATACCTCCATGGAGTGAATTTTGTTACTGGAAGGTTGAAAAATGTTTTATTATTATTCAGGTATTTTAATAACTCGTTTCATTATCAAATAGTTATTTGTAGAACATTTCTGTGTTATTTTTTTTTTTTGGTATTTTACCTCTTATGTAGAGCTCATTAATACCATATTGTGGTAAACAGTACTTGGTATTGATACCTATATTTAGTATTCCGCAGTTATTTTCTTCTGCTCGGGATGTTTAATTGAACCAAACGCCATATGAACGATTCAATTATTCCTTGTTTCTCTCATCCGGCGAAACACGACATTCTAAGAACAATACAATATAACGCATAGTGATAACTTTAACTGTATTGAGGCATTTGTGGAAAAAATGTGGTAATACCTATGCTCTTGAATACTTTGTAGTACAAATAATACTTATCGTGTACAAGCCTTGGAATTATTATATATAATGAAACGACTTTTTGGATTAAGATCGCTTAATACGAAAAACCTATGTTTCGCTCGCAATGCCAACATATGGTTAATCTTTTCCCGTACTTTGCTCCTTAGAACATTTACAATAGTCTGTTTGCACGGAAAAGGTAGCCGAACGCAATCAAAATTGATTGGTTTTAACTGGTTTCATGAATATTTCAATATAAAGAAGATATATCGATATTTCAGTTTTCGTCATTTACTGCAACTGTTCCTGGCAGTACTGCTCTACTGGAATCTAATAAGACTTATTGCAACAACTACAATAACTAGTTCTACGGATAATACTTACAAATTTTAGTGAACAAGTGAAAGATAATAGTCCCAGTTATTTTCTCACTTGTTTTGTGATAAAATCTTGCTTAACCAAAAGTTATAGCTGTTTAAAAACGTTGTTTCTAAACAACAAGAGCATGAAGATATTAATGCACCAAAAACAAGAATTTTCTGAAAAATCATTTTTGACCTACGACCCGTTTTATCCAAGTAAAAAAAGTATATGGTCCTGGACTTTGATTGTGAAGTTCCGTACCGGAGCTCCCAGTGATAATTTGGGTGTAACAGGACTCTGGAAGCCCAAGTGCGCGTACGCCCATAGTTGATTGGTAGTCGTGAGAGATACGAGTTGGTCCTAGGCCATCGACATGGTCGACTCTCCATTGTCGCTTCGTGTGACTTTTGACGGTTGGTCCAGGAAAGGGATACAGAATATTGAGTGTATATTTGATTCTCTCGCTCACACATTCATCACTCTATTCTAGCGGCTGAACCGTGCTCTCAAAATAAATTTCAGAATCCATAAATGTAACTTCTATTTTGGAAAGCTACCTATTCCCGTCTTCGTAGCTTTCAACAAAAATTGCATGACAAATCCTTGTGAAATGTCTCGTGATTGAATACTTGCAAATAGTGCTATTGACGCATGTCTCATATCAGACCTAACAACTCATGATATTTGTCCTGTTACACTCAATATGACTGGTAATAACATAGACAGGAAATACGTCTATTGCTGACGCACAATGAATCATCGCTTTCTGATGAGTTCGAAAGAGTTGTTATGCCGTGGTAGAAATGGGCTTCCACTCATAATCGGCAGTGATGAAAATGCCCAGCACATAATTTGGGGCAACTCACATTTCAATTGGAGAGGTTCTGAATTGATGGAATAGTTGAACAGTACAAATCTGCATTTACTCGATGTAGGAAATCGTCCAACATTTACGCGATCTTCAGGGAACATGTGCTAAATGTAACTCTCTGCTCTGACGGTATTACGCATAAGTTGGCAAACTGGTTAGTACTCAACAAGTTCGACATTATCTGATCGGAAGTACATCGTCTTTAATCATTTAAACGTCTCGAGACCTCTACGAAGAAGGCTTGGCGACCAAGTTTTATTGGCATTTTCCGATGATTGAGTCCCCACGTGACTTGGATGAGGTCGTGGATAAAACAAGCTCACTAATATTAGCAGCATATCAAGAGGCTTGTCCGCCTCGAATTATGCGTGCTTCTACCCGTTGGTGGAATGCAATACTCACTAGATTTGAAAAAACTATGTAGAAGAGCTTGGAGTCTGGAGTTTTTCTTGACATTTAAGGTGTTTTTGACAACGTGTCTTTCGAATCCATTTTGGAAGTACCGTGTGGTGTTGGAACACCTTTATATAGCACGGAATGGATACACGCAATACTTAGCAACAGACATATACGCTCATCATTAAGATAAATAGAGATAATGAAACTGAGTGTCTGCGGATGTTCTCAAAGTAGTATGCTGTCACATAAAAACACCTTCTTGTGCATACAGTCTGAAGGTTGCTCTGAAATAGTAGCCCAATAGATGTGGATGGCAGTGCCGGTCTGATCTCGATGCGTGAGAACACTGCACTTCAAAAACATTTGCTTCAATTTGTCGCAAGAAGCAGACAACACTGAATGAGATAATGAAATTATACTCTGAGCTATCAGGCCAAATCGACGCGCTGTCCTAAACAGTGGTGGGGTGTCGTATACCGTATGTTCATCGCAACGATCCTGACACAGCCAGTATTGGAAAAAACGAGGTGGGGGTGTACTCATCGCCGTGACAAATGTTGCCGCCCAACGAAAAACCGGTATTGTCTGCAATTTCAAACAACTTTGGGTATGCAAACGTATACATGATATTAGAATATGTGTGGGTGTTATTTGTCTTCCTCCCGATTCAACCGACGACATAAGCGTTATTCAGAAGCACATTGACTCCGCACTTCACATCGTAAGTTCTTTTGATCCCCAGATAGCTCATTTACTATTTGGGGACTACAATCAACCTATCTTGCTTGGAGAAGTTCTCATTATACGATCTACAACCGACTGCATTGAGCTGCACCGAGCACTAGATGCCTTCTGCAACTTGTGCTTAGAAGTTGTTGACTATCAGTGTCTCTAAATGCATTGTGATTTTCTTCACCCGTAAAAGAAATCCAATCTCACGGAACTACATCACCAAAGAGTGTCAATTGTTAGAGACCTTAATATTCAGCTGAATCCTCAAATACATTTCATAGATCACTGCTCCCGCATTATAGCACAGGCAAACAAAAAACTTGGTTTCATTGTGAGAATTGCAAAGAAATTCATGGATCCATACTGCATTCGTGCGTTGTACTTTTCCTTTGTGCGTTCCGAAGTGGCAGTAAATGAATTTATTGTTGCTCTGACATTTAGGCAGCCCTAAAACCAGATTCGAGATCGAAATTTCAAATGCTATCTACCGGTCGTTCCGACATTCATGGGTAGACGAAGAATCCGAACATACCAACCATTAGCGTAGCTTGCAAACTTGCGTTCAAACGAAAACTTTTCTGTCAGATGTGAGTTCGAAGATGTCAAAGAATTTGTTACATTTTTCCAAGCACAATTTCAGTATTCTAGACAAGGTAATGATTGGACATTGCAAACTCAATTGTCACAGGGCTAGTATTCAGCGTGCTGAGCATTATTAGTGTAATCTTTGTGAATCCGATTATGAAACTTCACATCATTCGTTTTTTTTCGTTCTCCACACATAGCTGAAACTCTAGGATATGATGTTCCTAACCCAGTGTGGTAAAGAGCTATAGGCTTCATCAGTAGAGTTCATCCTTCGGGAGTGAAGAATCCAGGCTGTTTACTGTTCTGCGTTGTGATTGTTTTGTGGCGTCATTTTCCATTTCCTTCCCTTTTTCTTTCACCTACTTTTTTCCAAAGACAAAGACAAAGGGACAAGTCTGTTTTTGCCGTGAGACATGCTGGTAGACTTGAGAGATCCGTAGTAATGCTGCCCAAGCTCGACTCGTGCCAGTATAAGACAAAATATTAGTCTGTAAGATTTCAAGCCTCTTTCTAACGACCCTGCCACTTCTAGTTTTCCGATCTGTATATTTCACATCCTTGCTCTCCCTTGAGTACTATAACTCTAAATTTTCATAACTTTCCCTACTCAGTAATCGATGGCTAATTGAATTTAGTCAAAATGAAAAAGCAAAAAATATATAGCTAATAACAAACAGTAATACATACTATTAATTAGTCAATTGTATTTCAAACGCCAGAAGAAGAAAAAGTTCCGAATTGCCCCAGTATCTCTTCGATCATGATATTTCGACTAGTTATAAGTAAAATTTCAGCTATTGCAGTCTTCATAAATTATTTATATTTTTAGCAGAGAACATTGACATGGTCCCGATTGGACCCAATGAACGGAAATTGATAGCTGTCCGTTAATATGGTTGGTTGATATAAAAATTGGAGTCTTCCTGTCGCATCTGCAGATGTCCTGCCAGACCTGTAGCTTACTAGCATACTTGTTCGCAAAAAATATTTTATATTTTTGGAAACATCCCGGCAATCCACGGAAACATAAAACTTTTGTCGCTGAAGTTGTTTGAAGCCAAATTTTACATATGTTTAGTCCTCCATCAGGATCCGTTGAATTTGGTCAGGTCACTGTCAGACAGCTTTTGAGCTGTTTTCATTTATGCAGATTTTGAAATTTACGCGGTTTTCATTTACGCGGCCTGTATCCCCCGCGAGAAAAAACCTGAGTGTAATTTCAAAGATTTTGGATAGGATTTCATTAGTAAAGACAAAAAGGAGCATACCGATTCAAAATTATCAGAGCATTTTAAAAAAAGACACCTGGAACGGTTTCTGGCCATTAGTTGGTCCCGCACCACCGATTTCATGTGCAGGAAAACATATAACTAAACATACAATTGTCGGTACAGAGCGTTGCGAAGATGTGGAAACACTCGGGATGTTTGACAAACTGTCAATTGAAGATAATCTGAATGTTGCTTGGCAAGTCAGTAGAACAGTCGCAGGAGTTTTGGGCACAAACAGATTGGTTCGACATGGAAACCCGAAAAATGATAGATGAGAAATCGTAGACTAGGAGCCGAATGCTTGCAACGGCTACAAGTTCAATTAGGGATTGATATATTCGGTTATGAGTGTTTCAATAACAAACTACGATGTACACTCGAAAGCAATGTGAAATAACCGCTTTGTCGTAGGGTTTAACCCCATAATATTCGTATTTTAGTTGTTCCTACAATTATTTAAAAATGGACTTGCGAGAATGCTGAATATAGAAAATGCGCGCGCAAGTTGCAGGAGAGCTATTCTTTATACTCAACTTTCTCGTAAGCATTCTCTCTTAGACATTTGAGAACTTTTTATAATAAACAAGATCAAATTATTTCTACGGTCATGGATGAAAAATAAAGTTACATGATCATCGTTTAGAGCTCTCGATTACAGCATTCCAACTGCATACGTCGATTAACTTTATTAATCAAAGATTAAAACTGCTTACTTTTCCATAGGATCGAACTGGGGCCACATTTTGAAACCGATTCGAATCGACTTTTTCATTATATTAGTTATTGTAGAAGAGTTTCGAGTTCTTCTCATTAGAATCCGACTCTAACTTAGTGGCAGGACTTAGCTAGCGCTGGATTGATGCTAGCTCCAAAAACACTATTTGTGTTCCTAAGCAAACTCCTAGTCCTGCGTGATGTCCCGCAAGAAAAGGAGTTCTGATTAAGCTGATGAGAATTATTGGAACCGAAACTTGGTTTGTAATGTGCGCCATGCTATATTTCTCTTTAGTGGATAACTAATTTAGTTATAAGTTTTGTGCCCTTTACGCGCAGATGTGGCTTAAAAGAATTTTCTCCTTAGTGGAAAAAATTGTTTTTATCTAAATTTTCTTCACTAAGAAGAAATATAGCATAGGACTTTTTCATACAAGCTTGTATACAATAAATCACAAAAAAGAGTAGAGAGACCAAACCTCTTCAGCCTCTATGGATATTTGGTTTCACAAAATGGCTTACTCCAGTATATCGCTGAACGTAAATAATTATCATATAAGATCGAAATGATCATTTTGGTCTAATCCGTTTCATTTAAACTGCTCTCCTTGAATATATGTATACTACTGATGAGACGTTACACACATTTGAAAGATGTTTTAAAATTAATGAAAAACACCTTGCCCTCTGTCTAGAAGACCATTTTCTGAAAACAAAACAGTATAACACAGGACTACATAGCGACAATTGACCGATGTATCCGTTACGGTGTCGTTGAAGATTGGAGGCCTGAGAGCAGAAAAATTCTCAATTTGTAGAGTTAATAATTTCCCAAGTAACAATTAAAATGCCTCGAGGACTTATCATTGTTTTATACTGGTTTTATGAAGGAATCCTTGAAACCGGTGATTTTATTATGGTTTTATGCAGCTGTCATTTCATTTGTTCCTAAATTTCACTATAAAACTATGTTATGACTTCCACGATAAAGCTTTAGGTTACAAGTTTATATAGTGGTTGTGAAACGGTTCTATATACTTTGTTAAAACTGGAATAAAACTAACATACAACAAGAAATTAAGTTATAAGACAGTTTTATCGGAGATTATTGCACGTATTCAGGTTTTGGAATATCTATATTAAAAACTCTTTAAAATAATTACTCTTATGAAAGGCATACTAAGGAGTTATAAAATTGTCATCAGAAGCTCGAATCTTATTGTTTATTTGCATGTAATATAGTAAGTGTAGTGCAACTAAGTTACTTCGAAAATTCCATTTGGAAATGGAATTCTTCCTCAATTTCTTTTGACCCAAAGCAGAAGACGAACCAAGTCAGGATTATTTCGTCTTTGCAGGTTAATAAGAATTTCTGAACAACCGCTGACTGGAGGATTGGTTTGTTTTTCTCGTTTTTCCAGGATGATTATCAAGATGGTAAATAAAGGTGAGAGCTTTTTTGTGCGTGCTGTTGCAGTTGTCAATCACGAGAGGGTTGCAATGATTTGTTTTTTAATAAGCTCATACAAATGCATTTCGGTCTAGGATCAGATCACTTTAGAAATACATAACAAATTTGAATCCAATTTGAAAAAAACGCATTTCATTTCCATTATTGCATCAACTTTCACTCTTTTACCGAAACATTTGTTCAACAAGCGTCTTACGCTGATCTACTTCGTTCGAAACTTTATTGGAGTAGAATTAGTTTGTGGCAGGGCTTTGACGTCTTACACGCAACGCAAAATGCATTTCAAATATTTCGATGGAAAGTAAATGTTTAATTTCGTTGATTTTTAAAAAATGCATCTCAAGATCTGTCCCTAGATTTCGGAACATAATTTAAAGAAAATATCTGCGAATCTTTATCGAACGAGGACTATTGACAAATCTCGTGCTCGATTGGAATGACACTGACAGTAAATGGTGAACACACTATAGAGATGGCGAGTATTCAGTGTGTGTATTTTAATCTATTGCGCTACTCAAATTTGACAAGCACACCGTTACATAGTAAAAACCCCCACCTTCGATTTACCATCTTGGACAAAGTCACTGTCAAAATAATCAAAACCAGCAAGCTGTGATTTAGTCCAGCATAAAACTTGTCACTCTCTACATAGATGCAGAAGTGCCATGATAATCACGCTTGCTATATGAATTGCTCAGTTATGACCGTTTTAGGAGAAATTGTCTTATGAAAGAATTATTCAAGTATACCAAGTTTTATTAAAAAAAATGTCGCCTTGAAGCAAAAATAGCAAATTGCGAAGTAAAATTTCTCAAATATACGCATTCTTGTTTGTATGGAATCAAACGTTTTGAGACATTTTTTTGCAAGAATCTGCACTTTTTAACAAAACATTTAACATTTTTTACTAAAACTTGGTTAAGTGTTGTTTCAATATTTGCAGAAAAATATTACCGAATGCCCTTTTTAGTAGAATTCATCGGGCGCATTTATTTTGCGTTGCTCTTTCGTGATGTTTCACCATAAATCCTTAACGGCATGCCTTCAAACACGCATGGGTGTGTTATGAACAATAATAAAATTCTTTTAATCACTATTCTGAAAAAATGTATACCTTACAATATGGCATTTTGTTTTATGATTGGCATCATGCGATGTTAAGGGATAAAACTACGATAAAATTTTATTGAATACATCTAATCAGTGTAAAAATTCAGGTTAAAACTGAAAGTTCTAACATGGATAGCATATGAAGTTTTATGGACTTCTTCAGGAAGACTTTACAGTTTTATGATGGTTAAATAACGCTCATATAGTGGTTTTTCACACTGCTAGGTCAGGAGAAGGTTTTATGCTGTTGGTTTAATATCACACCTAAAGAGTAGAATAGAACTGTAATGAAACTATTACTCCTATGATAGTTTGCATAACAAGTTCTACTGATTACAATAAAACTGGGCCAATTTGTCATAACATGGGTTTATAGCATCCTCCAGGAAGTACATAAGACCATAAAGTTAGCATGGGAGGTTTTAAATATTAGTTTTGTTAAACGCTATAAAACTTCAATATAACCAAAATTGTTACTTGGGTTGTATTCTGTTTGTTGGCCAGAAACGAATACTTACTTGGACAAAAAAAATAAATTTGACTAAATTACATATTGATAAAGTATAAAAATATACACTTTTTTGAGTATATTTCCTGGATTTTGAAGTCAGTAAGGCTTGGAATTTTGACGTCTTCGACAATTACATTCAGCGACACTGCATGCTTTGGCGAAATATCTGTAGATGAATATCGAAAATGTCTGTAAAAGTCTGTAGATGGTTGTGCAAATCCTGGTTACACTGCAACATTGTAGAATAAAAAAGTATGTAATTTTGATGGAATGACTCATGTTCGAATACAGTCGTTCTAGCTAAACATACTACTTTTTCAAAAGTCTTTTGATGACTAGATTCGGTAGCACGTCGGTAAGAGACTGGCGAATATCTGTAAAATACAGACAAAGTCTGCAAATCTGGTATCGCTTTGCAAGTTTGTCGTAGACATCATGTCGCAAGGACTAACCGTTAAAAAGTTATGGCGTTATGTTTTCGTGTAGTGCAAAAAATAAAAGGATTACATCCAACTTTGTATGAGTGTAGCACCGGCTATATCGGTGTAGTGTAATGTTAAAAATGAAAATGCCATGAGACTCGAGTGCCATCTGTGCGATGAACATGAATACTAATTTCAGAAGAAGGTTTTTAGATGTTATTTTAACCTTTCGGATACTCCTTATCAGTAACATTTTGGTGCCTGTTAGATAACACATCTAAACTAGCACCAAAATTGACACTAAGTTCAAATGTTTCAAGAAAACATAGTAAAAATGTGTTATAATGGTATCGTCATTCATCGTCAATTAGTAGATTTTTGTGTAAATTTTTAAATACAGGACGTGTCACAATTGTGTGTTTAGATATCTCAAAAGATCACATCTAGTTTGTATAGAAACTCACATTCACACTTAATGTATTAAAATGAATTATCAGAAAGCACAGCTGTCGGCTACATATTGTATTGCTTCAGAGATATTCCCTATTATTCATCGTCTCTAAGAATTAAGGTGCTCGGGAAAGTTAGTTAATCAACTTGTTAAACACCCTCAATCGACGAGAATATATGATTTTAGCGAATCCGTCATTGATAAATTCTAAACACTTTTATTGAGAAGGTTCAGTCTGCAGTTCAGTCTGCTATGGGCACAATAATTAGTCAACATCCTGTCAGAGTTTGAAAAATATTTTTTTCATTCCGATACATAACATATTTCCTCTATCAGATACTAAGTTAGTTTGCCTAGAAGGTTTACTATTAAATTCAGACATTTTTAAGAGCTTGCTCAATCTATGCTTGTAACCTGAGAATGAACAGGTACTGAGAAGTGAATAAGTCACAACACTTTACAGTATCACAACCACACTAACTGCTAGCGACGTTGATTGCCATAAAGAGCACTCTATTTTGATCGTAGTCCGTCACCAAGGCATCAACTGCGGTGAATCTTGTCAGGTACGCACATACGAACGTGACGATGGTCAGGTGTGTACTTTATGAAGGATGGATACATCATTGGATTGGAGCAGGCACTCAATACTGCAAAGGGTTGGCAGAGCAATTTTTACCGAGGCTTTACAGAGTGGTAAGATCCAACAATTCCGCGACAGATCGTTAGTAATTATTTGGATTGTGAGATAGTGAAAACAATTGTCAAACTAAAAAAATCAAATAATTGCTGTGGGCTATATTAAGCACATGACCCCTGAGTTCTGATACTAAAACAGACAGCGGAACAGTGTTTCCTCACTGCCGCGCGCTCGGTCGTAGCCGGTCTCTGCACACGTAGCAGTGAAATAAAATCAAGAGTGGTGCCGATGGCTGCACACCTCGTTGATGTTGAATTCGCAATTTTGCTATCCCCTCGCGCGTACACCGTACTCACCGATTCGCACACTCACTCTCTGCATGCGCGTCGCCCGTAGACCCATACCTACCAGTATCTATATACTTAATATATGAGTAACAGCGGAACGAATTGGTGTGAAGGTTTTTAACCTTAGCCGTGAAATGAGAATGAAGATTAAATTGAAGACACAAACGAAAGAAGAAAAAATCAGTGGTGGGTTGAAGCGCGTGGAAAAATGCGATCAAATGAACAGGTGAGATAATTTCGGTGATTGTATTTAGTGCAGCCGGATGAGAAGCAAAGAGAAGGGTCGTGGTCGAACAATGATTTGAAAGTCATTTTTGTGACTGTTTCAAATTGTTTCTCGATTATTCCATTTAAGTTGTTTGTTGAATACAGTGTCGCTTTGAGGATTTTAGTATTTTTGTAACATCTTTGAAGGTCCGGGGCAATATTTGTTTTCATTCAGTTATATGAAAAATGGCTGCTAAAGAAACATTACTACTATCGCGAAATACGTATATCGTAGATACTGTTCGTTTGTAAGCCATTTGTTGCAAATAATATGCCAGTATGCAAAGAGGTAAATTAAATTGACTAATCCCCAAAGAACTTCAATCTCTATATATTAGTCGTTTGTTAGTTTATGAATCCATGTCTACAGTCCAAAACATTCCACAATTGAAAAAATACTCAACAATGTTAGGGAGTTTGGTACTACAAACTTCTCCGCTGAAACTAAAACACTGTCTCATTGTGAGTTCTGATTGTTGTTCTTTATATCGTTTATTTGACACCGCTTGATGTGTGAGACTAACGGAGCCGTATGCTTTTTGTATATTTAAAACCATTAATTATAAGATTACGTAATAAGTCGAATTGCTATGTGTACCATTTCCACTAATCAGTAGCCGACTGAACCATCAGTCGTTTTTACTCTAACGAACTGAGAAGACTCTTGTATAGCCGACTGAACCATCAGTCGTTTTTACTCTAACGAACTGAGAAGACTCTTGTATAAGAGCGTTCAATAATAAACAAACACTTTTCTACTAAGTGGAGAACAATTAAGGTAAAAACAATTTTTTCTGCATTAAGGAAAAAATTGTCTAAAACCACATCTGCGCGTTAAGGGTGCAAATTGAACTACGTATGGAATTTGCGTTTAGACTTCGTCTCATCAGAATCCGTCACTAACTTAGTGATAGGACTAAACTAGCGCCGGATTAAAGCTAGCTCCAAAAGCGAGGCGGCATCAATTCAGCGCTAGTTTAGTCCTATCGCCAAGTCAGTGTCGGATTCCGATGAGACGAAGTCGAAGATGTTTTTAAACAATTTGCTCCATAATGGAGAAACAAACGGAGACACAATTGTGTTCCAGAGCAAACCCCTAAGATTTCTCCTTCTTGCGGAACATCACACTTGACTAGAGGTTTTCTCAGGAACATAACTTGTGTCTCCGTTTTTGCCTTTCTCATATAGAAAGGTTATGCAATCACTCTGAAAAACGTCTACCTAATCCCGGCCCGGCCGAGTGTCATATCCCATTCGACTCAGTTCGTCGAGATCGGAAAAAGTCTGTATGTGTGTGTGTATGTGTGTGTATGTGTATGTGTGTATGTATGTGCGTATGTGTCAAATAATGTCACTCATTTTTCTCAGAGATGGCTGGACCGATTTACCCAAACTTAGTCTCAAATGAAGGATGAAACCTTCCCATCGGCTGCTATTGAATTTTGGATCGATCGGAATTCTGGTTCCAGAATTACGGGTTTCAGAGTGCGGCCACACAGAAATTTCTCATATAAACTATAGGAAAAATTTAAAAAAAGAATTTTTATTTTTGATGCTAAATGTGTTCAAGGTGCATGAAACGTCGAGATTTGATGCAAACTCGAAAAAAATTTGACGACGATTCACTTTTTTGGATTTTGGCACATTTTTGCCTTTCTCATATAGAAAGGTTATGCAATCACTCTGAAAAACGTCAACCCAATCCCGGCAAATTTTTTTTCGACTTTCATAAGGTTTCTGGATATTAACAGGGGCGTAGTTGATGGTTTACGGAGAGGGGTTACACCCCCCCCCCCTCTACTGTTCACTCCCCTCCTTTAAAAATCTCCTTAAATCACCCCTCAGACCACCACCCCATCCAGCCCTCATACCCCTCCCTTTCAACCCCATCATCTTTAAACCACCACTATATCACAAAGCATACCAATTTAAGCTGGGGAGTCGTTCGTTCATGGGACTTTCGCCCTCCTCACATACCCACCCCCGCATGACAAAATGAGTTAGCAAGCAGATAACATTGATCTAATGCCGATTAGGCTGATGGAGTATGATATTTTTTTGTTTCAAGTGTTTCACCGTCGACACGTAGCTCATCAAGTTCGTGGCTGGCATGCCATTGTGTATAAGTGCAAAGTGTACTAAGAAAGTAATGGACGTTTCCACAATTATGTTGAACATAAAAAGCCTCCGTGCCATAGTTTAGAGGAATGAGAAAGGCACAATTGCACCGCTAGGTGGATTAAAACAGGTTTTTATAGCTAACATCAATCCGGCGCTAGCTTAGTCCCATTACTAAGTTAGTGTCGGATTCTGATGAGATGAAGTCGAAACGCAAATTTCATAACTAATTTGTCAAAACCAGCTAATAAATTATTGCATTAATTCCACTCCACATTGAGATGAATGTCATAATACCCTTCTGTATGTTGTACGCGAGTAGTGTTTAGAACGCTTCCTCCAACCATTGTCGTTCGTCGACAGCAGCTGAAGGCCGAAACATTTCACATTTGACTCGGTCTGCTATAACTAATAAGCATTACAATAATGTGCTCATATTAATATCACAAAATTCAGCTTCTATATTTAAATCATCCACGTTTCTTTTGTTTCCAATGATCTTTTAGTCTTCATTGAAGCCATATCAAATGCAAATCAAAAGCTTTCTAGTCAAAACAACTGCTACCAGAAGCCCACGTCCCAAAGCGATACGAATTAGTTCAATTGAAAACAAACGGTTTCTGCCTTTCGGCGGTTTAATTTTATTTGCTCCTATCTATTTATAAATTTTCTTTCGCAAGTAATATTTGTTGGGTGGTAGGCTTTACAGTTGAGCGAAGCTCTAGGTTTATTTCCATTTCTGTGCTTGTGTATCTTTCTGTACCTTGCCTAAATACGGGGGACTGGGTTCCATCAGCGTGATTCCAAATTTCATTGAATTATATTTCTCAGTTGGCCCGCATGATTGCTTTTACTGCTTTCGTGGGTAATATTGATAATAGAGACAGGGTGTGTGTGTGTATATAGACTAGATCACAGTTTACGTACTGTGGTGCTGATACACATTAATAAGAGGAAAGATTGATCAAAAGTATGTGTTCATTTAAAATAAATTAGGTACGAATTGAGATAAATTTTCAATCCGATCGATACGTATGTATAAGGATTGATTTGCTCAAACATGTTGGTGAGCAGTCGAAGCTGCTTTTAACTTCTTCGTGTCCACGTTTTTTTATAAACAACATCGTTTTTAAGGACTTATAACTTTCATAACAAAGAAATGTGGATTTAAAAACAAGTAAGGCTAATATCTGTAGCTTTTACTCTTTATTACAATAGTTACAATTATTAATTATATTCGTAGAGTAGCAATTCGCAATTTGTTATTGTTATTAATCTGATTGAATTGCGCTGAAGTAGTGCTGCCTGCTTTTTGTTACTAGTAAAAAATGAAAGTTTTATATATTGTCGTTGTCTTGAAATACTATTGAAAACTGATACATCCTAGCAATTTAACCTGCCATGGACTACGCTTTTCCACGCAGTTGTAGTTTTGTAAATATTATAGGAGCGTTGTATTGATATGTCAAAACTGAGCAGCTTCTGGTATCTACCATTCAAAAAGCGTACATGCTTCTTCCACTGATCTGCGATCACCGTTGATTATGTCGATGTCATCCGAGAAGCTAAGAAGCTTGAGGAATCTTGGTCCCGATCCTTTGCACATCAGATTGTCGTATCGCACCTTCGAACGCTATGTTGTATACTAATAGATGGGAGAGTGCTTCAATAGGGCTGTTTTTAACCAATCTAGCATCATATAAATTTGCTTACTCGTTATGTTTACGACAAGCTACTCGGGAACCTTTTCAGATTCCAATCCATTAAATTTCTGTTCATTTTTGCAAATTCCAAAATTAGATGAGTTCTTGAATTCAAGAGATGTAAAAGTGCCCAAATCGGTTATTGACGAGCTTTTTGTGATTATTGAAGTTTTAACCTTAGGGTCATTCGCCTCTTTGCCGGCTTAGAGAAATCTGTTTAGAAAAATCTCTAACTCTATGTGCGGGGTTGGGAAATCAACCCTGGTGAGCTGCGACAAGGCAATCGATTTACCAACTACGCTATCTCCACCCCCTTGACGGGCTTAGTTATGAACTTTGCAATTTGTATGTACCCGGGTTCTCTGTCGGCCTGTTAAAGGTGTTTTTTGTTAGGCATACAACGATTAATCAGTGATGTCAAAAATCCAGCTTATTTCGTTTCACTGAATCGTACGCCGCCTTGAAATCTACAAACCGATGCCGATTCCGCAAGTCGTATTGCCGGAATTTATCCAGGATTTGTCAGGATAAACCATAAACATCTGGCTCGTTGTTTATCGTTCTCGAAAACCGCTATGATATTCGCAAACAAAGGATTCAGCCAACGGGCGCAGTCAGCTATCGGAACACGGAAGAGTCATTGTTACACCCAAAACAAAAATCTCTTGCAATAATTGCAAGCGACAATCACTTGCAAATAATGTTAGCATCGCTTGCAATTTTGCAGTGAAAGCCGCTGGCAATTGTTGCAAGCAGATAAAACCACTTCATCTCTCTCTATACGTACATACTTTTCTTCAACACACTGTCAAAGGATTACCACCGCATTCACGTGCCTATGCTGGTTGGTATAGCAACGCAGGGCGAGTTTTTATTTTCCGTCTACTTTTTATTCATTCCTCACCAACATCATCAAACGCAGTTTTGTGGTTTATTCATTACACACGAGACGGCATCAAATGGCGGATGTGACGATTGTACGAGTTTTAACGTTCTGTTCTTACGTGTAAGGACAGATCAGTACTTATAGTTAGAGCTATGATGCGCAAGAGCCTGAGTTCAAATCTGGGTGGGTGTTTTACTTTTTTCATTAATCGTAAAATCATCCAAGTGTTTATATATGACTTTTATCCACTTATTGCTATCTGGTAGTATGGTTGGGTGGATAAAGTATTGCTTAGCGATCTGTTTGTGCGGGGTTCATGTTTCAATGCCAACAGTCTTTTTTTATAAAGCATATTGGTCACCAATACACATACATCGCTAATACATAGGCAAAATTCGTTTTTTCTGTTTCTTGCATTGCATGCAAGGAAGCTTCTTGCAATTTTCGCACATTACCAGAACGCTTGCAATTTTTGCTCGTATTTATTGCATTAATGTAAGCGAATCTTACCGGGTACGTTTTGGGTGTAGCAGCGTTATTCCTCGATGGTTTTCGCACTCGAGTGTATGACGCTTCTTGTAGGTAGGGGATATGAGTCCATCCAAAGGTATTTCTTTTTCCACTGAAATCGTACCGATTACGCAAAACAATTGCTTTGTGGTCACTCCCGACTTTTAGAATTTCGGTCAAGATTCCGCTTCTACTATGTTACGAACTTAATTAGCAAAAATATTTAAGTCCCTTTTGCCTGAGGTATATAGAATTTTGCAAACTCAGAAGTCTCCATCTTGTATTTCCAAATGGCGTCAGATATTGTACTCTATCATGCATTCATCAAGCCCATTCCAAAAATATCCATATTGGATGGGTTTTAGAAACTTTCGCTACGCCGGACACCAACGGCGTCAGGCATCGACAGTTGGTGTCTACCCGTAAATCCTGTTCCGAAAATGCTGAAGTGCGGGCCAGACGAAATTTTCAATACACTCAGGTTTGTTACGCGTTTTTACTAGGGTTTTTTACGCGGATTTTCTAATTAACATGGTTTTTTACGCGGATTTTCCAATTGAAGCGGTTTTTTACGCAGATTTTCCAATTAACGCGGTATTTCCAAAAATATTCTAAGTCCTTTTAAATGCAAAATACAAACATTTTTTTTGAAAAAAATTCTAAATCCTTTTAAACGCAAAGAACTTGGGTTACAGCGAATTTCGCTAAACCGGAAGTCGCAATCTTTTATTTCAAAATGGAGTCAAAATTCAGTTTCTGGCATCTACTCTTCAAGACCGTTCCGAAAATACCCATATTGTTGAGGTGCGGGCCATAAGGTCCAGACCCGTCTCTTTCCGAAAATCTACTAAGTCTTTTGCATTCAAAAGGACTTAGAATATGTTTTGCAAAAATCGTGTTAGTTGCGAAATCTGCGCAAAAAAACTGCCAAAATTCTTCTAAGTTCTTTGCATTTGAAGGGAGTCAGATTTTTTTTTTAGGAAAAAGTTTGTGTTTTGCATTCAAAAGGACTTAGAATATTTTGGCAAAAACCGTGTTAATTGCGAAACCCATGCAAAAAAAAGTCTTTTGCTGAGAGTTTTTTTACGCGGATTTTCGAATTACCGCGGTTTTTTACGCGGATTTTCGTATCAACGCGGTTTTTTTACACGGTACGTATCCCCCACGTAAAAAAACCTGGGTGTATCAATCGTTTCCACTTTTCCATGAATCTTTGCATTCCATGTGACAATGCAGAAACCGTGTTAATTGCGAAATCCTTGCAAAAAAACTTGCTCAAAAATCATTTAAATCTTTTGCAGTCAAAAGGACTTATTTTGGCAAAAAGTCGAACACATGGCTCTCTGAAAAACGATTTTGCTTGATTTGCCGCTTGACAGCGTGCACTCAGTACATTAGCACGACTATCGGAAGATTAATTGCAATATCTGAAATCTTCGCCTTCCCCAAAAAAGTTTTTTGCATTGAGTGTAACGCTTTTTTGCACAATTTTCGGAATTAACGCGTTTAATTCGGTGTTTTACATGGTACGTATCCCCGTGTAAAATAAGCGTTTTGTGTTATATGGTTGCCCATGATGGGCTTTCTGATTACAATACTTGCACGAAGGCGTTTTCCCGTCATGGGTGCATATTGTAGTTTGTTTAATTGTAGTTCCACGAGTTTTGAGTTTTATTGTCAAGTAAGAGGGTACAGGCCTTTCAACCCGCAGCCTCACTACAAAAACGCCGTTAGGAATACCCGGGAAGAAGTTTCTCCAAGTATCAGGTGTAACGAATTCTACTTCTCCGTATTGCGACATGCATTTTGCAATTGGCTCAGGAGGGGTACAAGGTAGGTAGGTCATGTAGCTTTACATCGATATAATCATTTTCAATATATACGGGTATTTTAATTCCATCACTGTCACATTCAACCACGTGTTTTAAGTTGTTCTGCAAAACGAAACGTTCGGCTTGTGCTAACGTGTTGAATGATATTAACACTGCATTGCGAAGATGATGATGCTGGAAGTACAAGACTAAGTTAGTACAAGCCTAAGTTATTTTTACCTTCAGAAAGTATTCAATTTCACAAAAACTCGGTCATATTGAACAAAATTTAAAGTCAACGACTGCGGCATTGGTGCGGTCGGAGTAGTGCTTTTTCGCCAACTTTTCTCATGATGCCAAGAATTTCCCTTTGTTCTCGAGACCATGCACACTAGAGATCGAGAGGCCTGCTGTTCACTTGGCTCAGTTGTAGGTATGACTGCAGCAGACGTAGAAAATAGAATGAGGAAACATTAATAAAAAAAACCACGCGTATCCGCATTCAACCTCAAACTTGCTTCGTCTCGATGTACAGGTTCGCTTCGAACATCGAACCCAAGCGAACGATGTGCAAACTCTAGTTCAAACATCCGTATACGTACACCGGGTGCGTACACGAGAACGATTCGCACAAGGCAAAAAGACTCAACGCTACTGATGTCGAGAGTGAGAAAGTGAAAACTGTTGCAACGAACCTATACCCGAGCAGAAGAAAATAACTGCGGAATACTAAATATAGGTATCAATACCAACGACTGTTTACCACAATACGGTATTAATGAGCTCTACATAAGAGGGAAAATACCAAAAAAATAACACAGACATGTTCTACAAATAACTTTTTGATAATAAAACGAGTTATTATAATACCTGAAGAATAATAAAACATTTTTCAACTTTCCAGTAACAAAATTCACTCCATGGAGGTTTTCAAGAAGGTATTGATTTGGTATTTGTAAAAATCACAGGAACACATAAATAATACTAAAATAAAGTATTATACCTCATTGAGGTATTAAGCAGGTATTGAAAAATGTTTTTTCAATACCTGCCTAATACCTCAATGAGGTATAATAATCAATTAATACCAAGTTTTGGTATGAATACCAAAAAATAGTATGCTCGGGTTATTATCCAGTTATTTTCTCCTGGTCGGGTATGTACGCACACCGTGTACGTACATGGGGTTCGGTTGTGCAGCCGAACATGTGCACGTCTTTTGGTACAAAATAGCGTGTTTGAGTTCATATACGAAGTGTGGGTTTAATATGCGCAGAGAACTAGAGCGAACATTGTGTAAGGTGTTCATTTGGGAAGACTGGTATTTTCCATTCAAGTGATTTGGATAAGGTCAAACAAGGATAAAACAAACTCACTCATAATAGCAGCATGCCAAGAGGCCTCTGCTTTTGGCAACGTAGCATTTGAATCCATTTTGGAAGCGGCACGAGATCGAACTGGAATATTGAGAGAGGAAAACTGAGTGTCTGCGGATGTCCCCAAGGTAATGTGCTGTCACCACTTTTTTGGAATCTTGTCGTCGATGGCTTCTTGAGAAAACTTGAGCTTGGGTTTCCGATATGCAGTTCCCCTGATGAGTATCATATAATGATCGGTGTTATTTGTATCACACTTTTTGATTTGATTCAACGTGTTGTTGAGCAGTGGTGGCTTCATGTTGGACTGTCAGTTCATCCAAATAAAAAATCATGCCATTCTTTGACTCTTAAATTGTTGCCGCGGATCAAGGTAAGTACGTTTGGAGTAGTTCTTGACCCAAAACTAAATTGGTCAGCTCACATCGATTTCAGAATCAAGATAGCTTGCATGGCCTTCGGCCAATGTATGCAACCTTTCGGCAAATCTTGGTGTCTCAAACCCAAGTACATTCACTGGATCTAAACAACAATCCTGATATGCGGGTGTGTTGTGTGGTGGTAGAAGGAAGAAGCGACGACAATCCAATCAAAGTTAAACCATCTTCAGTCTTGATGGCGATGAATGGTGCGTTCACAACAACACCTACTGCTGCTGTAGAGACACTCTTGAACATAAAACCACTATATGTGTTACTCAAACAAGAAGCACTTTCTTGTGCATGCCGTCTTAAGGTTACTGGGTTCTGGAACAGTAACCCAATAGATCGTGCAACTTGTCACACAAGTCTAGGATGTAGGGGAACATGGGGAGACTTGACCAGGTTTTCAGCTAAAACTGCATAAATCTCTAAAAAAGCCTTCAATCCCCCAAACATCATTCAGATATAACGCGCAAAGTTATTGCGCGTCTTCATGATTTTTTGCAGAATTTTTAATTTAATTTTTGAAAAGTTACAAAAGTTTTTCTGTGATCGTTTTTTCTGGTCAAGTCTCCCCATTGCGGAGACTTGACCAAGGCGTGGGGAGACTTGACCAAGAGAATTTTGAAAAATCATAACAAAAAATAATGACATAAAACATACTGTAATTATTTTTTTCCCTATTGTCGAGATCCTTAGGTAGCAGTAAAAATATTAAAGAGTGATAAATTTTGATTTTTTTAAATGCATTTCTTTTTAAGGATTAACTGTACTGCTTGCATTGCATGTTCACACGTCACGAAATCAGTCCTACTATTGCTAACTTTGCTTACAAATTTTAAAATATGAAGCCTTATGTGTTGAGTGGGATTTTTTTATGGCGTGATTAACATTAACAGTAGATACCAAAGCATAATAAATATTAGGAATTTTGTATCTTTCTTCAGCTGATCGCCACTTGGTCAAGTCTCCCTATAAAATCTTGGTCAAGTCTCCCCAACATTAGTTATTGCGTTCAATTTTATGCGAATTCTAGTAATAACTATTCCAATGTTCTAGTTTATGTAAAATCATTTCACTGTTTCACAAGGATTAAGATGGTATATTAGTCCTTTAACAGTATTTAGTAGTCGAGTAGATATGTCCATACAAAGTTTCATAAAAAATTACATCATTTAATGCAAATTTATTAATCACGTAATATTTTCTGCAAGGAAAGGATTTTTTACTCCAAACTTTCAAAATTACCTTAAGGGATCGAAACAAGTATAAAAATATTTTTGAAAAAAAATTAAGAATCGAATAGAAGACGCCATAGCCGAAAATAGAATTTTGCGCTTGGTCAAGTCTCCCCATGTGCCCCTACTCATCCCAAACTTGGGATGAGTACATAGTAGTTCCCAGTGACCTTATACTCCCATATAGTTTTCCTTCCTAAACTTTTAATGTTAGAATTCTTCATAGCGAGAAATGGCTGTCTAGCTGTGTGGAGCGACAATTTGAAGAATACATGGTTTGTGACACTGACGGTTCTTTGTGTCGTTGGTGGTTTCTATTGTCGTGAAATGAGATTAAACCAATCCCATTCGCTTGATAGATACGGTACCATATTTCTAGCAGAAAGCTTCGCAATTCTGTGTGGCGTTCAATCGGCACTTCAACAGGGAATTTGCGGTAAAAGAATGTATTTTTGCTCTGGCAGTCAGGATGCTCTAAAAGCACTTCGGTTCGGCAGATTCGAGATCGAAATTAGTAATCGCATCTCGAACTCAAATCGAAGAACTTAGCATTTCAAGTGCTATCTACATTTTATCCGGTATTACTGGAAATGAACGGGCGGATGAATTGGGTCGAGCGGACACTGCGACTGACTTCGTTGGTTAAGAACCAATTCTACCACTGTCGACTGTAAGGTGGATAAAGCACAATATTGGCTCTCGGGCTGCATCCGAGCATGCCAACCATTAGCGAAGCTTGCGTTCAACCAAACATTTTTCTGCCGTATGTTAGTTCGAAAATGTCAAAGATTTTTTTTTTTCATTTTTCCATGCACAATTACAGTATTCTACTCAGGGCACTGCCTGGACATTGCAAACTGAATTCTCACATGGCTACTATTCAGCGTGCTGAGTGTTATTCATGTGATCTTTGCGAATCCAATTACGGAACTTTGTGCATGTAACGTTGAGAACGTGCCCATCGAGCCAATATATTCTGATTCCTGATTCCGTCGAAATTTCGCAATAAAATTTTTGAAAAATT
Source organism: Topomyia yanbarensis (assembly GCF_030247195.1). Lineage (NCBI taxonomy): Eukaryota > Metazoa > Arthropoda > Insecta > Diptera > Culicidae > Topomyia > Topomyia yanbarensis. The sequence continues at coordinate 301,274,977 of NC_080672.1, forward strand.
TGATCGAATCTTGCATTATTTTATGGAAATTTGCTAAACTATGGTCCTAAAGTCGTATTTAGGAAGGCAAAACTGGAGCCCTATTCTCACATCACGGCACTTGGTGACTAGAAGGAAATTTTATTCTAGTCACTAGGTGACGTGACCGTAAGAATACGGCCCCTGTATGCACCCAAACCGTTAGTTTTTGATATATTGTGTTCGGCAAACTTTCTTAGTACCTTCCGTCGATTTTTTTTTATATTAGATAAATTAGGGTGGTCCTTGTAGTTAGGACGTCCAACGTACTTAATTTTTACATATATAAAATTAAGCTACACAATATCCTACAAAGTTATAAAACAATCAGATTGAAGCAACTTTGCTGAATAAACTATATGGCTATCGATAATGGTTCAAGTGTTATGATTTTTCAAATATTGAAGCTGGGGTGATTTTTGAATAATCAGTTTTCTTATAGCATCTTTTCATGTCTTGATTTTTTTTGTGAACACTTTGTTCAAAAGATTCTTGGAACTTTTGCAAACGCGCATTTTCGTCGAAGCAATTAAGTTTCTATCTTGCAGCTACATGCAATTTTTAAAACAAAGATTAGAGCTTTGTTAGTTTTTAGTGAAAATTTGCGAGAGCGTTATTTGTTTAAACAAATTAATTAATTTTTTAAGAAGGCGTGTTTTTCAACCAAAATCACTCCTAACTATGAAAAGTCGAGATGAAAACTTCAACAAAAATATGCGCCATTTAAAATTTTCTAAAGTGCTACAAACAAAGTATATACGATCAATCAATGTACGAAACGTCAAATGAAAAATAGTAACTTTTGGGGTTCACGTTTTCATGGTTCAATCGGTTATAGTAAATTCAACTATGAAATAGTCAATTTGTGTGATAATATTGAAAGTCACCTTCAATTCAATTGGAAACAGTCTACCGTCTATGTTTGAAAGAACAGTTTACCAAACATCCAAATGTTAGCGTAAATTTACAGTGCCGGGTATAGTGTAGTTGGTAAATCGATTGCCTTGTACGCAGTTCATCTGGGTTCGATTCGCAACTCCGCACATAGGGTTAGAGATTTTTCTAACTCGAAAAGGAGGCGAATGGTCATAAAGTTAGAACTTCTATAATCGAAATAAAAAATGAGGATTTCAATATAGTTACTATATTCATAGTTAGGCGGAGACACTGAGCGGAGCCAATTTAACATGTCAAATGTCGGAGCCAATCGAGCATGACGTCACATAGCATATTTTTTTAGGATGTATATGGAAAAGGTATTGCGGTTATGGTCATAGTTATTTTACTATTTTCTTGTTTTATGGACTGTAAGGAAATAAAAAGAATAAGAATTTTTTCTGTAAAACCAAGAGAGTATGAAACCATATTATCATATCTTCGAATTGGTTTTTCTATTCGTACATGTAAAGTTCTTACTCACGACGTCAATGAAATTATTAAGCTAGTGCTTGAACGTTTACATGGAATGCCAGTGTCTTCTTCCTGAAATAAGAGCTACCAGTTTTCCGGCTGTTGTGTCCACCTAACTCTGAATAAAGTAACTCTAGTTCCACCAACCTCCGGTGTCCAAAATATTGATTTTGCACCCTAATTCAAAATGTATTACCACTACAGTATGTTTACTACTGATTAAATAACCACAAATGGTGAAATAAAAAGTGACAGCCTTGAACAGAAGAAACCACTCGGTTGACAGGTTGAAGCACCATAGTTTGCTGTGGTATTTCCCAAAAAGAACCACTAAAAGCATGCAAGCGGCGCTACTCCAGGTACCATCACTATGGAACGTAACTGCCGCCCCCCTCCCCCTTTTACTCACTCTACCTAGCTATCGTCCTGCGCTGTGCACACAGTGCTGACAGTCAACAAGAGAAGGTGGCAATCGGAATGCATGGATGGAATTCCACCGTACGGTGAAATCCATCAGCACGGCGGGCAGGGCAGCAGCGTATACTGCTGCACCAATGCACTGCTGAACTTGTTAGGAACATACTCCAGAAGTACTCGTTGGCAGCCGCGCACTCATGGAACTCTGCGCCTGCATTCATCGGATGTTACCCGGGAAGGATGGGAATTCGGGTTGAGTCCGGTGAGGGGGTTTCGGAAATCAAGTCAATCGAGTCGGAACCAAAGCTCACCGATTAATCATCCGGAACAGGTATCTGTTGGAGGTGTTGCACAGCCCAAGGACACTCAACCGAAAATTATTTGGATTGAATTTCAGCGATTCACTGCAGCAGCAGCATCAGCAGTTGAAGCAGTTGCGTGGCGTGGCCCAGTCTGAGAGTGGAATGCTCTGCAATTGAAGCCACAATTGATTCGATTTGTGCATTACACGATAGAATGAGGCACACGCTTGAACGTGTGTGCATTTGAGGAGGGTGGTACGTGATACGATTATCGTTGATCGCTGGAATCAGTGGGATGGAAATTGAAATGAACTTTGCACTCTTGAAACAAAAACTGGAAAGTCGAACTTTCCCGCGCTGTGATTTTTTCGTCTGTTCAAACGTTAATGCATTATTCCACAGCTGTGCTATGTTTTCCACTGAAAAATGCAGAGAATGCGTTAGCGTTAACGTGTCGTTGAAAATTCTATAGAATGGTAAATTAAATATTTAAACATAGTTCAAGTGCATTTTGGGGTACAGACCCTATTCAAAATACTGAATGTTTGATTTCATCGCTGTAACGATTGGTTAGAATTAATAACAGAATTTGAACAGATAATTAGTGTTTTATCCTAGGCACGAGTATTTTCTATACAAGCTGTTATTAGATCGTTATTGCCGTCTCTACTTTCGATTTCCACATCATTTATGCAATTATTTTCGCCCTATTTCATAAATAGTCTATTCCTCGGTAATTTTCCAATTGCAAAGAAACGCCAACATCGCAGACTCTTCTTTAGTCGCGAAATGAATGATACCTAGCTCAATCCTTCGCGAGAGACGAACTAAATTACCGAGCAGAGCTCGAGCCAAATTTAATCTAGCAAACGTGATTTGAACTGCAAATGCTTGCTTGCGTCCCCTACCACCACCACCATCACCACCATCACCACCAGCGTATTAATTTTGTTGAACCGAATTTAATCCGGGAAATATTAACTCTTCTCTTTTATTATCATATTTGCTTTTCTTTCGCCTCGTTACGAAGACGGGGGAGTCCCCTCCAAAAGGAAATTCATTTCCGCTTTGGATGAAACTCCGTCTCTCTATCTCACACTCCCACTGCAATTACTCTTCCTTCCCAACCCTTTTGCGCTAGCCTTCGTCGTAAGACTTCAGTTGATCTTTTAATCGAATACTGCCAATCAAGGCGTCTTTTCTTCGGAACCCAAGAGGTTTTCAATTGCGAAGACGACGTCGACGACGACGATGATGCCGCGTTTCGTTTAGGTAAGAGCGAACAAGTCATCCTCTTCGGTACACTTTTGGATCAAGTTGAAAAACTTAAGCGTAGACACGTACACGGGATGGCTCGCGGAGAATTGGAAATCGTGCTTTCGCATCTGCTGCTCCGCCGCCGCGCGTTATGCTGACTGGAGCCAAAATCTGGACGGACTTTGTTGCTGGAAGTCGTTCGTTCGCTGCTTTGCTCATTAGGGATTAGACCCCTATTTCCCGTTCGGTTCGACCGGTATAGTTAAAGAAGAATATTTTGGCTATAATTAGTCGGTAGGGGCGTGTTTTGAAAATTCGAAACATTAAAACAGTATCCGGAAACAAACAAATTCCTTTTTGAATCATTTAGGATTATTGCCATGACGTTTAACACCAAGAATCAAGTCCTTAGTAGGTATGCCTCTTTATACGAACCAAACCGGGGGTTCCTAAATTGAATTAGTTCGTAAAGAAAAGTTCGCTACACATTCTTATTAAAATTTGTTTCGTCAAAGCAGTTCTCGAAATTTAATAATGATTATGTATGAGTATTTCTGGAATAGGCTTGACGAGTACATGACGTAAGTCGATGAGTGGCATCATCTTGACGACCAAGATGGCGACTTCCAGTTGAGCAAAATTTTCTATAACCATATTATCAGTATATCCATCCCTATATACAGCGAAGACTCTTTGATTTCAGCCCCTTTGTAAATGTTAGGCTGACAAAACAGCGATATTGACAAAAACGAGACATATTTTTCCATTCTTTTTAATGAATAGAAGTTGTTAAAATAGACAGTCTCAAAATACCTTTTAGATTATTTAGCACACATTTCTCTTGAGGAGGGCTTCCGATGCAGAATTTAAAAAAAATGCTATTTTTATTTTTGCAAATTTTTAGGAACGTGACCACTGGAAAACAGACAGAGAAAGAATGACCGGTGAGAATGAAGAAACGGTAAAAAATCACCTTTTTATTGGAAACACTGAGAAAATATATGTCCTCAAGTAGGAATCGAACCTGCGATCTCCCAGTCTCTAGTTGGGTGCGTTAATCCCTCCGCCATCGAGGAACTGTGATGATGCCATCACATATTCCCGACAGTATCGTGATCACTGCCACAGCCTCCAATACCTACCGATTGACCTATTGACCCCCAATGTCTCCTATAAGCAGATCGTCACCTCTCCCTCTCCTCAATCGGGCCAAATCTCTCTAGTTATCTATTTTTAGGTCCAGTGGGCTGCGCTCAGGCTTCAGATATTATTATCACTGTCTGTCCCCTTAGCTAGCTCAGTCGCCGCCAGACTTTGGCAGTAGGTAGAGCTATGGAGGGGTATGTTGAAGTCTGCACTCAAACCCTATCGCAAAGATGCTAACGAGGTTCGATTCCTGCTTGAGGGCAACTCTTTTCTCAGTGTTTCCATTAAATTGAATTTTCACCGTTTCTTCATTCTCGCCTATCCGGTCATTTTTTCTCTGTCTTTTTTCCACGTTCCTAAAAATCCTTTAAAAAGGAAAAAAACAAGACTAACGTCAAAACAAGGAATGAGATAAAAAATATACTTCAAAAGTATTTGGCTTGGTTCATCTGCTAGCGCCCAGCAAACGGAATTTGATATAAAGCTGACAAAATCGAGTCAAAAAGTTGTGAAAATCGCGGGCATGTAGTGGTAAACAAAATAAAATGTAGACAAATCGGGTCATCATTGTATCTTCTACATAGTTATTACATTCCGAAAAAAAACCCTATTGTTTAGCATATAGAAAATGTACCTAACCAGAAGTCGCCATCTTGGATTTCAAAAAGGTTTCAGACTCTTACGTCATCGACTCGTCAATTTCATTTTTGAAATACCTACATTGTTGAAGTTATAGTGAATTTATAAATATTATCGGAAGTCACCATCTCGGATTTCAAAATGGCTTCAAACATCGATTTCTGTCTTATACTCATCATCCCCCTTACAATACTACCCACATCACTGGGGTTATAGTGAATTAATCTAAACCGGAAGTCGCTAACTTGAATTTCCAAATGGCTTCGAACGTCGATTTCCGTCATGTACTCTTCAGCCCCTTCCGAAAATACCCATACCACTGGATTTATAGTGACTTTATCTAAATCTTGGATTTCTAAATGGCTTCAAACATCGATGTATTCGTCAACCTCAATCCGAAAGAAACCATATCACTGGGGATATAGTGAATTTATATTAACCGGAGGTCGCCATATTGGATTTCAAAGTGGCTTCAAACGTCTATTTCCGTCATGTACTCGTTAACCCTATATCGAACTTTCCTTAGTAAAAATTAGCTAAGAATATGCTAAATTGTACATCTTCATACCGCACTGTACGTACCCAATATTTTTTTACGAACTTGGTTCGTAAAATATCTGTAAAACTGCAACTTCGAATCATTCTGGCAACAAGTCTACCAGAATTAAATAACAAAATTATAACAAAATTTAACAAAATACCACTTTCTAAATCGGTAACCTTCGGTCATATAACTTCAAGTTCTTCAATAAATTCTTTATTACGAGCAGTTTCAAAACTTTGTCGAAGACACAAACTTTCTATCTCGTCAGTATTGAAAGTTATTTTTTTAGTTCGATCATAGTAAGCCTAATTTTAATTTTGATCAGGTTGGGCGAGAACATTCATATGAACAATTCCCCACAGACCCCCTGTGAATATATTTGATGGTTTGGCCTCCAGTGAATTAAGACAACGTTTCTGGCGTTTTAACCACTGTGCGTTGCCTTGCTGCACCGACCGTTAAATTCGATTATCTTAAAATTATATTTTTTGGAAAGTTGCTTGGTGCGACCACGATATCTCAGGAGCAATTTTATCGATCGCTTTAAAATTTGTACTAGTTCTTCTTTATTATATTAGTTAGTTCGTGTAAGAAAATATTTTTATTTGAACGATTATTTCAATTTTTCCAATCGTAAAACTCAAATTATGCTGCGTATGCAAAATAGGTTGGGCAGTAATGGGTTAATGCCGTCATGTCCAACTCATATGCTACAATTCATTGTTTGAGGCAATGCTGTGCGGAAATCCTGCCTCAGGGAAGGATGTTCGAGCGGGGGTGGGCGTAGCGAAGTTGGTAAATCGATTGCCTTGTACGCAGCGCACCTGGGTTCGAGTCTCAACCCCGCAAATAGGGTTAGAAATTTTTCATAGAAGATTTTTCTAGTCTGAAGAGGCGAATGACCTTAACGTTAAAACCTCTATAATCGAAATAAAAAAGAATATCCGAAGGTAACAAATAACTATGAAAGTCTGACTATCTTGCCATTTTCTAAAGTATAAAAGCAAAAACTACCAGTAAAGTAATCAAACAATTCTACCTACCACTTTATTGCATATCCACTGCTCAAACAATATAGTATCGTTATCTTCGGCTGCGTAGTGAAATGAGTGAGCCACAGAAAACAAACGGTATCGGTACTACAGGAAACAACAATTTCGATTTACGTACGTTAGACCTGCAGTCCCAGAGTTAAAACAGTTACTAAAAGTGAAGATGGAGCTTAACTTCAGGGATACATACAGTTACACCACGTCCGTAACTGTGCACTGGCAACGTTGAGAAGTTTAGCTCCGGCGGAAAACTTCATTGCGAAGAACAATCCTGTAACACTAAGTCGAACACGACAACGATAAAACCAAAATCTCTGTTTACATCGTTGACGATAAAATCGAAGTACGTTCACACGACCTAACACGGCGTTCCAAATCAAATTAATAAAAGATTCATGCCGGAATACGGAGAATATGCTTTGTGGCTGATCATCCTATCCTATCCGACTTTAGTAGCCAAAAGAGGAAATTACATATAACTATTAGCAAAATAATGCTGTACAAGTCTACTAGTTTTCTACATGTCAATTGTGTAACCAAATTTTACATGAATTAAAAAAATTTAAAAAAAATTAAATTAAGGAAAACCAGAAATTTGAGCATCGTTGTAATTTTTTTAATAATCCGAAAACTTTCCGTTTCAAACCTTTAATAGTGCGCTAAAACTCTACTAATTTTCGCAATTTTTCGACCACTTTGAAAAAAATTATGAATTTTTATATACATTTTATTTTGATATCATTTTTTGACTGGCGATTCCACCATCGCAAAAATAACTACCATCTTAATACACACACAAACACACACCACTTTCTGACATTTATAAACCTCGTCAGCTTTCTTACCGTCTTTCTGCATGTCAGTCTCCTGAAATTTTGCCTCTATTAATCATATATTTTTTCTCTGTCTCTTTTGCAGGTGAGTTTCCGACTTATATCTCAAATGCGGTAAATTCTGTTTTTTATAATAGTTAAAAGGTAACTATCAATATTTGGCAAACTTTTTCAACTCTTAGACTGGACAATTCACTTTAAGCCATTTCTTCCGCGAGAATGCTTGTCAGGATTCTTACACGCAGGCTGAATTGCAGCCCGCTAAACGTGGACCAAAATGACACAAACGCATCTCCCACTACACTGCGATCGACACCAATGATATCGATATCGTCCATGAAGCAATGGTAATAGTTCCGTGTCCTTGCCTCACGTCCTCGATCACAATGTTGAGCAATAAATTAAAGAGTACATTGCCCTGATTCAATCGATCTAACACCACGAACGGATAAAGATAGATTGTACTTTTTTGAATTCTCATCAGTAACTGACACCGTCTTTTGCACTAGTTAGACACTAAATGCAAAAAGTCACACGATTTCTGTGAACGCCTAAACAACTGGCTGGTCCCGATGACGAGCTAGTTGTTTAAGTGTTCACACAAGACGTGTGACATTTTAGATTTAATGTCTAGCTGGTGTCAAGTCTGTGCCAGTTACTGATGAAGAGAATCCGAAACGCAAAATACAACTTTATTTTTGATAGTTGTACACGAATTTGTCTTAGCCCGATGCTTCCCTCCAAGAGGAAGATTTTAATATACACCCCCTTATTCCTGTTTACGCCAAAGCCGAGATTCGGTCGAAAGCAATTCGAGCACATAGCAATCCCATTTGATTTTGTTGTCGTAAACGAGAATATGAACCACTTTTGTGCGAATCTCGCATTCGTCGTAAACAAGAATAAGTGCGATAATCACACACGAGTCGGATGACTCTCCGGCTATTCCGACCAATGCGATAAAATGCCAATTTTAAACGAAAATATACGTTAAAAGTGAAACTGCGAGTCATTAACTGTAGGTATACCGCCAGTATATCAGTTGGCTTCTGCTACCGTCTTCATGTCAGAGTCGTATAAAGTTCACTGTCAATTGAATAGTAGCTTCTGGTCAATTGATTTTTTTACCCGTTTAGTTTCAATTGAAAACCAGCATCACCAACAGCACTGTCTCAGCATATGGAAGTAAACCATCCCAATGAACCCCATTCAGTTGACAACTACTCCGGTTAAGGGAAGGTTCTCACTCAAAATTCTCAAAAATATAATTTCTTTACGTTGCATTTTTTCGAAAGGAATGAGTGTCTTGTATATTACGTTAGACGGGTTCGATCCGCGTATCAAAAAAGTTTCTACAAGCCATTGTTCAAAGTGATATCTTGGCCGCCATGAGACGCTCTCAACTCGAGACGCTCGTCTCAGGTAGAAACCTTTCCATGACATTGTGTACGTTCCCAGAATGCTTCGCGCTGCACTGTACATGTGTATAGGTCTCGAGAACGCATTTTACGGCTTGATCTATAGAGGTATTGTAAACTAATCGTGAATTATCAAACATCCACAGAAATTTTTGATCAACATTGTTAAAGTCACATTTTAGTCCGCCATATTGGAATTTCCATTTTTATTTTTTTTTTGATTTTGATACATATTAACTCAAATTCGTGTTTATAAACTGCAAAACCTTTTTTGCTCGATTTTAGTGATATGCCACTTATTTTTCAATAAGGGTTTTTCCAAAATTGGATTGACCATTTTGAATTTCTTAAAACTGATTTTAAATTCGTAATCACCAACGTCCAATTCCATGTAATTGTAACAAAATATTGACATACTACCACGAATAATTCTTTAGACGCGTTTATCTCAAAACGTGGTTTTTCAAAACTGCGTCATTTGAAAGCGGTTCAATTTAAACACTTCATCTTTTGAACTCTAGAAAGAAAACCTTTTTCATTGGAGGAATGACCTATAAAATTTCTAAATTTTAGTGAATTTACTACTTTCAGTGAAGCCTAACAGAGGGCTAAAAATGGATCTCAAAGTTTGAGATCGCATCATTACGTCAAATTTGAAGTTTTCAACCCGTTCTTAGGTCAGTCCTCTAATAAATTCACTTTAGAGACTTATTATTAGTTTTGTTAGATCGACCTTGAGGCAGTTTTGGAATTCCAAGCGCATCTAACCTTAGATAGAACGTCACCATGGCCGAATTATAAATGAAGACGAAAATATAAGCTTTTTGAATCCTAAAACTGTTTTCTTCTATGTTTTTCCATTGACCCTAAAAAATAAAAATTTTACTTACTTTTTTGGTCATTTGAATGAGAACCTCCGCTGAAGGTAATACATACATGTAGGGTCGAGGTAATTTTTAATGTTGTTTATCATGTGGTTTGTTTTTTAATGTGTAAGTGATGAAAATTGATGATTGGCACCATTTTGAAAACCTAGATGGTGACTTCCGATTAACACAAAACATTGAAAACCATCAATAATATAGGCGTCATGAAAGGTTGTATTCAGTAAGTAATTAAAACTGATGATTCAGAATGATGTCATTTTGAGAACCAAGATGGCGACTTCCGGTTACCACAAAACAGTAAAAACTATCATCAATATGGGCGTCATCTACAACGTGGTAGCCAGTAAATGATAGAATTAACGCCATTTTGAAAACCAAGATGGCGACTTCCAAATGACACCCATATTGATGGTGGTTTTCACGGTTTTGTGGTAACTGGAAGCCGCCCTCTTGGATTTCAAATGGGCCTCATTCATCAACTTCCATCATCTACTAACTAGCACTCTTTCAAATGGCACCCATATTAATGAAACCGCAAACCGTCATCGTGGATTTGAAAATGGTCTCTATCATCTATTTACGGCATCTGCTGACCACCCTCTTTTCAAATGACACCCAAATTGATGGTGCTTTTCACTGCTTTGTGATAATCGGAAACCGCATCTTGGATTTAAAAATCATCAATTTCCTTTACCTTAGACTTTGGACGAGTTCTCGACTGTTTACCTGAATCTCATTTGATTGGTGATGTGACTAGAAAGAAACTGCGACTCATTCGAAAGTGACGATGAATGAAGAGCCATGAACTGAACATCAGTTCAGTAGCAACTGATGTGTTAAATGAATATAAGTGTTGTCATAGCCGACTGATTGGTTGCTTTCATACAGTTTCGGTCGATTGTACTGAAATTTTACTGTAATGATTCTAATGGTAGATTTTGACTCGTCACTCATACGAAATAGCTTAACCAGATTTGTCCAAAAGTTTCATTGAATCGTACACTGCGTTAGATTCCACGGACAAATGATGAATCATCCGCACGCTGTATTCTCGAACTTTGTCCAAGATTTGTGGTAGGGTACACCAAAAAAATACGAATTTTATCGTAATCGTAATTTCAAACATGACACAATTTAACAAACCGTAATTCAAGGAATGACGAAATATAACATTCAAAACAAACGCCTTCTTTCGAGTAACTTTACATGATTTACGATTTACATGATTTACAACATGTAAAATTAAAATCAAACATAAAACTATGTCAATTTTGTTGCTAGTATATGTCAGAGTCTGGAGACGTAAATTTTTCAAGACTTTTTGTATGTTGATCGATTTTGACTTAAATAGTCAAAACCAGTTCCTACTAAGGTAATCGGGAAAGAAATTGAACAAATTAAATAGACGGAATGAAAATCGACGAAAAAAAAGTTTTCGCACTACTAGCTAGATTCGAACCTAGCATCCTTAGCGAGTCTGGCTTAATTATCGCAAAATCGTTATATTTTTTTATAATAATTTCTAGCAAGTTACTGTTTTCGACATAGTTTCCTAGCCACTTTCTGAATAACATATTTATTGTGTTGGTTTTTAAATTTCAGTGCAATATAAGTATAAGCGTAGCTGAAAAATGTGACTTTTCCCTTATTCATTTCCATACAAACATTAAACGCTATGCGGAAAGCCGAAGACCATCCAATCGCTCCCACAACTGGCATAGTCGTGTTAAATCACAAAGGAAACATAAAAGTGCTGTGCTCATTAATTAGGATCATTTTCAATTTTTTCCATACAATCACGAGCCAGTCTGCATAGTAGCGATCGAAATGTCGTTCAGTGGTGGTGGTCAGTTATTTTCGTCCGCTGCGCTTATCAGTTATTTTTATAAAGTGATTCATCAACAGTGCTATCTTTGAAAATTTTGTTATAATCAGAATTGCACATATTTTGTCGCATGTACTTTTAAATGTTCTTTGGTTTGATGGCATTGTAAGGGAACACGTAACCGCCGGTTGATACCAATAGAGCTGACATTTCTTTAGACTATTTTCTTTGTTTGTTTAGTATTTTTGACCAACTTGGAAACTAATCCACCGGGTATTTAATGCGCGTGGGGAATACGCATGGTCTTGTCTGAGTGAATGACTTTTGAATTGGAATTAACTACGAAATGTACGGTCATCATGTTAATGCTCATGCTCAATAACGATTGAAATGTCGTTTAGTTCAGTTGGCAGAATATCTAACTATACTATTGGATAGTACATGCTCCTTCTGTTTCGTAATTTTCGTAATTCCAATAGGCCGCCTTTTGTTCTACAATTTTTATTACTTTTCTTTTTTATGACGGCATTCGCTGTGCTGATTCGTTATCCTTGACTGGATTAAACGTTTAAAAACAGCAATACAATCGTATCGTTAGTATTCAGATACATCCAATCCAATTATTATTAGAATAACTTCCATGATTGGCTAGAGTGAACAGTCTGATTTTCTCACAACAACGAAAATCTAATTTTTCTTTTCCAGTTTGTCACTTGCTTGACTGTATGTACACCAGTATCTTATTACCTTTTTCCCCCGTTCGTTCCAAGGCATCTTTTCTCGGGCCGAAGTTCAGGCGTTGAAATATAAATCAAACATTAACACGCTCCAAGTATGCGCCATCCTAGCGAACTGCAGTATCCGTTTTCACTTCTTTCAGTGTAGTCTGATGGTGCCGCGTTCCGTGAACTTTTATTTTTTCGTGTCGTTTCCATCGCCGTTGGCCTCCGGCGTAAATCGAGAGTGACGAACGGTATAAGTTTATAGAAAGAATGCTTCGAACGTGACGGATTCGCAGGTCACCCAGCAGATTTCGTTGGGTAAAAACGAAGCGGATTACCTTGTTTTTTCTGGTAGGCTCTGGTACGTTAAATCTACATTTAATTAAACTTTAACGAGTGAAAGGTTCGAGTCACTATCGGCAACAAGCTTTTTCCAACCAATCGATGAGCGACAAGATCGTATTAATTTGCGATGAATAGTTTACCAGCACGGGCTTAAGCAAATCCGGGTAAACTTCAAGCGATACTGGAATCGGGCACTACTGCGCCATCTAGCGGCATTGTATTCTACTAAGCACAGAATACTGTCCGCACACCATCACACATCAACGTAGGGAGACTCGATTAAACGTAAAAAGTCATATGTACACTTGTGTGTGTGTATGTGTCGAGTTTGACAGACCTGGCTATATTGTTAATTTAATATCTTTGCTTAGACTCTCGCTGCCGGTGGTGGGAATATATATCCAAGGCTGAGTCGTATGATGAGAGGGAAATGGAAAGTGGCAAAATGTTGGGAAATTCCATCGCTGGGAACTCCATTGATAGAGGTCCAAACCAAAAACCTGTAATCATCATGCTGGTATTGTTGTGTTTCTTCAACTTCTTAGTTGTCATGTTTTGGTTATTTATTTAGTGTGTGAGAAGAACTGAAACTGAACCTGGATTAATTATAAAGTAATTATCAAATAAACAACAAAAACTAAGCTTGTTTGATCGGTAACTTCACAGCACAAGATTTTTTTTGAAACTTGTAAGCATTTGTTATTGACGTTCAATAATTGGAATTTTAAATTGGTTCGAAAATCAATTAAAAATGAAGGCTGTTGGTAATGCTCCATAGCATTCTCACACCTCATACCTTCCAATCAATTGAATTAAAGAACATCATTCACAAAGTTACATTTAACAATTTATTGTAACAACCAACGAATACTTCGCACTTCTCAAAAAATAAAAAAAAATATATTTCGTCGATCCCGATTGTAGACAACCGTTTACTCAATCTCATATTCCAGAACAATTTGAAACCGACTCCAATACCATACTGCAGAGTCCATTGTCCCTCCGGTGGCAATTCGGCAATAGTTCGGCCATTATGGAAACCGTTTCACCCTTCCCAAACACTCATGAAAGCGGAATTGCGCAAAAGCACTCATCCACAAACCGCCACTTGAAAATAGTCTGCAATTTTCAACAACAGCCGATTCCTACTCATCCCCCTTCCACCCTCCCCACAGGAAAAAAATGAATCGCACCCGAAAGTTTCCCACATACTCTCGGCGACTGGTCTGTCTGTATACATATATATAACGAGTGGGTGGATGCCAACAACTGCACGGAAGGACCATAAATTTGGCCACCAATAAACACAGCCCGTGAGGGACCGAGAGGCGGAAATATGGTTCCTGTGTGCTGCTATCCGCGCGCAAAACGCAGAAATAAGTTAAACTTTGCGATTTCGAGGTTTTCACATTTTTCGTTGGCCGGTCGATTGTATGGCTTTTCGCAGCAGACAAAAAAAATCCCCACTTAGCACTGGTTATTAAACCTTCAATAGTAGCATAGATTATTATTCAGGGCCCATTACCTTCGGCTGGCCAAATGCGGCATTCGGCAATCGTAACATCAAATTGTTATGAGCTTCCATGCTGACGATGATTTATGTTCTTTGTTGTTGATTCTTGCTCCGGCTTGCGAAAGTTCGTTTCTAATTGCACCGAACGGACCGGACGGTGGATGTGCGGTTGAAAACACAAAGTTGAATGTGAAATGTTCATCCTTCCGGATTTTTCGCCATGTCATGCTTTGACACAGAAGAGCTGTATCGTAGTTAAAAGCCGGGCTTGTTATGATTGCAAAAAAATGTGACGCAATACTATGACATATGTTGGCTGAATATAGTTGTAATAGTTGCCGGTTAGCTGTTAAGAATATGATCTCAGGTGATAAAAAATCTTTTTCATAGGAAATTATCCAATGGTGGGTGTCAACGTTGTTTCGTGTTAAGATGAACCACAAAATTCTAGGGAAGTAAAATAAAACCAATAAAATGGTTTCGGCCTTCCACTATACTATACTTAATTAGGAAGTATCTAAGGCCATTTTGTCTCTCTTCTGTGTTTTGATAATATCACTTTCAAGCCAGTGACATTACCAGGGATGAATAGAGCCTGTGCTGATCAAGCCCATTAATTTTTTTTTTTTTCTAAGAATAAAGGTGTTACGATCAAACCTTGACGTTTTGCTTTTAATCGTACATTTAAAAAACTCATTTTGTATGTGTCTGTGCAAAGTGTATAAACATACTAACCACGCAAGGCTAATCAAACACGGTAGACTTCAGTGGGGGGCTATACATGTAGTGCGAATGCCGAAAGAGAGCGCAGATAATTTATTCTCAGCAAAGAACCTAGAACGCTGTCTGTGTGCGATCGAGGAAAAGATTCGTCATTAAAGATCGGGTAACCTGGAAATCTGTAATTCATTCGGTCATGATTTTGAGCACCTGGTTTGTTGGACTACGATGATTATGGTGCCCACTTCATTGGTATCAGCAAATAATCAGTAAATTTTTATACTGATATCTCGGAAAAATGTCATTTGTTTGATGATTTTCAGCGAAATATTTCCCGATTATAACCAAACAATTGGAGCTTTTACTGAGATCTCGGCGATAAATGAATTTGCCGAGTGCTCGGCTGTTCATATATCGCCATATATTGCAAAAAATGCTGAATTCGGCAGAAAAAATTAAGTATGTCTGCATGCAGAATAATGCTTCTATTTGATTTTAACAACGCATCAAAAATTTGCTCGCGCATCGCAACAATCCAATATACTCTAACTTAAGGTAACGAAACCGATTTCAAACAGCTTCTTTGCAGGAGTTTTCTACGGCTATCCCAAAATGAAAGGTGGTAGACACGCTCAAGTATATGAAACTGTCTAATTTCTCCAAGAAATCTGATGTGGCAGGCTATTTGTACCTGTGGTTTGAAAAACAACACTTCCATTGCATCCGAGACCACCATCAGAAAAAATTTGTGAAAGGGTGTCTAGAAAAAGGTCTGGCATTTTACCAGATCATTATGTGCTCGGTATGCTTGAGAGAAGAATTCAACGTCGACAGAACAGTAGAAAATGGAGAATGACAGAGACGTATGGCGCACGAGCTGTTTTACCAAGCATAAAAAAGTCGACATCAGAAAGCTGATGAAACACGACGAATTACAGTGGGTTGGACATGTAGCGAGAATGTCGTAAGAGAGACCAGCTTAAGTTATGCTTAATATAGAAATTGCAAGATGTTATCAACTTAGTGCGAAAGCCCGTATTTGCTGACTGTGTGCAGTCGAGTCAGATGCGCATGTGTTGGACGTTTAGGAAGACACGATAATGGCGGCCCAAGATCGAGAGACCTTGAAATCTAAAATATATTCGGTCATGATTCGGAACACACGGATTGTTCGGCCACAATGATGATGATCATGTGGAAGCGAAGACCAGAGCTCCTCGGGACAATACGTAGTAATGATTTCTAGAATCATACTTGTACAATCCTACTTACGCATTCAAACCATCCGAATTTTGGCGCATTCAAACCATCCGAATTTTGGCTAGAATATGCTAGAAATGTTGGGGACATGTAGAATCATTCTAGCTAGCAGTGATGGCGCCCTAATAAATAACGAAAAAGATGCGTTTCAATTCAGAGTTCCAATCAGAGTGAAGAAAAATTAAGTTTAAGTCGGTTAATTCTAATGCAGCTTGTCTACGTACTTCTGACAGATAGTATTAAAGTAATTTTTCTGTATTTATGTAAGTCTACAATCATCCGACTCTTATGTAGTTTTTGGCAACGATAAATTTCCCGGTTGGAGCTCCGCATGTAGTGATGTATAGTTCTGCTCTATTACGCTATGAATGGTGTGATGATACACACCAATAATATCTTGGCCGAAAACTAGTCGGATGATTTAGAGCACCTTACGTCGGTATGTCGATAAAATTAATTGTCCCGTAAGCCACACCCCTATGCGATTCGTTGTATAAAAGGCGTATACGATTTTTTAGCACTTCTGATTCTGTAGGGATCGGAATATGAGTATTCCAAACGTGCTAAAAATTGCAGGCATCTTGTTAGAATAGAATATTGGTATGACTTACACGATATTCTATTGAATAGACGCAAACTGCTCTAAACCATTATTTTAGAAATATTCTATACTATTCTATTCTATTCGATTCTAACCCTAACACAGCCTCTATTGAAAAACATCCTGGAAAACACTGCAGTTATTCTGTAGTGTTTTTCTTGTCAATATTAATCTTTAAAGCATTTTTTCATATGTCGCAAATATTAAAACGGCCAGGCCTACTGTGCAGAGTTTGGTTTGAATATGTTTCAAAATTAAACGGCAATTAAATTATTCATTTAATAAATAATTTAATCAACGAATTGTTTTGAATCTTAAAGGAGGAAGAAACGAGGACAACCGTACCGACCGTTTCAGTTTAAAGGGGATATATAAATCGTTGGGAGTGACTTGGCTAAGAAGGTTAATGCCACTCCTTTGGTCCTTTGGGGTAGGACAGAGATATTTACACCTTGCCCTGGCTAATAAACCTAGGTTAAAGCGCCTTTACTCGCTCTAAAAAACCATTATTTTAGAAATATGTGTAAAAATTCGTTGAGTAAAACGAAAATATCCACTCGTTTAGCACGGTCCCATAATGTACACCTGACACTTTCATTGTGCTAATCATAACTTCTTAAACGTCGCTTTTAAACCTTAAATGCGCAATGTTGTTTTAGAACAACGTAGCGAAAGTTATTTAAAAATTATCGCAGTAACGTATTGAAGCTACGAGAAAATTTTCGCAAAATTTGAAAAAAAATAATTTACGCTTTTAATGGTTGATCGAAATAAATTAAAACCAGTTTTATTTATTAGTGCAAGACGCACATACTGCGAAATTTAATATTAGAGTAGGCTGCGGTTAAGTTTATTTATTTATCAACAGATTAAGGCCGAAGTGGCCTGTGCCGTATACAACAGATTCCTCCATTCCACTCGGTCCATGGCCGCGCGTCGCCAGCCACGCAGTCTGCGAAGGGTCCGCAAATCGTCTTCCACCTGGTCGATCCATCGTGCTCGCTGCGCGTCACGTCTTCTTGTACCGGTCGGATTGCAATTGAGAACCGTTTTCACCGGGCTATTGTCCGACATTCTGGCTACGTGCCCGGCCCACCGTAGTCGTCCGATTTTCGCGGTATGACAGGTGAGCGGCTCCCCCAACGCCGTCTCCATGTGCCGTCTTCCATCTGCACTCCACCGTAGATGGTACGCAGCACTTTCCGTTCGAAGACACCAAGTGCGCGTTGGTCCTCCACGAGCATGGTCCAGGTCTCGTGCCCGTAGAGAACTACCGGTCTAATCAGCGTCTTGTAGATGGTCAACTTCGTACGACGGCGAACTCTGTTCGACCGAAGTGTCTTGCGGAGGCCAAAGTAAGCACGATTTCCTGCCACGATGCGCCTATGAATCTCTCTGCTGGTATCATTGTCGGCGGTCACCAGTGAGCCCAAGTACACGAACTCTTCAACCACCTCGATTTCGTCGCCACCGATGCAAACTCGAAGCGGGCGGTTCTCATTCTCTTCTCGTGAACTTCCTATCATGTACTTTGTCTTCGACGTGTTGATGGCAAGTCCGACGCGCTTGGCTTCTCTTTTCAGTCTGATGTAGGCTTCCTCCATCTTCTCAAAGTTTCGTGCAATAATATCAACGTCATCGGCGAAGCCAAGTAGCTGAACGGACTTGGTGAAAATCGTACCACTCGTGTCGATCCCTGCTCTTCTTATTACACCTTCCAGCGCGATGTTGAATAACAGACATGAGAGACCATCACCTTGCCGTAACCCTCTGCGTGATTCGAAGGGACTCGAGAGCGTCCCTGAGACACGTACTACGCACATCACCCGATCCATCGTCGCCTGCGGTTAAGTAGGTCAGTTTTTTTTTGACGAGCGATATTTTTACACTGATTTTGACAAACAAGCACTCGTTGGAAAAGTTATACATCTGGCAACGTATTGACAATAACGATTTTGTGCTTGGCTAAATATTTTTCAAGCTAAATCCAATACGGCGAAGGTACTTTTTTGATGCTTTTAAAATCTGGGGGTACGATCGGTCACTTATTTGAAGTAACAATGTATACATACACCAAGAAAATCAGCGGTTCCACTTTTATTTGAAGAGTATGAATACTGCAGATTATTTAAAAATTAAAAAAAATAAATTATAAATGTAATCTGTTGACGTCATTCAGGTAAGAAAATGAGGAAGTGTCAAATGATGTGAAAAATCATGCAACTGCGGAAGGAAATGTTGAAAACATGTTTTACAGCAGCTGCGTCTGGTTTTGTACTTGCAAATGACTTCTTCAGTGTCCTCGTCGTCGCCAGAGTGTGGAATTAAAGTTGTGCATTCCGGCCAACGTGGTTGATTCCTTTTCCTTCTCTTTTTCGATCATGTTTTTTTTCCGATTATCTACTTCAACAACACCAAAAAGTTGTTAACTCACGCGAAATATCTGATGCGCTTTCATTGATGATGAGCACTTTCCTTTCACACGAGCACGTAATGTTTCAAACGGAACCTTGAATTGTTTAGAAAATGATCGAATACTTGCGCCATCTTGAGCAGATGCAATTGTGTTCCTTCTGTCTTCTTCACATTGTTTTGGCGTCTTTCGTACGAAATTACGTACAAATCAAATCAAATTTACATTGTAGTAGTGACCTACAGTGCCCCCAAACGGCTGACCTATCGTGCCCTCAAGCGTATGTTACATGTTCATGTATTTTTCCAAAAAGTAAAATATCGAAAAAGTAACACAATACTCGTGTTCAGCATTAATTTTTACGTAAGAAAAAACTCACTTGAATTTTTTTACATTGATAAAATGTACTGTACCGAGGACGAAAGACAATGCGTTTTCGCAGAACAACACGCTAAAACATGAACGACGCCCTAACTAATAAAGCAGATCCATAGTAACAGCCCAAATGACAGTCGCCAACTAGGTTCTCTACCGAGTGTCTAATTCACCATACCTATTTGACCCCATTCTACTCTACATTTGCGAACATTTCTCAGACCAGTCAAGCATTCAACATAACAATTTTTGAAATCGTACACACTTGATTTTTCCACTTTGTTACATCCTTTGGATAGTTTTAATTTAATATTTTTAAAAGCAATCATGAATTATGGATAAGCAACAATTGAAATATTCCGTACATTCTGCTACTGAAACAAACTAATTTGAATAGCAGCCATAAAAAATGACAAATTCAAAACTTATTTTTACGTGCGTTTCCACTTCGTCTCATCAGAAACCGACACTAACTTATTATCGGAATAATTTAGCGCCGGCTAGACGCTAAATCCTCAAAACGGAAACACAATTTGTCTCATCGACATGAACAGAACTTCTGCTCGCACGGTACTTCATGTTTGACTAACTGTTCAATTCGAAACACAACAACAGCTCGCCACACCCTGGAAACAGTTACCGTCCTGCTCCCTCGTTCTATAACTACAAAAACCACAACCGCTTCAACCAACATACGGCGGATTACCCGGCCATCTCCGCTGTCCCGCCCACTGATTGGACACTAGGTAAACCTCACCTGAAATACGTAAAACAAGGAATGCAGGACTCCCCGATAACAAAGGCTATATCTCCCTTAACACTAAGTCATTCCTTCGATTCTCTGAACACACCCCTCGGTGGCCTGGAGGCTCCCGGCAGCCCTCCAATTGGAAGCTCCAGAGGACGATTGCCTGGCCGCACCGACTACAGACTTCAAACCAACTAGGCGCAGACCCTTGTTCCAATAGTCGGATGTTCGTGGCATCCAGTAAAGTACTGATACTTAAATTTCCAAGGAGAAACAGGAAAAAAACAGCAAAGTAGGCCGTTCATCATTCCATTTGTCTTCATCTGCGGTTCATCATACCATTGCGCACGACCCGCCAATCCAGCTCCATGCAGAAAATGACAGAGGTCTACAAGATCTGACATAGATAGCTGTCCAGAACTTAGAAACAGATCCTTTAGGTAAAATGTCTATTCCCCTGCACTGTCGTTGTCCTTGGAAGTTCCGGCTGATACCGACGAGCCCCCGACGACTGTCGGTGCAGAGGACCCTGCTCCTTACCGGGTAATTCCATCGCAACCAACCGCACATACAGAACGACTCAGAGCTCTATTTCAGAGAAAAATACCGCAACACCCAAAGCAGAAAAATTCATATCTCACACCAAGCCCGATAAATGTGATCATTCTTCGATTAAGGAACAGATCTCGTACAGGAACACTCAGAAGACCACAGCCGAAGAACCACCGGCGTTCAGTCCCCTCCCAGAGGAGTCTATTGCCAGTATCGGCTGACCCTCACATGGTAGTCCATCCACTAGTAGGCACCGCTCTAGTGCCAAGTCTTCGGAACCTAGCTACCACTCGAACCAATACACACTAGCAGTACAGTGGAATATAAACAGCCTAAACAAACAAACAAACTCGAACACCTTCAGAGGAGCATCTCCCAGGCAAACCTTGTCTGCCTGGCCTCGCAGGAAACCCACATCCAAAGAGAGATTGATTCCACACCCCTGGACCTCGTCCGGAGCCAACATACATTAAAAGAAGCGGTCGGATAGACGTATCGGTCGGTAGCAATCAACACGGAGCGGATTGCAGGTTTTCGAAGGATCAATTACACGGTCTTGCGGGCCGTCCTATATGGCTAGAGAAGAAGCGACCACTACTCGATTCACATTTCCTGCAACCGTATACCCCCGAGGACAACCACACTGGCTTTATGATGACGCTGGCTGGGAGGCGTACGGGTCAAACCTTGCTGACAGAATCGAGCCGGACCGGATACGCTCTTCTCCAAAAGAAATCAGCGACCTCATTACACAAGCGGCAAAACCGTATGTTCCTCGAAGAAGTGACATCAATTGATCACCCTCTCTTTGGAAGTACTAGTTAGCAACTACTACCAACTTCGTACCATAGTCAGAAAAGCCTTCACCGATGCCAAAGCAGCCAGCTGTAATGATTTTCTTGATGGCATCCATACTAACTTACGGATTTCTGGAAAAGCCAACGCATTAACCGCGAAAAAAAGATACTTCGGATACTCGCTTGCCATCAAGATTGCCAATGAGTTAAGCCGTTACTTCCCCTCTCTATCGGCCAATACATATTTTTCGCCAGTCTTCCTCAGGAGGAAATAACAAGCAAAACTATCTGCAATCGTTTTTCCACTCGACAACGACACCGAACCAGTTGACTCACGGGAAAGGAACTCACGACGGCACTGAACCAAGAGAAAGGAAAAGCCACTGGTATAATATCGATAATATCGGATTCACTCTCTTAAAATATCTGCCTCTAGTGGGCAAAACTGCACTGCTGGTCAATTGCAACAGTATCTGGGAGGGCGGGTCCCTCTCAGAGTCCTGGAGTACCGCCCTCATTATACCATTTCCCAAAAAGGAATCAAGACGCGTAAATCTGTTGCCGTGTACCGGAAAAGTCATGTAGCAAATGGGCCCCCTTTTTGCCTTTCTCATATAAAGAAAGGCTATGCAATCACTGGAAAAATCGACTTTTTAACCGAGGCCCGGAGGGCCGAGTGTCATACACCATTCGATTCAGTTCGTCGAGATCGGCAAATGTCTGTGTGTGTGTATGTATGTGTGTGTGTATGTGTGTGTGTGTATGTGTGTGTGTGTCATTTAAACTCACACAATTTTCTCAGAGATGGCTGAACCGATTTTCGCAAACTTAGTTTCATATGAAAGGTATAACGCTCCCATAAGCTGCTATTGAATTTTTAGTTGATCCGACTTCCGGTTCCGGAGTTACGGGTTGAAGAGTGCGGTCACACAGCAAATTCCCATATAAACTGGTACCACCATGATGTTCAAATGATGTAAAACATATTAAAATTGATGTAACATTACTCTAGTTTGCGGGTCTGGATCACTAATGATCAATCAAAGCAGCTTTGACCACATTGGCCACCTATGACGGTTCATGACGCCCCCGGGGAACCCGCCAAGTTCCTAAGCTAATATCACACCCATTCCACAACGAATTCTCTACCGATTTTTACAAACTTGATTTCAAATGAAAGATACAGTAATGCCATTGACTGCTGCTGAATTTCATTCGGTTCTAACTCTTGCTTCCGGAGTTACAGGGGTGTTAGTAAGGATACACTGGAATTTCCCATATAAATCGGTACAATCGTAATACCTCAGAGGCTAAAAACTATTGAAATGGTCACCAAATTACTTCTAATCGCAGATCTAGATCACTGATTGCCAATCAAACATTCTTTGAATATATTGTCCACTATCGACGATTCCGGAAGTCCGGAATTCCGGGCATATTCCACAATTAATGTCACATCGGTTCTTCGGTGATCACTGAACCGATTTTCTCAAACCAAGTCTCAAATGGAAGGCAAAATATGCAGTTGAGTATTGCGTAGCCGCCCCTCCCCCCCCCCGCCTTGCCCTTACACCTCCCTCCTTCATCACTTCTCTCCCCTTAGACCACCCTCACGCCCGCATTTCCTTCATCCACCCCGTATACCGAAATAAGAGGAAGGACTTCTGACGCATCCTCCACTCCCACTCTACTAACCCCCAATTTCCTCCACTTTCAAACCCATTCCACCAACATTTCAAAATATAATCACATGAAGATAACATTGAAATCATGCTGATTAAGCTAAATAAATATTATTCTTTTGCCTTTCTCATATAGAAAGGTTATGCAATTGCTCCAAAAACCGACTTTCTAACCGAGGCCCGGAGGGCCGAGTCTCATGTAACATTCGACTCAGTTCGCCGAGATCGCAAAATATCTGTGTGTATGTAAGTGTGTATGTATGTATGTATGTACGTATGTATGTATGTATGTATGTATGCATGTATGTATGTATGTGTGTGCATGTGCGGATTTGCTAACAAAATGTCCACATCGGTTTCTCGGAGATGGCTGAACCGATTTTTACAAACTAAGATTCAAATGAAAGGTATAATATTCCCATAGGTTGCTATTAAATTTCATTTTCAACCGACATCTTGTTTCGGATTACGAGTTGAAGAGTATGGTTACCAAATAAAATTTGTTGATTTGTCTACATCGGTTTCTCGGAATTTTCTGAACCGATTTTAACAAACTTAATTTTAAATGAAAGGTCCTTCAGCTGCTGTTGAATTTTGTGTGGATCCGAGTTCTGGTTCCTGAATTACAGGGTGATACGTACGATCACGCAGCAAATCCCGATTCTAATGAATTCTGCGATGAATGTAAAAAGGTGATTTTTTTCCAAAATGTAAACACAATTGTTGAATTTGTAGATCTAGGTCACCAACAGTCATTCAAAATCTCTTTGGCCACACTGGCCACCATCGACGGATCCGGAAGCATCCAAATTCAGAATAACGGTTATATTAGTTTCTCGAAAATGGCTTGACCAATTTGATCAACTTAGTCTCAAATGAAAAGTGTTGCGTCCCCGGAAACTGATATTAAAATCCATCTCCATCCGACTTCCAGCTCCGGAGTTACGAGTTGTGGAGTGCGATCACATAGAAAACTCCGATTCAAACCGATACCGCGATGAATGCAAATTCGTGCTCTTATATATACTTACCAAGTGTAATAAGAATGAAAGACATTTCCATAATGTTATATTGTACGAACCAGCTATTAAATCATAGTTTGGAGAAATGAGAAAGGCACAATTGCACCTATAGGTGGATTAAAACAGGTTTTTAATTAAAATCCTGCCTGGCCCATAATCAAATTTCTTACCGTACTAGCCTTAAACTTGGCGCTTAGCTCTGGCCATTCCGGGAAATAGTCGGGTAGGCCGTCGCTGATGGAATGTACACAGACATCGCCGTTCTTGACTTGGTTAAGGCCTATAATACCGTTTGGCGCCAAGGGGTTCTTGGATGAATTCAACAGTTGGAAATCCGAGGCAATCTTGGGCAATTTATACAACGCTATATATTCAACTGAAGATTTCGTGCTGGCATCGGTGGCAACTAATCCGACGTCTTTTGTGAAGAAAACGAGTTCGCGCAGGGATCTGTACTCGTTGTGACCTTATTTTTCGTTGGCTTACAGCCTGTATTGCACATTTTCATCTTCATTCATGCTAATGATATCAGACTAGTCGTCGGTGGTGACCCCACGCGCCGCAATAAGATCAAGTTGCAAGTGGCCGTAAACGCCAATGGAAAATGGCATCTTCGGTAGGTTTCCAGATCTCCACCAGCAAATACGTCACCGCCTACTGCTGTCCATATAATTACGTAGCAACTGGCTGATTAGTACAAGTCAAAATACTCGGTGAAACTGTAACTGTAAGTGTTGACAGGGAGCTCGCTCTTCTTACGCACTTTCGGCAACTTAAACGGGACTGTGACAACCCGGAAAGAGTCGGAATCTGCTCCCGACACCCGAGGCACAAAAGTAATACTGCCCTCTGCAGCATCCAAACCGTGTACGCGGCCCAATCCTGGTTATCAGTCCTCCAGAGCAGTTAGGGTGGATCTAAAACCTACCAGGGTGTAGGGATAGGAGAGGCACTGGAGCCGGCCTCTCATTTCGTCTACCGCGCAGCTACTCCGTTTTTTCGGCTGAGGCGGTTGCAATTCCTCTGGCTATACGCAGAAGGCGAGATAACCTGCCGACAGTGATACTTATAGACTCGTTATCAGTACTATCAGCACTTCTAACAGGGGAATCACGACACCCAGTTCTTCAAGACATCGAAGCAGCCTATGACCCGCTGACCACCATCTGTTGGGTTTCAGGGCACAGCGGAATGCGGGGACATCTGGACGCCAATTGACTTGTCTCTCGGCATAACTTCGCCCATATTCCTTACCGAGAAGGTACCGAAAGAGGACATTGTTTAGCTCCTCCCCCCACTAAAGTATTGTTCAACATTCCACTAACCATTGGAGATATTCTACCGGCTATCTCCAGAAAATTAAAGGATCTATTGACAAATGGACGGACCACCAAAACTAAACCGAGCAGAAGGCGCTCACCAGGCTGTGAGTCGGGCACACCAGAATCACTCACCTGCATACGGTTTCCGGAGATTATCTACAAGAATGCTACTTCTGCAACACCAGGCTCACCGCTGATTACCTCCTGACCAACTACCACGAATTTGTTGATTTGCTTCTATAGCAGACCCACGTCTATAGAGATACCCAATTGAACGAATCGACGCAAGAAGAAGTTCTGTTGCTTTTCCTCAAGAACGCAAATATCTTCGATGCACATCACAACTATAATTCTTATCAGTCCCACGCGAGAAATAGCACAGCCAATATATCCAAAATTTTGTGCCAGTTGAACCACTCTTCGGGCCATGGTAGCAAAACCCGTTTTGACAAATTGGTAAAACCCTTGGTTTTCTTTCTATTATACCTCCGGTTCTATTTTCTCTAAAATCAAACTGCAGAAAATTGTTCAAGGAGTCTTGAAAAAATATTAGTTTTTAGCGGCAGTGCTGCCAACTATGCGATTTTGCAAGTAAACAAATAAAAGTTCAAAATACGTATATTACAGATTTCAAAATTATAAATGCATCGTATTCCTCAGATATTTTTACATTAAAAACACTAATAATCTCAATATAATTTCAGTCTATGCTGAGATACACCGTTTAGAAACGAACAAACCCCAATTTCTCATATAAAATCACAAACTCACAACGGCATAAATCCAACTCTAGTATACTGAGTTCGCACATACTTTATCGTGAAGTACACGAGAAAAGATGAAAAACTACTTTTTGTTGTGCCTCTCAGGGTCGGTGTTTATGTAAAAATGTCTGAGGAACACGATAAAAGTAGAATTTTCAAAATTAAAATATTCATTTTGCCAGAAAAATGACCTTTAACTGGAAAAATGGCAGCACTGTCACTAAAAACAAATATTTTTTCTAGCCTCCTTAAAAAATTTCCTCCTTAAACATCTTGCAGTTTAATTTTAGAGTAGATAGAACCGGAGATATAATTAAAAGAAAATCGAGGGTTTCAGCAATTTGTCAAAACGGGGGACACTCCCATTGACGAAGGGGGCGGATATATTGGCCTTGGATGAATATTTGCTCCAAAATTGGTTCAAATCTGTGAAGGTCAAATTCCAGCTATTAAATCATAGATTGGATATATGGGAAAGCCAAGGAAAGGGATTTGACCATCTGTTATCGAAGAGGAATTCTTTTTGAAACTGGGGTGTTCCCATCTAATGTCAGGGCAATTGTGGTCCATGTTCCATAAAACAAAACTGAAAATCCATAAAACAGTGTGAATGATCCATAAAAAAGGGTGATTTGATCCATAGATTATGTAAAATTGAACCATAAAATGGTCGCAAAAGAGCACTAAAATAGTAATAAAAGAGCAATTAAAATCAACCAATGCCCCATAAAAATATTGGAAATGTTCCATAAAATGATACATTTTGCGCCATAAATTAACTGACATTGATCCATAGAATATTAACAATGTATATTAAAATACGTCGATATGTTCCATAATATCGACAAAAATGTTCCACGGTATTACAAAATGGAGCAATAAAATGCCAGAAAAAGTTCCATAAATTTGATGAAAATGTTTGCTAAATAATTTTTCTTGGTCCATAGAAGATGAAAAAATGAACATTAGAAATGATTCATATATCGAACATTAAATTATGGTTCATGGATATTTACAAAACGATCCATAAGAAAAGAAAATGTAAAACCATCCATTAATATGTGCTTATGCACTAGAAAAAATAAACTTAATGAATTCATGCGAAATTTTATGGTAAACTGAAAAAATAAGTTGTGCTTAATAATTCTCATAACAGTGACAGTGCTTTAACAAGTGAGCTTATACTGGGAGCTAGTGTGATGCGGCTTGGCCGCATATCCGAGGCAAAGGATCCGAAGCGGCACAAAGCCGCTGAAGATCCGTTGGACGAGGCATTGATTAACCCGTAGCTGGAATTGCAAGCAAACCTGTAGTCCTCTCGTTTGCCCGGTTTACTTAAACATAGGGGCT